>NC_091285.1:510874613-511518113 GCF_032444005.1 Ranitomeya imitator | reverse complement strand
GGGGGGCTGCTATTTCTGTGGAGTATTTCTCTGGAGGCAAGAGAAGTCTGTGTTTCTTCTAATAGGGGAAGTTAGATCTTCGGCTGGAGCGAGACGTCTAGGATCATCGTAGGCACGTTCCCCGGCTACTTTTATTTGTGTGTTAGGTTCAGGGTCGCGGTCAGCTCAGGTTCCATCGCCCTAGAGCTTGTTTGTATCTGTGCTTGTCCTTTAGTGATCCCCTGCCATTGGGATCATGACAGAAATGGGACTAATCTATAAAACTATATGCAGAGATTTTTGATTACTTAGGCTGGAAAGTAAAGGAACTGGGAGCGCAAGTTGTCTTCTTATCCATAACCCAGTGGATGGACATGAACCAAGGAGATTGAACATGATTCTACATGTGAACAACTTGCTATGTCGATTGTGCCATGAGCCACGTTTTAGGTTTTGTGACCATGGAGTGAATTACCTGTATGATGGACCCCTTGCTAGAGCTGGGTTGCATTTTAGGAAAACAGGAAAACATATTTGTTAGACACCTTGCTACACTCATCATGAGACTTTTAACCCCTTCCCGACATGCGCCGTACTAGTACTGCTCTACAGGAGGTGCGTTCCCGCAAACAGCAGTACTAGTATGATGGCACGATTGTGCGGCCTCACGCTGAGCACTGCAGCGATCGCATGCGGTTATCAGCTGTATGTGACAGCTGACACCCCGTAGCAACACCCACGGTCAGTGCTAGCACCGATTGCGGGCATTTAACCCCTCTGATGCTGCTGTCAGTAGTAACAGTGACGTAGAGGGGTATCGCGCAGGGAGGGGGCTCCCTGCGCGCTTCCATCAGGACAACACGATGTGATTGCGTTGTCCTGATGGTCTTCATAGAGACCCCGGCTCCAAGATGGCTGTGGGTTCCTTCCGGGTTCTGCAGGGAAAGTGGATTGTGAGCACCTGCTGAGAGCAGACACTGACATGTCTCCTTCCCTGCCTGTCAGATCGCTGATCTGATACTCTGCAGAATGCAGAGTGTCAGATTAGTGATCTGATGTAATATAGTAATGTCCCATCCTGGGGCAATTTAAAAAGTTAAAAACATTTGTTTACAAAGTGTAAAAATATATTTTTTAAATCCCTAAATAAACAAAAATAAATATTTTTCCAATAAATATATTTATTTATGTAAATAAAATAAACAATAATAGTACACGTATTTGGCATCACCACATCCGTATCGACCCGCTTTGTAAAACTGTCCCACTAGTTAAACCCTTTCCTGAATTGCTGGTTTTTGTTCATTCTGTCTCCCAAAAATCAGAATAGAAAGTGATCAAAAAATGTTGTGTGCCCAAAAATGGCACCAGTAAAAACGTCAGCTCATCCCACAAAAAACAAGCCCTCGCATGACTCTATCGGACGAAATATGAAAAAATTATAGCTCTCAAAATATGGTGATGCAAAAACTATTTTTGCAATGAAAAGTATTGTTTAGTGTGTGACAGCAGCCAAACATAAAAACCCTTCTGAGCTTTGCACTGTGCCTCAAAAGTAGTTTTCAACCACATATGGGGTTTCGGTGAACTCAGGAAAAATTGCACAACAAACTTTGGGGTCCATTTTCTTCTTTTGCCTTGTGAAAATACAAAATGTGTAGCTAAAAAAGATTTTTGTGGGAATAATGTAATTTGTTTATTTTCACTGCTTAACGTTCTAAACTTCAGTGAAGCACCTGGGGGTTCAAGGTGCTCATTACACATCTAGATAAGGTCCCAAAGGGGTCTAGTTTCCAAAATGGTGCATTTGTGAGGGGTTTCCGCTGTTTAGGCATATCAGGCCTCTCCAAACGCGACATGGCAACCGCTAATTATTCCAGCATATTTTACATTCAAAAAGTCAAATGGCGCTCCTTCCCTCCCAAGCCCTGCCGTGCACCCAAACAGTTGTTTTACTCCACATATTGGGTAAATGCGCACTCAGGAGAAATTGCACAACAAATTGTATGGAGCAATTTTTCTTGTTACCCTTATGAAAATGCAAAATTTAGAGCTAGAAAAGATTTATCTGGGAAAAATGTGATTTTTTTAAATTTTCACAGCTTAACGTTATAAACTTCTGTGAAGCACCTGTGGGTTCAAGGTGCTCAATACATATCTAGATAAGTTCCCTAAGGGGTCTAGTTTCCAAAATGGTCTCACTTTTTGGGGGTTTCCACTGTTTAGGCACATCAGGGGCTCTCCAAGCATGAGATGGTGTCTGCTAAGTATGTCAGCTGTGAAGCACCCGAAGGGTTAATAAACTTCTTGAATGTGGTTTTGAGTACCTTGAGGGGTGCAGTTTTTAGAATGGTGTCACTTTTGGCATTTTCTGTCATATAGGCACCCCAAAGTCACTTCAAATGTGATGTGGTCCCTAAAAAAATTGGTTTTGCAAATTTTATTGTAAAAATTAGAAATAGCTAGTCAAGTTTTAACCCTTATAAATTCATAACAAAAAATTATGTTTCCAAAATTGTGCTGATGTAAATTAGACATGTGGGAAATGATATTTATTAACTATTTTGTGCGATATGACTCTCTGATTTAAAGGCATAAAAATTAAAAGATTGAAAATTGCAAAATATTCACCAAATTTCCGTTTTTTTCACAAATAAACGCAAGTTATTTCAAAGAAATTTTACCACTATAATAAAGTACAATATGTCACCAGAAAATAATCTCAGAATCACTGGGATCCGTTGAAGCATTCCAGAGTTATGACCTCATAAAGTGACAGTGGTCAGAATTAAAAAAAATTGGCCTGGTCAGGAAGGTGAAAACAGGCTTCGGGGTGAAGGGGTTAAACTGGAGCAATATGGGACGGGAAATATATGGCCAGGAAAAAAATATGCAGCTAATTAATTCTTTTGAGAAACCTTCTATTAGCAGTGGAAATAAAGAGCAAAAACAACAAACTCTGAATGAAAATAGAGGAGCAAGAGAATCCGACTACAAACTAAAATGTGTCTATACAAATGCACAGATTATGGGAAATAAACATAAATAGACATCACTGAAACTTGGAGGGATGATACACATGACTGGAATACAGACCTTGAAAGCTACAACTTATTTATTAGAAACAGGAATTACAAGAGAGGAGAAGGTGTTGCATTGTATGTTAGAAAAACTTGTATCTCACCAGAGATCCAAGCTTCAGAGAATGGTAATTCTGCCAAAACTGTTTGGGTTAAGAATATAACGAGAGAAGAACAGACAGGACATTATTGTAGGTGTTTACTATGAACTCTTTTTACATCAGATGTCTCTGTTTTCAAAAATTACAACATAGGGATAATGGGAGATTTTAACAATCCAGATATTAGTTGGGAATCCCAGGCAAAAGTAATGGATCCAAACAATTATTATCTTCTCTCGCTGAGAACTTTTTATCTTTGAAGTTTGAAGAGAGAAAAAGAGGATCTGCAACCTTGCATCTAATTCTTAACAACAGGGAGGAAATGGCTGAGAATGTAAAGGTGGCAAGGAATTTAGGAGGCAACTTTCAGGCTATACTCAAATTTTGGATTAAAAGAGGAGGAAGGCCAGCGAGGACTCAAACTTTAAGGTTGGACATCAGAAATTTAGATTTTAATGGACTCAGAAAGAGGGTAGGAAAGGTCCAATTACTCTATGTTCTAATGGACAGAAATGTTCAAGCAGGATGGGAGATTTTGATAATTGAAATTCTCACTGCACAATCAGTAACAATCCCGAAAAGAATTGGAAGCATTTAAAGAGACCAGGATGGATGAACATATAACTTAAACACTTGTTAAAGAGGAAACAATAAATGTATATTAAATGGAAAGAGGGGGGCATATCTAAAGAAGAATAAAATGCTGTTTGATGGGAATGCAGGGCAGGTCTTAGAAGCCAATAAACAAAGTGAGGCTTGCAAGGAAGACCAAAAGCAAAAAAGGATTTTGGGCGTATGTCAAAAGCAAAAGAAAAGTCAAAGATGCTATAGGATTTTTACAGAATGAAGAGAGTGAAGTGGTTAAAAATGATGTTGAAAAGGCCGTACTTTTAAATTTCTATTTTGCATCTGTGTTCTCTAGGAAAGCAATTGTAACATCAACTGATCTTCACGGTGCCATCAAACGTATAAGGGAATGTATACTATCTGTAAACAGAGGGAACAATTAGCTAAATTAAATTAATTTAAATTTCCTGGTCCAGATGAATTACATCCTAGAGTACTAAAATAGTTAGCAGAGGAAATTGTTTAACCATTATCCAGAATCTTTGAAAAATCCTAGATTGGAGAACAGGAGAAGTCCCAGAAGATTGAAGACGGTCAAATGTTGTCCCTATCTTCAAAAAAGGAAATAAGATGGGGCCAGGAAATTACAGGCCAGTGAACCTTACTTCTATACCAGGAAAGATCTTTGAACAAATCATTAAACAGCTTGTATGTAAGCACTTGGATAAGAATACAGTAATTAACCAGACCCAGCATGGGTTTGTAGCAAACAAGTCATGCCAGACTAAAATTAAAAATGAAATGTTTTAAAAAATATAAAAAAAATAAATATACATAAACATTCAAATCACCCCCCTTTTACCCTAAAATAAAACAATAATAAAATCAAATATACATATATTTGATATCGCCGTGTTCAGAATCACCCGATCTATCAGTATAAAAAAAAATAGCCTGATTGCTAAACGGCATAACAAGAAAAAAAATAAAAACACCAGAATTACGGTTTTTGGCCACTCCAACATTGCATTAGAATGCAATAACAGGCAATCAAATGATTGTATCTACACCAAAATGGTATCAATAAAAACATCAGCTAAGTGCCAAAAAAAAGCCCTCACCAGACCCAAAGTCACAAAAAATAGAGACGCCATGGGTATCAGAAATGGCACAATTTTTTATTTATTTTTTTAACAAACTTTGGAATTTTTTTCCACCACATAGATGAAAAAGTACCTAGACATGTTTGGTGTCTGTGAACTAATAATGACCTGGAGAATCATAATGGCATTTCAGTTTTGGCATTTAGTGAACATGGTAAAAAAAAGCAACAATTTGCAATTTCACCACACTTGGAATTTTTTTCCAGTTTTCCAGTAGACGATATGTAAAAACCAATGGTGTTGTTCAAAAGTACAACTCATCCCGCAAAAAAACAAGCCCACACATGGCCATATTGACAGAAAAATAAGAAAGGTATAGCTCTGGGAAGAAGGGGTGCAAATAACGAAAACACAAACACTGAAATACTCCTGGTCATTAAAGGGTTGCTTTTTTACTATGTTCACTAAATGCTAAAACTGACCAGCCATTATGATTCTCCAGGTCATTATGAATTCATAGACATCAAACATGTCTAGGTTTTTGTTTATCTAAGTGGTGAAAAAAAATTCCAAAGTTTATAAAAAAAAATTGTGCCATTTTCCGAGACCTGTAGCGTCTTCATTTTTTGTAATCTTGGGTTGGGTGACGATTTATTTTTTTGTGTGCCGAGCTGATGTTTTTAATGATACCATTTTGGTGCAGATACGTTCATCCTATCGCCCATTATTGCATTTTAATGCAATGTTGCGGCGACTAACAAAACGTAATTCTGGCGTTTTTACTTTTTTTTCTCATTATGCAATTTGCGATTGGGTTCATTTTTTTTGCATTGATAGATCTGGCGATTCTGAATGCAGCGATACCAAATAAGTGTATGTTTGAATTTTTTTTATTGTTTTACTTTGAATGGGGAAAAAGGGGGGTGAGTTGAACTTTTATATATTTTTTTAATATTTTTAAAAACACTTTTTTGTTTAACTTTTAGCATGCTTTACTTTTTTTACTTTGCGGTTATGTGACACTGGTGCCGATGGGCAGGATTTCTGGCGCGCTTGCCGGAAGCTCGTATTAAATGCTGCTGTTAGAGTTTGACAGCGGCATATAACTTGTTAACAGCTGGTCAAAGCAGCTGACATGTGCCGGAAAAAGATGTGGGCTCAGCGTCGGAGCCCACATCAAAGGTAGGGACTCGGGGTCCGACATTGGCGTACGTACTATTATTCCCGGTGTTGGAAAGGGGTTAAAGAAGCACTACTCCCATGAAAATTTGTATCCCTTTAATATATTGAAATAATAATATATAGCACTGTGGTACTTACAATTGTTCATTTTTCCCTTCTACTCAGTTAATTCTTTTCTTTTCCATTGGCTCAATGACATCAAGTGATTAAAGGGAATCTGTCACCCCATTTTAGGCCTATAAGCTAAGGCCACAACCATCAGGGGCTTATCTACAGCATTCTGTAATGCTGTAGATAAGCCCCAGATGTAACCTGAAAGAGACGAAAAACACCCAGGGGAGGTCCCGCTGCCGTCCGGTCCGATGGGTGTCGCCGTCCGGGTCCAGCGCCTCCCATCTTCATACGATGACGTCCTCTTCTTTGCTTCTTGTCCCGGCTCCTGTGCAGGCGTACTTTGTCTGCCCTGTTGAGGGCAGAGCAAAGTACTGCAGTGCGCAGGCGCCGGGCCTCTCTGACCTTTCCCCCTGATCTGCACTGCCCGATGGTGTAACATTGGTCCGAGTGCTAACCGATAAAACATCGGATAGTACTTTTCCGATGTATACGCTCATGTGAGTGAGCCCTCAAAGTGAGAGTCAGAAGCGACAGCTGCAGATATCTGCAGCTCTCACTCTAACCCCTGATATCTTGTGCTGAGCCATAACTACAGCGGTGACTCTGGTCTTAAATTGAGCCCCGTTCCACCTCTGTAACGACAATAAAGGCTAAGATATGGTTATTAGCAGTCAATAGGTATCTCCTATGTCTTTGGATACTGAGTTGGAAATGCTCTTAGCTATTGATCTGCCACGTATGAGATACCTCTTTGGCAGGGAAAGGGTTAAAAAGCATGGAAAGTCTGTTAGTGTGGTGTGTTATTAAATGACTGTTGGTGACTACCAGTTTTTGTCCATCAATATGGTGAGGTCACTTTGACATAAAGTTCTGTCTGGATTCAAGGACACTGTCAGATCCCCCATGCATTTGTGTATTTATTGCTAAATTCCCTGCCTAACCAACCCTTTATCCTTTTAGTTACCTAAACAGATGTTGAAAAACAGTATCTATAAGCGCAGTTTTTCTTATGCAAGTTAGTCCTTTCAGTCCGTCGCAGGGCGCCTCTGAAGTCGGGAAGCGTACACCCAGCTTTAGAGGTGCAAGGACGTGCCTGAAGAAAGTCGTGCTCATGTGCGAGGTTTGCATAAAGCTGATGATGACACTGGCTTTTGCAAATCATGTTATCAAACCCACAGGGGCGTGATAACATGCAAAAATGGCCGAATCATCTAGGGAAACCAGTGCCCCATGGACTAGTCAAAGGACTAATTTGCATAAGAAAACTGCGCTTATAAATACTTTTTTCAACATCTGTGACTAACAGGATAAAGGGCTGGTTAGGCAGGGAATTTAGCAATAAATACACAAATGCTGGTGGGTTGGAGGACATGGGGTCCTGACAAGTTCCCTTTAAAAAAAAGCTTGAATACAGCTCTAGGAGACTTCAGAGTGTTACACACGATTTTCAAGGCAATTAAAGGCTTTGCACTATTTGCTATTCAAGGCAAATCTATTAGCTACAAATCAAATATTTTTCACATATTTTAAAATGTCAAAAGATGAATTCGTCCCTAGTGTCTGCAGCTGCCAACAGCTGGGGAGCCGCATGCAGCGAGGCCTGAGAACGATACAGGAGCATCTGACTATAGGTAACACTGATACATTGCTGCTGTAATAAGTTGTCACTAAAAAAAACAAATAAATTAGAAGTAACAAAGCAAAATATTAACAAATTAGATATCTGTAACACTGAGAAAATATATTTTTCCCATTTTATACTTTGCCCATTGCACATCTCTGTGTGTGACTCTAGAATGATTCTCATAGAAAATGTTTGCCAAGATCTAAAGTATCCCATCAACCAAATCTTGAGTAATCGGCTCCCCTCCCTGATGTCGTACGTAATGTAGTTACAATGCAGCAGTAAGTGCCTATGTAAGAAATAAGGATCATCAGCGTAAGGCAGAGATGAAATGATTAATCCCATTAATCAAACCTACGGCAGAGTGATGATGAAACCTGAACGTATTGGCCATGCGTCATTAACTTGTAAATGTTATGACATGGTATTGTCTACCTCCTCTGTCTACTGGTTCAGCCCGAAAAGCAGGATTATGCAACGCATTACGCACACAGAAGCAATGGCTTTACTCCCAACAACTGTAATCCAAGATTTCAGCACAAGAAATAAGAAATGGTTATTTGTAGAAATATTTCGGTATACTACAAAAGAGGGAGCGTTAGATATTTGTCTGTGCAAGTGAAGCCCCCCATATACCCCAAAGCTAGATTGTGACTACTACTAGTGTCCAAGGTAATAAAAAAATGTAGGTTACATTATATAACACATAACAATTGAGGAGAGTGAGATAGCAAAGACCCGGGAAAGGAATTAATCAAGGGCCCCACTAATGACCCTGCCTTTCTGTAGCTGGCATTAATTTACATTGCCTAAAATTAACTATGAACTGGCTCTAAACACATTGAGTTAAAATTGCTGATTTTTATTACTATCAGTACTATTGGGGCTGTGTTCATAATATTATCAATTAGAAAATGTATGGTACAACTGCTCTATGTTTCCTATATAACATCACAGGACAGTTTATTATAAACTATTATGAGCTCCTAACACGTCCCCCCAACATGTGTCAAGATAAAATGTGGAAGGCCGTCTGCTAGCACTATAGGTGCTGGATCTTCCTTTTCTCAATTCCCAACATGCATTGCTCATATCATTGTCAAATACCTTGCCGACCCTGAACAGAAAGCCTTGCTTTCTGATTTATCTGTAGACAGTATGACAGACAAGAGAGCAGGTCTTGTAATCATTTTGATTTGAATATTGCCAGATTTTGTAAGATCAGCCTTTAATGCATCAACCTAAGGCTAGGTACACACCACTGTATTTTCGATTCGAGCGCGATCCAACTAAACATCAGATCTTGGACCAACTTTATTCTATGGAGCTAGTGAGGAAAAAATAATCGCAGCATGTCCGAGTTTGATCCGATTATATTGGATTGCACTTGGCCATGCAAGTCAATGAGTCCTCGGAGACCATCAGACCGAACGCGAGTGACATCTGAGTGCAGTCCGATTTCCGCACACTGACACAGTAGAGAAGGTGGTGAAATTTTGTTCTCCATCTTCTCCTCATCTGAGAGAATTGAATGTTGTGACACTGATCAAACGCTGATCAGAGTTTGGCCAGAGTGTCATTTGCATAATCAGCTCGATTCTCTCAGATGAGATAAATAAAAAAGGGGAGATTAATATTGGCAAATCTGCATCTGTGCCAGTCCTGTCTGTGGTATCTGTCACTCATTTTCTGCCACAGAAAATATACTGTAATAAAGTGGGCCCAGAAAAAATAAAAAAGGGGGAGATTAATATTGGCAAATCTGCATCTGTGCCAGTCCTGTCCTTTTCTGCCACAGAAAATATATTGTAATACAGTCTGATTCTACTCAGAATTAAAAAAGTGCTGAAGTAAAATCTGCCATCTTTATATGTCCATCTCTTTGAATGGGTATACATTATGCATACATTTCCGGGAGGATTTTCAGAGGAATGATTTTTCATTATGCAATATTAAAGCAGGTTGTGCATGCAATTGTTTTCCTTAAAACTTTCCTTAATTTGCAATCATTTTGTTACATTTTTAAATTAATAATCCTTTTATTAAATGGAATATAAACAGTTCAAATGTAATTCTGAATCGTACTCTAGGTTTGGTGTTCAGGAAACTGAGCTTTCCTCATTTCTAGAAAGCAATAAAAAGTGAACAAACCATTAGCTTGATTTACTAACCATGAAGCCATTTAAACCGCATGTTGTATTGAAAATAAGTACGGTACTTATTGAATATCGTCCCTTAAATGTCACAAGCCTCTAAAAATTCCTCACATGCAAGAGAATCTACTATATACAGTCAACCGAGTCACATATATTAAGGTTCCTGTACCATAATATTGTATAAAAGACTGATTTCTTAATGCTTTGCACCAAAAAGAATGACTTGGTGGATCACACCTAACATGGTAAAACTACAGATTGCCTAGGGCTCGTTTACACTGGCTGACTTGTGAAACTACTCCCGACCGGCCATATTTGTAATCGCACCTCCGATGCCCCATTCACACGTTTGTGTTTCCAGTGCATGTGATATCTGTTTATTTCCCGGATACCACACATACCCATTATAACCCATGGTGCTCTACACATGTCCATTTTTTTTTCGACAGCATGGATGACAAGGTCCAATACAAGTCTATGGGTCCATGCAAAACCCGTACAGCACATGGATGGCATCAGTGTGCAATCCGAGTGCCCTATGTGTTTAACATTACATTATAGGAGAAGCTTTGTCTTTTATTTTTTTCTATATCCATACCGGAAGAACACTGATGACCACACTGAGCACAGACGCATGACACGGCTCCCGCTCGCGGTAGAGCAGGAGCTGATGGTCATTGGCATATCACATGGTATAACTCCAGCCTAAGTGGTTTATACAGATGTGGATAGGAGGCCTAATGCACACAGAAAGATCAGTAATAGATTGTTCTGTGCATCTAGACTGTCATTGTCCTCGGTTGCACAGGTTCTGTTTACACAGGACGATGTCATGTAGAGAACAATGTTTTTTTTAAGCAAGCTGAAATATAATTTCACAAGACGAATGAAAATTTGGCTCATTCATCACGTGATCTGCAACCTGTTTACAATAGCAGATCATCAGGAAACAAGTGTCCCTAAGGCTTTGTTCCCACGATAAGCTTTTTGTGCATCTCTGACACTGTGTATATTTGCTGGCTCAAAAACACAGCATCTTAGAGTTCCAGCAAAGTGGATGGGATTTATAGAAATCTCCTGCCCGCTATGCTTCTTTTTAATTTACTGGTAATCAAATGAGGCAGTGCAGATCTGCAATTATTTTCTGAGCTGTAATCGGACTGAGAAAAAAATTGCAGCATGCTGTGAGTGAATGCGAGAATTGGATGGCACTCGCTAATGCAGTTCAATGGGTGTGAGAAAAAAAATGCACGGCACACGGACGGACCATGCTTGTACCGTCCAATTTTTACGCACAGAGAAACCCGAAATTTCATCAGCCAAGCACAGTAAATTCACAGCCCAAACCGTAAGAATAGAATAGATAATAGATAGAAAGATAGAAATTTGTTAGTGAGATACAAAAATATTTAGAATTGAGAGTCCTCAGTGGTTGATACCTTTTAATGGAGATGCATTACTGCATTAGTGAGATACAGTAAATACAGCCAAAATTAGAATATCATCAAAAAGATAATTTATTTCAGTTCTTCAATACAAAAGGTGAAACTCATAATTTATATAGAGTCATTACAAACAGAGTGATCTATATCAAGTGTTTATTTCTGTTAATGTTGATGATTATGGCTTACAGCAAATGAAAACCCAAAAATCATTATCTCAGTAAATTAGAATAATTAACAAAAAACACCTGCAAAGGCTTCCTAAGCATTAAAAACGGACCCTTAGTCTGTTTCAGTAGGCTCCACAATCATGGGGAAGACTGCTGACTTGACAGACGTCCAGAAGGCAGTCATCGACACACTCCACAAGGATTGGGCTTTTATAGAGCTACAAAATGTCGTGGGTAAACAGGTCAGACATTTCAATGAGGTAGTGTTAAATGTGCCAAAAGATATGTGTGCGTAAGAGTCCAACCTAGAGCAGTGACAGACGGAGATACAGTAACAAAATTATAAAAATGCAATGATTTAAAACATTCTAAAATAATATAAATGTTTTGACTACAAGGCATGTTTTCGAACAATATCTAAAAGACAAAGGAAATTCAAAGCTCAGAAGGCAGCCTTACTTACTAACACTAGGTCACAATACCAAAGCAGTACAGGATGCAGCTGACCCTCATGATAAAGGCAGAGGGGGTGGTTGATTTTTTTTTTATAAATGCACACATATAGGCTTGCAAAGGCCCCCCGACACCCAGATATGTGTGATGAACAGTGTTTGGCATACAGCCTATTAGTGACAGTCTCACGAATGAGTGTTTAGAGTGATCCCGGGAACACTTGTTTCATGATTAACCAAAGGAATGAGAAAATGGTCATTTGTTAAGTGAAATAATTTTTAAGCTACCTTAAAAATCATCATTGTCTGCAGTACACTGTGCTGTGTAATCATGGTTTGTAGTGCCGAGAACACCCTATGCACACTAAACAATTAGCCATTGTTCTAAGTACATGGAACAATAGTGGGCTTGTCTCAGCGGGACGTTCAACAGTTTGTATATAGCTGGTTTACTGGTTGTTCTTAGGCACTAGATGGACCCTTGGGCTATGTGCCTACGATAAGTTTATGACAAGGCATATTTTCGAAAAAACGCAAGTAACCTATTTTACGTAATAGGTGCAGAAATGCTGCAGACAATCTGCAACATCAAAAATTCACCAAAAAGCTCATTGTGGGAATGTAGCTTAAAGAGTACTTGAAGCAGTAATGGTGTGATGGATCTCTTGGTCATTCTTTGTCCTAGGGCAAAAACTGGCATGGCCTGTACCAAGTACCAGCCAGTAACACAGTGACATATCTAATCATAACTTATTTTTATTTATATTACTCACTTATATAGCGCCATTAATTGCACAGCGCTTTACAGATATCATTATTTCTGTCCCCATTGGGGCAAACAATATAAAATTGCCTATGAGTAAGTCTTTGGATTGTGGGAGGAAATTGGAGAAACTGAAGGAAACCGACGCAAACATTGGGCGAACATACAAACTCATTGCAGACGTTGTCCTTGTGGGATTTAAACCCAGAGCTCCAGTGCTACAAAGCATATGTGGAAGGAATGTGAGTGGAAATGTGCAAATTGCACATACAGTTAGGGCCAGAAATATTTGGACAGTGACACAATTTTCGCGAGTTGGGCTCTGCATGCCACCACATTGGATTTGAAATGAAACCTCTACAACAGAATTCAAGTGCAGATTGTAACGTTTAATTTGAAGGGTTGAACAAAAATATCTGATAGAAAATGTAGGAATTGTACACATTTCTTTACAAACACTCCACATTTTAGGAGGTCAAAAGTAATTGGACAAATAAACATAACCCAAACAAAATATTTTTATTTTCAATATTTTGTTGCAAATCCTTTGGAGGCAATCACTGCCTTAAGTCTGGAACCCATGGACATCACCAAACGCTGGGTTTCCTCCTTCTTAATGCTTTGCCAGGCCTTTACAGCCGCAGCCTTCAGGTCTTGCTTGTTTGTGGGTCTTTCCGTCTTAAGTCTGGATTTGAGCAAGTGAAATGCATGCTCAATTGGGTTTAGATCTGGAGATTGACTTGGCCATTGCAGAATGTTCCACTTTTTGGCACTCATGAACTCCTGGGTAGCTTTGGCTGTATGCTTGGGGTCATTGTCCATCTGTACTATGAAGCGCCGTCCAATCAACTTTGCAGCATTTGGCTGAATCTGGGCTGAAAGTATATCCCGGTACACTTCAGAATTCATCCGGCTACTCTTGTCTGCTCTTATGTCATCAATAAACACAAGTGACCCAGTGCCATTGAAAGCCATGCATGCCCATGCCATCACGTTGCCTCCACCATGTTTTACAGAGGATGTGGTGTGCCTTGGATCATGTGCCGTTCCCTTTCTTCTCCAAACTTTTTTCTTCCCATCATTCTGGTACAGGTTGATCTTTGTTTCATCTGTCCATAGAATACTTTTCCAGAACTGAGCTGGCTTCTTGAGGTGTTTTTCTGCTAATTTAACTCTGGCCTGTCTATTTTTGGTATTGATGAATGGTTTGCATCTAGATGTGAACCCTTTGTATTTACTGTCATGGAGTCTTCTCTTTACTGTTGACTTAGAGACAGATACACCTACTTCACTGAGAGTGTTCTGGACTTCAGTTGATGTTGTGAACGGTTTCTTCTTCACCAAATTAAGTATGCGGCGATTATCCACCACTGTTGTCATCCGTGGACGCCCAGGCCTTTTTGAGTTCCCAAGCTCACCAGTCAATTCCTTTTTTCTCAGAATGTACCCAACTGTTGATTTTGCTACTCCAAGCATGTCTGCTATCTCTCTGATGGATTTTTTTCTTTTTTTTCAGCCTGAGGATGTTCTGCTTCACCTCAATTGAGAGTTCCTTTGACCGCATGTTGTCTGCTCA
Organism: Ranitomeya imitator; assembly: GCF_032444005.1. NCBI lineage: Eukaryota > Metazoa > Chordata > Amphibia > Anura > Dendrobatidae > Ranitomeya > Ranitomeya imitator. The sequence continues at coordinate 511,503,804 of NC_091285.1, read as the reverse complement.
CAGCAACAGCTTCCAAATGCAAAACCACACACCTGGAATCCACCCCTCACCTTTTAACTACTTCATTGATTACAGGTTAACGAGGGAGACGCCTTCAGAGTTAATTGCAGCCCTTAGAGTCCATTGTCCAATTACTTTTGGTCCCTTGAAAAAGAGGACGCTATGCATTACAGAGCTATGATTCCTAAACCCTTTCTCCGATTTGGATGTGGAAACTATCATATTGCAGCTGGGAGTGTGCACTTTCAGCCCATATTATATATATAATTGTATTTCTGAACATGTTTTTGTAAACAGCTAAAATAACAAAACTTGTGTCACTGTCCAAATATTTCTGGCCCTAACTGTATGTGATCCCGTGATCGCCCAGTTGCATTGGCAAGCTTGGGGAATCCCAAAATGGACCACTTGGTGCAGAAAATAAACATGGACGTGTGAACAGCCCTAAAGATTAAAATGCACATGTTCTATCCATAAAAAACACGGATAGATCACTTATGTGGCTCACAAGAGTCTGAATGAGGTTTAAGGAATGACGAGTAGGAAGCACTCTCTGTGCTGAGTATGGGAGACATAATTGCAGCTAGTCACCTCCCACAAGCTGAGAGTCAATTGCGAATTAAGGGAAGGGACCTGCAGAGAGGAGAACTGGTAAAAATGCAGGATACAAGTCATGTAATGGCCAGATATAGTATCAGTCATGATGTATATATTCGTGACAGCATATTTTAAAACTTACTTAAAAGGTAGGATTATCATTTGACACCTTCTTGGGAAGCAACAATACATAATATGATTAAAAAATACAAAGGCACAATCTACAGGACCCTTGACAACCAGTCATCAGCCTGTATTCTCTTGGATTGGCTGCACAATCATGACAAATTTATAGGGATTTTTCCCTTAGCAGATGGCAGGTTTCTTGACAGTGATGCTGCAGAGGAAACAATACAAGAGTAATAGAGAACAATACAGAAAATATAAAGTGGGACGACCCTTCTGTGAAGAGCAGAACAAAAATGATTACCTCAATGAACAAAAATAAAAAAAAGAATTTGTGATAAATATTGACCTGTCCATTCAAGGACATTTTAGCTATAGTATGAAATCCTGTTTTTCTTGTCTGTGGAATTGCCTTTGTACTGTTTGTTGTGAAACTGCCGCCCACGAAACTGTTTTCTTTTCTTTTCTTTCTTTCCTGTTTTGTCTCTTTGTTTAAACATGCAAAACTTGTATAACCACTAAACCTACTGAAACAACTATATAAAGAAGGGATAGCACATTGAAGGCAGGCGTGCTTCAGAGACTTCCCAGTGATACACTATACAAGACGTGTCTTGTGTATTATTTCTGGTGATATCCCACTTCCAAAGGCTGCTCCGACTGAGTGTGATCCCGACATTTCCTGGCGCCTGAACAGGGACCCGAGGTCTGTGTATTCCTTCAAGAACACCGGCAGAATACGAACGAAAAGAGAATCTGGGATAATGGACGGCAGATGAACAAAAACCTGGCCAGGTAAGAGACACTGTTAGATCTCTTATATCTGCCCTGCACTGTCCGTAAGATTTTCTGTGTCGTGTTCTTTAGCGGGTAGTTCTAGTAGAGGAGGATACCTATAGCTCGGGTTCTTGAACTATTTAGGAATTGATCACCTCACGGAGTACGGCATTGAATGAGAGTGAATGTGAATAGAAGGTGTGTGGAAGTTGGGAATAGCCCTATAAGCCGCCCAGGGGGTTGAAACAGAAGAAGTGACTGTCCCACTGGGCAACGTGGTTGCGTCCTTTCGGGGAGACCTCCGCGCCTATGTTCAATCTCTGATCCTGTCTTTGACAAAAACCTGGTGACGGATAAGTGTATGATAGTATGAGCCCAGGACAGATAAATTAGCCTGGGACAAGAATACGTTGTATGTGATAGTATAAGCCCAGGACAGATAAATTAGCCTGGGACAAGATACGTTGTATGTTCTTTTTCTTTTTCTGTCTGGTTGCAATTGTGTTGTTTGCTATAGGTGTAGGAATCAGGATTTTCTTACATCAACACAGTTTAAACATCCTAGCTCCTTAGGAAGAAGGTAACGAGGTATTCTCATACCCAAACGCCACCTAGGGCAAGAAAAAGACATCCTAGCTCCTTAGGAAGAAGGTAACGAGGTATTCTCATACCCAAACGCCACCTAGGGCAAGAAAGCTCAGGATAAGAAAATGGGGAATAAGCAAACAAAGTCGGAACCAGAAGAATTAGATATCTATACTATCATAAAGGAGAGAAGTGGTGAAGATGCCACTAAGGGGCTGAAAAAGATTTTTAGTAAGTTTGGAGTTACTAGGGCAGAAGCTTTTAGTAGAAAACTATGGGAAGGAATTCAGGAAAGGAAAAAAAGGCATAATCAGAGACAAGAAATGGATAGATCAGATCCAAGCATTGATTGATGTCTCTAGGGTAGCAGAAAATGAGGGATGGACATATAATCAACAGAGTAAAAAGTGGTGTATTAGACCCACAGGCTGTGGAGAAAAACAAAATGTGGAATCTAAAAATACCCCACCCCCATACCTTAACCCACATGCCCCATCTTTTCTCCAAACGCCACCTCAAAGTTTAGCCGGACCAGGAGGATGGGTATGTCCGCACTGTGGACAACAAAATCCAGACTGGAGAAATGATTGCCTAGCCTGTGGTACACCTAGACATGGCGCTGTACTTGCCCCTGTTAGGGTAGTACCAAGACCCTTTAGGGAACCTGGTGCTGACGGAGTAATGGGAACTAGATATCACCAAACTCGACAATATTTCCCTTGGTCCCCCGCTGAAGGCATGTCTCTCTTGCACAACGCACCAGATCCCACCCAGTGTCCAGTTAGATTTGCACAATATATACAGCAAATTATGCAGACTCACGCTGGAGTTTGGGCAGATGGAGAAGAATTATGTAGAATGAAAATGACTCCTGGACTCTTCCAGGAGCTATTAGCAAATCTACAGGTACATAGGCCCCAAGCAGGAGATGGTGCCTTACAAACGATAGAATCAGGTACACAATTTGTAGATCACTTAATGGTTTTCATGAGGGAGAGACAGAGGCAGAGAGGAACAACGGGAGTGGTGGCTCAGAAATCTGGACAATCAGTAGACGAATATTATCTAAGTGTAGAAAATAATTTCAGAGATGAAGGCATGGATCTAACCGCTCCAGGAATGATGAGGTTAGTTACAAAAACCTTTATAGATGGATTGTCTGCAAAAGTGAAGGAAAAGCTTAAGGCCGCAACCCCTGATTGGAGAACCTTGGAAGACCCACACCTGGCTAGACAGAAAGCTGTAGGGATAGAAATGGACTTAAGAGAAAATTCTAAGCCAGTAAGAATTGCACAGGCTAATACTGGCTCTGCTAATCAAAAGTTTACTTGTCATTACTGTAAGAAGCCAGGACATTTCCAAAGGGAATGTAGGAAGAGAAAAACAGATATAGATTCAGGAACCTTTGTACCCAAAAATAGGATAAATAACCCAGTGCCTGATCAAACAGACAGCTCAGAATGACTGAAAGTTATGCTGGTCTCTCTTCCTTCTAGAAGACCAATAATACAAGTTGAAGTTGAGGGTAAAAATGTACCTTTTCTGATAGATACGGGAGCAACATCCTCCATTTTAAATCAGGACTTTTTACCATATCCTGACAATATATCCTCAAAGGTTACATATGCAGAAGGGTATGATGGTAAAATTCAGGCGTTGCCCTTTACAAAACCTTTAAATGTGAGCTTTGGCCCTAAAACTTTTGTATCCAAATTTTTATTTGCTAAAGGTGCACCTACCTGCTTGTTGGGTACTGATGTCTTAAGTAAAATGCATGCAAACATCCATTTTAGAGAAAATGGCACAGTTATGCTGACCATCCCTGAAGATGCAGAAACTCTGGAACCATATGTTAGAATACAGGCAATGGAGGATTTTCCCGAAATTTACACTCAACAAGCAAAAATTGACTTGTCTCGGGTTCCTGACAGCCTATGGGCAAAAGGAGACACTGATGTAGGATTTTTATCAGTAGCTCCTATACTGTTAGAAACTGCCCTGGGAACCATATTACCTCAGCTTAGGCAATACCCCATCAGCGCCCAGCAAGAACAGGCGATTTCTCAACAAATTCAGGATTATGTGTTACAAGGTGTTTTGGTAGAAATCAGGCCACCCGCCAATACACCCTTATATCCTGTTAAAAAGAAAGTGTCCTCCAAAGAAACTATGGTGAAATATCGCATGGTGCACGACTTACGGGAAATCAATAAGGTTTTGGCACCGGTCACCCCTGTGGTACCGAATCCTCATACCTTACTGTCTCAAATTCCCAGCACTGCTGCATATTTTACGGTAATTGACTTATCAAACGCATTTTTTTCTGTGCCACTACATAAGAACTGTTGGCATTTGTTTGCCTTTACATTCAAGGGTAAACAATTAGCATGGACAAGATTGCCACAAGGTATGGTACACTCACCAACTTTGTACTCTGAAGCAATGCAGACCGTGCTAAAAAATTTCATCAAATTTCATCCCAGAACCAGGAATAGTCATTCTACAGTATGTAGATGACTTACTTATTTGTTGCCCTGATGAACAGACGGCAGTTACCTCAACTGTTAATTTCTTAATTTTCATAGCGCAAGAAGGCTGTAAAGTAAATAGACAGAAACTCCAGGCTTGTCAACAAACAGTCGTGTTTTTAGGTCACGGCATATCACAGGGCATCAGACACCTCACACCTCAACGTACGGAAGCCATACGTAACATGCTTGAACCCAGGAATCACAAACAGCTGCGTGCTTTCCTAGGTATTGTTTCACACTGTAGACAGTGGATCATACATGCAAGTCAACTCATGCAGCCTTTATATGACTGTATTGCCAACACACCATATTCACTCAGTGAAGAGGCTAAACAGTCATTTTCCTCTTTGAAAACAGCACTGGTATCAGCTCCGGCTTTGGGACTCCCAGACTACACTAAACCTTTTCAATTGATGGCAGCTGAGATATCCTCACATGCTACAGGGGTGCTCACACAAAAACATGGAAACAAACAGAGACCTGTGGCATACATATCAGCTCATCTGGACCCTGTAGCTAGAGCCGCAACTTCTTGTGTAAGAGTAGTAGCCGCAATTTCACTGTTATTAGATAAAGCTTCTGAGATTGTTCTTGATCACCCACTTCTAGTTCAGACCACTCATGATGTACATGGCATTCTTAACCAGGTCCAACCTAAACATATTTCAATGGCCAGACACCTCCGTCTCCAATGTTCCCTACTACTGCCGCCCAACATTTCCTTTGCCAGGATTCAGACTCTTAATCTCGCGTCTTTGCTCCCTTTAGAGTCTGAGGGGGGTACCATACCTGAGGAAACTGCACTCTCCAACTCCTTTGAAACTGCACTCTCCAACTCCTTTGACCCATCAAAGTCAATGCATGATTGTGTACAATTAATGGAACAAGAGACTCAGGGCTTATGTAATGTACGTGACTAGCCACTCTGTAATGCTACATTTGAACTTTTCATAGATGGCAGTAGATATGCAGATATGAATGGACAATTTCATACAGGTTATGCGGTAGTAACTCAGCATGAAGTGCTGAAAGCAGAACCTCTCCCTGCTAATCAGTCTGCACAAGAAGCAGAACTTACGGCATTAGTTGAAGCTCTAAAAATAGCCAAAGATCAGACAGCAAACATATACACTGATTCTAGATATGCACATGGCATTATTTTCGATTTTGGCGTAATATGGAGAGCCAGAGGTTATATGACTGCTTCAGGCCAACCTGTTAAACATGCCTCCCTCATTAGACAGATTCTGGAGGCAGCACAAGAAACTAAAGAAATAGCGGTGATAAAGGTAGCTGCACATGTGAGACTCGACACCGAGGAAGCCAGGGGTAACGATAAAGCCGATAAGGCAGCAAAACAGGCAGCACGTAAACCCTTACATCATGCCCACACACTAGATAGCTCTGAAGATGATGAGGAAAGATTGAAGGAAGCTCAGAAACAGGTAGACGACGAAGAACGAGGGCAGTGGCAGAAAAAAGGGGCAGAAGATCAGCAAGGATTATGGAAAAAAGGAACTTTGTTGTGTTTACCCAGAGCCTGGTACCCCGCAGTGGCAAGTGACCTCCACCTACCCACGGATGTGTCGGCAAATGGTATGACGCTCAAGGTAAAAGAAAGGTGGTTGGCTCCAGGCTTTGGTAATTTTGCTCGGAACATGTGTGCTGCATGCGCTATATGCCTGGCACACAATCCAGGTCAGGCCATTAAAACCCCAACCAAGCATCATGTAAGACCACTGTATCCCTTTCAAAGACTCCAGATCGACTACATCCAACTTCCTAGGTACAATGAATACGAATATGTGCTTGTGTGTGTGGACATGTTCTCAGGGTGGCCAGAGGCTTATCCAGTTCGTAAAGCCTCAGCAAAAACTACTGCCATTAAAATAGCACATGAACTGATACCCCGTTACGGCATGCCTGAGGTGATCGAGTCAGATAGGGGTACCCATTTTACTGGGGAAATATTCCAGAATGTTATGAAAATGTTGGGAGTAGAAAACCAGTTTCACACTCCATATCATCCACAGAGTTCAGGTAAAGTGGAAAGATTAAATGGGACAATAAAATTAAAAATCCAGAAGGCCATGGCAGAAACAGGAAAGCCTTGGACTGAGTGTCTACCACTTGCCCTGTATTCCATCCGAAACACCCCAAGGGGGAAGGCTAAGCTGTCACCACATGAGATTCTTTTTGGTAGAGCAGCAAATTTGGGTTGTTATTTTCCACAACAACTGATGTTGAATACTGAGACTTTAACTGCTTATGTACAAGAATTACAAAAACGTTTAACTAAAGTGCATTCGCAAGTTTTTGCTTCCCTTCCAGATCCAGAAAATCTCGAAGGAGGCCACAAGTTGGAACCTGGTGATCAAGTCTACGTGAAAAGACACACCAGAAAGACTCTGGAACCGAGATTTGACGGACCTTTCCAAGTCCTGTTAACAACTCCAACAGCAGTCAAGCTTGAAGGAAAGGCATCATGGATACATGCAAGCCATTGCAAAAAAGCAGTATAAGACTCATGATATTGATGTTAATAATGTTAACCTCAACGGAGGCATGGGAAAGACTGAATTCTCTAGCCCCTTTGAACAATAGATTCGTACAACATCATAGAAAATTAGTGCATGACTTGTTAAATAATACGCAACCCCTGGCAGATTGTTGGATCTGTACCCATTCACCAGTATCAGCCACAAGTATACCTTTTCTAGCAGTTCCCGTGTCAGCTGAAGAAATATTCGCTTGGCCTAATTGTTCAGACAACCTGGCCAACAACCAACCTGGCAATACTAGACTATGGAATACTACAATCGCCATACCAATTGTGGGATGGGTAGAATTTCCTTGGTGGCAGGGCAATCTTACAGGAAAAATAGACAACTTACAATATTTAGCATTCAAGGGAGGAAAATGGGTACCTAGGAATAAGACTGGATTAACTGATTTAGGACAAGTCCCCACTGAAAATCTACAGCTCAGTTTCAGTACAACCACCCCTTCCTCTGATGCTTTCAAACCTACAGTATTGGAAAGATACATACATAATAGAAAATGGGAACATTCTGAGTTGTTCCCCCAAGGTGATGCAGACAGTTGTACAAGTAAGCCGGGGAACCTGGTTTGTAATGAATCCAATGAGTATGTCAACGGAATGCATGTATGTGGGAATCCCGCAGCCGGGTACTGTAGCCCCTTGGGACAAAAACCCTCTTGGTGTATGCTTCAGAATGTATCTAGTTTTGTGGATTTGGCTCACAGATTGGTATTGCAGCACTCAGCTTTGTGGGCTCTGCCTGAGGGTACATTTTGGATATGCGGAGAAGGAGCATATAAATGGCTTCCCGTAGGTATAAAGGGTACTTGTACATTAGGACGCCTAACCCCGGCTACTTTCATAATTTCAAATAAACAAGTGAATATGCAAGCCGTGCCCAAGCACACACTGTATAAAAGAGCTGCAGATAACTCACCACGTCCCTCGGGGAGGCCGCATATAGTACAAATGGGAATTCCCAACAAAATTGCTAGTACCATTTTTATTTATCCTATGTTAACACAAATGTGGGATAAATTAGTTAGAGCCACGGATTATCTAGATGATCAGATTTGGGATATATTGGACATATTAAATACTAGTATAGCTGTACAGAATCAGCTTATAATAGTCACTAACCAACATACCCTGGTATTGGATTACCTAACTGCCTCACAAGGGGGTATGTGTCAAATCATCGGACCCACCTGCTGTCATTATATAGACCCGAATAGTACTATGAGTATGAGATTTAAATTAAAAGACGTACAACGACTCAGGGATCAGTATGACAAAGACAATGACCAAAATAAGGATAGCTGGTGGTCAGATACCTTTTCTTTTCTTAACCCGGCCAATTGGTTCAGAGTTCAGAGGGATCGGTGGGTGGGTTACCGGGATTATGCAAAGCCTAATACATACAGTTATGGTTATTGTAATTATATATGTATTATTCAAGGTTGTACTCAAGGGTATCTCGGTATACACAAATAAATTTTGTGTAATGGATGCGAGAATATAAAGTTTTTTTTTTTGTAATATCACAAAAAGAATGACTAAAATGATCGACAAGGTTTTGAATGGAATATGTCAAAGGGGGGATTGTGAAGAGCAGAACAAAAATGATTACCTCAATGAACAAAAATAAAAAAAAGAATTTGTGATAAATATTGACCTGTCCATTCAAGGACATTTTAGCTATAGTATGAAATCCTGTTTTTCTTGTCTGTGGAATTGCCTTTGTACTGTTTGTTGTGAAACTGCCGCCCACGAAACTGTTTTCTTTTCTTTTCTTTCTTTCCTGTTTTGTCTCTTTGTTTAAACATGCAAAACTTGTATAACCACTAAACCTACTGAAACAACTATATAAAGAAGGGATAGCACATTGAAGGCAGGCGTGCTTCAGAGACTTCCCAGTGATACACTATACAAGACGTGTCTTGTGTATTATTTCTGGTGATATCCCACTTCCAAAGGCTGCTCCGACTGAGTGTGATCCCGACACTTCAATCATGCCTTAGTTGGCTTCGGTAAGCCAACACTAATTCTAAGCTATTCCTTAAACAACAGATCATTGCTAATATATTAATATTTATTAGTGGTTTGTGAAAATTCGGCTATAAGCTGCCTATGTTCACAGTTGTTTCATAGTAACAGAGGAGGATTTAAGGGAATTTGTAGTGCGGTTACGCAGAAGATTACCCCATTGTATCTTAACACCATGGATAAGGTTTTGTTGTGATCTGCCCACATGACGCAGCCAATGACAGTATTTGAAGCATTGTCTTTCTCTATTGACAAAATCTTAAAAGGTTGCAGGCAGCATGAGACATTGACGTCACGAGCACCTTGTAATGATAAACCTGGCGACCTTCAGCTGTTCAGAGCAAGCTGCGCAAAGGAATTTGACAGCAAACTACGACAGAGTTTTACATCACCGTGCCTTCCTATACTGGATACAATAGTAACGTGCTCCGACATGTTACAGCAGAATTACTGATTTATCGCTGCGTTTTGTGGATTCTTTTACGTTCAACATTTAATCTACTGGAAAAATTATAACCCAGATAAAGAGCAACTGCAGCTACAATAGTCTTGTCCTTTTTAGTGTTGTGGTCACACTTACTCCCCTGCATCAAATGAATAAATTGCAGAGGACCCCGTCACTGGGTCAAAAGCGTCCAATTTTTGCTCTTCTTTCATTCCTGCTGCTCCCCTCTGTATTTTTTTAATCCACCATATGGTTTTTAGAGATACAGATGTTTTTATATTATGATTTTTCTATTCTTTACCAAGGGGGCTTTGATCACAGGATGGTCCAGGGGCGCATCTTAAGGCTGCTCTGCATAATTGTAAATAAATGTATTAAAAAAGCCCTATAAAAGCTAATCTTTATATTAAAAAGAAGCTATAATTATTTCAGTGAAAAGAGTATAAAAACATAATAAAGGTACAGGAGGGACGCAAGAACCCTAGATTGTTGATTCTTGCCCTGTCCAATCCCTAATCTATTTCTCCTTATCACCATCAGTCCTCATCGTCTGGCCCTGCCTTAGGGTACCGTCACACTATACGATTTACCTACGATCACGACCAGCGATATGACCTGGCCGTGATCGTAGGTAAATCGTAGTGTGGTCGCTGGGGAGCTGTCACACAGACAGCTCTCCAGCGACCAACGATGCCGAGGTCCCTGGGTAACCAGGGTAAACATCAGGTAACTAAGCGCAGGACCGCGCTTAGTTACCCGATGTTTACCCTGGTTACAAGCGTTAAACTAAAAAAAAACAAACAGCACATACTTACATTCTGGTGTCCGTCAGGTCCCTTGCAGTCTGCTTCCCGCACTCAGTGACTGCCGGCCGTAAAGTGAAAGTGAAAGCACAGCCGCTGTGCTCTGCTTTCACTTTACGGCCGGCAGTCACAGTGCGGGAAGCAGACGGCAAGGGATCTGACGGACACCAGAATGTAAGTATGTGCTGTTTGTTTTTTTTTAGTTTAACGCTTGTAACCAGGGTAAACATCGGGTAACTAAGCGCGGTCCTGCGCTTAGTTACCCGATGTTTACCCTGGTTACAAGTGAACGCATCGCTGGATCGCATCGCTAGATCGCTAGATCGGTGTCACACACACCGATCTAGCGATGACAGCGGGAGATCCAGCGATGAAAGAAAGTTCCATACGATCTGCTACGACGTACGATTCTCAGCAGGATCCCTGATCGCTGCTGCGTGTCAGACACAGCGATATCGTAACGATATCGCTGGAACGTCACGAATCGTACCGTCGTAGCGATCGAAATGTTATAGTGTGACGGTACCCTAAGTCCCCAGTGGGCAGAATAGGCAACCTGCCATAGGCTACAGATCGTGTATAAAAATATGCGTATATCATATTTCCGGCTGATCAAAGAAAAGGTGCAAAATAGGCATATTGAGAAAAAAAGTGCAAAACTAAATATATGAACACAGTCCTAATGCACTTCCCCTCACTCAGTTTTGGAGGTTCATCAGGGGAGACAAGAAAGACCCGTTTCCAATACACTGGATAGAGGGGAAATAACGGCCCTATCTCCCTGCTCTATACAGGAACATCACCTGGTCCCGGTGAAAAGTTTGCCTATATTTCATTCCTGCTGCTCCACTGAAACTGTATGGCAGAATGAAGAGATAAATCAACTATATGTATATATATTTAACTAAATAGATATATATTATGTACCCCAAGGGAGCGCTGCTCACAAAATTTTCTGGTGGCATTTCTTACGGTTGCTCTGCATGATTACCAGATAAAGACCAGGTAAAGACCAGAAGAATTAAAAAATTAGCACTAAGTTTTTATTTGTAGTCTAATATCTCCAAAATGGTATGTATTAAATAATAATAATAATAATAATAATAATAATAATAATAATAATAATAATAATTAAAAAAACAACAGAGTACTCAGAAGAACAAAATAAAAAAAGCACAAAATTGGCACTTTTAAACTGGTGACAGGTCAACTTTAAATTATAGGACTGTAACAATTCATCAGATATTGGACAAAAATATACCTGCAGCAATGCTTGCATTGTCTGCATTGGAAGGATTTTCAGCTTAGAAAATCATTCCCGTTGTTGCAGATATACTTTAATGCCTTTCACGTGAACTATCAGAATAATATTATGGTATAATACTACACTGCTAAAACACAGAGACTGGAGCAATGTCGAAGAGTCAGCCCTGGAGCGAGGGATTGTTAGTTCTATCTGGCTGCAATATATTTACATACAGCTCTGGCAAAAATTAAGAGACCACCACATCAAAACCCTGCCATGGGCAGCCCAATCTCCAGACCTGAACCCCATTGAAAACCTCTGGAATGTAATCAGGAGGATGATGGATAGTCACAAGCCATCAAAGAAGAACTGCTTAAATTTTTGTGCCAGAAGCAGTGTGAAAGACTAGTGGAAAGCATGCCAAGACGCATGGAAGCTGTAATTAAAAATCATGGTTATTCCACAAAGTATTGATTTCTGAACTCTTCCTGAGTTAAAACATTAGTATTGTTGTTTCTAAATGATTATGAACTTGTTTTCTTTGCATTATTTGAGGTCTGAAGCACTGTTTTTTTTAAATTTTGACCATTTTTCTTTGTCAGGAAAAAAATACGAAATTTATCGCTTGGAAATTCAGAGACATGTTGTCAGAAGTTTATAGACTAAAAGAACAATTTACATTTTACTCAAAAATATACATATAAAGAGATAAATCAGACAAACTGAACATTTTGCAGTGGTCTCTTAATTTTTGCCACAGCTGTATATATATATATATATATATATATATATATATATATATATATATATATATATATATATTATATACTAGATTGTGGCCCGATTATAACGCATCGGGTATTCTAGAATATGCATGTCCCCGTAGTATATGGACAATGATGATTCCAGAATTCGCGGCAGACTGTGTCCGTCGCTGATTGGTCGAGGCAACCTTTATGACATCTTCGTCGCCATGGCAACCATTATGACATCTACGTCGATACTGTGCCCGTCGCTGAATCAGAAACGTGAGATGTCTTCGTCCTTTATGACATCATCGTCGCTGTGCCCGTTGCTGATTGGTCGAGGCCTGGCGGCCTCGACCAATCAGAGACGCGGGATTTCTACGTCGATGCTGTGTCGGTCTCTGATTGGTCGAGGCCTGGCGGTCTCGACCAATCAGAGACGCGGGATTTCCAGGACAGACAGAAAGACAGACAGACAGACAGAAAGACAGACAGACGGAAAAACCCTTAGACAATTATATATATAGACTAGATTGTGGCCCGATTCTAATGCATCGGGTATTCTAGAATATGCATGTCCCCGTAGTATATGGACAATGATGATTCCAGAATTCGCGGCAGACTGTGCCCGTCGCTGATTGGTCGAGGCAACCTTTATGACATCTTCGTCGCCATGGCAACCATTATGACATCTACGTCGATACTGTGCCCGTCGCTGAATCAGAAACGTGAGATGTCTACGTCCTTTATGACATCATCGTCGCTGTGCCCGTCGCCTCGACCAATCAGAGATGCGGGATTTCTACGTCGATGCTGTGCCGGTCTCTGATTGGTCGAGGGAGAGGCGGGATTTCCAGGACAGACAGACAGAAAGACAGACAGACAGACAGAAAGACAGACAGACGGAAAAACCCTTAGACAATTATATATATAGATATATATACACACAGCACAAATGACTGTATTGGATGTCTGTATATTGTGCACAAATGAGCAGGACTCTCCCGATATCCTCAGGACAGACAGCCACAATAAGTAATGGATAAATGTGAATCAAACTCCACATTGAGGTAATCATCACTAACAAACTCCACAAGCGGGACACAAAGTCCATACATTTGTATTCCGTAGGGCAGGTACAGACGATCATATATTGTCCACCTGAGAAAAATGGTCCAGTTATGCCAATCAGACTCTGATCAGCGTGGGATACATTTTTCTCGAATATGGCGAATTTAAAAATTAAGTTTTTCCATCTTATCAATTCAATATGTCTGCGAAAATCAGACCGTACTCAGATGTTATTCGACTGCGGTCTGAAATTTTCCACATATCCATAGACATAAATGAGCAAATGCCATCTGATTATTTGAGACAAATTGTGTATGCTGCGATTTTACTTTTTTCCTCATTTCAAAGATAAAGTTGTACATGTGCACTGCCTCATTGAATAACATTGGTCCGAGTGTGATCTGAAGTTTTGACGGATCACACTCAGACCGAAGCTAGTTTTGACGGATCACACTCAGACCGAAGCTACGGTCGTCTGCACAAGCCCATAGAGTGTGTCCTTTATAACACTCTGAAGGATACAGAAGTGCTGCAGGTAATGCTTAAACTGTAGAAAGAAAATTATCATATTTTCTGCTAACCCAAAAGTTCATTTTCCCACTTGTGATTGTGATTGTGATTCTATTCTCAGATCTACCAAAAAGTGTAACTTTGAAAGTTTTTTTATAAACAAAAACTTTTTTCTTTTTTTTTTGTAGATAAAATCGTATTTAACTGGTTGGTTGCTAGACCACCATCCTTGCAGGATTAGACATACTTGGTTAAATTATCTCATTTGTCTTGAACATTTGTCCAGCAGTAGAATGAAACAGATTTACTTTATAAGATAAATTACATAGTTTCTTATTTAAAAGTTTACTATTGAGTTATAAAATAAAAATTAAAACTCTTTAACAGACATTATTGTATCATTTCATACTTAAACATGTCATTGCCAGCAATGCATGAAGTGCATTTAATAACTGTTATATACAATACACTACTTTTTAAGCAATTTTCGGCACCTTTTTAACTGCCTTGTTCACTTTGCAAGTTGCGCAGCTAATTTATTCAGCCTGTGAAGGAATCAGCCTGCCTATCTGTGACCTGTGACTAAAGGCCTATTTAGACATGCCTATAATTGGCGTACATTAATAAGAAAAGTCGCTCCCTATTCTTGGCGTGAGTAAACATGCCACTAATCACCCAAAGAACAAGCAAAATGCTAATTCGTTGGGTGGTTGATTAGTTTATGCTGGCATAAAAATCATTGCTGTAGGCAGCACATTGCCCCATGTAAACAGGGGATTTGCTGTTTAACCCCTTCACCTCAAAGCCTGTTTTTGCCTTCCAGACAAGGCCAAGTTTACATTTCTGACCAGTTTCAATTTATGAGTAGGGATTAGCAGACCAGTGGAACTTCGTCGGGTTCTGGTACCCGAACTGAACATTATTCGCTTTGGGCACCAGGACTGTACCCGAGCTTGAACCAGAACTCGAACTCTATTGATAACAATGGAGACCCGAACTTCGGGTCTGGGCAAGAAAAAATATATATATCTCTTTCTTTGAAAGGATCTATTTGACAGAAAATACCCAAAAGCGACAACATTCTTAAAACTGCACCCCTCAAAGTGCTAGAAACACATTTGAGAAGTTTTTTAACCCTTCAGGTGCTTCACAGGAATTGAAGCAATGTGGAAGGAAAAAAAATTACATTTTAATTTTTTTTCACAAAAATGTTAATTTAACCCTGATTATTTTATTTTCACAAGGGTAACAAGAGAAAATAGACATCAAAATTTGTTGTGCAATTTCTACTGAGTATGCTGATAGCTGATATGTGAGGGAAAACTACTGTTTGGGCGCACGGCAGTGCTCGAATTGGAAGGAGCACCGTTTGTCTTTGAGCACAAAATTGGTTGGAATCGAGAGTGGACATCATGTCCTGTTTGGAGAGCCCCTGATGTACCTAAACAGTGGAAACTCCCCACCAGTGACTCCATTTTGGAAACTAAGCCCCTTAAGGAATTTATCTCGCTGTATGGTAAAAATCTTTGAACCCCTGGGTGCTTCTCAGAAGTTTATTACTTTGAACCATGAAAATGAAAAAAAATAAAAAATGTTCCCACAGAAATGTTTTTTAGCCCAAAATGTAGCAGTTTCAAAAGGGTAATAAGAGAAATTGCACCATACATGTGGGGGAAACTACAAAACTACTGTTTAGGTGCACGGCAGGGCTCGGAAGGGAAGGAGTGACCCTGTGAAGTGCAGACTTTGATAGAATGGTCTGCAAGCACTATGTCGCATTTGGAGAGCCCCTGATGCGCCTAAACAGTGGAAACCTCCCACAATTGACATCATTTTTGGAAACTAAACCCCACAAGGTGTTATCTAGAGGCATAGTTGTAGCAATGACAATAATGTTTTTTTATTTTACTGGTGTATGAATGTATAATGTGGTGATATGTGTAAGTTGTGCGGAGTAAATCAGATTATAAAACTAAAGCCAAATTTTATTAAATAATTTATGGATGTGTGGTACACTTTGAAGCAGTATTTAATGGAAAGGCCAAGTTTCTCAGGGCAGGTTTCACAATGGTAAATTGTGTCTTTTCGGATTCCCCTCTAGGAGCATACTCTGCACCTTTTCTGTGTTCTTCCCTTTTTCGCTGTTTGGGGAACCGCACAGGGAAAATGTTGACCTGGTACGATACAGGCACCATTAGTTTCTGAAGTACTGGGACCCTCACCTTCTTGATTGCCAAACATTAGGGCCTTGATGAATACCTCCTGAAACTGAAGGAAGGTCCCCATATTGCCTGCACATCGAAACAGTACAAGAAAATTATACACTTCCATCTGTACAATGCGCACAGCAACTTTTTGTATCGTACTTTAGCTTTTTGCATGGCACTGTATGGTTTGAGGACCTGATCTGAGAGATCCACTCCCCCCATGTACTTACTATAATGCAGGACACAATCTAGCTTTGGGACTTCTGTTGTGGTACCTCAGACATTGACAAGGGAGCTGCAGTCACGGTGTATGGTGGTCAAGATAAAGCAGGGGCGGATTATCAGAGGGTCAATATGGGCGGTAGCCCAGGGCCCTGTGGTCTGGGGGGGCCCTGGGCTACCGCAGAGATCGACCCTCTGCTAATCATCTGTGAATGCCGCCGCTGGCATTTATGTGCTCCTGCCGTAACCGGTGGGCAGAGAGAGGGGGCCCGCATCGGGCCCCTTCTCATCTGCTCACCGGGCCCCTTCCGGCGCTGCGGCGGTTTCCTATTGATGTGCGGGCGCGCGCCCGCACGTCAATAGTTAACACCAGCCGCCAGCCATTTGGAGGCTGGCGGCTGATGTCGGCCGCGCGCACACGTCGCCGGCGTCTGACGTCATTGTCAGTCGCCGGCGAGTGTGCTCTGTTGGAGGGAGCTCACCGCGGCGCTGGAGCGAGGACAGGTGAGGAGTTTTTTTTTTTTTTTTTATAACGGCGGACACACACTGAGGGCAGATGGCTGGAGGACGCACACTGGGGGCAGATGGCTGGAGGATGCACACTGGGGGCAGATGGCTGGAGGACGCACACTGGGGGCAGATGGCTGGAGGACGGACACTGGGGGCAGATGGCTGGAGGACGCACACTGGGGGCAGATGGCTGGAGGACGGACACTGGGGACAGATGGCTGGAGGACGGACACTGGGGGCAGATGGCTGGAGGACGGACACTGGGGGCAGATGGCTGGAGGACGGACACTGGGGGCAGATGGCTGGAGGACGGACACTGGGGGCAGATGGCTGGAGGACGGACACTGGGGGCAGATGGCTGGAGGACACACTGGGGGCAGATTGCTGGAGACAGTGGGGCAGATTGCTGGAGACAGTGGGGCAGATTGCTGGAGACAGTGGGGCAATGCTGGAGACATTGGGGCAGATTGCTGGAGGACACACTGGGGGCAGATTGCTGGAGGACACACTGGGGGCAGATTGCTGGAGACAGTGGGGCAATGCTGGAGACAGTGGGGCAGATTGCTGGAGGACACACTGGGGGCAGATTGCTGGAGGACACACTGGGGGCAGATTGCTGGAGGACACACTGGGGGCAGATTGCTGGAGGACACACTGGGGCAGATGATTGCTGGAGACACTGGGGCAGATGATTGCTGGAGACACTGGGGCAGATGATTGCTGGACACACTGGGGCAATGCTGGATACACTGGGGCAGATGATTGCTGGACACACTGGGGCAATGCTGGAGACACTGGGCCAGATTGCTGGACACACTGGGGGTAATATGCTGGACACACTGGGGGCAGGACTGGAGGCATGGGCAGAATGTAGGCACGGGGCATGATTGGAGACATGGGGCAGGATTGGATCATGGGGCAGGATGGATACGATGGAGACAGATGGGGCAGGATATGGAGATCATATGGGGTAGAATGGATACTCATGAGTGCAGGATGGGAGAACATATGCCTGGAGCCAGGAATGAGATAAACGGAGCCAGGGTGGGGAATATTATTACCATAGGGGCTAATTAAGGGATATTGTTACTGCAGTGATGTATTTATTTTATTTTTTGAGTATACTGTTTTAAATGGGGGGGCGGTCCTGTTATTGTGCAGAGTGACACTATATCGCCTTTTTATCTTCATGTGGTGTAATGTAGAAGTTGTGAAAAATTAAGTAATGTGTTCTGCAAGTGGAGCTCGAGATAACTGTGTTATTTCCTGCAGAAACGAGTCCTGGCTGGAAGGAATGATGGCGGTCTGTGCTGGATGAAAGATGAAGGACTTCACCTAGAGACGTCACTGGTGAGTCAGTGTTACCTATACACTGACACTATACACTGTATACTATATAGAGGTCCTGTGTATAATGTCACCAGTGATCTCAGTATTACCTCTACACAGACACTGCATACTAAGTACAGATCTCCTGTGAATACTGGCACTTATGGTGATAGTATTGTGTTGTTTTTTTATTACTGATCAGTATTGTAGTATTCAGTCACTATGTGGTGGTAATATGTGGTCTGGAAATGGTGTTGTGGTATTTGTCCCTTGTATGTGCTATTTGGTCACCAAGTGGTAATATGTGGTCTTGACATGGTGTTGTGGTATTTGTTCCTTGTATGTGATATTATTCGATCACTGTGGTTGTAATTTGTGGTCTGGTCACGGTGCGGTTGTATTTGTTCCTTGTATGTGATATTATTGGTCAAGCTATACCTAAATTGTATTGCAGATTTTAACAAATATTTAATAGGTTACAGTAGAGTAGGGCCCGGCCATTTTTCTGGTATAATCTGGTTCGGGTATATCATGACCCCCGTCACATGACCCCCGTCACATGACCCCCGTCACATGACCCCCGTCACATGACCCCCGTCACATGACCCCCGTCACATGACCGGGGGGGGCCCACAGTGTGTGAACAGCCCGGGGCCCTGGCTACCCTTAATCCACCCCTGAGATAAAGACATTCCTCTTTTCCTTATACTTGACCACAATAATGTGGGATTTTGTGTGAAAAATTAATGGTCATACAAATTTGTCTGGGACACCATCAGATTTATTATTTAATCGCTGAAAAAGAGTTTGAAAAAGTAAATTTCAGTTAGGTCTCTTGCATCAATTTTGTTCCTGAGCTACCCATGAAATCCAAAATAAAAGGCTGATATTTTTGGATGATGGAGTCCATATGGGTTTGATTGGTGGAGGGGATGCCTTGATACAAGGGCGCCATGCTGGGGGCCCCTTCACACTAGATGAGGAGGAGAAAAGCGTATGCCTCCTCTTGTGAATAGTGTCTTCTTGACGAATGTGCCATTTTTATTTTATTCTTCAAAACAACCGGGATGTGTGTAAGTGGTGCTTTTACACGTGTATTGTGTGTAAAAGGTACTATTTATTATTACATTTACTAAAACAAGTATATAGGAACATGAAGTAGAGAAAAAGGTTGAGAAAAAAAAGGAAAAATGTAGAAGAAACACTAAAAAAATAAAAAAATCAGAAGTAAAAAAAAGTTTGTATAAAAACTTTTTTTTTTTTTCCAAAACGTTTGATACCGTGCCGCACAAGAGGTTGGTACACAAAATAAGAATGCTTGGTCTGGGGGAAAATGTGTGTAAATGGGTTAGTAACTGGCTTAGTGATAGAAAGCAGAGGGTGGTTATAAATGGTATAGTCTCTAACTGGGTCGCTGTGACCAGTGGGGTACCGCAGGGGTCAGTGTTGGGACCTATTCTCTTCAACATATTCATTAATGATCTGGTAGAAGGTTTACACAGCAAAATATTGATATTTGCAGACGATACAAAACTATGTAAAGCAGTTAATACAAGAGAAGATAGTATTCTGCTACAGATGGATCTGGATAAGTTGGAAACTTGGGCTGAAAGGTGGCAGATGAGGTTTAACAATGATAAATGTAAGGTTATACACGTGGGAAGAAGGAATCAATATCACCATTACACACTGAACGGGAAACCACTGGGTAAATCTGACAGGGAGAAGGACTTGGGGATCCTAGTTAATGATAAACTTACCTGGAGCAGCCAGTGCCAGGCAGCAGCTGCCAAGGCAAACAGGATCATGGGGTGCATTAAAAGAGGTCTGGATACACATGATGAGAGCATTATACTGCCTCTGTACAAATCCCTAGTTAGACCGCACATGGCGTACTGTGTCCAGTTTTGGGCACCGGTGCTCAGGAAGGATATAATAGAACTAGAGAGAGTACAAAGGAGGGCAACAAAATTAATAAAGGGGATGGGAGAACTACAATACCCAGATAGACAAAGAAGATCAAATAAGAAGATACTGTAGCCAATATCCCCACCATGCTCAAACCCCAAGTGGGGGAGCCACCCAGGGAGATATTTAATTCCAATAATCAGAACGGACACTCCTCAAATTAACAGCAAACAGAAAACAATGGAGTTGAAGTCCATAAATAAATATTTATTATTTACAAATAATGGCAACCATAGCCAAGAAACATATGAAAATAGACATTACATCTGAATAAAAAGGAGGGTGAATAGTAGCAAAAGATGGAAACAGACACAGTGTGGGTGATCCTGATACCAAATGTTGTTATTTATAAAGTGCATAGTGCAACAAAGTAAATGGGAAAGGGACCAGGTAATGTAAAGCTCCCCTACAAATCTATACTGCTGGCTATATATAAATCTAACTAGCCCTGCGCAGAGGCTAGATGCCTATTAGATCCGGTCAATAATCCGAAGCCAAAACCAAAAGAGGGGAAACCGCCATAAATAGGCCCATATTGATGCTTACCCAAGTAATGGTGACCAGGATATCCCACACGGTGGCCCCAACGCGCGTTTCGCATCAGCTTCGTCAGGGGGCAGTGTCTACCCAGATAGATTAGCGAAGTTAGGATTATTTAGTCTAGAAAAAAGACGACTGAGGGGCGATCTAATAACCATGTATAAGTATATAAGAGGACAATACAAATATCTCGCTGAGGATCTGTTTATACCAAGGAAGGTGACGGGCACAAGGGGGCATTTTTTGCGTCTGGAGGAGAGAAGGTTTTTCCACCAACATAGAAGAGGATTCTTTACTGTTAGGGCAGTGAGAATCTGGAATTGTTTGCCTGAGGAGGTGGTGATGGCGAACTCAGTCGAGGGGTTCAAGAGAGGCCTGGATGTCTTCCTGGAGCAGAACAATATTGTGTCATACAATTATTAGGTTCTGTAGAAGGACGTAGATCTGGGGATTTATTATGACGGATTATAGGCTGAACTGGATGGACAAATGTCTTTTTTCGGCCTTACTAACTATGTTACTAACTATGTTACTATGTTACTATGTTAAAATGGTTAATCAATACAGGTGATGTTGCGATCACCCCATCTATTGTGACAGCTGGGATATGTGCACCAATCACAGCATGTCACATTGATTTTTTTTAACTTTATTGTTACATCGCTGTGGTTGGCGGGTCAGTATCGACTGGCCAATCACCGTGATCGCTGATGCGGGGGTGGTACAGACCCCCAGTGTGATGTGCAGGAATGGTCTCCTGCGCGGTGACCGGAAATAGCAGCGACGTACATGTACGGCGTATGTCGTGAATGAGTTATAAGAAGATGCTGTGTGGGGCCAGAAAAAAACAGCGTTTTTCCATTTGCAGTTTTTTTTTGCGTGTGTCAATGAGACAGTAAATGATCTGCTTCACTACTTTCAGGCCAAGTTCAAACCATCATATTTTTGGCCCAAGTGTTTCCATGAAAATAATGACCGCACTCAAACCAATGTAATACTATATGATTGATCTGTTTAGATGACAGCTTTTTCGCACGAACCAAATATCCAAATAAAAAAAAATCACAGTATGCACTATTCTCTTGTGTGTGTGTATGTGGATGTGACTCGTTCATTATGGGTGCGTAATAGAATTTAATTCCATATAGATCAACCGTATAGCATGCTATTTTTACAGTTACATTGCAATGCTTAACCCCTTTACCCCCAAGGGTGGTTTGCACGTTAATGACCGGGCCAATTTTTACAATTCTGACCACTGTCCCTTTATGAGGTTATAACTCTGGAACGCTTCAATGGATCCTGGTGATTCTGACATTGTTTTCTCGTGACATATTGTACTTCATGACAATGGTAAAAATTATTTGATAGTACCTGCGTTTATTTGTGAAAAAAACGGAAATTTGGCGAAAATTATGAAAATTTCGCAATTTTCCAACTTTGAATTTTTATGCAATTAAATCACAGAGATATGTCACACAAAATACTTAATAAGTAACATTTCCCACATGTCTACTTTACATCAGCACAATTTTGGAACCAAAATTTTTTTTGTTAGGGAGTTATAAGGGTTAAAAGTTGACCAGCAATTTCTCATTTCTACAACACCATTTTATTTTAGGGACCACATCTCATTTGAAGTCATTTTGAGGGGTCTATATGATAGAAAATACCCAAGTGTGACACCATTCTAAAAACTACACCCCTCAAGGTGCTCAAAACCATATTCAAGAAGTTTATTAACCCTTCTGGTGCTTCACAGGAATTTTTTGAATGTTTAAATAAAAATGAACATTTAACTTTTTTTCACAAAAAATGTAATTCAGCTCCAATTTGTTTTATTTTACCAAGGGTAACAGGAGAAAATGGACCCCAAACATTGTTGTACAATTTGTCCTGAGTATGCCAATACCCCACATGTGGGGGTAAACCACTGTTTGGGCGCATGGCAGAGCTCGGAAGCGAAGGAGTGCCATTTGACTTTTCAATGCAAAATTGACTGGAATTGAGATGGGACGCCATGTTTCGTTTGGAGAGCCCCTGATGTGGCTAAACATTGAAACCCCCCACAAGTGACACCATTTTGGAAAGTAGACCCCCTAAGGAACTTATCTAGAGGTGTGGTGAGCACTTTGACCCAACAAGTGCTTCACAGAAGTTTATAATGTAGAACCGTAAAAATAAAAAATCATATTTTTTCACAAAAATTATCTTTTCGCCCCCAATTTTTTATTTTCCCAAGGGTAAGAGAAGAAATTGGACCCCAAAAGTTGTTGTACAATTTGTCCTGAGTACGCTGATAGCCCATATGTGGGGGTAAACCACTGTTTGGGCGGATGGGAGAGCTCGGAAGGGAAGGAGCGCCGTTTGACTTTTCAATGCAAAATTGACAGGAATTGAGATGGGACGTCATGTTGCGTTTGAAGAGCCACTGATGTGCCTAAACATTGAAACCCCCCACAAGTGACACCATTTTGGAAAGTAGACCCCCTAAGGAACTTATCTAGAGGTGTGGTGAGCACTTTGACCCACCAAGTGCTTCACAGAAGTTTATAATGTAGAACCGTAAAAATAAAAAATCATATTTTTTCACAAAAATTATCTTTTTGCCCCCAATTTTTTATTTTCCCAAGGGTAAGAGAAGAAATTGGACCCCAAAAGTTGTTGTACAATTTGTCCTGAGTACGCGGATACCCCATATGTGGGGGTAAACCACTGTTTGGGTGGATGGGAGAGCTCGGAAGGGAAGGAGCGCCGTTTGACTTTTCAAAGCAAAATTGACAGGAATTGAGATGGGACGCCATGTTGCGTTTGAAGAGCCACTGATGTGCCTAAACATTGAAACCCCCCACAAATGACACCATTTTGGAAAGTAGACCCCCTAAGGAACTTATCTAGAGGTGTGGTGAGCACTTTGACCCACCAAGTGCTTCACAGAAGTTTATAATGCAGAGCCGTAAAAATAAAACAAAATGTTTTTCCCACAAAAATTATTTTTTTAGCCCCCAGTTTTGTATTTTCCTGAGGGTAACAGGAGAAATTGGACCCCAAAATTTGTTGCCCAATTTGTCCTGAGTGCGATGATACACCATATGTGGGGGGAACCACTGTTTGGGCACATGGGAGGGCTCAGAAGGGAAGGAGTGCCATTTGAATGCAGACTTAGATGGAATGGTCTGCAGGTGTCACATTGCGTTTGCAGAGCCCCTAATGTACCTAAACAGTAGAAACCCCCCACAAGTGACACCATTTTGGAAAGTAGACCCCCTTAGGAACTTATCTAGATGTGTGCTGAGCGCTTTGACCCACCAAGGGCTTCACAGAAGTTTATAATGGAGAGCCGTAAAAATAAAACAAAAATTTTTTCCCACAAAAATTATTTTTTAGCCCCCAGTTTTGTATTTTTCCGAGGGTAAAAGGAGAAATTCGACCCCACAATTTGTTGTCCAATTTGTCCTGAGTGCGCTGATACCCCATATGTGGGGGGGAACCACTGTTTGGGCGCATGGGAGGGCTCGGAAGGGAAGGAGCTCCATTTGGAATGAGGACTTAGATGGAATGGTCTGCAGGTGTCACATTGCATTTGCAGAGCCCCTAATGTACCTAAACAGTAGAAACCTCCCACAAGTGACACCATTTTGGAAACTAGACCCCCTAAGGAACTCATCTAGATGTGTTGTGATAGCTTTGAACCCCCAAGTGTTTCACTACAGTTTGTAACGCAGAGCCGTGAAAATTAAAAAAAAAAATCTTTCCCCCCAAAATTATTTTTTAGCCCCCAGTTTTGTATTTTCCCGAGGGTAAGAGGAGAAATTCGACCCCAAAAGTTGTTGTCCAATTTGTCCTGAGTACGCTGATACCCCGTATGTTGGGGGAAACCAACGTTTGAGCGCATGGCAGAGCTCGGAAGGGAAGGAGCGCCATTTGGAATGCAGACTTAGATGGAATGGTCTGCAGACGTCACATTGCGTTTGCAGAACCCCTAATGTACCTAAACAGTAGAAACCCCCCACAAGTGACCCCATATTGGAAACTAGACCCCCCAGGGAACTAATCTAGATGTGTTGTGAGAACTTTGAACCCCCAAGTGTTTCACTACAGTTTATAACGCAGAGCCGTGAAAATAAAAAATCCTTTTTTTTCCCACAAAAAATATGTTTTAGCCCCGAGTTTTGTATTTTCCCAAGGGTAGCAGGAGAAATTGGACACCAAAAGTTGTTGTCCTATTTGTCCTGAGTACGCTGATACCCCATATGTTGGGGTAAACCCCTGCTTGGGCACACGGGAGAGCTCGGAAGGGAAGAAGCACTGTTTTACTTTTTCAACGCAGAATTGGCTGGAATTGAGATCGGACGCCATGTCGCGTTTGGAGAGCCCCTGATGTGCCTAAACAGTGGAAACCCCCCAATTATAACTGAAACCCTAATCCAAACACATCCCTAACCCTAATCCCAACAGTAACCCTAACCACACCTCTAACCCTGACACACCCCTAACCCTAATCCCAACCCTATTCCCAACCGTAAATGTAATCTAAACCCTAACTGTAACTTTAGCCCCAACCCAAACTGTAGCCCTAGCCCTAACCCTAGCCCTAACCCTAGCCCTAACCCTAACCCTAGCCCTAGCCCTAACCCTAGCCCTAACCCTAGCCCTAACCCTAGCCCTAACCCTAACCCTAGCCCTAACCCTAGCCCTAACCTTAGCCCTAACCCTAGCCCTAACCCTAGCCCTAACCCTAACCCTAGCCCTAACCCTAGCCCTAACCCTAGCCCTAACCCTAGCCCTAGCCCTAGCCCTAACCCTAGCCCTAACCCTAGCCCTAACCCTAGCCCTAACCCTAGCCCTAACTCTAACCCTAGCCCTAATGGGAAAATGGAAATAAATACATTTTTTTAATTTTTCCCTAACTAAGGGGGTGATGAAGGGGGGTTTGATTTACTTTTATAGCGGGTTTTTTAGCGGATTTTTATGATTGGCAGCCGTCACACACTGAAAGACGCTTTTTATTGCAAAAAATATTTTTTGCGTTACCACATTTTGAGAGCTATAATTTTTCTATATTCTGGTCCACAGAGTCATGTGAGGTCTTGGTTTTTGCGGGACGAGTTGATGTTTTTATTGGTAACATTTTCGGGCACGTGACATTTTTTGATCGCTTTTTATTCCGATTTTTGTGAGGCAGAATGACCAAAAACCAGCTATTCATGAATTTCTTTTGGGGGAGGCTTTTATACCGTTCCGCGTTTGGTAAAATTGATGAAGCAGTTTTATTCTTCGGGTCAGTTCGATTACAGCGACACCTCATTTATATCATTTTTTTATGTTTTGGCGCTTTTATACGATAAAAACTATTTTATAGAAAAAATAATTATTTTTGCATCGCTTTATTCTCAGGACTATAACTTTTTTATTTTTTTGCTGATGATGCTGTATGGCGGCTCGTTTTTTGCGGGACAAGATGACGTTTTCAGCGGTACCATGGTTAGTTATATCTGTCTTTTTGATCGCGTGTTATTCCACTTTTTGTTCGGCGGTATGATTATCAAGCGTTGTTTTTTGCCTCGTTTTTTTTTTTTTTTTCTTACGGTGTGTACTGAAGGGGTTAACTAGTGGGCCAGTTTTATAGGTCGGGCCGTTACGGACGCGGCGATACTAAATATGTGTACTTTTATTGTTTTGTTTTTTTTATTTAGATAAAGAAATGTATTTATGGGAATAATATTTTTATTTTTTTTTCATTATTTTGGAATATTTTTTTTTATTTTTTTTTTACACATTTGAAATTTTTTTTTTTACTTTTTTACTTTGTCCCAGGGGGGGACATCACAGATCAGTGATCTGACAGTTTGCACAGCACTCTGTCAGATCACTGATCTGATAGGAGTGCAGGCTGCTTCACAGTGCCTGCTCTGAGCAGGCTCTGTGAAGCCACCTCCCTCCCTGCAGGACCCGGATCCGCGGCCATCTTGGATCCGGGGCTGGAGGGAGCAGGGAGGGAGGTGAGACCCTCGCAGCAACGCGATCACATCGCGTTGCTGCGGGGGGCTCAGGGAAGCCCGCAGGGAGCCCCCTCCCTGCGCGGTGCTTCCCTGTACCGCCGGCACATCGCGATCATCTTTGATCGCGGTGTGCCGGGGGTTAATGTGCCGGGGGCGGTCCGTGACCGCTCCTGGCACATAGTGCCGGATGTCAGCTGCGATAAACAGCTGACACCCGGCCGCGATCGGCGGCGCTCCCCCCGTGAGCGCTGCCGATCGCATATGACGTACTATTGCGTCCTTGGGAAGTAAAGCCCACCCCACATGGACGCAATAGTACGTCTAATGGCAGAAAGGGGTTAACAGAGGAAACAGTGTTTTGTCTTGTAAATTTTAATAACTTCTGATGTATAAAATTTGATACCATACAGATGCCTTAGGCTAGGTTCACATTAGTGCTTCTGTGCACAGCGTGTCATCTGCATGCACAAACGCATGCCAAAACACATGCAAAAGCATGCTTGCGCCTGGGAATCATCTTGCGCATGACGCAGCAAAAACACTGCGTATGCATGCATTTTTAAATGCGCTTTGGCATGCGTTTGCATTTTTTATGTGCATGGTGGAGGCAGTGACATCATTTTCTGGACATGCGCAGTCTAAAGTATGTATGCATATCGAACTCATGCGTCCGCATGTCATTGCGTACCAATGCGTTCCCATAGACAGTAATGCGTTTTATTTACGCACTCATCCACAATCATCCGCATGTAGACGATTGCGCAATGTTTGACGCCTAAAAAAAATGCAACTTGTTGCATTAACCAGTAACTACCGCACACCGTGAAACAAAGCATGCGTACGCATCTGCATGTCCCTGCGTACACCAGGTTAAAGATATGTACGCATGGCGCATGCGGATCATACCTGCGCACAGAAACGCTAATGTGAACCCGGCCTTAGCGATGACAATTGAGATAAAACTCTTGTGTGAAATTAGCCGCACTGTCTTCCTTGTATATTATATTAATAGTCAGCACTCCAATTCTCTTTATTTATACCCTCCAGGAGTTTCTTCTACATTTTATCTTCATTTTTTATTAAGATTGTATTGTGGATTATGTTCATTATACTACTTTTAACTTGTTTTATCATCAATGATCCTGTGAATTATTTAATACGTCCTTGTAAAGGGTTTGAGAAGTGAATAAAATATCTTATCTGTGTAATACAAGGGTGGAGAACATCCAGCCTGCAATGCTTGGATCGCTGTCCCCATGTTTCCAGCAACCATGGCTTTAATTTTCCCTTAGACTGCGAGCACGCACACGCACGCTTATCACTGAACTCTGCAGTGCCTGCAAACAGTCTCGGTGTGTCTTGTGATGCTTTCAGTAGTCTCAGTGTATCCTATGTGATGTAAATGGCAGTTTTATTGTATACTATGTGATGTGTATGTACAGCACAGTTTCAGTTTATCCTGCGTGATGTATACAGCAATATCAGTGTCTCCTATGTCATGTATATAGCAGTCTTTGTGTGTCTTATGTGATGTATGAAGCAGTCTCAATGTCTATGTGATGTATATACAGCAGTTGCAGTGTCTGCTATGTGATGAATATACAGCAGTCAATGTCTCCTATGTGATATACACAGCAGTATTAGTGTCTCAAATGTGATGTATACAGCAGTCTGTGTCTCCTATGTGATATACACAGCCGTCTTAGTATCTCCAATGTGATGTATATACAGCATTCTCTGTGTCTCCTATGTGATGTATTCTACAGTTCTCTCACTACTAGAGTTCTATAAGTGTTACATGAGCAGTGATGAATTTCCAACTTTAAAGAGACATGCACTGAAATATGCTTTTCTGTTTGGGAAAACTTACTGCTGAGATCATTTCTTTACAAAACTTATCAAAAAGTGTTGAATGTGCTCCAGACCGATGCCAACCTTGAAACGCAGTTGCGAGTAGCAAAATCGTCCATACCAGCTAACATCACAAACCTCAACGAAGAAAAGCAGTTCCTGCCATCACATTAATCCTTTCTTGACCAGGCAATTTTCCATTTTTATAGTTTTGTTTTTTCCTTCGTTCTCTTCCAACAGACATACGGTAACTATTTTAATTTTTCTAACAACATAGCCAAGTGAGGACTTGTTTTTTTTTTACCACATAATGTACTGGAAAATGGGAAAACAATTAGGTGTCAAAAAGTGCAATGAAATTGAGAAAAAAAGCAACTGTTTCTTTTAGTTTTGCTTTTACGAAGTTTAATCTGCGATAAAAATCACCTGCCAATATGAATCTACAGGTCAGTATGATTATTACGTTAACAAATTTGGATATATTTTTTTTATTTAAATAGCAAAAAATATTGTGTCACCAATTTCAGGGACCTATAATATTATTATTTGCATGTTGATGAATCTGTGTGGGGACACTAGTTTTTTGTACACTTGAGTTTTTTGTTGTTTACATTTTTTTTTTCTTACATCTTTTACTGTACAGATTCATAAATGTTATATTTTGATAGATTATCTTTTATTTATTTTTTAATGAGGAAAAAAGTGGTGATTTCAATATGTATGTATATATATATATATATATATATATATATATATATATATATATATATACACATAAATTTAAAAGAAAAAAAACTTTTACTTTGTCCCCATAGGGAACTTGAATCTCCAAACTAGTCTGTTCAATACTACAGTATTGAGGTAAACAGTCAAAATCCCAGTCTCTTACAAACCCCAGCCACAGGCAATTCATTGCAGGGGTGCTGTTATGGCCTTCATCAAATCCATGGCTACTCATTGGCACCCAACATTCACGTCATGGGGCAATGGACAAGTGGAATGGCTTATCTCTAATTGCTGCTGTCACGTCATGGGGCAATGGACAAGTGGAATGGCTTATCTCTAATTGCTGCTGTTAAAGCCAGATGCTGACTGTTTAACATAGCCATCAAATGCTGGGTATGATGCAGGCACAACTTCTGAGCCAAAATAATACATCACAGTACATCCAATGTTGGCAAGAGGTTAATAACCACTAGAGCCCTATGGTGCAAGTAACAGTGCCTTAGCAAAATTAAAAAAAAAAAAATCGGCAAGCCCCTAAGTTTCAGCCTAGCCAGTCTTATGATCCATACAGCATCGCTCTTACAAGCATCATTTATGAACTTATGTCACAGAGCAGATGCTTTATACCAGGGGCGGACATACTGCATGTGGAACCGGTGTGACTGCTTCGGGGCCCTGAGGTGGGCCCCCGCAGGGTGGCTTACACTGAGGGCAATCTGGCCTGTTTATCCAGCCCCAAGGCTCCGGGGGGGACCCTGGCCAGATTGCTCTCATGTGCAGCAAGCAGAGAGCGATCCCTGCAGCTCCGCTGCCTACAGGAGCAAATGTCAGCATAGCGAAGCTGCAGGGATCCGTCCTGCTTCCTGGCCATGTTTTCTGTCTGACACAGGAGTGAGGCTGGATGATGTCAGCATTCAGTGCATGGCTGTGTCAGAGGGAAAGATGCTGGCAACGAAGATGCTGCGGGGAAGGTGCGGAGAGGTGAGTGGTGCTGTGTATGTGTCTAGGTGGTGGAAAGGGGGTGATTAATAGGGCAATGATGGGGGTGGTGGGGGAGAAGGCAATGATGGTGGTGATGGAGAGGGCAATGATGGGGTAGTGGGGAAGAACGCAATGATAGAGGTGGTGGAAAGGGTAATCATGGGGTGGTGAGGGAAAAAGCAATGATAGAGGCGGTGGAAAGGGCAATGATGGGGAGAAGGGAATGATGGGGCGGTGGTGGAGAAGGCAATGATGGGGTGATGGAGAGGGCATTGATGTGTGTGGAGCAGGAGAAAGCAATGATAGAGGTGGTGGAAAGGGCAATGAGGGGGTGGTTCTGGAAAAGGCAATGATGGAAGTGGTGCAAAGGGTAATGATGGGGGTGGTGGGGGAGAAGGCAATGATGGAGGGGATGGAGAGAGCAATGATGTGGGTGGTGAGGGAGAAAGCAATGATAGAGGTGGTGGAGAGGACAATGATGGGTTGGAGGGGAAGAAGGCAATGATGGAGGTGATGGAGAGGACAATGATGGGGTTGAGGGGGAGAACAGTTATGGAGGTGGCGTAGAGGGTAATGATGGAGGTGGTGGGGAGGGCAATGATTGTGGTTGTAGAGAGGGCAATGATGGGGCGGTGGAGAGGGCAATGATTGAGGTGAAGGAGAAGGCAATGATGGGGGTGCAGGAGAGGGCAATGATGGAAGTGGGAGCAGAGCCGCCATCAGGGCATTACTGCCCTGACTGGCATATGGGGCCCAATGACCAGAGGGGGCCCGCATCGGGCCCCATCTCTTCTGGTCATCGGGTCCCAGCGGCAGGATTCTGCTGCTGCAGAAACTGAACCTGCGTCCGAGACACAGGTTCAGTTAAACTCTATTGCCGTGCAATAGTTAAAAGCCGTCAGCCAATCGGAGGCTGGCAGCTGACGTCAGCTTGCATGTCGCCAGCGTATGATGTCATTGTTATTCGCCGGGGAGTGCGCTCTTGACCTGCGTGGAGGTAACTTCACCGCAGAAGTGCGGCAAGGTAATGGGAAAGTTTTATTTTTATTTTTACTGAAAGCGGCAGGGGCAGGATGGGCGACACAGTGGCAGAATGGGAGATACAGGGGGAAGAATGGAGATACAGGGGCAAGAATGGAGACACAGGGGGCAGGATGGAGACAAAGGGGGCAGGATCATGGGGCAGGATAGAGACAGATTGGGCAGGATCATGGGGCAGGATGGAGACACATGGGGCAGGATCATGGATAGGATGTAGACAGATAGGGCAAGATCAAGGGGCAGTATGGAGACACATGGTGCAGGATCATGGGGCAGGATGGAGACACATGGTGCAGGCTGGATACAATGGAGACAGATGGGGCAGGACCATGGGACAGATGGAGCAGGATCACGGGACAGATGGGGCAGGATCACGGGACATCACATAGGGCAGAATGGATACTGATGAGGGCAGAATGGGAGAATATATGGGGCCAGGATGGGAGAACATATGGCTGGAGCCAGGAAAGAGACACACAGGAGCGAGGATGGGGGATATTATTACCTTAGGGGCTAATTACTGCAGTCATGTATTTATTTTATTTTTTGAAAATACTGTTTTAAATGGGGGGAGGGCAGTCCTGTTACTGTGCAGATTGGCACTATATCACCTTTTTTTCTTCATATGGTGTAGTGTAGAAGTTGGGAAAAAATTAGGTAATGTGTTCTGTAAGCGGTGCTCTAGATAACTGTGATATTTCCTGCAGAGACAAGCCCTAGCTGGAAGAAGTGACTGTGGTCTGTGCTTGATGATCATGAAAAGCAAAAATGAAGGACTTCACCTAGAGATGTTACTGGTGAAACAGTGTGTTACCAGTACACTTACACTATACACTGTATACTATATACAGCGTTCCTGTGTACAATGTTACCAGTGATCACTGTATTACCTTTACACTGATATTATATACCAAGCTTTTGTGTATAATGTCATTGATCACTGTATAACCTGCACAATATATACAGAGCTTGTGTGTATAATATCACTGCTAATCACTGTATTACCTGCACACTGACACTGTATACAGAGCTCCTGTATATAATATCACTGGTAATCACTGTATTACCTGTACACAGACACTGCATACTAAGTACAGATCTCCTGTCTATAATGCCACTTAAGGTGATATTAGTATTTTTTTTTATTAAACAGTATTGAAGTATTCAGTCACTATGTGTTGGTAATATGTTGTCTGGCCATGTTGTGGCAGTATTTGTTCCTTGTATGTGCTGTTATTTGGTCACTATATGGTGGTAATAAGTGGTCTGGTCATGGTGTGCTGGTATTTGTTCCTTGTATGTGCTATTATTTGGGCACAATGTGAATGTGGTGGTAATATGTTGTCTGGACATGGTATGGTGGTATTTGCTCCTTGTATGTGATATTTTTCGGTCACTGTGGTGGTAATATGTGCTCTGGACATGGTGTGTCAGTATGTGTTCCTTGTATGTGGTATTATAGGTCACTATGTGGTGGTAATATGGTGTCTGTTCATGGTGCGGTGGAATTTGTCCGTTGTATGTGATATTATTGGTCATTTTAAAAATTGAAAAATAAATAAAAATATACCAAAATTGCGTTGGATTTTAACAAATGATTAATAGGATAGAGTATAGTAGTGCTCGGCCAAAAGAGTCTATCTTGTCGTGGTGGTGGATTAACCCCTTTACCCCCAAGGGTGGTTTGCACGTTAATGACCGGGCCAATTTTTACAATTCTGACCACTGTCCCTTTATGAGGTTATAACTCTGGAACGCTTCAATGGATCCCAGTGATTCTGACATTGTTTTCTCGTGACATATTGTACTTCATGACAATGGTAAAAATTCTTTGATAGTACCTGCGTTTATTTGTGAAAAAAACGGAAATTTGGCGAAAATTATGAAAATTTCGCAATTTTCCAACTTTGAATTTTTATGCAATTAAATCACAGAGATATGTCACACAAAATACTTAATAAGTAACATTTCCCACATGTCTACTTTACATCAGCACAATCTTGGAACCAAAATTTTTTTTTCTTAGGGAGTTATAAGGGTTAAAAGTTGACCAGCAATTTTTCATTTCTACAACACCATTTTTTTTTAGGGACCACATCTCATTTGAAGTCATTTTGAGGGGTCTATATGATAGAAAATACCCAAGTGTGACACCATTGTAAAAACTACACCGCTCAAGGTGCTCAAAACCATATTCAAGAAGTTTATTAACCCTTCTGGTGCTTCACAGGAATTTTTTGAATGTTTAAATAAAAATGAACATTTACCGTAACTTTTTTTCACAAAAAAATTAATTCAGCTCCAATTTGTTTTATTTTACCAAGGGTAACAGGAGAAAATGGACCCCAAACATTGTTGTACAATTTGTCCTGAGTACGCCAATACCCCACATGTGGGGGTAAACCACTGTTTGGGCGCATGGCAGAGCTCGGAAGCGAAGGAGCGCCATTTGACTTTTCAATGCAAAATTGACTGGAATTGAGATGGGACGCCATGTTTCGTTTGGAGAGCCCCTGATGTGCCTAAACATTGAAACCCCCCACAAGTGACACCATTTTGGAAAGTAGACCCCCTAAGGAACTTATCTAGAGGTGTGGTGAGCACTTTGACCCACCAAGTGCTTCACAGAAGTTTATAATGTAGAACCATAAAAATAAAAAATCATATTTTTTCACAAAAATTATCTTTTCGCCCCCAATTTTTTATTTTCCCAAGGGTAAGAGAAGAAATTGGACCCCAAAAGTTGTTGTACAATTTGTCCTGAGTATGCTGATAGCCCATATGTGGGGGTAAACCACTGTTTGGGCGGATGGGAGAGCTCGGAAGGGAAGGAGCGCCGTTTGACTTTTCAATGCAAAATTGACAGGAATTGAGATGGGACGCCATGTTGCGTTTGAAGAGCCACTGATGTGCCTAAACATTGAAACCCCCCACAAGTGACACCATTTTGGAAAGTAGACCCCCTAAGGAACTTATTTAGAGGTGTGGTGAGCACTTTGACCTACCAAGTGCTTCACAGAAGTTTATAATGCAGAGCTGTAAAAATAAAACAAAATTTTTTCCCACAAAAATTATTTTTTAGCCCCCAGTTTTGTATTTTCCCGAGGGTAACATGAGAAATTGGACCCCACAATTTGTTGTCCAATTTGTCCTGAGTGCGCTGATGTTTGGGCGCATGGGAGGGCTCGGAAGGGAAGGAGCTCCATTTGGAATGAGGACTTAGATGGAATGGTCTGCAGGTGTCACATTGCATTTGCAGAGCCCCTAATGTACCTAAACAGTAGAAACCTCCCACAAGTGACACCATTTTGGAAACTAGACCCCCTAAGGAACTCATCTAGATGTGTTGTGATAGCTTTGAACCCCCAAGTGTTTCACTACAGTTTATAACGCAGAGCCGTGAAAATTAAAAAAAAAAATCTTTCCCCCCAAAATTATTTTTTAGCCCCCAGTTTTGTATTTTCCCGAGGGTAAGAGGAGAAATTCGACCCCCAAAAGTTGTTGTCCAATTTGTCCTGAGTACGCTGATACCCCGTATGTTGGGGGGAACCACCGTTTGAGCGCATGGCAGAGCTCGGAAGGGAAGGAGCGCCATTTGGAATGCAGACTTAGATGGAATGGTCTGCAGGCGTCACATTGCGTTTGCAGAACCCCTAATGTACCTAAACAGTAGAAACCCACCACAATTGACTCTATATTGGAAACTAGACCCCCCAGGGAACTAGTCTAGATGTGTTGTGAGAACTTTGAACCCCCAAGTGTTTCACTACAGTTTATAACGCAGAGCCGTGAAAATAAAAAATCTTTTTTTTTCCCACAAAATTATTTTTTAGCCCCCAGTTTTGTATTTTCCCAAGGGTAACAGGAGAAATTGGACCCCAAAAGTTGTTGTCCTATTTGTCCGGAGTATGCTGATACCCCATATGTTGAGGTAAACCCCTGTTTGGGCACACGGGAGAGCTCGGAAGGGAAGAAGCACAGTTTTACTTTTTCAACGCAGAATTGGCTGGAATTGAGATCGGACGCCATGTCACGTTTGGAGAGCCCCTGATGTGCCTAAACAGTGGAAACCCCACAATTATAACTGAAACCCTAATCCAAACACACCCCTAACCCTAATCCCAACAGTAACCCTAACCACACCTCTAACCCTAATCCCAACCCTATTCCCAACTGTAAATGTAATCTAAACCCTAACTGTAACTTTAGCCCCAACCCGAACCCTAACTTTAGCCCCAACCCAAACTGTAGCCCTAACCCTAGCCCTAACCCTAACCCTAGCCCTAGCCCTAGCCCTAGCCCTAACCCTAGCCCTAGCCCTAACCCTAGCCCTAACCCTAGCCCTAGCCCTAACCCTAGCCCTAACCCTAGCCCTAACCCTAGCCCTAACCCTAGCCCTAGCCCTAGCCCTAACCCTAGCCCTAACCCTAATGGGAAAATGGAAATAAATACATTTTTTAAATTTTTCCCTAACTAAGGGGGTGATGAATGGGGTGTTTGATTTACTTTTATAGTGGGTTATTTAGCGGATTTTTATGATTGGCAGCCGTCACACACTGAAAGACGCTTTTTATTGCAAAAAATATTTTTTGCGTTACCACATTTTGAGAGCTATAATTTTTCCATATTTTGGTCCACAGAGTCATGTGAGGTCTTGTTTTTTGCGGGACGAGTTGACGTTTTTATTGGTAACATTTTCGGGCACGTGACTTTTTTTATCGCTTTTTATTCCGATTTTTGTGAGGCAGAATGACAAAAAAACAGCTATTCATGAATTTCTTTTGGGGGAGGCGTTTATACCGTTCCGCGTTTGGTAAAATTGATAAAGCAGTTTTATTCTTCGGGTCAGTACAATTACAGTGACACCTCATTTATATCATTTTTTTATGTTTTGGCGCTTTTATACGATAAAAACTATTTTATAGAAAAAATAATTATTTTGGCATCGCTTTATTCTCAGGAGTATAACTTTTTTATTTTTTTGCTGATGATGCTGTATGGCGGCTCGTTTTTTGCGGGACAAGATGACATTTTCAGCGGTACCATGGTTATTTATATCTGTCTTTTTGATCGCGTGTTATTCCACTTTTTGTTCGGCGGTATGATAATAAAGCGTTGTTTTTTGCCTCGTTTTTTTTTTTTTTTTCTTACGGTGTTTACTGAAGGGGTTACCTAGTGGGCCAGTTTTATAGGTTGGGCCATTACGGACGCGGCGATACTAAATATATGTACTTTTATTGTATTTTTTTTTTATTTAGTTAAAGAAATGTATTTATGGGAATAATATTTTTTTTTTTTCATTATTTTGGAGTATTTTTTTTTATTTTTTTTTACACATTTGAAAAAATTTTTTTTTACTTTTTTACTTTGTCCCAGGGGGGGACATCACAGATCGGTGATCTGACAGTTTGCACAGCACTCTGTCAGATCACCGATCTGAGAGCAGTGCAGGCTGCTTCACAGTGCCTGCTCTGAGCAGGCTCTGTGAAGCCACCTCCCTCCCTGCAGGACCCGGATCCGCTGCCATCTTGGATCCGGGGCTCGAGCAGGCAGGGAGGGAGGTAAGACCCTCGCAGCAACACGATCACATCGCATTGCTGCGGGGGGCTCAGGGAAGCCCGCAGGGAGCCCCCTCCCTGCGCGATGCTTCCCTGCACCGCCGGCACATCGCGATCATCTTTGATCGCGGTGTGCCAGGGGTTAATGTGCCGGGGGCGGTTCGTGACCGCTCCTGGCACATAGTGCCGGATGTCAGCTGCGATAGGCAGCTGACACCCGGCCGCGATCGGCGGCGCTCCCCCCGAGAGCGCCGCGGATCGCGCTGGACGTACTATCCCGTCCATGGTCATGGGGGCCCACCCCACCTCGACGGGATAGTACGTCCGATGTCAGAAAGGGGTTAAAAAATCTTTTGGCCAAAACAAAAGCATTTAACTAGCACTTTCGGCCATCCGGCCGGAAATGCGCGCATCGCTGACCCCGTCACGTGATTGGGGGTCAGTGATGCATCGGCCTGACAGCCAGAGGTCTATTGAAGACCTCTATGGTTGTTGATGCCAGATTGCTGTGAGCGCCACACTGTGGTCAGCGCTCATAGCAATGCAACAATTCTACTACATAGGAGCGATCTGAGCTTCGCTCCTATTTAGCAGAGGCGGTCGAGTTGTGCCATCTTCTAGCCTCCCGTGGAGGCTATTGAAGCATGGCAAAAGTAAAAAAAAATGTTTTAAAAAATATGGAAAACATAAAAAAATAAAAGTTTAAATCACCCCCCTTTCGCCCCATTCAAAATAAAACAATAAAAAAATCAAATATACACATATTTGGTATCGCCACGTTCAGAATCGCCCGATCTATCAATAAAAAAAGGCCAAGTTTGGAATTTTAGCAAAGTTTGGAATTTTCTTTCACCACTTAGATAAAATATATCCTACACATTCTTGGTGTCTATGAACTTGTAATGACCTGGAGAATCATAATATCAGGTCAGTTTTAACATTTAGTGAACCTAGCAAAAAAGCCAAACAAAAAAACAGTGTGGGATTGCACTTTTTTTGCAATTTCACCGCACTTGGATTTTTTTCCCTGTTTTCTAGTACATCACATGGTAAAATCAATGATGTTGTTCAAAAGTACAGCTCGTCCCGCAAAAAATAAGCCCCCACATGGCCATATTGACAGAAAAATAAAAAAGTTAGGGCTCTGGGAAAGAGGGGAGCGAAAAACGAAAAAACGTAAATACCCCGGGTCATGAAGGGGTCAATCTGCTGCAAATCTGTAACAAAAAAATAAGCAGTGTGTGCATGAGACTTCAGGGATCTCATTCACTTTGTTTGTACTGTAAAACCTTACATATATTCCGTGTGCACATAGCCTTACAGGTAATTGGGGAGAGTCACAAACTGAATAATTTATATTATTGGTAGTCAAAGATTATAGTTAATGGAGGGAACAGTGTTGCTTATCACTTTATATTTTTAATGGTGGGGTACATATCTGTATTCAGGGGGAGACACATGTATCTATACAATGTATGTGACCTTGTTATTTTCAGGGCTCTGAAGATCATCGTGACGAGACGAGTCGTGGCTGAGAGATGTCGACATGAAGGTCTAACCAGATGGAGAAGAAACTGGAGAAAGCGGCTCTAATCAGACAAGACATCAGCGGTAAGTGTCTGGATGTAAATATTATTTTGTATCTCACATTTGTGTGAAATATCTGTGTGCTTCCAGGTTTTTTTTATCGGATGGCACACAGACTCATAGAATTTTATAGGTCCATTCAAACACACATGAAAATCACAGATCTGAGAATTAAATCCGTGAGGGTCAGAGAATGTTCTGTTTTGATTCGATTTTTAGGATCAGAATAGGACATGCTCAATGCATCTGTAAACACGGGCAGAACACCGACACTGCAAGAATGTATCCTTATTATGTATAGCACAGTCCCTTAGTATATAGTGTACTTACATATTATGTATAGCACAGTCCCTTAGTATATAGTGTACTCACTTATTCTGTATAGCACAGTCCCTTAGTATATAGTGTACTCACTTATCATGTATAACACCATCCTTAGTTACATATTTTCCTCTTTTATTATGTATAACACCATCCCTTATTACGTACCATCCTCTCTAGTTATATATGGTGCTGTCCCTTATATAGCTTTCTCTGCTGTTACAGCATGTATGGTGCTGTCTCACATAGTTTATTCTTGTTATTTCTGTTATTCACAGTGCCCTCTTTTATCACATACTCAAGTATAAGCCGACCCGAGTATAAGCCGACCCCCCTAATTTTGCAACAAAAAACTGGGAAAACTTATTGACTTGAGTATAAGCCTAGGGTGGAAAATGTAGCAGCTACCGGTAAATATCAAAAATAAAAATAGATACCAATAAAAGTCAAATTAATTGAGACATCAGTAGGTTAAGTGTTTTTGAATATCCATATTGAATCAGGAGCCCCATATAATGCTCCATACTGTTCATTATGGCCCCATAAGATGCTCCATACAAAATAGGTCCCTGTTGTGAATTCTGCTCTTGGGTTCCCTCCAGTGGTTGTTGGTGGGAATGCAGTTGTCTCTGACTTGCAGTCCTGGCCAGGTGTATCAGATAATTACAATTCTGACTGGGATATTTAGGTGTGCAGGATCCTTTAGCCCTGGCCAGTTGTCAATGTTCCTTGTGAAGTGTTGGATCTCTTTCTGGCTTCTTCTGCTTGCTACCAAATTCAGCAAAGATAAGTGTTTTGTTTTTGTATCTGTGGCACACTGCTGTGTGCTTGTTTCAGTTTATTCCTGCTCTGTTTGTAGGATTCACTGGAGTTGCAGATATATGCTCCTACATCTTTAGTTAGATGTAGGAAGTTTTTTGTATATTCTGCTGTGGATTTTTTGAAGGGTTTTAATACTGACCGCACAGAACTCTGTCCTATCCTGTCCTATCTAGCTAGAGTGGCCTCCTGTGCTAAATCCTGTTTTTTCTGCCTGTGTATGTTTTTTCCTCTCCGACTCACCGCCAATATTTGTGGGGGGCTGTCTATCCTTTGGGGATTTTCTCTGAGGCAAGATAGTATTCCGATTTCCATCTTTAGGGGTCTTTAGTCCAGAAATTTTTGGGTTTTGCAAATTTTTATCGCCGTTTCATTGCTAATTTTTCCAGCATGGTTAAACCCTTGACCGATTTGACGAAGAAGGGCGAATTGGTCCTCTGCGGCTGTCTCTGCCTTTCAGGAGCTTAAATGTCGATTTACTTCTGCTCCAGTGTTGTGCCAACCGGATGTTTCTCTTCCGTTTCAGCTTGAGGTTGACGCTTCTGAGATTGTGGCAGGGGCCGTTTTGTCTCAGAGGGATCCTGTTGGTTCGTTAATGAAACCGTGTGCCTTCTTTTCCCGTAAGTTTTCGCCTGCTGAACGCAATTATGATGTCGGCAATCGGGAGTTGTTGGCTATGAAGTGGGCATTTGAGGTGTGGCGACATTGGCTTGAGGGAGCTAAGCACCGTATTGTGGTCTTGACCGATGATAAGAATTTGATTTACCTCGAGTCTGCTAAACGGCTGAATCCTAGACAGGCTCGATGGTCCTTGTTTTTTTTCCCGTTTTGATTTCGTGGTCTCGTACCTTCCGGGTTCTAAGAATATTAAGGCTGATGCCCTCTCTAGGAGTTTTTTGGGCTGAAAATCTCAGCTTATACTCGAGTATATACGGTAATCCGCTCTCTTGTTAGATATTAAATGACTGCTGATGGAGCAGCCGGTGACCAGACGACCAGTCCATTAGCTCCGCCATTGGAAAAGAAGCTTTCCCATGTTTCATCAGCCATCATTGCATTATAAATCTAACAAGACAGGACGTATGTAATAAATACAGGGCTCTAAATAATCTGATATGTAAGGGACGGAGCTGCACATAACAAGAGAGGGCACTGTGTAATAAGGAACAGCAATATACATAATAAAGGATACTATGTAATATATATACAGTGGAGAAAAAAGTATTTAGTCAGGCACCAATTGTGCAAGTTCTCCCACTTAGGAAGATGAGAGAGGCCTGTAATTGACCTCATAGGTAGACCACAACTATGAGAGTCAAAATCAGATAACAAATCCAGGTGCTTGCATTTGTAAGGTTTTGCTGTGAAGTAAACATGCGGTCAAAGGACCTCTCCATGCAGGTGAAACAAGCCATCCTTAAGCTGCGAAAACAGAAAAAACCCATCCGAGAAATTGCTACAATATTAGGAGTGGCAAAATCTACAGTTTGGTACATCCTGAGAAAGAAAGAAAGCACTGGTGAACTCATCAATGCAAAAAGACCTGGGCGCCCACAGAAAACAACAGTGGTGGATGATCGCAGAATAATCTCCATGGTGAAAAGAAACCCCTTCACAACAGCCAACCAAGTGAACAACACTCTCCAGGAGGTAGGCTTATCAATATCTAAATGTACCATAAAGAGAAGACTGCATCAATGTAAATACAGAGGGATCACTGCACGGTGCAAGCCTCTCATAAGCATCAAGAATAAAAAGGCTAGACTGGACAATCCTAAAAAAAAATCTAAAAAAGCCAGCACAGTTCTGGAAGAACATTCTTTGGACAGATGAAACCAAAATCAACCTCTACCAGAATGATGAAAGAGAAAAGTATGGTGAAGGTGTGGTACAGCTCATGATCCAAAGCATACCACATCATCTGTAAAACACAGCGGAGGCAGTGTGATGGCTTGGGCATGCATGGCTGCCAGTGGCACTGGGTCACTAGTGTTTATTGATGATGCGACACAGGATAGAAGCAGCCAAATGAATTCTGAGGTATTCAGAGCCATACTGTGTGCTCAGATCCAGCCAAATGCAGCCAAACTGATTGGTCGTCGTTTCATGCTACAGATGGACAATGACCCCAAACATAAAGCCAAAGCAACCCAGGAGTTTATTAAAGCAAAGAAGTGGAATATTCTTGAATGGCCAAGTCAGTCACCTGATCTCAACCCAATTGAGCATGCATTTCACTTGTTAAAGACTAAACTTCAGACAGAAAGGCCCACAAACAAACAGCAACTGAAAACCACCGCAGTGAAGGCCTGGCAGAGCATCAAAAAGGAGGAAACACAGCGTCTGATGATGTCCATGAGTTCAAGACTTCAGGCAGTCATTGCCAACAAAGTGTTTTCAACCAAGTACTAAAAATGAACATTTTATTTAAAATTTTTTAATCTGTCCAATTACTTTTGGTCCCTTTAAAAACAGGGTGGCACATGTTAAGTTGCTGAAACTCCTAAACCCTTCATCCAATTTTAATGTGGATACCCTGAAATGAAAGCTGAAAGTCTGAACTTCAACTGCATCTGAATTGTTTTGTTTAAAATTCATTGTGGTAATGTCTATAACCAAAATTAGAAAAATGTTGTCTCTGTCCAAATATATATGGACCTAACTGTAAGACACCTGTCCACAACCTCAAACAGTCACACTCCAAACTCCACTATGGTGAAGCCCAAAGAGCTCTCGAAGGACGCCAGAAACACAATTGTAGCCCTGCACCAGGCTGGGAAGACTGAATCTGCAGTAGGCAAGCAGCTTGGTGTAATGAAATCAACTGTGGGAGCAATAAAAAGAAAATGGAAGACATACAAGACTACTGATAATCTCCCTCAATCTGGGGCTCCACGCGAGATCTCACCCCGTGGTGTCAAAATAATCACAAGAACAGTGAGCAAAAATCCCAGAACCACACGGGGGACCGAGTGAATAACTTGCATAGAGCTGGGAGCATCATAACAAAGGCTACCATCAGTAACACACTACACCGCTAGGGACTCAGATCCTGCAGTGCCAGACGTGTCCACCTGATTAAGCCAGTACATGTCCGGGCCTGTCTGAAGTTTGCTAGAGAGCATTTGGATTATCCAGAAGAGTACTGGTAGAATGTCATATGGTCTGATGAAATCAAAGTAGAACTGTTGGGTAGAAACAAAACTCATCGTGTTTGGAGGAGACAGAATACTGAGTTGCATCCAAAGAACACCATACCTACTGTGAAGCATGGGGGTGGCATTATCATGTTTTGGGGCTGTTTCTCTGCAAAGGGACCGGAACTACTGATCAGTGTACATGAAAGAATGAATGGGGCCATGTATCGTGAGATTCTGAGCGCAAACCTCCTTCCATCAGCAAGGGCATTGAAGATGAAACGTTGATGGGTCTTTCAGCATAATAATGAGACTAAGCACACTGCCAGGGCAACGAAGGAGTGGCTTTGTAAGAAGCCTTTGAAGGTCCTGGAGTGGCCTCTCCAGTCTCCAGATCTCAGCCCCATAGAAAACCTTTGGAGGGAGTTGAAAGTCCGTGTTGCCCAGTGACAGGCCCAAAACATCACTGCTCTAGAGGAGATCTGCATGGAGGAATGGGCCAACATACCACCAACAGTGTGTGCCAACCTTGTGAAGACTTACAGAAAATGTTGAGATGAACTTTTGTTAATGACCAAATACTTATTTTCCACCATAATTTGAGAAATAAATCTTGCCAAATCACACAAAGTGATTTTCTGGATTTGTTTTCTCATTTTTACTCTCATAGTTGTGGTCTACCTATGATGTCAATTACAGGCCTCTCTCATCTTTTTAAGTCAGAGAACATGCACAATTGGTGGCTGACTAAATACTTTTTTTCCCCACTGTACATGTATGTGTGTGTGTGGCTATACATACAGTATATATATATATATATATATATATATATATATATATATACACAGCTCTGGCAAAAAATTAAGGGACCATTGCAAAAGGATCAGTTTGTCTGATTTTTCTCTTTATAGGTACCGTATATACTCGAGTATAAGCTGATCCGAGTATAAGCCGACCCCCCTAATTTTGCCACAAAAA
The DNA here is from genome assembly GCF_032444005.1 of Ranitomeya imitator. Taxonomy (NCBI): domain Eukaryota; kingdom Metazoa; phylum Chordata; class Amphibia; order Anura; family Dendrobatidae; genus Ranitomeya; species Ranitomeya imitator. Next base: position 511,460,002 of record NC_091285.1, on the reverse strand, counting down.
GCTGGGAAAACTTATTGACTCGAGTATAAGCCTAGGGTAGGAAATGCAGCAGCTACTGGTAAATTTCAAAAATAAAAATAGATGCTCCATACCGTTCATTATTGCCCCATAGATGCTCCATATACAACTGTGCTATATACAATGCTCTGCACCGTTCATTATGGCCCCATAGATGCTCCACATAAAGCTGTGCCATATGGAATGCTCTATACCATTCATTATGGCCCCATAGATGCTCCATAGAAAGCTGTGCCATATATATATTGCTCTGCACTGTTCATTATGGCCCCATAGATGCTCCTTATAAAGCTGTGCCCCATATACTGTATATTGCTCTGCACCGTTGATTATGGCCCCATAGATGCTCCTTATAAAGCTGTGCCCAATATACAGTGGGGCAAAAAAGTATTTAGTCAGTCAGCAATAGTGCAAGTTCCACCACTTAAAAAGATGAGAGGCGTCTGTAATTTACATCATAGGTAGACCTCAACTATGGGAGACAAACTGAGAAAAAAAAATCCAGAAAATCACATTGTCTGTTTTTTTTAATCATTTTATTTGCATATTATGGTGGAAAATAAGTATTTGGTCAGAAACAAAATTTCATCTCAATACTTTGTAATATATCCTTTGTTGGCAATGACAGAGGTCAAACGTTTTCTGTAAGTCTTCACAAGGTTGCCACACACTGTTGTTGGTATGTTGGCCCATTCCTCCATGCAGATCTCCTCTAGAGCAGAGGTCCCCAACCGCCGGTCCGCGGACCAGGACCGGGCCGTTGAGGTTTTTCAGCCGGTCCGCGGCGCCGCTGACAGCTAGCTTCGCGGCCCTGCGCCTGGTCAGAGCACGCTCTGTGACAGCTCGCAGCTCCCGGCAGAGAACATTATGCAGGACGAGGGGGCAGCCCTCCTGCGCAGCATGGTGTGTTCCTGATGGGGTGGGGCGGCAGGCTCTCCTCACTGACACGCCCAGTGGCGTATCTAGGGGGGGGGCAGCCAGGGCATTTGCCCCGGGTGCAGCCGGCAGGGAGGGGCGCAGTCGGGCCGCCTCATTCGGCGGTCCGCAGTGTCTCCCCCCGGCGGCTGCATTCTGCCGTCCCCGGTCAGGGAGTCAGCTGTTCTCTGTGCCGACTGTCAAGCTGACAGCCGGCACAGAGAAGCTGCAGAGCGCCGGATCCCAATGTGTGCAGAGGTGGAGGGGAGCCCCTGCAGGGTGGCTGCGGCAGGCAGGGAGAAATCCCTGCAGCTCCGCTGCCCAGCGATCTGTCTTCCTGCTTCCTCTCACACAGACACGCCGCTGGATGACGTCATCATTCAGCGGCCGGCTGTGTCAGAGGAAGGCAATGAGATGCTGTGGTAGAGTGCGAGGAGAGGTGAGAGGGGTGTGTGAATGTGTGTGTGAATGTGTGTGTGTGAGAATGTGAATGTGTGTGTGTGAGAGTGTGTGTGTGAATGTGTGTGTGAATGTGTGTGTGTGTGTGTGAGAATGTGTGTGTGTGTGTGAATGTGTGAATCAAATTCTCATTATAAATGTCATAATTACATGATAAGTATGCACTAAGCTCCACCCCTCCATAACTCCACCCCCATATGACCAGAGCCCCACCCCTGCCCCACCCCCACCCCACCGGGCCATGGAAAACTGGTCTTGCTTAAAGCCGGTCCCTGGGGCAAAAAAGGTTGGGGACCTCTGCTCTAGAGCAGTGATGTTTTTGGCTTTTCGCTTGGCAACACGGACTTTCAACTCCCTCCAAAGGTTTTCTATAGGGTTGAGATCTGGAGACTGGCTAGGCCACTCCAGGACCTTGAAATGCTTCTTACGAAGCCACTCCTTCGTTGCCCTGGCGGTGTGCTTTGGATCATTGTCATGTTGAAAGACCCAGCCACGTTTCATCTTCAATGCCCTTGCTGATGGAAGGAGGTTTGCACTCAAAATCTCACGATACATGGCCCCATTCATTCTTTCATGTACCCGGATCAGTCGTCCTGGCCCCTTTGCAGAGAAACAGCCCCAAAGCATGATGTTTCCACCACCATGCTTTACAGTAGGTATGGTGTTTGATGGATGCAACTCAGTATTCTTTTTCCTCCAAACACGACAAGTTGTGTTTCTACCAAACAGTTCCAGTTTGGTTTCATCAGACCATAGGACATTCTCCCAAAACTCTTCTGGATCATCCAAATGCTCTCTAGCAAACTTCAGACGGGCCCGGACATGTACTGGCTTAAGCAGTGGGACACGTCTGGCACTGCAGGATCTGAGTCCATGGTGGCGTAGTGTGTTACTTATGGTAGGCCTTGTTACATTGGTCCCAGCTCTCTGCAGTTCATTCACTAGGTCCCCCCGCATGGTTCTGGGATTTTTGCTCACCGTTCTTGTGATCATTCTGACCCCACGGGGTGGGATTTTGCGTGGAGCCCCAGATCGAGGGAGATTATCAGTGGTCTTGTATGTCTTCCATTTTCTAATTATTGCTCCCACTGTTGATTTCTTCACTCCAAGCTGGTTGGCTATTGCAGATTCAGTCTTCCCAGCCTGGTGCAGGGCTACAATTTTGTTTCTGGTGTCCTTTGACAGCTCTTTGGTCTTCACCATAGTGGAGTTTGGAGTCAGACTGTTTGAGGGTGTGCACAGGTGTCTTTTTATACTGATAACAAGTTTAAACAGGTGCCATTATTACAGGTAATGAGTGGAGGAAAGAGGAGACTCTTAAAGAAGAAGTTACAGGTCTGTGAGAGCCAGAAATCTTGATTGTTTGTTTCTGACCAAATACTTATTTTCCACCATAATATGCAAAAAAAATGTTAAAAAAACAGACAATGTGATTTTCTGGATTTTTTTTTCTCAGTTTGTCTCCCATAGTTGAGGTCTACCTATGATGTAAATTACAGACGCCTCTCATCTTTTTAAGTGGTGGAACTTGCACTATTGCTGACTGACTAAATACTTTTTTGCCCCACTGTATATATTGCTCTGCACCTTTGATTATGGCCCCATAGATGCTCCTTATAAAGCTGTGCCCCATATATATATTGCTCTGCACCGTTGATTATGGCCCCATAGATGCGCCTTATAATGCTTTGCCATATATAATGCTCTGCACCATTGATTATGGCCCCATAGATGCTCCTTATAAAGCTGTGCCATATAGAATGCTGCTGGTGCTGCAATAAAAAAAAATCACATACTCACCTCTCTTGCTCAGGATGCCAGCGCTTTCAATAATTACCTGCTCCTTGTGCGGCTCCGTCTCCAGCACTGACGCTCAGCAGAGGGCGCGCACTGACTACGTCACAGCGCCCTCTAACCTGAGCGTCACTGCCAGAGGACGCTGGAGACGGAGCCGCACCGGAGCGAGGAGCAGGTAAATATCACGCAGCGCTCCCCTCCCTGTATACTTACCTGCTCCTGTTGCGGTCCCTGCAGTCCCTGGCTTCCCCGGCGCTGCAGCTTCTTCCTGTAATTGAGCGGTCACAGTTACCAATCATTTACAGCAATGAATATGCGGCTCCACCCCTATGGGAGGTGGAGCCGCCTATTCATTTCTGTAATGAGCAGTGCCATGTGACCACTCAATACAGGAAGAATCTGCAGCGCCGGGGAAGCCAGGGACTGCAGGGACCGCGCCGCAGCAGGTGAGTATAACTACACAGCCCCCGCTCCCCCTCCCCTGCCGACCTCCCGGTATATGATACGAGTATAAGCCGAGAGGGGGACTTTCAGCCCAAAAAAATGGGCTGAAAATCTCGGCTTATACTCGAGTATATACGGTATATTTTTGAGTAAAATGTAAATTGTTCTTTTAGTCTATAAACTTCTGGCAACTTTTCCAAATATCCAAGTAATAAACTTTTTTTTTTTTTCTGAAAAGGAGAGATGGTCAAAATTAAAAAAAAACAGTGGTTTCAGACCTCAAATAATGCAAAGAAAACAAGTTCATAATCATTTAGAAACAAAAATACAGTACTAATGTTTTAACACAGAAGGGGTTCAGAAATCAATATTTTGTGGAATAACTATGATTTGTAATCACAGCTTTCATGGGTCTTGGCATTCTTTCCACCAGTCTTTCACACTGTTTCTGGCGCAAAAATTCAAGCAGTTCTTCTTTGTTTAATGGCTTGTGACTATCCATAGTAACATAGTAACATAGTAACATAGTTAGTAAGGCCGAAAAAAGACATTTGTCCATCCAGTTCAGCCTATATTCCATCATAATAAATCCCCAGATCTACGTCCTTCTACAGAACCTAATAATTGTATGATACAATATTGTTCTGCTCCAGGAAGACATCCAGGCCTCTCTTGAACCCCTCGACTGAGTTCGCCATCACCACCTCCTCAGGCAAGCAATTCCAGATTCTCACTGCCCTAACAGTAAAGAATCCTCTTCTATGTTGGTGGAAAAACCTTCTCTCCTCCAGACGCAAAGAATGCCCCCTTGTGCCCGTCACCTTCCTTGGTATAAACAGATCCTCAGCGAGATATTTGTATTGTCCCCTTATATACTTATACATGGTTATTAGATCGCCCCTCAGTCGTCTTTTTTCTAGACTAAATAATCTTAATTTCGCTCATCTATCTGGGTATTGTAGTTCTCCCATCCCCTTTATTAATTTTGTTGCCCTCCTTTGTACTCTCTCTAGTTCCATTATATCCTTCCTGAGCACCGGTGCCCAAAACTGGACACAGTACTCCATGTGCGGTCTAACTAGGGATTTGTACAGAGGCAGTATAATGCTCTCATCATGTGTATCCAGACCTCTTTTAATGCACCCCATGATCCTGTTTGCCTTGGCAGCTGCTGCCTGGCACTGGCTGCTCCAGGTAAGTTTATCATTAACTAGGATCCCCAAGTCCTTCTCCCTGTCAGATTTACCCAGTGGTTTCCCATTCAGTGTGTAATGGTGATATTGATTCCTTCTTCCCATGTGTATAACCTTACATTTATCATTGTTAAACCTCATCTGCCATCCATCATCCTCTTGATTATATTACAGAGGTTTACAATTATTATTACTATTATTATTATACATTTTTATAGCGCCATTTATTCCATGGCGCTTTACATGTGAATATAGGGCAAATATAGACAACTACATTAAAAATGAGAAAAAAAACAAGGCACACAGGTACATAAGGAGGGAGGACCCTGCCCGCGAGGGCTCACAGTCTGAAGGGGGTGGGTGAGGATACACTAGGAGAGGGTAGAGCTGGTTGTGCGGCTGTTCAGTAGGTTGAGGATCACTGCAGGCTGTAGGCTTGTCGGAAGAGGTGAGTCCTCAGGTTCTTTTTGAAGGTTTCTATGGTAGGCGAGAGTCTGATGTGTTGCGGTAGAGCGTTCCAGATTATGGGGGAAGCACAGGAGAAGTCTTGGATGCGGTTGTGGGAAGAAGAGATGAGAGGGGAGTAGAGAAGGAGGTCTTGAGAGGATCGGAGGTTGCGTGTAGGTAAGTACCGGGAGACCATGTCACAGATGTATGTAGGAAACAGGTTGTGGATGGCTTTGTATGTCATTGTGAGGGTTTTGATCTGGAGTCTCTGGGTGATAGGAAGCCAGTGAAGGGCTTAGCATAGGGGAGAGGCTGGGGAATAGCGGGGAGACAGGTAGATTAGTCAGGCAGCAGAATGCAGAGTGTAGGATGGATTGGAGTGGTGCCAGAGTGCTAGAGGGGAGTCGAGAGAGTAGGAGGTTGCAGTAGTCAAGGCGGGAGATGATAAGGGCATGCACTAGTGTTTTTGTGGTGTCGCGGTCAAGGAATGCGCAGATTCGGGAAATATTTTTGAGTTTGAGACGGCAGGAGGAGGCAAGGGCTTGGATATGTTGCTTGAAAGAGAGGGCAGAGTCGAGGATCAGCCCGAGGCACCGGGCGTGTGGGACTGGGGAAAGTGAGCAGCCATTGACATTGATGGATAGGTCTGGTAGAGGGATAGAGTTGGATGGGGAAAGATGATGAATTCTGCTTTGTCCATGTTCAGTTTTAGAAAACGAGCAGAAAAGAAGGCTGAAATAGCAGACAGACAGTGCGGGATTTTGGTAAGTAAGGAGGTGAGGTCAGATCCAGATAGGTAGATCTGCGTGTCATCGGCGTAGAGATGGTACTGCATACCGTGGGATTCTATGAGCTGTCCAAGGTGAAGGTGTAGATAGAGAAGAGAAGGGGTCCTAGAACAGAGCCTTGTGGAACACCGACTGACAAGGGGTGAAGTGTGGAGGTGGTGTGGGGGAGGGAGACACTGAGTGTTTGGTCTGTCAGATAAGAGGAGTTCCAGGATAGGGCCAAGTCTGTGATGCCAAGAGATTAGAGGATCTGTCGCAGAAGGGAGTGGTCTACAGTGTTGAAGGCAGAAGACCCTTCCACGAGAAGGACGACAGAGTAGTGTCACTTGCTCCTGGCAGTTAGAAGGTCGTCGGTGACTTTAGTTAGGGAGGTTTCAGTTGAGTGAAGGGGTCGGAAGCCAGATGGTAACCGATCAAAGAGTCTGCTTTGCACACTCTTGGCATTCTCTTGATGAGCTTCAAGAGGTAGTCACCGGAAATGGTTTTCACTTCACAGGTGTGCCCTGTCAGGTTTAATAAGTGGGATTTCTTGCCTTATAAATGGGGTTGGGACCATCAATTGTGTTGTGCAGAAGTCTGGTGGATACAAAGCTGATAATCCTACTGAATAGACTGTTTGAATTTGTATTATGACAAGAAAAAAGCAGCTAAGAAAAATGAGTGGCCATCATTACTTTAAGAAATGAAGGTCAGTCAGTCCGAAAAATTGGGAAAACTTTGAACGTGTCCCCAAGTGCAGTTGCAAAAACCATCAAGCGCTACAAAGAAACTGGCTTACATGAGGACGGCCCCAGCAAAGGAAGACCAAGAGTCACCTCTGCTTCTGAGGATAAGTTTATCCGAGTCATCAGCCTCAGAAATCGCAGGTTAACAGCAGCTCAGATTAGAGACCAGGTCATTGCCACACAGAGTTCTAGCAGCAGATACAGCTCTATAACAACTGTTAAGAGGAGACTTTGTGCAGCAGGCCTTCATGGTAAAATAGCTGCTAGGAAACCACTGCCTAGGACAGGCAACAAGCAGAAGAGACTTGTTTGGGCTAAAGAACACAAGGAATGGACATTAGACCAGTGGAAATCTGTGGTTTTGTCTGATGAGTCCAAATTTAAGATCTGTGGTTCCAACCACCGTGTCTTTGTGCGACGCAGAAAGGTGAACGGATGGACTCTACATGCCTGGTTCCCACCGTGAAGCATGGAGGAGGTGTTATGGTGTGGGGGTGCTTTGCTGGTGACACTGTTGGGGATTTATTCAAAATTAAAGGCATACTGAACCAGCATGGCTACCACAGCATCTTGCAGCGGCATGCTATTTCATCCGGTTTGCATTTAGTTGGACCATCATTTATTTATTTTTCAACAGAACAATGACCCCCAAAACACCTCCAGGCTGTGTAAGGGTTATTTGACCAAGAAGGAGAGTGATGGGGTGCTACGCCAGATGACCTGGCCTCCACAGACACCAGACCTGAACCCAATCGAGATGGTTTGGGGTGAGCTAGACAGCAGAATTAAGGCAAAAGGGCCAACAAGTGCTAAGCATCTCTGTGAACTCCTTCAAGATTGTTGGAAGACCATTTCCGGTGACTACCTCTTGAAGCTCATCAAGAGAATGCCAAGAGTGTGCAAAGCAATAATCAAAGCAAAAAGTGGCTACTTTGAAGAACCTAGAATATAAGACACATTTTCAGTTATTTCACACTTTTTTGTTAAGTATATAATTCCACATGTGTTAATTCATAGTTTAGATGCCTTCAGTGTGAATTTACAATTTTCATAGTCATGAAAATACAGAAAACTCTTTAAATGAGAAGGTGTGTCCAAACTTTTGCTCTGTACTGTATGTCATTGACACACACACATATATATATGTATTTATATTTAATACAGAGCTAGATAGCATAAATGCCGGTAATTCAATTGCCGGCTTTTGCTTTCTCCTTACCAAACCCGACAGGATATGAGACATGGTTTACATACAATAAACCATTTCATATCCATTATATTTTTACATATTCCTCACTAATAATGTTAGTAGCTTGTGTGTGCAAAATTTGGGAGCTCTACGTGTTAAAATAAAGGGTTAAATCACAGAAATACCGTGCAATTTTCTCCGCCAGAGTGGTAAAGCCAGTGACTGAGGGCAGATATTAATAGCCTAGAGAGGGACCATGGTTATAGGACCCCCATGGCTAAAAACATCTGTCCCCAGCCACCCCAGAAGAGGCACATCTGGAAGATGCGCCTATTCTGGCACTTGGCCACTCTCTTCCCACTTCCGACTAGCGGCGGAATATGGGGTAATAAGGGATTAATGTCATCTTGCTAATGTAAGGTGACATTAAGCCTGGTTAATAATGGAGAGATGTCAATAAGTAGCCTATCCATTATTAATCCTATAGTAATAAAGGGTTAAAAATACACACAATATCTTTATTGTACACTCAATCCAACTGACGACCCTCGTTCTTCTAGCAACAATTTCCCATACCTGTCCGCTGTCATGTCCCACAATGTAAATCCATCTGAAGGGGTTAAATACATTTACAACCAGGACCCTGCTAATGCAGAGCCCCTGGCTGTAAAAACTGGGGAATGAATGGAATGCACCTTCGCTGACTTTCGGTACCGTCATAGAAGCCACGCCCCCCTGGTGGCATAAACTCATATGAACTGTAGAGTGGGAATTTTTCTGAATTCTTTTTTTATTGATAGATCGTGCGATTCTGAATGCAGCGATACCAAATATGTGCATGTTTGATTTTTTTTAATCATTTTATTTTGAATGGGGTGAAAGGGACGTGATTTGAGCTTTTATTTTTTTTTTGTATATTTTTAAAAACTTTTTTTTTTACTTTTAGCATGCTTCAATAGTCTCCATGGAATGATCAGATTGCCTCTATGTAGTAAAATTACTCACTTACTATGAGCGCCGACCACTTGGTGGCGTTCACAGCAATCCCGGCAGTGATAGCAATTGGGCTCTCCAGGCGACCTCTGGTTGTCATGGCAATGAACCGGTGACCCACGGTCACAATTCAAAATTGTCACAATTCTGTCTCTGAGCTCCTTGGCCAGTTCCTTTGACCTCATGATTCTCATTTGGTCTGACATGCACTGTGAGCCGTGAGGTCTTATATAGACAGGTGTGTGCCTTTCCAAATCAAGTTCTATCAGTTTAATTAAACATAGCTGGCTTCCAATGAAGGAATAGAACCATCTCAAGGAGGATCACAAGGAAATGGACAGCTTGTGATTTAAATATGTGAATCTGAGCAAAGGGTCTGAAGACCATATGATAATTCAGTTTTTCTTTTTTAATAAATTTGAAAAAAAAAAAAAGCTACATTTCTGTTTTTTTCAGTCAAGATGGGGTGCAGAGTGTACATTAATGAGAAAAAAATGAACTTTTTTGAATTTACCAAATGGCTGTAATGAAACAAAGAGTGAAAAATTTAAAGGGGTCTGAATACTTTCTGTACCCACTGTATATGGCACATCACTTGTCTTTGTCACGTTAGGATGATGTTGACTCTGACAGTGGTACTGTCAATTTGAGTTTATATTCTGCACAGAATCATTTGACTGATGACAAATGACTAAGAGAGATAATTGTTGGATTGTCTGTTTCATGTTTTGTTTTTTTAAATTAAAGTCTGTCAGGAATACTGTGTTATTAAATGGGCTGTTGGTTACTCCCAGGATACAATCTGTTTCTATGATGAGGTCACATTACTATCACTGTGTTTGTGGTAAAGCATTTGAGAGGGGTTGGATACAGTCCTAGTAGACCTCGAAGTCTTTTCAGGGAAATTGGAAGCTTTGAAATATTGTGATTTGCAGGAAATCAATTTGATGTCAAATTTAACAAAAAAACCTAATCGAATTTGGAGGATTTGATCACCTGTAATAGCATATGATCTACAGCCATGCCCAAAAGTTTTGAGACTGACACATTTTTCATTTTCACTAAGTTTGCTGCTTCTATATTTTAAGATCTTTTAGTCGGATGTTTCTATGGTTACTGAAGTACAATTATAATCATTTAACAAATTTCTACACTTTTACTGACAAACAGATCGTTTGTACATAGACTCAATATTTAGTGCTGACCCTTGTTTTTCAAAACTTCTGCAATTCACCCTGGCATGCTGGATATCAGCTTCTGGGCCGAAACCTTACTGGCGGCAATCCGTTCTTGAATAGTCACTGCTTGGGGATCATCACGAATTGTGTGTTTGTGATTGTTCTCATGTTTTTAACATTTAATCATGGGATCTCAATGGGATTTATATGTTACGCTCATGCCCTGACTGGTGGGCGTGAGCTTGGGGGGTTTGTGGCCCCTCTGTGCCACACACCAGACTACCCTGGAAGGGGCGTGACTATGACAGCTGCCTGGGTTTTCACTGGAGCCTCTGATGGTGAGGTCAGGCTTGTGCAGCAGGCAGCTGCCAGGTGCTACTCCAGGGTGGTGTCTGGCTGTGGCTGCTGATCCCACTTGGGAGACAGGAACACCAGGATTGGTGCGGGCATCAGGCAGGACTGGCAGAAGAGCACGGCTGAAACTCAGACGAGTAGGCTGGCACGGCTGAGACACAGGGTTGGCAGAGACACAGCAGGGAACACAGGGCAGGCAGAGACACGGCAGAGAACACAGAGCTGGCAGAGACACGGCAGAGAACACTGGACTGATAGGAACGGCAGGAACACTGGACTGATAGGAACGGCAGGAACACTGGACTGGCAGGCACGGCAGGAAACACAGGACTGGTTGATGTGGTATATGAAGGAACAGGTAGGGGCCTGTTCACACTGGAGGTGCAGGTACGGATATGTAGTTTGGAGGAACAGGTAGGGACCTGTTCACACTGGAGGTGCAGGAACAGATATGTAGTATGGGGGAACAGGTAGGGACCTGTTCACACAGGAGGTGCAGGAAAGGAAACAAGCCAGAAGGGAAGGAGAATGAAGGAACAGGTTGGGACCTCTTCACACAGGAAGAGAAGTGCAAGGCTGCAGAAATGAGCGGAAGAGCAGCAGGAGATAGCGTAGCAAGAAAAGCTAAGCAGAGCAGAATCGCAAGGAATGCGGAGAGGAGCTGCAGCAAGAGACATCTCTGCAGAAACTAGGCAGAGCGGAGCCACAAGGAATGTGGAGAGGATATGCAGCAACGGGAGCAGAGTAGAGTAGAACGGAGCAGAACCACAGGAGTGTGAAGCAGAGGTAAAACCAAAGGTACAGAGCGGGCAGAGCCGCAAGAGTGCAGAGTGTAAGCAGACTGAGAACACAAGGAAAGACACAGTAGGGAAGGAAGCCACAGACAAGGAGACCGAGATAAGACTAAGTACAGACAAGGCAATGGAACAAGACACAAGGACAAAGACACAGGGACCAGGATATTCTGCCTCCTGGAGGGCGGACAACAAGATCAAGGCAATAGCACAGAGAAAAGCCTCCAGAGAGGGAGTAACACAGAGCAAGACCTGGCAAACTCAGCAGCTAAACACAAACTGAGCTAACACATTGCACAGGCCCAGACCACAGGGTGGAGCTGCACTATATACTGGAGACCTCTTGGTAATTGGTCAGGAACAGATTAGACAGATGCACCTGATACCTGTTGTGAGTTCTGTTTTTGGGCTCCCTCTGGTGGTTACTGATGGTACTGGGTGACTTGTGTTCTCTGCGGTCTCTGGTGTCCACCTGTTCCATCAGGTTATGGGAGTTTCCTATTTAACCTGGCTTTTTTGTCATTTCCTCGCCGGCTATCAATGTAATCAGCGTGTCTTTTTACCTCTGCTCCCTGCGTCTGTTATCTTCAGGACAAGCTAAGTTTTGATTTTCCTGTTCCACGTTTTGCTTAATTTTTGTCTTAGTCCAGCTTGCAGAGATGTGATTCCTTGCTGCTGGTTGCTCTAGTGGGCTGAAATTACTCCTCATGTTCCATGAGTTGGCACATGAGTTCAAGTAATTTCAGGATGGTTTTTTGAAGGGTTTTTCGCTGACCGCGCAGTTCACTTTTGTATCCTCTGCTATCTAGCTTTAGCGGGCCTCATTTTTGCTGATTCTATTTTCATAACTACATATGTGCTTTCCTCTCATTTCACCGTTATTACATGTGGGGGGCTGCTATTTCTGTGGGGTGTTTCTCTGGAGGCAAGTGAGGTCTGTGTTTCTTCTAATAGGGGAAGTTAGTCCTTCGGCTGGCGCGAGACGTCTAGGAATCATCGTAGGCACGTTCCCCGGCTACTGCTAGTTGTGTGTTTAGGTTCAGGATCGCGGTCAGCTCAGGTTCCATCACCCTAGAGCTTGTTTTGTTTTTGTGCTTGTCCTTTTGTGATCCCCTGCCATTGGGATCATGACGGTATAGCCGGCCAGAAAAAATTGGTCATCGTTTTGGCTGAAGTAGGAGGAAAAGTAGTCTGAGGAAGTTTTTTTTTTTTTTTTTCTCCTCCTCAGTGTTTGCTGCCTAGCCTTAATTGCAGCTTGACTGCTTCTTTCCTCCTCTTAATCCTTGAATGGCTCTGACCTCAGCTGTTTATCATGGACGTCCAGAGTTTGGCTTCCAGCCTGAATAATCTTGCTGCTAAGGTTCAAAATATACAAGATTTTGTTGTACATACGCCTATGTCTGAACCTAGAATTCCTGTCCCAGAGTTTTTTTCTGGAGATAGATCTAGTTTTCTGAATTTTAGGAACAATTGCAAGTTGTTTCTTTCCTTGAAATCTCGCTCCTCTGGAGACCCTGCTCAGCAGGTCAAGATTGTTATATCTTTCCTGCGGGGTGACCCTCAGAATTGGGCATTTGCATTGGCACCAGGGGATCCTGCGTTGCTCAATGTGGATGCGTTTTTTCTGGCATTGGGTTTGCTCTATGAGGAACCTAACCTAGAGATTCAGGCTGAAAAGGCTTTATTGGCTCTCTCTCAGGGGCAAGATGAAGCAGAAATATATTGTCAGAAATTTCGGAAGTGGTCGGTGCTTACTCAGTGGAATGAGTGTGCTCTGGCTGCAAAATTCAGAGATGGCCTTTCTGAGGCCATTAAAGATGTTATGGTGGGGTTCCCGGCGCCTACAGGTCTGAATGAGTCCATGACTATGGCTATTCAGATTGATCGGCGTTTACGGGAGCGCAAACCTGTGCACCATTTGGCGGTGTCTTCTGAACAGGCACCTGAGATAATGCAATGTGATAGAATTCAGTCCAGAAGTGAACGGCAAAATTATAGGCGGAAAAATGGATTGTGTTTTTATTGTGGTGATTCAGCTCATGTTATATCAGCATGCTCTAAACGCACAAAAAAGGTTGATAAGTCTGTTGCCATTGGTACTTTACAGTCTAAGTTCATTCTGTCTGTGACGCTGATTTGTTCATTATCATCCATTTCCGTCGATGCCTATGTAGATTCAGGCGCTGCCCTGAGTCTTATGGATTGGTCATTTGCCAATCGCTGTGGGTTTAGTCTGGAGCCTCTGGAAGTTCCTATTCCTTTGAAAGGAATTGACTCTACACCTTTGGCTATGAATAAACCTCAGTACTGGACACAGGTGACCATGCGTATGACTCCCGTTCATCAGGAGGTGATTCGCTTCCTGGTACTGTATAATTTACATGATGTCTTAGTGCTTGGTCTGCCATGGTTACAAACTCATAACCCAGTCCTGGACTGGAAAAAAATGTCTGTGTTAAGCTGGGGATGTCAGGGGGTTCATGATGATGCATCTCCGATTTCTATCGCTTCATCTACTCCTTCTGAGGTTCCGGTATTTTTGTCTGATTATCGGGAGGTTTTTGAGGAGCCTAAGCTCAGTTCGCTTCCTCCTCACAGGGATTGCGATTGTGCTATAGATTTGATTCCCGGCAGTAAATTCCCTAAAGGTCGTTTGTTCAATCTGTCAGTGCCAGAGCATACTGCTATGCGGAATTATGTTAAGGAGTCCTTGGAAAAGGGACATATCCGTCCATCTTCGTCCCCTTTGGGAGCAGGTTTTTTTTTTGTGGCCAAAAAAGATGGTTCCTTGAGGCCTTGCATAGATTATCGTCTTTTGAATAAGATTACAGTCAAATATCAGTATCCTTTGCCATTGTTGACTGATTTGTTCGCTCGCATTAAGGGGGCTAAATGGTTCACTAAGATTGATCTTCGGGGTGCGTATAATCTTGTGCGGATAAGGCAGGGTGATGAGTGGAAAACCGCATTTAATACGCCTGAGGGCCATTTCGAGTATTTGGTGATGCCTTTTGGACTTTCTAATGCTCCTTCTGTCTTCCAGTCTTTTATGCACGATATTTTCCGTGAATATCTGGATAAATTTATTATCGTGTATTTGGATGATGTTTTGGTTTTTTCTGATGACTGGGAGTCTCATGTTCAGCAGGTCAGGAAGGTGTTTCAGGTCCTGCGGGCCAATTCTTTGTTTGTAAAGGGTTCTAAATGTCTCTTTGGAGCCCAGAAGATTTCTTTTTTGGGGTATATTTTTTCCCCTTCTACTATTGAGATGGATCCCGTCAAGGTTCAGGCTATTTGTGACTGGACGCAGCCTACATCTCTTAAGAGTCTACAGAAGTTCTTGGGCTTTGCTAATTTTTATCGTCGCTTCATAACTAATTTTTCTAGTGTTGTTAAGCCTTTGACGGATTTGACTAAAAAGGGTGCTGATGTTACTGATTGGTCTCCTGCGGCTGTGGAGGCCTTTCAGGAACTTAAGCGCCGGTTTTCTTCTGCTCCTGTGTTGCGTCAGCCAGATACGTCGCTTCCTTTTCAGGTTGAGGTCGATGCTTCCGAGATTGGAGCGGGGGCGGTTTTGTCACAGAGAAGCTCCGATGGCTCAGTGATGAAGCCATGTGCGTTCTTTTCTAGAAAATTTTCGCCCGCTGAACGGAATTATGATGTTGGTAATCGGGAGCTTTTGGCCATGAAGTGGGCATTTGAGGAGTGGCGTCATTGGCTTGAGGGTGCTAGACATCGTGTGGTGGTCTTGACTGATCACAAAAATCTGATGTACCTTGAGTCTGCCAAGCGTCTGAATCCTAGACAGGCTCGTTGGTCACTGGTTTTCTCCCGTTTCAATTTTGTGGTTTCATACCTGCCAGGTTCAAAGAATGTGAAGGCGGATGCTCTTTCTAGGAGTTTTGTGCCTGACTCCCCTGGAAATTCTGAGCCCACTGGTATCCTTAGGGATGGGGTGATTTTGTCGGCTGTCTCCCCAGACTTGCGACGTGCTTTGCAGGAGTTTCAGGCGGATAAACCTGATCGTTGTCCGCCGGAAAGACTGTTTGTTCCGGATAATTGGACCAGTAGAGTCATCTCCGAGGTCCATTCTTCTGTGTTGGCAGGTCATCCTGGAATATTTGGTACTAGAGACTTGGTGGCCAGGTCTTTTTGGTGGCCTTCCTTGTCGAGGGATGTGCGTTCTTTCGTGCAGTCTTGTGGAGTTTGCGCTCGGGCTAAGCCTTGCTGTTCTCGGGCCAGTGGATTGTTGTTACCTTTGCCTATCCCGAAGAGGCCTTGGACGCACATTTCCATGGACTTTATTTCGGATCTCCCTGTCTCTCAAAAAATGTCCGTCATATGGGTTGTGTGTGACCGCTTTTCTAAGATGGTTCATCTGGTACCCTTGCCTAAGTTACCTTCCTCCTCTGAGTTGGTCCCTCTGTTTTTTCAAAACGTGGTCCGTCTGCATGGCATTCCGGAGAACATCGTTTCTGACAGGGGATCCCAGTTTGTGTCTAGATTTTGGCGGACGTTCTGTGCTAAGATGGGCATTGATTTGTCCTTTTCGTCTGCATTCCATCCTCAGACGAATGGCCAAACGGAACGAACTAATCAGACTTTAGAAACTTATTTAAGGTGTTTTGTTTCTGCTGATCAAGATGACTGGGTTTCCTTTTTGCCGCTTGCCGAGTTTGCCCTTAATAATCGGGCTAGTTCTGCTACCTTGGTGTCTCCTTTCTTTTGTAATTCGGGGTTTCATCCTCATTTTTCCTCTGGTCAGGTGGAGCCTTCTGATTGTCCTGGAGTGGACATGGTGGTGGATAGGTTGCATCGGATTTGGAGTCATGTGGTGGACAATTTGAAATTGTCCCAGGAGAGGGCTCAGCAGTTTGCTAATCGCCGTCGCCGCGTGGGTCCTCGACTTCTTGTTGGGGACTTGGTGTGGTTGTCTTCTCGTTTTGTTCCTATGAAGGTCTCTTCTCCTAAGTTCAAGCCTCGGTTCATCGGTCCCTATAGGATCTTGGAAATTCTTAACCCTGTGTCGTTTCGTTTGGATCTCCCGGCATCGTTTGCTATTCATAATGTGTTCCATCGGTCGTTGTTGCGGAAGTATGAGGTACCTGTCGTTCCTTCGCTTGAGCCTCCTGCTCCGGTGCTGGTGGAGGGTGAATTGGAGTATGTTGTGGAGAAGATCTTGGATTCTCGTGTTTCCAGACGGAAACTCCAGTATTTGGTCAAGTGGAAGGGTTATGGTCAGGAGGATAATTCTTGGGTGATTGCCTCTGATGTTCATGCTGCCGATTTGGTCCGTGCTTTTCATAGGGCTCATCCTGGTCGCCCTGGTGGTTCTCGTGAGGGTTCGGTGACCCCTCCTCAAGGGGGGGGGGTACTGTTGTGAGTTCTGTTTTTGGGCTCCCTCTGGTGGTTACTGATGGTACTGGGTGACTTGTGTTCTCTGCGGTCTCTGGTGTCCACCTGTTCCATCAGGTTATGGGAGTTTCCTATTTAACCTGGCTTTTTTGTCATTTCCTCGCCGGCTATCAATGTAATCAGCGTGTCTTTTTACCTCTGCTCCCTGCGTCTGTTATCTTCAGGACAAGCTAAGTTTTGATTTTCCTGTTCCACGTTTTGCTTAATTTTTGTCTTAGTCCAGCTTGCAGAGATGTGATTCCTTGCTGCTGGTTGCTCTAGTGGGCTGAAATTACTCCTCATGTTCCATGAGTTGGCACATGAGTTCAAGTAATTTCAGGATGGTTTTTTGAAGGGTTTTTCGCTGACCGCGCAGTTCACTTTTGTATCCTCTGCTATCTAGCTTTAGCGGGCCTCATTTTTGCTGATTCTATTTTCATAACTACGTATGTGCTTTCCTCTCATTTCACCGTTATTACATGTGGGGGGCTGCTATTTCTGTGGGGTGTTTCTCTGGAGGCAAGTGAGGTCTGTGTTTCTTCTTATAGGGGAAGTTAATCCTTTGGCTGGCGCGAGACGTCTAGGAATCATCGTAGGCACGTTCCCCGGCTACTGCTAGTTGTGTGTTTAGGTTCAGGATCGCGGTCAGCTCAGGTTCCATCACCCTAGAGCTTGTTTTGTTTTTGCGCTTGTCCTTTTGTGATCCCCTGCCATTGGGATCATGACAGATACCTATAAGAACCAGAGAGTTCAGGTGCCGCCCCCCTACCATGAAGCATGCAGAGGGCAGAGGCACAGAATATGGAGCTGGATAGAAACAGAAACCGCAACATGACCTGGAGCAGTGGGTAAGAGAGTGTGAGAGATGAGAGGCCATGCCGTGATGCCAGCAGAGTTGTTACATTATATCTGAGGAGTTTCCTGGCCATGGACCCAAAATTTCAATATCTTGTTCACTGAGCCACTTAGTTATCACTTTTGCCTTGACAGATTTTACTATATCATACTGGAAAAAGCATTGTTCATCACCAAATTGCTCCCAGATCATTTAGAGATGCTGTGTTTAGAGAATTTTTAGATACTATTCTAAATTCATGGTTGTGATCTTAGGAAAAAATTCTGAGTGAGCCCACTCCCTTGGATCAAAAGGAATCACATAAATGAATAGTCTCATCTTTTTTTTCTCTAAACAATCATTCTTCCAGATCTCACTCACATTCTCTCACAGCTGAGCAGTGTTAATCACAGATATATTCAAAGCCATTGGTCTGATCCAGACTTTAGTCTGATTCAGGCATTTTTCAAATTCCATCTTTCAAATTACAGATTTCTAATTACATTACTCTGAATTAGATTTGAATTCTAGAATGCATTTGGCCACTCATCACAGCTACAATATTATCATCATCATCATCATCATCATCACCATATGTACCATCTAATTCGAGCTGCTCTCTTCCCACAGGTATGCACTGACTGTGCCCAGCTTTCCCTGGTTCCTGAATATCTCTGTAAATTGTATTGATTTTCTATGGAATGCTGTGCTTACCCCATCACTATGTGTCCACAATATATTTAACTTCTCCTGTGTTTGCAAGCATATCTGAGTGGTCCTGCTCCCACCTTCTAACGCTCTCTCTGCTACTCCTCATTGCTGGTGACATATGCCCAAATCCTGATGCAAAAAAAAGCTGCGGAGACTCCATCACGTGTTTCTCGATGCAAGCAGTGAATAGCCAGGCCTTTCCCCGGGAAGGAACAACCACGGGAAGGGCAGCATCCTATGAAGGAAAGCCACCTATGCCAAGCATGGTATCCATCCACAGACAGCTGTTTCGGGGTTTTTGCCCCTCATCAGTGTGGAGTAGGAATCTGGCTATTAGGAGCAGTGCCTAGTAAAAAGGCTATAAAGGTACAGATGATTGGCCTCCGCAGCTTTTTTACATGCATCTGCATATTTCCCATAAGGGATGGGGGCAGTGTTCTGGAATCACTGCATTGAGAAACACGTGATGGTGTCTCCGCGGTGTTGGATGTTTTGGTCTCCCCAAGGCCAATCATCTGTACCTTTATAGCCTTTTTACTAGGCACTGCTCCTAATAGCCAGATTCCTACTTCACACTGATGAGGGGCAAAAACCTCGAAACAGCTGTCTGTGGATGGATACCATGCTTGGCATAGGTGGCTTTCCTTCATAGGATGCTGCCCTTCCCGTGGTTGTTCCTTCTCGGGGAAAGGCCTAGCTATTCACTGCTTGCGTCGAGAAACACATGATGGTGTCTCCGCAGCTTTTTTACATGCATCTGCATATTTCCCATAAGGGATGGGGGCAGTGTTCTGGAATCACTGCGTTGAGAAACACGTGATAGTGTCTCCGCGGTGTTGGATGTTTTGGTCTCCCCGAGGCCAATCATCTGTACCTTTATATGCCCAAATCCTGGCCCTCATGAACACATCCCCACACTCATTTCTAACCCCTTGCCACAATCCTCTGCAGGATTTGCCAACCATGATAACCTCATAGCCATTCATCCAGCCCCCACTCCACCAGTCCCCCTACCTTGAGCACTATGGAATGCATGCTCCCTCTGCAACAAACTGCCATTTATCCATGACCTCTTCATCACCAGCAAACTCTCCTTCCTCGGCATCTCTGAAACCTGGCTCACCCCCTCTGACTCAGCCTCTCCGGCTGCACTTTACTATGGCGCATTCCACCTCTCTCACACCCCTCGCCCCAGCACTAACTGTGGTGGAGGAGTTGGCTTGCTCCTGTCCGACTCCTGCTCCTTTACTCCAATCCCGTTACCACCCTCCGCTACTCCTTCCTCGTTTGAGGTGCACTCCATCCCCATCTATTCCCCTCCAACCTCCAGCTGGCTGTCATCTACCATCCCCCAGAACTAGCCATCTCCACCTTTCTTGACCACTTCACCACTTGGCTACTTCATTTCCTCTCTGCTGACATCCCCACTATCATCATGGGTGACTTCAATATCCCCATTGATACTTCCACCTCAGCTGCCTCTAAACTTTTATCGCTCACTGCCTCCTTTGGCCTCACTCAATGGTCCTCTGCGGCCACTCACAAAGATGGTCACACACTAGACCTTATCTTTACCTGCTTCTGTTACCTTACTAATCTCCCTAACTCACCCTTCCCCATCTGACCACAACCTACTGACATTCTCTTCCCTCTCCTCTCCTACTCCGCAATCCCCACTCCACATACTCACTCACTCTCACAGAAATCTCAAACATCTCAATTTACAATGTCTCTCTGAGTCCCTTCTCCCTCTTACAGACATAGCTTCCCTTCATGACACAGATGCTGCTGCCTCTTTTTATAATACAATAACAGCAATACTCGATTCGGCTGCCCCCTCATGCATAGCAAAACTCGTACAATCAACAGGCAGCCCTGGCTGACCAGCCTGACCAAAGTACTGAGACGGGCTTCCAGGGTTGCTGAGCGGAGATGGAAGCGATCCCGCTCTGCCGACCACTTCATTGCATACAAGCAGTATCTCACCAGCTTCAAGTCCATGCTGACTGCCGCAAAACCAACTTACTTCTCATCTCTCATATCCTCCCTGTCTCACAACCCTAAATAGCTTTTCAACACTTAATTCGCTACTCCGTCCACCAGCACCTCCTCCCTCCCCTCTCATTTCTGCTGAAGACTTTGCCTCTTTAAACAGATCGATATGATCAGATAAAGCTTTGGCCCACAGCGCCCAATGCCCCTCTTTGCTGCTCAATCTTGTTCCTCCAAAACCAGCTTCTCCACCATGACAGAAGATCAGCTCTCCACCCTCCTGTCAAGACCACACCTCACCACTTGCACGCTTGACCCGCTCCAGTCCCACCTCATCCCTAACCTCGCCACAGTCTTCATCCCAACCATAACACACCTCTTCAACCTCTCACTCACAACTGGTGTCTTCCCCTCATCCTTCAAACATGCCATAATCACACCATCCTCAAAAAGCCCTCCCTCGACCCATCCTCTGTGTCTAGCTATTGCCTGATATCTCTTCTCCTTTATGCCTCAAAACTACTGAAGCAGTATGTCCATCTTGAACTGTCCTCCCACCTCTCCTCCTGCTCCCTCTTTGACCGGTTACAGTCTGGCTTTCGACCCCATCACTCAACTGAAACTGCCCTAACTAAAGTCACCAATGACCTACTAACCACCAAGAGCAAGCGACACTACTCTGTCCTCCTTCTCCTAGACCTCTCTTCTGCCTTTGACATTATAGACCTCTCCTTCCTGCTACAGATTCTCTCATCTCTTGGCATCACAGACTTGGCCCTATCCTGGATCTCGTCACATCTAATAGAATGAACATTCAGTGTTTCCCTCTCCCACACCACCTCCTCACCTTGCCAATTGTCTGTCGGTGTTCCTCAAGGCTCAGTTCTAGAACCCCTACTCTTCTCCATCTGCACCTTCGGCCTAGGTCAGCTCATAGAATCCCATGTTTTGCAGTATCATCTCTACGCCGATGACACGCAGATCTACCTATCCGGACCTGACCTCACCTCCTTGATCACCAAAATCCCACATTGTCTGTCTGCTATCTCGGCCTTCTTTTCTGCTCGCTTTCTAAAACTGAACATGGACAAAAAAGTATTCATCATCTTTCCCCCATCTCACTCTACCCCTCCACCAGACCTATCCTTCAATGTCAATGGTTGCTCACTTTCCCAAGTCCTGCATGTTCGGTGCCTCGGGGTGATCCTCGACTCTGCCCTCTCTTTCAAGCCACATATCCAAGCCTTTGTCTCCTCCTGCCGTCTCAAACTTAAAATTTTTTCCCGGATCCGCGCATTCCTTGACCACGAAACCACAAAAAACACTAGTGTACGCCCTTATCATCTCCCACCTTGACTACTGCAACCTCCTACTCTCTGGTCTCACCTCTGGCACCACTCCAATCCATCCTACACTCTACTGCCCTACTAATCTACCTGTCTCTCTGCTATTCCCCAGCCTCTCCCCTATGCCAAGCTCTTCACTGGCTTCCTATTGTCCAGAGACTCCAGTTCAAAACCCTTACTATGACATACAAAGTCATCCACAACCTGTCTCCTCCATACATCTGTTACATGGTCTCCCGGTACTTACCTACATGCAACCTTCGATCCTCACAAGATCTCCTTCCCTACTCCCGTTATCTCTTCTTCCCACAACCGCATCCAAGACTTTTCCCATGCTTCCCCCATACTTTGAAACTCTCTACCCCAACACATCAGACTCTCACCTACCAGAGAAACCTTTAAAAAGAACCCGAAGACTCGCCTCTTTCAACAAGCCTACAGCCTGCCGCACAAACAGATCTTCCCTCTCCTAGTGTATCCTCACCCATCCCCTGCAGACTGTGAGCCCTCGTGGGCAGGGTCCTCCCTTCTTCTGTATCTGTAAGTGCCTTGATTTTTGCTCATGTTTATTGTATTTGTCTATATTTGCCCCCTTTTCACAAGTAAAGCGCCATGGAATAAATAGCGCTATAAAAAATGTATAATAATAATGTCTGAAGCAATCTGTAAGGGAATAACTTTACCCCAATTATCTGCAGTCCAATTCTTGTACTTCTTGCAAAGTTATTTTCTCTGATGAAGCCTCCTTCAGTCTGTTTGGGACATCTGAAAGAATGTTTCTCAAAATGGCAATGCAAGGCCACATGTTGCTTACACTACTGTGAGCAGCTGGTATGGCCTAAACATGCTACCATGGCCTGCTGCATTTTCAAACTCGTTTCCCATTGAACACATCCTGCGATTATCTTGATTGACAATTGCAAAGGGAGCTGCTAGCTGTGGATCTTGATGATTTATGTGCCAAAGTGCATATTGCATGGCAGAATATTACTCAAACAACCATTAATAACCTTGTTGATAGCAGCCAAGGTGTGTATGTGCAGAGATTTCTGCATGTTGTGCTCATACTTGATACTGAATAAAATCAAGATATTTTGAAAAATGTGTTTCTATTTTTTCAATTATTTGCATATCATTAAAACATCTATTGATCCTGTGATATCTATAATAACGTGACTTTTTGCACTTCGTGTTGCAATTTCAATGTTGAGGAGTATATATTTGAGGTTGCCCACAACATCCTAACTTCTTTTCTAATTTAGTGTGTTGTCAAAAATGTTTCAGCAATGTTACATAAGTGATGCAGTAAGCGCCTTGCTATTCATACAATGCTTTTTATGTGCAGCAGTCAGACAGCTCTTCCTTCTGATGAAAGCAGCATTTGCCTGGGAATGAACTAAAAGACATGAAAGGAGAGTACACAGAGGGCCACAGTGTGAAAAGAAGCTGTACACTTCAGCAAGCAGCCTATAACAATCCCTTTCCTGTTTAAGCACTTTCTATTTTTTCCTAATACTTCCTCCTCTCATGAAGTCCGCAGACAAGATGTGTTTGTTTTTGTAAAGGTTTCTTCCTTGTTCAGCTTTTAACTATTATTTCTGTTTTCTAATTTTATCTACTTTAATTATAAACAGTTTGTTTGTATAATATGTGCACTACTTATCTACTGGAACCAATATATATGTACTAAAATTGGTAATAATAACTAGTGATGAGCGAATGTGCTCAATTAAGGTGTTATCCGAGTATGCTTGTGTGCTGAGTGTCTTCAGCGTGCTCGACACATATATTCCAGTCCCCACGGTTGCACGACTCACGGCTGTTTGACAGTTGCAACACATGCAGAGATTGCTTGTTTGTTAGTCAATCCCTCCATGTGTTGCAGCTGTTGAACAGCCATGAGCCGTGCAGACGTGGGGACTCAAGCATATATTTTGAGCACACCAAAGACACTCGGTTAGCACTGAGCATGCTCGGATAACACCTTATCGGAGAACGCTCGCTCATCACTAATAATAACCTCTGCGTTAGGGCCGGCACTTTTATATAATCATTTACCCTGTAGACTGTGAGCCCTCGGGGGCAGGGTCCTCGCTCCTCCTGTACCAGTAGGTGACTCGTATTGGTCAGGATTATTGTACCTGTTATTATTTCTAATTTATGTATTCTCCTTCTCACATGTAAAGTGCCATGGAGTAAATGGTGCTATAATAATAATAATAATTTTGCTTGGTTTTATGCTCTTTGCCAGTGTTACAATAGATTGAGTATGTGGGCCTACCCTGTGTGGTATGCACCATAGGCTGAATGTTTAATACCTGGGGCAGAAAAAAAAGACTGGGCTGACATTGTGTCATGCAGACCCTCCTAAAGTGGCCGAAAGCTAAAATGATCAGCTCTTTATTGCAAAAAATACTTAAAGAACCACTCAAGAGATTTTTTTTAATTTAAGAGAGGGAGTGGTGCCACTAACGTAAATATCCTGACCCTAGTATTATAATTAGCAGCCGCCGTCTTCAGCTGTTCCCAGTAGGGTTGAGCGAAACGGGTCGGCCAGATTCAGAAGTCGCTGACTTTTGGCAAAGTCGGGTTTCATGAAACCCGACCCGACCCCTGTGTGGGGTCGGCCATGAGGTCGGCGATCTTCTGAACTGGGATCGGAATTCTGATACCGATTCCCGATATGTTTAAGATATCGGGAATCGGTATCGGAATTCATATTTAAGTGTAAAATAAAGAATAAAAAAAAAAATATTGATATACTCACCCTCGGACGCGCCCTGGTTCTCACCGGCAGCCCTACTTCCTAAGAATCAGCGTCTGAAGGGCCTTCGATGACGTCGCGGCTTGTTATTGGTCGCGTGAGCGGTCACATGGGCGTCACGCGACCAATCACAAGCCGCAGCGTCATCGAAGGTCCTTCAGGTGCTAATTCTTAGGAAGGAAGCGTCCGAGGGCACATCCGAGGGTGAGTATATTCCTAATAGGTATATACTCATCCTCGGACGCGCCCTGGTTCTAACCCGCAGCCTTCCTTCCTAAGAATCAGCGCTTGAAGGACCTTAGATGACGTCACGGCTTGTGATTGGTCGCGTGACGCCCATGTGACCGCTCACGCGACCAATCACAAGCCGCGACGTCATCGAAGGTCCTTCAGGCGCTCATTCTTAGGAAGGAAGGCTGCCGGTAAGAACCAGGGCGCGTCCGAGGGTAAGTATAGCAATATTTTTTATTTTAATTCTTTATTTTACACATAAATATGGATCCCAGGGCCTGAAGGAGAGTTTCCTCTCCTTCAGACCCTGGGAACCATTAGAAACCCAATGCACTGCATTGGGTTTCGAGTTTCGGCCGACCCCGACCCCGACTTTTCTATAGGATCGGCCGATTTCACTCGACCCAACTTTTGAAAAAGTCGAGTTTCGTGAAACCCGACCCGATCCTATAAAAAGAAAAGTCGCTCAACCCTGGTTCCCAGTGATGCTCTGCTCCCGCAACCTCTGACTGACCGGACGTCAAAGGTAATGGTCACAAGCTCTCAATGTAAGTCTATGAGAGCATTGTTCTGGCTCTCAAAGACTAACATTGAGTAGTGACTTCCATCTCGCCCAGCAAATAGTAGATTGACCCAGCAGGTCACAATCTGTACCAGAGTGGTGCCAATAACAGATGGGGATGGCGTCTGGTAAGTATCCTAAAAAAATTGATGCTGGAACGGTGCTTTAACACATTGCTCAGACTATGTTCTGCAATCATGCCGAATGCAGGAAGCTTGATCGCTGCATTTGGGCTGCTCTATGATGTCATGACTTTTCAGCTGTCTGATCGGGCAGAAGGGAGTGCTGGTAGAACATGATCTGTGTTCTCCTAGAAATCCTGTTACCACTTGACTGCTATTAGCCAACAAGCAAATGTGTGATCTGCATACCAAGGCTTGAGACGATTACATAGGTTATATTATTCCAGCTTTCTCCAAACACAGAAAAACATAAAAAACAGTAAAAGTAAAAAATTAAATAGAATAAAAATAAATAAAAACGAATTAAAAAAACTTGAAATTTTGAAAAAATATTCTAACATCTCTCAATTCACTTACCCTATTATTATATTCTCTGCTATGGATTAATTTTACAAAAACACATGCAATAATGCATAAATATCCAAAACATTATTATTAAATATTGCCTTTCATTAGCTTTCTCTGCCTAGCCCCATCCTTATTTGCTTGTACGCATACTAACATTTTGGTATATACAGTAGCTGCTACACATACAGTGGGGAAAATAAGTGTTTGATACACTGCTTATTTTGCAAGTTTTCCCACTTAAAAAGAATGGAGAGGTCTGTAATACAGCTGCATTGTATGATTTTTACATAATTAATTTGCATTTTATTGCATGAAATACGGTAAGTATTTGATACAATAGAGAAACAGAAATTAATATTTGGCACAGAAACTTTTGTTTTCAATTACAGAGGTCAGATATTTCCAGTAGTTCTTGACAAAATTTGCACATCCTGCAGCAGGGATTTGGTTCCACTTCTCCATACAGATGTTCTCCAGATCTTTCAGATTTCGGGGCTACTGCTGGGCATCATTGAATTTCAGCTCCCACTAAAGATGTTCTTTTGTCTTTAGGTCTGGAGACTAGCTAGGCCACTCAAGGACCTAGAAAAGCTTCTTATGGAGCCACTCCTTAGTGGCCACAGCTATGTGTTTCAGGTCATTGTAATACTGGAAGAACAAGCCACAACCCATCTTCAATGCTCTTACTGAGGGAATGAGGTTGTTGAGCAAAATCTTGCGATATATGAACCTATCCATCCTCTCTTCAATACAATGAAGTTGTTCTGTCACCTTTGCAGAAAAGCATCCCCAAAGTATGATGTTTCACCCACCATGCTTCACTGTTGGGATGGTGTTCTTGGGATTGTACTAATTTTTCATCTTCATCCAAACACGGCAAATGGAGTTGATACCAAAAGGTTCTATTTTGGTCTCATCTGAATACATGACCTTCTCCCATGCTTCACCTGATCAGATGGTCATTGGTGAATTTCATGTGCTGGCATGAATAGGGGGACCTTGCGTGCCCTGCAGGATTTTAATCCTTGACAGCATAGTACGATAATGGTGCTGATGTAAAGCAGACATGTGGTAAATGTTATTTATTAATGTTTTTCTGTGGTATGACTATCTGGATTAAAGGGAAAATCATTCAAAGTTTGAAAATTGCAAATTTGTTCACATTTTTGTCAAATTTCTGATATTTTTTATAAACACAAAACACATTGACCTAAATTTATCATTATTATAAAATATATTGTGCCACGAAAAAACAGTCTCAAAATCACTGGGTTAGGTTGAAGTGTTCCAGAGTTATCACCACATAAAGTGATATTGGTCAGAATTGAAAAAAAAAATTGGCCCGGTCACAAAGGGGTTAAGCAATGTTTTACCTCACAGAAAGAATCAGCTGTGATCCCATGCTGTAATGTCTGTATACGTTTTTGTGTCCTTCCCTGCCCAGGAGCTGTGGTATGATCAGACCATGTACCTGTACTATATACACTGAAAGAGAACACCTCATATGGACATCAAAAACACCAGAGATAATCAAGGAAAAAATCCTCCACTACTAAATCTATGCCAGATAGAGAAACAAACGAAGGCGAAATTCCAAATATATGCAAAAGATTTTATTAGTTAAAATAACAATACAATATAGTTAGATTCAATATATAATATATTATATCAAAAAGAGTACATGCCTGATGGAACAAAGACCATCATAAACTAGGTGTCGGCAGACAAAGAAAACCTATAGCGGGAATAATATATACGAGCACCACATAGGCTTAAAAAATCACACAGGATGTACTACATGTATCTATCTCATAAGGCTCTAGTCACAGGGTCCATAATGACAAGTGGCAGGGGATGATACTGAGGAAGCCACAGGCGTGGTGAAACGCGCGTCGAGGTGACTTAGTGCGGGGTGGACCATCGGGCCAACATGGCTGCAGGTATTTAGTGCTTCTTTCTCCTCTAGGGTCTTTCAGGGTATTTTCAGCAGGTATACGGGCTCGAGGATTTGGTGCTCTATTGGGAGTTGATTAGATCTGTATGCCCAGCACGCATAGCTGTATTTCCATCTATGGATATGTCTTTTCCATGCTATTGGCCTATGGGCATAGTGCAATATTATGGGATTACTTGGTATATATAGGTACGCTCTCAGTATCATCCCCTGCCACTTGTCATTATGGACCCTGTGACTAGAGCCTTATGAGATAGATACATGTAGTACATCCTGTGTGATTTTTTAAGCCTATGTGGTGCTCGTATATCTTATTCCCGCTATAGGTTTTCTTTGTCTGCCGACACCTAGTTTATGATGGTCTTTGTTCCATCAGGCATGTACTCTTTTTGATATAATATATTATATATTGAATCTAACTATATTGTATTGTTATTTTAACTAATAAATCTTTTGCATATATTTGGAATTTCGCCTTCGTTTGTTTCTCTATCTGGCATACATGTACCTGTACTGTCAGACACATCCATTACACAGCACACAGCAAGGGCACATTTATAAGATTGTCTCAGCAAAGGACATTTTTATAACACAATTGTGGAACTTATTTTATTCCAAGATCTATTTGTGCGAAAACCCTTAGAGTATTATTTTGATCAGTGAAAAAAAACCTTTAATGTTCATAGGAATATGTTCAATGTTTTCCTGCCTGAAAATATGTAAAAACGCTGTAGTGTAATATACCTGAAAACTGGGTTTACTAGCAAATACATTTTCTGACTTAGATATAAGAGATAGACTACTCCTAGTATTTACAATTTCCTATCTCCTATCAATGGTTTACTCCTACTAATAAGGCCGGGGACACACACAACGTATAAAAAAAGGTCAGTTTTTGACGGACGAGAATCGCACAAATGTTACCAAAACAATGATCAGTGTGCAGTGCGAGGATGCGATTTTCTCGCATTAAATGATCCGTGTGACATCCGTGTGGCATCCGTATGGTGAGATTTTCTCACACACTTGCAAAATGAGCAAATAATGGCTGAGCCTTTCCTGTCACCTGCCCAATGCCTGAGAATTTCTCGCAAGTCACACTGATGGTCCGTGTGCTGTGCTATTTTTTCTCACCCCCATAGACTTTCATTGGCGATTCTCGGCCGAGAAACGCTGACAATCGCAGCATGCTGCGATTTCACTCGGATCCTGAATACGGCCGAGAAAATATTGGATGATGGGAGCTGCCCCATTGATTAACATTGGGAGGAGTGCTATGCGATTTTTTATCGCCTTGCACTCGTCCGTATTACGGTCTAGTGTGACCCCGGCCTAACACTGAATTTTCTTCTGCACCGAATGAAGGCTCTAGTGTGGCTGACATTCAAAACCTCGGAAAATGGAATATGCGTGATGATGCATGTGTGTGCACCATTTTCGCCATATACGTCTAGTTGAAGTAGGTAGCAAGATGTTTTCGACTATGTGAGCATAGCCTTACAGTTCCATAATCACTTGATATGATGTGTCAGTATGGTATGTGCCATTGTTTGGAAAGGGTAAGTGCCACTGAGATCGTGTCACCAAACAGTTGAGGTGCAATCTGGAAATAAAGCATAATCTCCACACACCCGACTCAGCCTGCTCTACTGCAACGCACCTACAATGAGTTTTGTGGGGTGCATTTTTAGTGTGAAAACCCCCCAGCATCTTTTAATTCCAGCAAGTGGATGGAATTCATAGAAATCCCACACCCACTGGGCTTGTTTTTAGCTTAAACTGACCTGTGTGCGTGTTTCACATCAGATACATGTCAATTTCTCTTGTGGGTACCCTGAGTTTTATGTGCAGATTTTCTCCACAAACTTGCAGGTAAAAGAACCTGTGTTTTTAAGTATCAGAAATGCACAAAAAAAGCATGTAATCCACATATGAAGTTTTGACAAAGCAAAATACCAGGAAGTGTCAAAAACAAAATGGTTTTATTTAAAAAGTGACATACTAAAAAAAACCAAACAGCAGCGTCAAAAAAGCGACAAAAATGCATGGAAGATAAATCACTCAAAACGCTACGAAAAAACGCAAGTAACCTAATGTACATAATAGGCACAGAAACGCTGCACAAAATCAGCAACATCAAACACTCATCAAATACTCAATATAGGAATGTCTTACGTCACACCGAGCAGGAGGATGGCAAAGCATACAAGTTAGGCCATGGTCACACTATCAGTATTTACCTCAGTATTTTACCTCAGTATTTGTAAACCAAAACCAGGAGTGGGTGATAAATACAGAAGTGGTGCATATGTTTCTATTATTCTTTTCCTCTGATTGTTCCACTCCTGGTTTAGGCTACAAATACTGAGGTAAAATACTGACCAAATACTGCTAGTGTGATCGTGGCCTTATAAGGACACTAGAAGGGGCTTACTCACACCAGAATAAATTTCTATTATTTGCTCCTGTTTTATATTCTCTATTCATTGTACAATTTTACGTGCACTGGGACTGTCACTATTATGTATACTTACAGATGATAATATTTTGTAGATACATTGGCTGGTTCTCTTATGTAAGCAAAGTCTGGATACATATAGTAAGCACTGCCATTTCTTTCATTATATAGGCACTGTGACTGGTATATTTATGGGCAGCATGTTTGGACTAACATGGCTGGCCTGGGTAATATCATATAGGTACAGTTACAAGTCTATTCTGTAACGTGTATATTATCACTCTCTGGCACGAATTGAATTGCAGTATTATATGGGCATAGTTGGGACGAATATAAATAGTGTGGTATTGGAGGTGTGATATCAGGGATGAGGATATGCAATGCAACCCTTTTCACTTGAAAAAAAAAGTTATGACGTAGCAGTGGTATACAGCAATCTTGGGCCACACAACCTGTGTCTCACACAAAGTCGCCGTGTATCTAAGTCAGACTTTTTCAATATTCTTCTTTCTGTATCCAACCTTGGACAGAATGGACTAAATCAAAGAAAAGTAAGACAGACGTCACAGATCCTGAAATCAATCCAACCGGAAAAGCAAGTACAAAGTCAAAATAAAGGCAGAACTTTATCCATCATCAAGAAATGATTAATACACATCAGACAGTACCTACAGAGGGTGACTGCTTAGGCAGCAAATGAATTAATGATGTGATGTCAGTAACACACACTTCAGGGTCGAAGATGTGCAGTGATGCAATGATAGGCAGACTAAAAATATGATATATATATTTCTCAGAACACAACCTGTTATTAACATGGTTTCCTATAAAACACAATTTTGATTAACCCAAAATCAGTTTATTCTCTTTCAGACAGTATAATGAATGTCTGAAGTCACAATTTGTTCCAAGGTCATTGCAATGGCAAACTATTGGTCACAGTTAAAGCAGCACTCTATCATTTTTCCATATATATTACAGCAAAGGCTACTAATAAAGACATATGTAGAGGCTCCTTTGAATGCTTAGCGTGTACCTGTTTGAGTTTATTTAACAATTATGGGTTGTCTGCCATGTTGATTCTTTATTCCCTTCTAAGGGCTTGTTTTCACTTGCGAGGAACACGTCCGTGTCTCGCATGTGGAAACGAAGCTCTGGTGCCGGCACTATGGAGCGGAGCGTGCGGCTGCATGTGTTGCTATGCGAGACACGGACGTGTTCCTCGCAAGTGAAAACAAGCCCTCATATTGTTTTTCTAATGTAACATTCATTTCCCATGATGCAAAGGTTCTGGGATCTCATCACATTGCACTAACTAGATTAGTTAAACAGAATTGCTGTCTTCAAACCCTGCAGAGCTTGCATGTATTCTATATGATACAACTTCAGTCTGTCTTCCCTGCCTCCTGCTTTTGATAGATTTCTCTGTCAGCTTTTACAAGCAGGAGGCAGAAAGACAAGCTAAAGCTGCAGACTATAGAAATACATTGAAAATTCTGCACATAGCACAGATAGTATAGACATACAGTGTGAAGTTTTCTAACGCCACATCTAATCATTATATAAACTCACCTAGTAAAACACTGCTTTGCTATATATTGCATAAATTATTTCCTGACCCTTTCCATCCTACCTCTAGGATAGATGCAGGCAAGTGTATGAAAAATAGTTAGTTTCATCCAGAAATCTCAGCCGATTTTTTTCTAATTTACGTCCAATTTTCATCTGTATGCCATCCATTTGTTAATTTTTTTTTATGTCTGGGTAACATCCATATGCGATTTGTTTTCAGACAACTACATTAAAAAGTGAATGTGATCAAATACAGTTTCTTAAGTTTATAATAGAAATATATCCATAAAAATCGGATGCCACTCAGATGTTCCTGGTGGAATCCGTCCCTTTCCTCATAGGCTTGAATGGACAGGTCTCATCTGAGACTCAGAAGAAAGTAGTGCATGCTGCAATTTTTTTTCTCTTGGACAGTTGGAGCGAGAAAAAAATAATTCATCTGAACATCCCTATTGAATAACATAGTTTAATGTGCTGCCTGTATGCTCTCTGTTTAAAAATGGGACAGCACACTTGCAATGTATGTGCTTGTCTGCATGAGCCCTTAAAATTAACCCTGAATAGCAATTCAGGCTGTGATAAAAAAAAAGTATTCAATAAAGTATTGAAAAAATCATTCAAAAACATAAATAGCCTTTTTTTTAAGTCTGAACTATAAAGCTAGTCATAAAAAAACAAACAAAAAATCGATGAGTCAAAGGCACAGAAATTATACCTTTTAAAATTAGAGTTCGTCCCTCAAAAAATCAAACCCTCAAACATCTGTTGCTAAAAATGAAAAATTCTATGGATGTTAGAATATAGCAAGGCACAAAAAACGTTTTTTATTTTATAATAAGAAAGCATAACTAAACAATACATATTCACAGTGTCCATAACGGCCCAAATTATAAAATGAACACACTATTTATCCTACCCATAAAACACCGTTAAAAAAACAAAGTTAAAATTTCTATGTTATTGTAATTTTGCTTAAAAAAATTGTAAAAAGAGATCAAAAAGTTTTGTGAACCCGAGGTCTTACCAATAAATACTGCAGAATGTTTTTTACTTTAGGTATTTTATCAACTTGTGGGCTGTAGTGTCCTGTCAGGCAGAAAGGACAGGGTTAACTGTAGGGCTGGCCTATAGTTCGGGAGGAGTGTTAGGGACCTGTGTGTTAGTTCCTGGATGAGAGCTGGTTGGAAGTTGGTAGAAAATTAGGAATGATATAGGACTCTCAGAGCTGTATCCAGGTGCAAGCTGAAGATAGCCAACATTGCAAAAACGTAGTAAGCCTGACAACAGTCCCGCAACAGGGACGGCAGAATCCCTTTTCAGCAAGGCAAGCTGTGGAACATAATAAAAAAGTCTCAGAGTGCAGGTGAAGTGTTAGCCAGACCTTGAGAACTGCAATGAAAGAATATGGGGTCAGCCAGGCTAGAGCACATCAATAAGGTAGTGGCTAGAGAGAGCTCCATTACACTGTTCACACAGTACAGTTTTGGTGCAGTGATAACAGTGAAACATATTGACTCTTGTAGCCCTATACCAGTAAGATGGAGATCCCCATCGTTGCCTGCTGTACACCATCATTCACCACAAGTTATGCGTTGCCGTCTATAACCGCCAAGTTTGTGCCTCTGTCCTGCGAGACAGAAGAAAATGCATTCAAGGACTGTAGCTATTACTATCTGTATATACTTCCAACAGTAAGGAAGAATTTATTTTTCTAAAACTGTCTGACTTAGTCTCCAAGAATATGAACAGTCCCCAACTCCATCCACAATTACACTGCAAAGTTCACCTAGAGAGAAGTTTAAGGTAAAGAACGTCAATGCCGGGCCACGAATCTGGGCCAGCGAAGTTCCTTACATAGTATCTGTTTAACGGCAGACACATTTAAAGTTTAAAAAGTACTGTATTTTCTGGCGTATAAGACTACTTTTTAACCCCTGAAAATCTTCTCAAAAGTCGGGTATCGTCTTATACGCCAGGTGTCGTCTTATAGGGCAGGTGCGGAGTAATCTGCGGTCGCCGCATATTGTGGGGGGAGCGACCCCAATGACGAGGTGAGGGGGCACATCACCGGGAAGGTGTAAGTGAAGCAGAGGCAAAGAAGGAGATAATAGGATACAAGGGCGAGCCAGATGAGTGAAAGAGGAATGTTTTTCTAGGCACAGCACCGCTCTCTCTCTTTTTTGCATACCCCTGGCATCCCAGACGCTGACAGTTTGCTTCACTTACACCTTCCTGGTGAGGCGCTCCCTCACCTCGTTATCGGGACCACTCCCCCCCACTATATACGTCGACCGCAAATTGCTCCGCACCCACCCTATAAGACGACACCCAGCATATAAGACAACCCCGACTTTTGAGAAGATTTTATATTTTAACTGGAAAAGTTGGGGGTCGTCTCATACGCCCAGTCGTCCTATACACCGGAAAATACTAATTTTCCCAATTATTTGTAAATTATTTTTTTTTTAAGCAAATTCAAATTGTTTCAATCTACATTTGCTATCTGCATCTCAAAAACATTTCTAGAATTCACCCTTTTCTTACTTTTGACTCTGCAAAAACTCTTACTGTTTCACTTATTGATTTTCGTCTGGACTACTGTAACTCTCTACTAATCGGCCTCCCTCTTACCAAACTCTCCCTGCTCCAATCTGTCCTGAATGCTGCTGCCAGGATCATATTCCTCACCAACCGTTACACCGATGTCTCTACCTTGTGCCAGTCACTACACTGGCTACCCATCCACCCCAGAATCCAGTACAAAACTACTACCCTCATCCACAAAGCACTCCATGGCTCAGCACCACCCTACATCTCCTCTCTGGTCTCATTCTACCACCCTACCCGTGCCCTCCGCTCTGCTAACGACCTGAGGTTAGCATCCTCAATAATCAGAACCTCCCACTCCCGTCTCCAAGACTTTACACGTGCTGCGCCGATTCTTTGGAATGCACTACCCAGGTTAATACGATTAATCCCCACAGTTTTAAGCATGCCCTAAAAACTCATTTGTTCAGATT
Source organism: Ranitomeya imitator (assembly GCF_032444005.1). NCBI lineage: Eukaryota > Metazoa > Chordata > Amphibia > Anura > Dendrobatidae > Ranitomeya > Ranitomeya imitator. The sequence continues at coordinate 511,425,339 of NC_091285.1, read as the reverse complement.
GACCTACCGCCTCAACGCATTAACCTAACTATCCCTGCATGGCCCATAAAAAAAAAAAAAACTTAAACCATAATCAGGTTCCTCGCATCATGTTCTCATGCACTTTTTACAGTTAATAGCCCTCTGTGTCTGTACTGTTACATACTTAGGCAGTTAACTGGTTCAAGCAGCTTTACATGAACACCCGAGCCTTACACTATGGCTGGTCCGAATAACTAAAGCAATTGTTACCATCCACCTCTCGTGTCTCCCCTTTTCCTCATAGTTTGTAAGCTTGCGAGCAGGGCCCTCATTCCTCTTGGTATCTATTTTGAACTGTGATTTCTGTTATGCTGTAATATCTATTGTCTGTACAAGTCCCCTTTATAATTTGTAAAGCGCTGCGGAATATGTTGGCACTACATAAATAAAATTATTATTATTATTATTATCAACATAAAGTATAATGTGCCACCACAAATGTGTACGAAGATACACAAAGCATTCCAAACTTGTTGCTACATAAAGTGACACGTCAGATTTTTTTCATTTCTGATGATTTTGTAAAGATGTGTACAATGTAGACACAGACCTAAGTTTTATGTATCGACTCTGCACTTGTTCAATTTTTATTTCAAGGAGGTTTAGTGTATGTAAATTTCTGTTTGGGTCACTCTTTTAGCCACTAATATCAAATTTTAATTTCAAAATTTCAGTTTGACGAAAAAAATTGCATAAAAAAAGTTCTGCGTGGCATTTTGATAATGGAACTGGTGTCTGCTGTCAGGAAATATATAGGCACCCCCCACACCTTGATCTTGATTTTTTATTTTGTAATTTAGATTTTATCAATACATGTCAAAAGTGTATAAAATTTTCCTGGCTACCTGAAATGCAAAAAAAAAAAGTAAAACAAACAAACAAACTGGCAATAAACGGGTTAAATGATTATTCCTAATATTACAAACTGTCACTTATCCACAGTATAGGTAAATATTGGCTGATTGCTAAAAGTCCAATTGCTGTGATCCCCCTACCCCAATACAAAACTGGGCACTGAAATGCTGCATAAATTGTCTATGGGATTGCCACAGAAAGTGCACTATACTTGATTATCTTCTCCATCTTGAGGGTAATTTTCCGAGCCTCACTCTCTGACTTGTTGTGGGTCCCAATGACCAGACAAATGTCAAATCACCAACTATTTGGTAACATTTATCCTTAAGGAGAATGACATATTGGCTCTGGCATGCCAAGGTAAGAATGCTTATTTGCTGTGTAATGCTCTTCTAGGAAATTTAATATGCAAATTAAAGAGAGGATGAGGACTTGAGCTCTATAGTGCCACCTGTTGGAAGCAGCAATCCTAGAAGTCACTATAGACCCTTTAACAAGTCTTGAAATATGACTTAGGATAAAAGCCAAATCAGCATCTCAATTTGCAGACACGGTGTGCCGGGGTTCTGCCCCTCATCAGTGCAAAGTATGAGATCTAATTTGGCTGGAGGAGAGGTTCTGGAAAGAGGTCTAAGGGGTAAGGTTTCTCTTTGTGGAGAGTTACATTCCGGCTCTGGCATGCCAAGGTAAGGAGGCTTATTTGTCGTGCAATGATCTTCTGGGAAATTTAATATGCAAATTTCCTCTTCAGAGAAAAAGAAGACTTGATCAGAGAAAAAGAAGATTTGATAAATGATAAGGTGAAAGACCTATATTTTTCAACAAATAAAAATGTCTTTTCTTTCTGGAATTACATATTTATATCTGGAACCTTTACTTTACTCACATGCTTTTGCGTTATTCTATATAGAGATATGTAGATCTATTTTTCATGGATCTGAAAATATCACTAAGGCTATGAAATTTTGCATTATAAAACTGTGAAGTACCATAGTAGCTCACGGAGGTGTCTGGAATCACATCGCAATCACTACCTCTTGGGTTAAACCTTGAACTACAGTAAAAAAAACAATTTGCTACACTGTAAGCCTTCTGTGACTGTGTCTCTCACTGGTGATGGGCAGTTCACCAGGTACTCTCCCCACCCACGTCTTTACGTGTGTGTGGGATGGTCCTATGGCTCCTCCCCCTCGCCGCGACGCCCTCATCCTCCCCATTTGATCCGGCACTATCGTGTTCACATGCGCCGATCATCTGCCGCCAGACTGCGCTCTCAGCTCTTTTTGTTTATAATTTTCTAAAAACACAGGCTTCATTTACCGTGGTCACATGATTGGACTACATGTGACCGTGAGCTCTCTTGCTAAAACTACTAATACCGGCATCCTTTGCACCTATTTCCTTTCCTATGTGGTCACATGATTCTATGCTTTGTACTACTATTGGTCACCCGGGGTTTAAAAGGGACGTGCTTTGATTGTGATGCCACTCACCCTGATGAAGGCACGCTGCCGAAACGCGGGTCCCTGATGAAGGCACGCTGCCGAAACGCGTGTAGGGGAAGTGGCACCACCATCTGGGTCTAGGTAAGGCAACTTTTCACTATCATTTAAGGTTTTTTCAATCCTTTTTCTGGCAGCATTGGCGTCTTTTTGATCCTGAAACCTTCATCCTCATATCATATGACTGTAATTATGTATTGCCATTGATATGGATTACCAATTGTTTTAGGATGCATTTATTTGTCTATGTCACAGACACTTAGTATAACATCGCCATTCCTTGCCATTTAGTTGTACTTGTACCTGCCTTGCTTGTTTTCCCAAGGTGGTGCCACTGCGATCTATTTTGGCTCCTTTCAGGCACTCATGGCTACTTTTTAAATAATTTTTGTTTTGTTGCGATTATTAAATTTTCTACTTTGTTCAATACACGTTTTTTGTCTATATGTTCCTACACTGTAAGCCTTCTGCCTGACAAGATCTATGCCTTGTATTAGACCTCAAGCCACTAAAGTGTAATGCCTGTGATCCAAAATATGAAGAGAACCATAGACAGGTAGAAATCAAGCAAATTTGCAATTGACTTGTTATTTCTATTTTCCTCTGTTCTCCTCCTATCCCTAATTTTCTGTTATTTTTTATTATGGTTTATTGTCTTGGGGACTGCCCACCCCTGTAAGGCTAGGCTCACATTGCGTTAGGGCAGTCCATCTAGCACATAGCGCTACGGACTGCGCTAACGCAATGTCCCAAAAGGGATCGCGTTAGCCGATCCCACTAGTGCAGATGCCCGATCTGCGCTAGCGAGGAACGGACCGCGAACGCTGCAAGCAGTGTTCGAGGTCCGTCACTCAAATGGCGGCACATCGCTAGCGCACGCCCAATGTGGGCGTGCGCTAGCGATGCGTTCGCCATTACAAGCAATGGCGGCATTAACGGACTACGTTACACCGCGTTATGCCGTGGTGTAACGTAGTCCGTTAAACGTACTGCCATAACGCTATGTGAACCTAGCCTTAGACTGTAGTGCTGGGCTTCCACCTTCTTTTTCATGATGATTGTAAGCGGTGCTCCCAAGCTGTCCTTTATCGCGAGAGCATGTTCTTAACTCCATTTCTGGACAGCTTCAGTGCTAATGTGCTCCTCTGAACTTACTTCATATAGTAGTATCAGAGTTTTCACCAATGGATCAAAGATGCTGCGAGTCTGAACTGTCAATCAATCAGGAGCACTTGCTTTCCAACAAGCAGGAGACCGGGCAGTGCTGTGCCTCTAAGCAGTGAACATGGGACAACCCCTTTAAACCAGTATTCAGATCTGGCATCATTTATACTTGGAACAGTATAACACACTTTTACATTTAACATTGCGGTTGAAATTTTAACATAACAGATCCCTCAAGAATAAATCAGAACTGGGCAATATGGAATGACCACAGTTATTGGAGGGCACAGCAGTCAGAAATGACCTTTTTGGAAAACATGGAATGAGGTCCTTCCCTGACCAGCATTAGTACAAAATGATTGTGCATACGGTAATTGGTATTTTATAGATCACTATGTCATTCTCTATTGTATTAATATTTGGACAGTTACACAACAACACTTATGTGATCCCTTTCTTTTCCAGGAGATAATCACCTTATTAATCTTCTTAAGATGCTGAGAACCTGTTGCTACATTTCTAAATCCACCACTGCCTAAGACACATTGTACCTCTCCATCTCAGTAGCATGCCATCATCTTCCAGATAAAATTCAACATTGTCATGTTTGTTTGAGTTGGTAATTACAGTGTTACGTAGCACAGCTTTGGTCTCTAGGTGGACTTCATTTTGAAAGCCAGCATGGTCTGCCATTCCACATTTCTGCTGGGTAACCCATACTTATCCCATTTTGTCTGCCCTTTTAAATGCACTCACGTGACCTCCTAAATTACAGCTTTAAGATCACTGTTGACTTCCAAAGGTTTCCAAGCACCTACCACACTGTGCTGGCAGATCTTGTTAAGATCTTAACTGCAGAGATCTGAGCATTCAAAATAAATCCTTTTATTCCATAAAGCCGCGTTGTTATTATTACCATGTTGTCTCCAAACCTCTCAAGCAGCATAACATGAACTGCCTGCAAGACAACAGCCAACCAACCTAATTCTGGTAGTAAGTGTACAGGCCATTACTATGCATCCTCGCTCACTAATCTTCAGCAGTAGTGTTATATGAGGTCTATTGAATAGTCACTGGGTGGCACAGGGCTCTGAGGTTAGTACTATCACAGCCTGGGGCCAGAGGTTTCCATCTGACATTGACACCTGCTACTTGCATTTTGCATGTTCTCTTTATGTTTAAGTTATTTTCCTATGGCTACTATGAAAATGATCGCTTAATTGGTTTCCTAAGATATTGGCCATATTGAGGGTGTCTGAGATAGTTATATCTGACTGTGAAACCTTCTGAAGTCATGCACGTATGGAATAAACATCACTGTGAAATATAATGGCATAAACAAGTGAATAATAAACACAAACACACAATGCAGCAGCAGATAGTTGGCTAGGCTCACACTAACTTCTGCAAAAAACAAGTCCTATTAATTTCAATTTTGGATTTTGCTTTTGTTTCTATTCAGGAGGCCGTCCTTTTAATTAAAAAATTATGCACGCTGCACTTTTTCTTTTAGCAAAAATGGATTCACTCGCGACGCAGGCGAACGTGACCCAAGCCAATTTTTAGTTACATAGGTTGAAAAGAGACTTAGTCCATCAAGTTCTCCGCCAATTATACATTTTCTGCCACTAGATTATCCAGAACCAGAAGGCATAAACAGATTCTAGGTCAGTGTATCATCTAACAATGCAAATGAAATCCAGATGAGAAGGATAGGAGCCTTACCTGATGCTTGGGACCATTGAGCAATCTGCTGCCTCCTAAACTTTTCACCTTCTTCCACTCCATAGTGTTCTTGTTGTGCTTGCAGCTAATAATACTGCAGGGATTATTCCTCTGGCATTTAGTCACAGTTGTGTAGGCTCATTTCTAGAGAAGCATTGGTGCTGGCATCTCTCCCTACATTCTACATGACAGATATTAGCAACCTGCTGCCACCAAGAACCATTGCCCAGATAAGTCCTGTGGGCAGGAGGCAGCAAGAATATTCCACATCAGCAGTGTCTCCTGTACACAGAGCAGCAGAAGAAAAAAAATCAAGACTGTCAGGGAGAAAAAAAACTTGACAGACCAGTGTTAATTCAATTTTGAAGCCACTCCTTCTTCTCTCATAGCTTGTCTAGATCATAAAACCAGAGGCAAGGTCACCAAGCAACCAGATCTCACGTCACTGTGGCAATAAAGTCCGCAGCTCCTATTCAGTCCAACCTGCAGTGTGAACAGGCTGCTCTCTTATCTCTGCAGTCATTCCCCTCTCTCAGTATATGGATGAGGGCTGTCTAATGTTTACAAGTCACTTTTATGGCGGAGTGTCTCATTTGTTGGACTGTGAACCTGGTCTCCAGGCTGTGAAATACATCCAGTCCACTATCGATACTTGCATTAGACATTGAACCCTGCGCTCTATATAAAATGATTTACACCCGTAACTCCTAGATAATATATATTTCCAGCTTCAGGGAGAAAATGCTCATAGCTCATGTTAACGAAAACATCTGGCATGGTGACCATATCCGTCCAACTGCCCGTTCTTCTAGTCACCCTGGAAGAGAAACATCCCTCATCTGTCTAGAGGTTAGAAGCGTTATCAAGGCATCAGCCATATAACGTTCCAACACTTTGATTACATACAAGGTGACCATGTTGGTCTCGACAAGGTGAAGATGCAGTGCCTGTACTGTTTTAGCCATTGCCCAAGAAGCTAATAAAGAGATGACCATCACTGTGTGTATGATTGGTGGTGGGCGTCCAACCTCTGGGACTGACACTGAACCTGGGAATAAAGGACACATGAAACCATGTTTGTGCTGCTTCACCTTTACTGTGTTATTGTACACAATGGACCGTGAACCAGCGGCGGACATATCATTGGTGCAACATGTGCAGCTGTACAGGGGCTCAAGAGGTAAGGGGGCTCACTATCACCAAACATGTACATAAAGGAGTGCATTACTATGAATTATTGGTCTGCAAAGGGCCCATAATGTTCTCTTACAGGGGCCCTCTTCTGTCTCTGGACACCGGCTAAACAGGAAACAGCTTTATATAAGTAAATTGCAAATCCAGTGGCTGACCAACTATGTCCTCTTCAATCTCATTATCATGGCATTTAACCTCTAAAGCCCCAAGGGTGGTTTGCACATTAATGACCGCGCCAATTTTTACAATTCTGACCACTGACCCTTTAAGAGGTTATAACTTTGGAATGCTATAACGGATCCTGATGATTCTGACAATGTTTTCTCGTGACATATTGTACTTCCTGATAGTGGTAAAATTTATTTGATATCACCTGCATTTATTTGTGAAAAAAACGGAAATTTGGTGAAAATTTTGAAAATTTCACAATTTTCCAACTTTGAATTTTTATGCCCTTAAATCACAGAGTTATGTCACACAAAATACTTAATAAGTAACATTTCCCACATGTCCACTTTACATCAGCACAATTTTGGAAACAAAATGTACATTTGTTAGGGAGTTAAAAGGGTTAAAATTTGACCAGCAATTTCTCATTTTTACAACACCATTTTTTTTAGGGACCACATCTCATTTGAAGTCATTTTGAGGGGTCTATCATATAACCAAGTGTGACACCATCTAAAAACTGCACCCCTCAAGGTTCTCAAAACCACATTCAAGAAGAAGATTATTAACCCTTCAGGTTTTTCACAGGAATTTTTGGAATGTTTAAATAAAAATGAACATTTATCTTTTTTTCACAAAAAATTTACTTCAACTCCAATTTGTTTTATTTTACCAAGGGTAACAGGAGAAAATGGACCCTAAAAGTTGTGGTACATTTTGTCCCCCATATGTGGGGGTAAACCACTGTTTCGGCGCTTGGCAGAACTCGGAAGGGAAGGAGCGCCATTTGACTTTTCAATGCAAAATTGACTGGAATTGAGATGGGGCGCCATGTTGCTTTTGGAGAGCCACTGATGTGCCTAAACATTGAAAGCCCCACCATTTGGGAAAGTAGACCCCCTAAGGAACTTATCTAGATGTGTGGTGAGCACTTTGACTCTCCAAGTGCTTCATAGATGTTTATAATGCAGAGCCGTAAATATAAAAAATCATATTTTTTCACAAAAATGATTTTTCGCCCCCAATTTTTTATTTTCCCAAGGGTAAGAGATGAAATTAGCCCCCAAAAGTTGTGCAATTTGTCCTGAGTACACCGAAACCCCATATGTTGGGGTAAACCACTGTTTCAACGCATGGCAGAGCTCGGAAGGGAAGGAGCGAGATTTGACTTTTCAATGCAAAATTGACTGGAATTGAGATGGGACGCCATGTTGCGTTTGGAGAGCCTAAACATTGAAACCCCCCACAAATGACACCATTTTGGAAACTAGACCCCCTAAGGAACTTATCTAGATGTGTTGTGAGAGCTTTGAACCCCCAAGTGTTTCACTACAGTTTATAATGCAGAGCAGTGAAAATAAAAAAAAATTTTTTCCACAAAAATTATTTTTTAGCCCCCAGTTTTGTATTTTCCAAAAGGTAACAGGAGAAATTGGACCCCAAAAGTTGTTGTCCAATTTGTCCTGAGTACGATGATACTCCATATGTGGGGGGAACCACCGTTTGGGTGCATGGCAAAGCTCGGAAAGGAAGGAGCGCCGTTTGGAATGCAGATTTAGATGAAATGGTCTGCAGATGTCACATTGCGTTTGCAGAGCCCCTAATGTACCTAAACAGTAGAAATCCTCCACAAATGACCCCATATTGGAAACTAGACCCCCAAGGAACTTTTCTAGATGTGTTGTGAGACCTTTGAACCCCAAGTGTTTCACTACAGCTTATAATGCAGAGCCATGAAAATAAAAAATCATTTTTTTGCCACAAAAATGTTTTTTAGCCCCCCAAATTTTTATTTTCCCAAGGGTAACAAGAGAAATTAGACCCCAAAAGTTGTTGTCCAATTTGTCCTGAGTACGCTGATACCCCATATGTTGGGGTAAACCCCTGTTTGGGCACACGGGAGAGCGGTTAAGATAAGGAGCACTGTTTTACTTTTTCAATGCAGAATTGGCTGGAATTGAGATCAGACGCCATGTCGCGTTTGGAGAGCCCTGATGTGCCTAAACAGTGGAAACCCCCAATTCTAACTGAAACCCTAATCCAAACACACCCCTAATCCCAACCACACCCCTAACCCCAACACACCCCTAACCCTAATCCAAACCCTAACCACACTCCTAACTCCAACACACCCCTAACCCTAACCCTAATCCCAACCATAACCCTAACCACACCCCTAACCCTGACACACCCCTATCCCTAATCCCAGCTGTAAATGTAATCCAAACCCTAACTTTAGCCCCAACCCTAACCCTAACTTTAGCCCCAACCCTAACTGTAGCCCTATAACTGTAGAACGATTACAGCGATACCTCTTTATTTTTGCATCGCTTTATTCTGTGGATTGTAACTTTTTTATTTTTTTGCTGATGATGCTGTATGGTGGCTCGTTTTTTGTGGACAAGATGACGTTTTCAGCGGTACCATGGTTATTTATATCCGTCTTTTTGATCGCGTGTTGTTCCACTTTTTGTTCGGCGGTATGATAATAAAGCGTTGTTTTTTCCCCCCCTTTTTTTTTACAGCGTTCACTGAAGGGGTTAACTAGTGGGACAGTTTTATAGGTGGGGTAGTTACAAACGCAGCGATACTAAATATGTGTACTTTTATTTTTTTATTATTTAGATAAGGAAATGTACTTATGGAAACAATATATTTTTTTTTAATTTAGGATTTTTTTATTTTTTTTCACATCTAAATATTTTTTTTTAACTTTATAACATTGTCCCAGGGGGGGAACATGAGATTATAGGGTTAGATCGCTGATCTGACACTTTGCACAGCACTGTGTCAGATCAGCGATCTGACAAGCAGAGCTGCTGGCTTTCCAGCGCCTGCTCTGAGCAGGCGCTTGTAAGCCACCTCCCTGCAGGACCCAGAAGTAGCCCCACGGCCATTTTGGATTCGGGGTCTGCAGTGAGGAGATGCTCGGTACAAGGTGAGCACATCGCCTTGTACTGAGGGTCTCAGGGAAGCATGCAGGGAGCCCCCTCCCTGTGCGATGCTTCCCTATGCCCCTAAACGCTACGATCATGTTTGATCGCAGTGTTTCGGGGGTTAATGTGCCAAGAGCGATAGTCAGCTGACACCCGGCCGTAATCGGCCGCGCTTTCCCCGTGAGTGCGGCCGATTGCATATGACGTACTGTCCCGCCACTGGGAATTAAATGGAACCTGTCACCCCCAAAATCGATGGTGAGGTAAGCTCACCGTCATCAGGGGCTTATCTACAGCATTCTGTAATGCTGTAGATAAGCCGCTGATGTTACCTGAAAGAGGAGAAAAAGAGGTTAGATTATACTCACCCAGGGGCGGTCCCGCTCCGATGGGTGTCTCAGGTCCGGAACAGCGCCTCCCATCTTCATTCAATGACGTCCTCTTCTGGTCTTCATGCCACAGCTCCGGCGCAGGTGTACTTTGTCTGCCCTGTTGAGGGCAGAGCAAAGTACTGCAGTGCGCAGGTGCCAGAAAGGTCAGAGAGGCCCGGTGCCTGCGCACTGCAGTACTTTGCTCTGTCCTCAACAGGGCAGACAAAGTACGCCGGAGCCGGAGCCGCGGCGTTAAGACCAGAAGAGGACGTCATGGAATGAAGATAGGAGGCACCGGAGCGGACCTGAGACACCCATTTGACCGGACCGCAGCGGGACCGCCCCTAGGTGAGTATAATCTAACCTCTTTTTCTCCTCTTTCAGGTAACATCGGCGGCTTATCTACAGCATTACAAAATGCTGTAGATAAGCCCCTGATGACGGTGAGCTTACCTCACCATCGATTTTGGGGGTGACTGGTTCCCTTTAAGTCCCAGGTCACCTCGACGGGATTAAGGCGTTAAAGGATGGGTACCCCAATAATCACAAAGTGATGACATATTCTAGTCATACGCCATCACTTTAAAAGAAGAGAAATCCCCTTTAAGTACAATAACAATCTTTCATTGAGTTCTTCCTTCTTGAGCAGCATGGTGGCTCAGTGATTAGCAACCCAAGGACAACGTCTGCAAGAGGTTGTATGTTCTCCCCGTGTTTGTGTGGGTTTCCTTCAGGTATTCTTATTTCCTTCCACACTTCAAAGACATACTGATAAGGAATGTAGATTGCGAGTTCCAATGGGGACAGTGATGATAATACCTGTAAAGTGCTGCGGAATATGATGGCGCTATATACATGATTAGTCTAGGTTCACATTAGCGTTTCTGTGCGCAGCGTATCATCTGCATGCGCAAACGCATGCTAAAACGCATGCAAACGAATATTTATGCAGCGTTTTTTAACCGCATGATCTTACGCATGACTGCCAAAAAAATGCGGCATGTGCATGCGTTTGTATGCATTTTTGCATGTGTTTGCGTTGTTTATGCGCATGCATACTCTATTTCCCAATGGACATGGCTTATGGAATTTCTATATATAGACCCTACACAGATGAAATCCTCATCTTTTGATGGTGTATTCAGCTGCAAGATGGATCTTAGCATGGAGAGCTTCAATCTGAATCTAATAATAATAATAATCTTTATTTATATAGCACCAACATATTCCGCAGCGCTTTACAGTTTAACAGCTTCAAACACAACAGTCATAAGTAACAATGTTAACAATACAATAATTAAAGCAACACAAGACAACCCTGCTCGTGAGAGCTTACAATCTACAATGAGGTGGGGAAATACAAAGTACAGGTGTGTATTTACAATGATGTATTTACAATGATGGTCCAGCCATCTTCAGGGAGTGGGGGATAGATGGAAGTAGTGAATGGGCTACACACACACAATCTGGATTTATCATTGAACTTGGTTTTTGCTTTTGCTATTGCTTATGAGGAAGAAAGGAGAAGAGAAAGACGAAGAAGACGTCGTCGCTATTGGCAACAACCCATTGATGAAGTCCGAGAGAGCCGTGGAGCCTACGTGTACACAAGCTTCGTGAAAACCCCCAAAAGTTTTTTGAATACATGAGGATCTCTGAACAGAGCTTCAATGAATTGCTGCATCGTGTGCGAGGATCCATTATCAGTCAGGACACGCATCTACATAGAGCAACTCCTGCTGGGGAACGTCTGTGACCCTAAGGTACATAAGTTTGAAAAAGAAACACCTGTGATTAATATTCTTGTTATAAAAACCATGTACTGATTTTGTTTCCCCATTTTCTTTTCCACAGATTCCTGGCTACCGGAGAAACCTTAAGATCTTTACATTTTCAATTTCGGATTGGACTGTCCACCCTTTCTGGGATTGTTGGATACACCTGCCATGCATTGTGTGATGTTCTGCATCCAGAATTCCTCCCACAACTGAACTCTGGCTGAAAATGAAGGAAAATTCAAGGAAATTTGTAATTTTCCAAACTGTGTGGGGGCTGTGGACAGCAAACACATTTGTATTCTAAAACCTGCTTGAAAGTGGATCCGAGTACTTCAATTATAAAAAATACTTTTCCACTGTTCGCATGGCGATTGCGGATGCTGAATGTCGATTTGTTGCCGTTGACATTGGCTCATTTGGACGAGGAAATGACTCACAGACTTTCAAAAACTCTGACATGGGACGTTTGTATGCTAATATTTTAATTTTCCACTGCAACAACCTCTTCCTAACACTGAAGGACCGCCAATGCCATTTGTTTTTGTTGGGGATGAGGCATTTCAAATACGTGCCAATCTAATAAAACCGTACTCGATTCGGGACTTGAATCGCACCACGAAGAACTGTGGAGTGTGCCTTTGGTTTGCTGGCTGCTAAATGGCGCGTTTTGGGAACACCAATCAGTCTTAAAGTAGAGACAATGGATGAGGTTGTGAAAGCGTGTGTTGTTCTGCATAATTACATCTTGGCAAAAGAGCAACCACACTTCGAATTTGAGGAACCTGTTAATCCCACATTGCCGGATTATCATGCTCACCCTCTGAGGACTGCAGTGGAAGTTGCCCAAATGAGGGATAAATTGGCTGCCTACTTTGTCTCTGATATTGGACGTGTCATGGCAAGATGAAATGGTTTAAGCTGTAAATAAGTCAAATGTACCTGAAATATTATGTACCTGTACTTTTTTCTGACTGTAATATTGACCCCTTGAATGTAACTTTAAAGGGACTCTTTCACCCCAAAAATCGTATCTGAGCTGCGGCCACCGGCATCAGGGGCTTATCTACAGCATTCTATAATGCTGTAGATAAGCCCCCGATGTAACCTAAAAGATGAGAAATAAAGTTTAGATTATACTCACCCAGGGGCGGTCCTGGTGCGGTCTGGTTCGATGGGCATCGCGATCCGGGTCCAGCGCCTCCTATCTTCATTCGATGAAGTCCTCTTCTTGTCTTCTTGCAGCGGCTCCAGCGCAGGTGTACGTTGTCTGCCCTGTTGAGGGCAGAGCAAAGTACTGCAGTGTGCAGGCACTGGGAAAGGTCAGAGAGGCCTAATGTTTTTTTAGCAGCTTTACATTTCCTGGACTTTGTTTTGCTGCTTCTTCGGCCTTTTGCTTCCTGTTGCTACATGGTGGTAGTGAAAGTCTGGGCTGCTGCACTCGGCTGCATGGTAGAAGTGGAAGGCTGGGCTGCTGCACTCGGCTGCGTGGTTGAAGCAGAAGGCTGGGCTGCTGCACTCAGCTGCATGGTGTAGCTGGGTACTGTTGGAAGAGTCCTAATGTCCAGCGATGGTTGTGGTGGTGGTGAATAGTGCCACTGATGCTGTCCTGGAGCTTGTTGCCCTGTAGGGAAATAACTTTTTTGCCTGCTGCTGATATCGGGACTGCTGCATGGCCTCGGTGTAAGCATCCTAACAGGCCTTCATCACATAGAGCTGGAGATCAGGACTAAGGTTTTTCATCATGTCCCTATCTATAGAGGAAAAATAATGTTGCGCCGGTCTATTAAGGTCGGCTTTCAGGCGGTCAAGGCATCTGTGCACGTCCTGGAAAAGTGTGTTCTCATGAGTGAACCCACTATCCAGACTTTCTACAATCGCCTTCATCCCAGCCTAGAAGACCGAGCTTAAGTGAATAAACTCGGGCATGACTGACCTCTCCCAGGTCCTCTGCTATTGGCGAGCAGACCCAAGTAAAGTAGTGGCAGTAGGTTGGGAGAGGGGAAAACCAGATAGACCAGCTTTCTGTTCCCCATCCTGTGAAGCCTGCCTGGTTTCTCCATTGCTGGTGGATGATTGCGACTGAGCCTGTTCATTGGCTGGTCGATGAGGGGCCGCTCCAACAGAGGACGATCCAGGTTCTGTGATGCTGCACCAGGTTCTGTGTGGAAAATAAATGAAAAACATTAGTAAAAAAAATTAAAAGTTTAAATAATAGTAAGACTACACAAAAGATACTCACGTTCGCTAAGCAAGCGTAGGCCTAAAAAAAAAAAGCCACTGATGGTACTTATATTTTCTGAGAGGTGGACGGTAACAATTGCTTTCGTTGTTCAGACCAGCCATAGTGTCAGGATCGGGTGTTCATGTAAAGCTGCATGAACCAGTTAACAGCCTAAGTATGTAACAGAACAGACACAGTGGGCTACTAAACACAGAGGGCTACTAACTGCATGTAATGTATGAGAACATGATGTGAAGAACCTGATTAAGGTTTAAGTTTTTTTTTTTTTTTTTAATGGGCCACACAGGGATAGGGATAGTTAGGTTAATGCGTTGAGGTGGTAGGCCAGTCTGATCAAATGCATTTTTAGGGCACGCTTAAAACTGGGGATTGGGGATTAATCTTATTAACTTGGTAGTGTGTTCCAAAGAATTGGCGAAGCACATGAAAAGTCTTGGAGACCGGAGTGGGAGGTTCTGATTATTAAGGATGCTAACCTCAGGTCATTAGCAGAATGGAGAGCACGGGTAGGGTGGTAGACTGAGACCAGGGAGGAGATGTAGGGAGGTGCTGAGCCATGGAGTGCTTTGTGGATGAGGGTAATAATTTTGTACTGGATTCTTGAGTGGATGGGTAACCAGTGTGATGACTGGTACAGGGTAGACGTATCGGTGTAACGATTGGTGAGTAATATAATCCTGGCAGCAGCATTCAGGACAGATTGGAGCGGGGAGAGTTTGGTAAGAGGGAGGCCAATTAAGAGAGAGTTACAATAGTCCAGACGAGAATGAATGAGTGAAACAGTAAGAGTATTTGCAGAGTCGAGAGTAAGAAAAGGGCGAATTCTAGAAATGTTTTTGAGATGCCAATAAGAAGAGCGAGCCAAAGATCGGATGAGGGGGGTGAAGGAAAGCTCAGAATCAAGGATGACCCCAAGGCAAGCGGGCATGTTGCTTGGGAGTAATGGTGGAACCACACACAGAGATGGCAATGTCAGACAAAGGTAGGTTAGGAGAGGGAGAGAACACGAGGAGTTCAGTTTTTCACAGGTTCAGTTTCAGATAGAGGGAGGACATGATGTTAGAGACAGAGGTAAGACAATCACTGGTGTTTTCTAAAAAGGCAGGCGTGATATCAGGAGAAGAAATGCACGGTGGCGCAGTGGTTAGCACAGCAGCCTTGCAGCGCTGGAGTCCTGGGTTCTAATCCCACCTTGGACAACATCTGCAAAGAGTTTGTATGTTCTCTCCGTGTTTGCGTGGGTTTCCTCCGGGCACTCCGGTTTCCTCCCACATTCCAAAGACATACTGATAGGGAATTTAGATTGTGAGCCCCATCTGGGACAGCGATGATAATGTGTGCAAACTGTAAAGCGCTGCGGAATATGTTAGCGCTATATAAAAATAAAGATTATTATTATTATTAAAAATAAAGATTATAATTGGGTGTCATCAGCATAGAGATGGTACTGGAAACCAAATCTACTGATTGTTTGTCCAATAGAGGCAGTATACAAAGAGAAGAGGAGGGGGCCTAGGACTGATCCTTGAGGAACCCCAACAGTGAGGGGAAGGTAAGTGGAGGTGGAACCAGCAAATGATACAGTGAATGAACTGTCAGAGAGATAGGAGGAGAACCAGGAGAGAACGGTGTCCTTGAGGCCGATGGAGCAGAGCATAGTGAGGAGGAGCTGATGATCCACAGTATCGAATGCTGCGGAGAGATCCAAGAGAATTAGCATGGAGTAGTGACCATTAGATTTAGCTGTTAGTAGATCATTAGAGACTTTCGTGAGGGCAGTTTCAGCAGAGTGTAAAGAGCGGAAACCAGATTGAAGAGGGTCGAGAAGAGAGTTATCAGAGAGATAGCAGATAAGACAGGAGTGGACCAGGCGTTCGAGGAGTTTGGAGATGAAGGGAAGATTAGAGACAGGTCTATAATTAGCGGCACAGGTTTGATCGAGGGATGGTTTTCTAAGTAATGGGTATATGATGGCATGCTTAAATGAGGAGGGAAAAATACCGGAAGAGAGAGAAAGGTTGAATATTTTTGTTAGGTGAGAGGTGACAGCCGGGGAAAGGGACTGGAGGAGATGTGACGGAATGGGGTCACTGGTGCAAGTGGTCGGGCGAGAAGATGCAAGGAGCCTGATTACTTCTTCTTCTGTAACTGGTTCAAAGTCAGAGAGTGAACTGGATGCAGTGGGGGAGGGAGGACAGTGCATGGTATGAAGGGATTGAGAGATAATTTCCTGTTGAATGTGGTCAATTTTTTCTTTGAAGTAATTGGCCAGATCGTCAGCGCGGAGATCCGTGGTTGGGGCCTGCACTCTTGGGTTGAGTAGGGACTGGAAAGTGTCAAAGAGACGTTTAGGGTTATTGGACAGCGAGGTGATGAGGGTGTTGAAAAAGGTTTGTTTGGAGAGGTGAAGGGCAGAGTTGTATGTTTTAAGCATAAACTTATAATGAATGAAATCTTCGGGTAGATTAGATTTTCTCCACAGACATTCGGTGCACCTGGAGCACCGCTGTAGGAAATGTGTTTACAGTGCGTGCCATAGTTGTCGCCGTCTATGCCAAGTTGTTCTATGTATAGGAGGTGCAATTTCATCCAGGGCACATTGGAGGGTTTCATTGTAATGCTTCAGTGCAGAATCAGGACATGAGATGGAGGAGATAGGGGCCAATTAGGACTGCAAGCTCTGCATAAGGTTCTGGGTGTTAATGGCCTGTATGTTTCTGTAAGTGTGGAAAGTGGAGGTGACCTGAGCGGGCTGGCAGTTCTTGATAGAGAATGAAAGAAGGTGGTGGTCAGAGAGCGGGAGAGGGGAGTTTGTGAAATTGTCCACTGAGCAAAGCCGGAAGAAGACCTAGTCGAGGGAGTTTCCGTCTTCATGCGTTGGAGAGTTAGTATGCTGCGAGAGGCCGAAAGAAGAGGTTAGAGATAAAAGGTGAGAAGCAGATGGGGAGAGGGGAAAAGCAATGGTAATGTTGAAGTCACCCAAGATGAGGGTGGGATGTCACAGGAGAGAAAGTGTGAAAGCCAGGTGGCAAAGTGATCCAGGAACTGATGAGAGGGGCCGGGAGGACGATACACCACCGCCACTAGCATTGAGAAGGGGATGTAGAGTCTGAGAGCATGGACTTCAAAGGAAGGGAAGACAAGGGAGGGTACTTGGGGGATAACCTGAAATGTACATTTGGGTGATAGGAGCATACCAACACCTCCACCTGCTCTGTTGTCTGATCTAATGATAGACTACATGACTATTAGGCCGGCTCATCAAGGATACGAGCATTGTTTGGTAATGACGGACCACTTCACGAAGTTCGCTGTCGTGACCCCAACACATGATGAGACTGCTGAATCCACCTCCCATGCCATCTGTAAAAAGTTAATTCAAGGGTACGGCTGCCCACAGCGAATTCATTCTGACCAGGGGGCCTGTTTTCTGGGAAAAGTGGTGGAAGAATTACACCGTCTGTACCAGATCGAGAAGTCTCTCACCATACCGTACCATCCTCAGAGAAATGGAGCCTGTGAACGGTTCAACCGCACCCTAATCCAAATGCTGAGAACACTGGAAGAAGACCAGAAGACCCGATGACCCGAGTTCATAGCTGAGTTAGTATGGGTGTACAACAACCGCACACAAAAAACTACCGGTTAAACTCCATATACCTTGCTATTTGGTCGTTCAGGGAAAGAGATCACCGAGCTGGAGCTGGATCCAGAGGAGGTCTACCCACGGATGGGGGTGTCCACCTGGGTTCAAGAATATCGCCATCGTTTACAGACTTTGCATCGCCTAGTGCAGATCTGATTCCAGGAACTCGAGCATGCAGAAAAAACTCCGCTGCGGGGGACAGATCTCCAAGCTGGGGACAATGTACTAGTACGAGAAAAACGTCCTCGAGACAAACTAGAGAATCGATGGGAAAGAAACCCATATCGGGTGAAACGGCGAATCAGCTCTGAAGGGCCCGTTTACAAAATTCAGCCTGAAAGGTTAAGAGAACTCCACTCCACTTGTATACTTCATCAGAATATGCTTCGGCCCTGTCTGTCAAAGGATTCTGATTATTACCGCCGCTGGCTGGTCCTCTGCTCGGTCCTCCGCTGCTGCCGCTCGGGTCCCCGCTGCTGTTGCTTGCTTATCCGCTGCTGCTGCTCGGGTCCCCACTGCTGCCGCTCAGTGCTGTTCCTGCCTGGTCCCGCCACGCTTCTCCTACGCTTCCAGTCGCGCGCTTTGCGGTGAGTCTCCAGCACCTGCGCATGCACCCTGGGTCTCTTAGAGCGCAGCCACGTGCATCGCCTTCTTACTATGATTTCCAGGGGTCCTTACCCAGGAGCCGTTCAGCCAATTGGGGTAAGGTATGGGGTATATTAGGCTGCCTCCTTTTCGAGGAGGTGTCTAATTATTATTTAGAGTTCCTGCTCAGGCCCATTTTGTCTCTCCATGCGCTGCGCCCTCTGCATGTAGTTCTTCTCTGCTTTTCTCCATAATGCCAGCCTCTGGCGCCTATCTGGAGTCCTGTCCTTTCCCTTCTGGGTCCACATCTGTTATGATCTGGTGGCCTTGGAGCAGCATGAGACGGACTCTGGAGAAGGTGGAACCTGTACTGATCGCAAACCCTGAACTTAACAGCGCAAATAGAAGTAGCCGTGGGGGGTACCTAACACTCCCTAGACCCCTCGACACAGCCTAAGATCTAACTACCCCTAAAGACAGAAACAGGAAACCTATCTTGCCTCAGAGAAAATCCCCAAAGGAAAGACAGCCCCCCACAAATATTGACTGTGAGAGGAGAGGGAAATAACATACGCAGAAATGAAATCAGGATTTAGCATAGGAGGCCATACTAGCTAAAAAAAAAGAATAGAACAGAGTACTATGCGGTCAGTATTAAAACACTAGAAAATATCCACCACAGAAAATACAAAACACCGCATCTGACTAAAGACATGGAGGGTATATCTGCATCTCCAGAGAAATAGCTAGGCTGCAAAAAATCCTTCACAGACTAAGCTGGACAAGACAAAAACATGAAAGTGCACAGAACTATAAGGTCCACAGCAGGTGGACAGCAAAAACAAACCCAGGACTTATCTTTGAAGAAAAGCACAGCAAACAGGAGAGACCAGAAGGGATGTGAATCCTCCAAAAACAATGGACAACTGGCACTGACTAAAGGATCAAGCAAGGCTATACAGCCCAGCCCAAATTGCAAAAAATAGATACACCTGATAAATGCTGCGATCCAGCTACCGCAGCACTACCACTCATAACCACCGGAGGGAGCCCAAGAGCAGAATTCACAACACCAAACATGGGGAAGCAGATGACATTCGGTGAAAGATGGCTCTGAGAGCTGAACAAGATGGTTGTCTAATGACAGCAGGAGAGAAAGATACTTCTCTGTTTAAATGTTTGATACATGTAACTAAAGACCAGAGAGAGGCATGTGTCAGGGAGTCTGTGCATGAAGAATTTAAGAAGGCTGTGGGGGCGTGTAAGGTGTATAGGACCCCAGAAACTAAACAGTTAGTGATACTGTCCACAAATGATGTCACAGCAAAGAGAGTAGTTATCCTGAGTGACATGCACTGGAGATGTGTACGTACGAAGTGGATGATCCGATTGAGGAATGAAGATGCTGCTAGGCGGGTGGTGCATATGAGGAAAGCTCAGAGTCTCCTGGAACATGTAATACAGGTGCCTGTTCCTATGGTGAGAAAAATCATTGGAAGAAAGGGTCGAGCCATGCAAGAGATGGTGGATAAGTCTGGAGTGGTGAGACTAAGAATTCCAGGTGACCATGAAGACCAGATACCCAGGAAAAAAGGGTATGGTTCCATTCTTCATTGTGGGTACCGTGGAGAGTATTAGAAATATACGGACTCTGCTGGAGTATCGTGTGGCTTAGCTAAGAGAGGTGAAGCAGTTAAGGCTTGAATGACTGCGTCTTACAGGGATGCTTTACCAAATTGGTGGAAGATGGTGGCCACCTCCAACCCAAGGTACAGGGAAAAGAAGGGGCCCTCCAAATAATGGAATTGCCACAGCGGAGGCTAGAGGAAAAACAAGAGAATTGGCGTGACTGTTCTCTAATTAGGAAAGACAATAGAGAAGTTCGCCAGCAGGGTTCAGCAAGACAAGGATGCCGAGAATCTAAAAATGGCAAATCTACGATGAGTGCAAGGCTATGGGACTTAGGCAGTAGCCCCTGTAGCATACTAGATAGGTCAGAGTCAGATCAGACAGTAGGCTGGACTGTAAGTGAGTCTCACTGCCTCACAAACCATTGGAGCCGGTCATAGAGAGAGAGGACTGTTTAAGTGGAAAATTGTTCCTGTGCCTTAATCCCGTTGCCAAATGAGTGTCCCCCAACACATTCAGTGAGTGCTATCTCACAACTGTTAAAATTTGTATGCTATTCATTTACCTCCTATTTTACCATGATTTCTATGGTGAAATAATCCCATTAAGAAATTTCCCTATCCATGTTTGTTTGCAGGACAATTTTCCTGCCCTTATCCCCATTTTTCTTCCATTTTCAGTCCCTAGCCCTTACTTTGACCATTTTACAGCCATTTACAGCACTGGGTACCCATTGACTTAAATGGGGTTCGGTGTTCGGGATCAAGTTCGGGTCCCAAACTGGACTTTTTGAAAAATCCGTCAGAATCCGTCGAACCAGAACATCCATGGGTTCGCTCATCACTACTGAAGAGCGGTACAATAATGACTGTCTACAGGCAACAGTGAAGCAGGGTGGAGAAGTTTGCAGCTATATGTCAGCAAATAGATTTAGTGATGTATTCTGGGTTAATTGATGGTTTCATTGATACCATCAATGCTGATACATACAGACAGATTGAAACAGTATCATCAGAACTGAGAACACAATATGTTTACAAATATAGCAAGGGCCCTCTAACTACCACAAAAAGGCCTATTTGCAGTCAAACATGGACATTCCAATCAAGGAATATACTACTAAAGAAAAGAAGTAGAAAGTCCACCAATAAAAGTGTGTCAACTTTTATTGAGTCATAACAAGAGTTGGCAAACACATATGCAACACCTCAGGTAACCGGTTGTTGCAGTGATGTTGCCTTCCTTTCCAGGAGGGTGATGTCATGCTTGAAGGCAAGGGAGATTCTCTCTATCAGGTAAGGCACTCACATTCAACACCTTTGAATCTAGGCCAGGAGGGGGAGCTCAGGACCCCGATTCAGGGGAGCTTCCTTAAACTTTATGTATGCTAGTCTGGAGGAGGAGCCAGTCAGTCTTAGTCAGTCTGAGAGAGGAGAGGAGTAGGATGTCTGGAACAGATTGAGGGGCCGAGCAGCCACGAGGGAGTTGTAACTCCTGGAAAGAGTGATAACTTGAAAGAGTTGAATAGTGGAGGAGCTTAGAGGGAAGAAGCACAGAGGAGGAAGAGGCTCAGGAGGGGAACAGTGGAAGGACACCCTAGGAGCCAGAGTGCAGAAACCAGGTACCAGGAGCCCGAGGTTGTGTTGTTCTTCAGGACATGCGACAGAACCGGAGGGCATAGGACTGTATGTCAATTACATGCATCAAGTCTGAGGTGAAGCAGTAACCTGAGAGCCCTGGTCGTGATAGAGACCCTATAAACAGGCTTGCACTGCCTACCGTACTGACATCTGTCTTAGGACAGGAGAGAGGGGACTTGCAACTAAGCTTCAAGCAGCAGGGACCTCAACAACTAAAATAGCGCAGTAGGAAAGGCTTACGGACCTCACCTGGGAGAGGGATCCCCTATTGCCTCCAAGCCGGCCGGACCACAGCTACCCTGCACTTGGTACCCTGGACTGAGGACTGCTATCATTAGTAAACCAGGTAAAAACTGCAAACCTGTGTCCTCGTTCTTTACTATACCGTCCACCACACCGTCTGTGACTTACATCTGGGAAGCCCTGGGGACCCCGCTTCACCTGTGGGAAGCGTCACCATCTAGCCGCCATACCATCTCCCCAGAGGACCCTTTTAAGTGGTGTTGGTCCCAACTGACCGAACACCACAGGTGGCGTCACGAACAATAGACTTTATTCACAATACCCTTTAAAAGAACCTTTCCCCTTTAATTGGGCGCCCAGGGTCATAGACCGGGTCACAGCCACCGTGACATCCCCTTTAAGTACCGGACCTGGTACCGAGTGCCCCACGGCCTAGGCGGCGTTACACATACATTACAAATATAAAGACAAGATAAATAGTAGATAGACTCAGGTATTTGTAAGCAGACAGACCGGGCTGGAGGTACCTTTCTTGTGCCGGGTCTGGAACTGTCGGGGCTGTCTCCTCTGTTGTCCAGGGAAAAGCTTAAGCAACCAGACCAACCTTTGCAATCAGCAGCAGGGGGCATAGTTATCTCAGGGAGAGCGGAGCATGCGCAAAAGAGAGCAGACTTGGCGGGAACGGACAGTGTGCGGCAGGGAGAAGGAAGTGCTCCCTCCCTGCAGCACCAGAGCAGCGCAGGCCAGCACCTGAGGATCCCCTCTGCTACCCGCAGAGACTGTGGACAGAGACTTGGAGTGCCTCCACTGGCTCTTCCAAACCAGGGTGCCGAACACTGGGACCATGCTTGTGCGGCGCTCGTCCCGCTTCAGAGAAAGACTGTTACATGACTGTGAACTGTGCCCTGACTCCCCGGTCCATATCTGCTGAGCCACGGTGAGTCTGAACTGTATTGTGGCCCACACTTTAGCAGCGATCCGAATCCCCGGATTCAGAACCCTGCGTGGGGCATCAGAGATGAACTGTCACCGTCAGGATGCCACCGGAACAAGCGTTAACTGACTACTGTCGGCGTCACGCTCCATGTCGTTGAATCCAGCACCTGGAAGTCGACTGATCGGATAAGTTATCCTTTAAGAACTCGTTCCTACCTTATCACCTGTGTTGCGTTGCTTCATTCACCTTATTTCCTTGTTTGTTTTCCCCCATTACTGCAATAGCTCTGCAAAACTGCTTAACTCCCTGCGTGGAGTATATCCCTGTTCAAATAAATATATTAACCCTTGATCTGTCTCCTGTCTGTCACTGCATCACGCAATCTGCTCACGTATTAATGGTATGGGATCCACATAAACAACTCGTACGTAATTTATTAGAGGGATTATATATAGACTGCTCACAGATATCCACCCTATATTAAAAATATAAACCTTTATTACATATTAATAAATATCACACAAAACACCACAAGAAAGAAAAAGAACCAGGGGTGTGCCTACCCCTACACTGGCCTAGCTGAACCTACCTATTTGCGGAGGTTGGCACCCTAAACACCTGCGCAGTGGCGCCCCCGCTCCTCGACGGCTCTCCCTGCTCACCCTAATGGGCCCTGTAGTGGCAGGGGGTGAGGAAGATGATGAATAGGCTGGTGAGAAAGAAAAAAGGTATGTGTGCAGTATAGATGTTTAAATTGGTCTCATTTATTGTGATGACTCAACTGATATTTTGGAGAGACTGCTATATTCAGATTGTGATTGTCCTCAGCTAGTTTAATTAATATGACTTGATGTAACAGCTAGACTAACGATCTAATGGAGCTGCTAGACTAGAGTTATAAAGCCTTTAGACAGAGTATTGTCAGTCCTTCTCTCCAATAAACTATCTATACAAAAATAACTATGCTCTGTTCAATGTGACGGGACATCTGATAGGATAATCCTATTAGGAAGATAACTTGGGTTCACTACACCCTTGCAAATCCTAGTATAAAAAGGTGTATTCAGAGTATACTAAGAGAAGATATTCTATATGTTCTATAACGTACTATATATATGAACAGAAGCAAAAGATCTAAACCCTATCAATCTAGATGTATACCAATTTATGTGATATTACTCCGCATATATAGGCCAGGAAAACACAATATATACATAAATCAAAAAAAGAAAACACCTAACACCTCTAAAACCAGTATCAAATAGTAATGGTCAAATGGCAACCCAGGATATCACGTAGCAATTATGCCCCTTTTTGGATATTTAAGTCAACAACCGACTTCCAAGGCATATTGCCCATATATAATGTGTACCAAGTTAGAATGGATTACTCGACGCGTTTCCCCTCTTAGCCGAGGTTCATCAGGAGGAGGATAAGAACGAGGTACTTATCTTTATTATTATTATTATTATTTTTATTAATTATTATAGCGCCATTTATTCCATGGCGCTTTACATGTGAGGAGGGGTATACATAATAAAAACAAGTACACTAATCTTGAACAATACAAGTCACAACTGGTACAGGAGGAGAGAGGACCCTGCCCGCGAGGGCTCACAATCTACAAGGGATGGGTGAGGATACAGTAGGTGAGGGTAGAGCTGGCCGTGCAGCGGTTTGGTCAATCGGTGGTTACTGCAGGTTGTAGGCTTGTCGGAAGAGGTGGGTCTTCAGGTTCTTTTTGAAGGTTTCGATGGTAGGCGAGAGACTGATATGTTGTGGTAGAGAATTCCAGAGTAGGGGGGATGCACGAGAGAAATCTTGTATGCGATTGTGGGAAGAGGAGATAATAGGGGAGTAGAGAAGGAGATCTTATGAGGATCGGAGGTTGCGTGCAGGAAAGTACCGGGAGACGAGGTCACAGATGTATGGAGGAGACAGGTTGTGGATGGCTTTGTATGTCATGGTTAGGCTTTTGTACTGGAGTCTCTGGGTGATGGGGAACCAGTGCAGGGATTGACAGAGGGGAGAGGCCGGGGAATAGCGGGGGGACAGGTGGATTAGTCGGGCAGCAGAGTTTAGAATAGATTGGAGGGGTGCAAGAGTATTAGAGGGGAGGCCAGAGAGCAGGAGGTTACAGTAGTCGAGGCGAGAGATGATGAGGGCATGGACTAGGGTCTTTGCAGATTCTTGGTTTAGGAATGTGCGGATCCGTGAAATATTTTTGAGTTGGAGGCGGCAGGAAGTGGAAAGGGCTTGTATATGTGGTTTAAAGGAGAGATCAGTGTCAAGGATTACCCCAAGACAGCGGGCTTGTGGGACTGGGGAGAGCGGGCAGCCGTTTACTGTAATGGATAGGTTCGTTGGGGAGGTCGTGTGAGATGGGGGAAAGATGATGAATTCTGTTTTGTCCATGTTAAGTTTTAGAAATCTAGTGGAGAAGAAGGATGAAATAGCAGACAGACATTGAGGGATTCTGGTTAGTAGGGAGGTGATATCTGGTCCAGAGATGTAGATCTGTGTGTCGTCAGCGTAGAGATGATACTGAAAGCCGTGAGATTCTATGAGCTGTCTCAGGCCAAAGGTGTAAACGGAGAAGAACAGGGGTCCTAGAACTGAACCTTGCGGGACTCCGACAGATAGGGGGTGAGGTGAGGAGGTGGTGTGTGAGTGGGAGACGCTGAATGTACGGTCAGTTAGGTATGATGAGATCCAGGATAGGGCCAATTCTGTGATTCCAAGGGATGAGAGGGTCAGTAGTAATAGGGAATGGTCCACTGTGTCAAAGGCAGAGGACAGGTCCAGGAGGAGGAGGATAGAGTAGTGTCGCTTGCTCTTGGCGGTTAATAGGTCATTGGTGACCTTAGTTAGGGCAGTTTCAGTGGAGTGGTGTGACCGGAAGCCTGATTGAAAGCGGTCGAAGAAGGAGCAGGAAGATAGATGGGAGGACAGTTCAAGATGGACGTGTTGTTCCAGTAGTTTTGAGGCAAAGGGGAGAAGTGATATAGGACGATAGCTAGATACAGAGGATGGGTCAAGAGAGGGCTTTTTGAGGATAGGTGTGATTGAGGCATGTTTAAAGCTTGAGGGGAAAATGCCAGTTGTTAGTGATAGGTTGAAGAGATGGGTTAGGGTTGGGATGAAGACTGTGGTGAGGTTTGGGATGAAGTGGGATGGGAGTGGGTCAAGTGCACAGGTGGTGAGATGCGATCTTGAGAGTAGAGTGGAGAGTCCGTCTTCTGTAATGGTGGAGAAGTTGGTTTTGGAGGTGGAGGGCTGGGTAGTTGGGAGGAAGGGTTCTGGGGGTTGTTTACTAAAACTGTCTCTGATGTTCTCAATTTTCTGCTTGAAAAATGAGGCAAAGTCTTCAGCTGAGATGAGTGGGGAGGGAGGAGGTGCTGGGGGACGGAGGAGAGAGTTGAAGGTGTTGAATAACTGTTTGGGGTTGTGAGACAGGGAGGATATGAGAGATGAGAAGTAGGTTTGTTTTGCTGTGGCGAGCGTGGTTTTGAAAGTAGTGAGGGACTGTTTGAATGCGATGAAGTGCTCGTTGGAGTGGGATCTTTTCCATCTGCGCTCAGCAGCTCTGGAAGCTCGCCTCAGTTCTTTGGTCATGCTGGTGTGCCAGGGTTGTCTGATGATTTTGCGAGCTTTGGTATGTGTGAGAGGGGCAAGAGATTCCAAAGCTGAAGCTATTGTGGTGTTATATAGAGCGGCAGCATCATCCGCATTGTGTAGGGAGCTTATGTCTGTGAGAGGGAGGAGGGATTCAGAGAGTGAGTGAAGATCAAGGTGTTTAAGATTTCTGCGAGGGTGTGAGAGTTTGTGGGGTGGGGGTTGTAGACAAGGAGTGGAAAGGGAAGAGAATGTAAGTAGGTTGTGGTCAGAAAGAGGAAGGGGTGAGTTTGAGAGGTTAGATAGGGAGCAGAGGTGGGTGAAAATGAGGTCCAGTGTGTGACCATCTTTGTGGGTGGCTGTAGAAGACCATTGAGTGAGGCCAAAGGAGGAAGTGAGAGATAGAAGTTTAGTGGCAGCTGAGAGGGAAGTGTCAATGGGGATGTTAAAGTCGCCCATGATGATAGTGGGGATGTCAGCGGTGAGGAAATGGAGTAGCCAGGTGGTGAAGTGGTCAAAGAAGGTGGTGGCTGGCCCTGGGGGACGGTAGATGACAGCCAGTTGGAGGTTGGAGGGGGAGTAGATGCGTACAGAGTGCACCTCAAAGGAAGGGAGGGTAACAGAGGGTGGCAGTGGGATTTTGGTGATGGAGCAGTTATCTGACAGGAGAAAACCAACTCCTCCACCATGCTTGCTGCTGGGGCGGGGTGTGTGAGAAAGGTGGAAGCCACCGTAAGAGAGTGCCGCAGGGGAGGCTGTGTCAGAAGGGGTGAGCCAGGTTTCAGTGATGCCGAGGAAGGAGAGTTTGTTATTGATAAAGAGGTCATGGATAAATGAAAGTTTATTGCAGACAGAGCGTGCGTTCCATAGTGCTCCTGATAGGGAAATTGGGTGAGTGGGGGCAGGATGAATGGGTATGAGGTGACTGTAGTTGCGAGGACGTGTAGAGGATTGTGGCAGGGGATTAGAAATGAGTGTGGGAATGTGATGAGGAGGGCCAGGATTTGGGGATATGTCGCCAGCAATGAGGAGCAGCAGACTGAGCGTTAGAAGGTGTGAGCTGGATAGGTCATGCTGTGGCCGTGTGTGCCTGGAGAGAAAGGATTGTATGTGGAGGAATAGTTCTGTGGAGGAGGTGAGGTGGCTGGGGAGGATGGAGGAAGAAATGACTAGTTCCTTACTGGGTGGAGGGACTACAGGAGATAGGAAGAAATAAAGTAGTATGGGGGTGAATGTGCATAGAAACCGAAACATTATAGTGGTTTTCTATTCCTTTACCTTCCAGTCAATTGCAGTCCAATTCTAGTCTAATTCATAGCAATTAAAAAACTGCAATTTAAAAATGCAATTTCTAAGATGGTCAGACACGTCTGGTCAGACTCATGGCTTTGAATTTATGGGCACCTAAGGGCTCACAGCTGAGAGAGGGGATGTGGGCGTGTGTGTCCAGAGCACATGTTCACAGTTAAGCCAGGTCATAAAGAGGGGGTGGGGTAGATGGCTACTCAGGTATGCAAGGAAGATGCAAGAGAGGAGTGAAGTACATATGGATAGAAAATAACGGGTAAGGAAAGCATACCAGGTGGGAATTATATGCACTTCATATACACAGAAAGCAGGAAAGCTGGGTGAAGCATACCAGGTGGGAATTATATGCACTTCATATACACAGAAAGCAGGAAAGCTGGGTGAAGCATACCTGTGGGTAGACAAAACAAATGGATTAGATGATACAGGTGGTGATGAGGATGATGAAAGTACAGCAGTGATGAATGGTCAAATGCCCCATGGAATTCTAGTCTAATTCATAGCAATTAAAAAACTGCAATTTAAAAATGCAATTTCTAAGATGGTCAGACACGTCTGGTCAGACTCATGGCTTTGAATTTATGGGCACCTAAGGGCTCACAGCTGAGAGAGGGGATGTGGGCGTGTGTGTCCAGAGCACATGTTCACAGTTAAGCCAGGTCATAAAGAGGGGGTGGGGTAGATGGCTACTCAGGTATGCAAGGAAGATGCAAGAGAGGAGTGAAGTACATATGGATAGAAAATAACGGGTAAGGAAAGCATACCAGGTGGGAATTATATGCACTTCATATACACAGAAAGCAGGAAAGCTGGGTGAAGCATACCAGGTGGGAATTATATGCACTTCATATACACAGAAAGCAGGAAAGCTGGGTGAAGCATACCTGTGGGTAGACAAAACAAATGGATTAGATGATACAGGTGGTGATGAGGATGATGAAAGTACAGCAGTGATGAATGGTCAAATGCCCCATGGAATTCTAGTCTAATTCATAGCAATTAAAAAACTGCAATTTAAAAATGCAATTTCTAAGATGGTCAGACACGTCTGGTCAGACTCATGGCTTTGAATTTATGGGCACCTAAGGGCTCACAGCTGAGAGAGGGGATGTGGGCGTGTGTGTCCAGAGCACATGTTCACAGTTAAGCCAGGTCATAAAGAGGGGGTGGGGTAGATGGCTACTCAGGTATGCAAGGAAGATGCAAGAGAGGAGTGAAGTACATATGGATAGAAAATAACGGGTAAGGAAAGCATACCAGGTGGGAATTATATGCACTTCATATACACAGAAAGCAGGAAAGCTGGGTGAAGCATACCAGGTGGGAATTATATGCACTTCATATACACAGAAAGCAGGAAAGCTGGGTGAAGCATACCTGTGGGTAGACAAAACAAATGGATTAGATGATACAGGTGGTGATGAGGATGATGAAAGTACAGCAGTGATGAATGGTCAAATGCCCCATGGAATTCTAGTCTAATTCATAGCAATTAAAAAACTGCAATTTAAAAATGCAATTTCTAAGATGGTCAGACACGTCTGGTCAGACTCATGGCTTTGAATTTATGGGCACCTAAGGGCTCACAGCTGAGAGAGGGGATGTGGGCGTGTGTGTCCAGAGCACATGTTCACAGTTAAGCCAGGTCATAAAGAGGGGGTGGGGTAGATGGCTACTCAGGTATGCAAGGAAGATGCAAGAGAGGAGTGAAGTACATATGGATAGAAAATAACGGGTAAGGAAAGCATACCAGGTGGGAATTATATGCACTTCATATACACAGAAAGCAGGAAAGCTGGGTGAAGCATACCAGGTGGGAATTATATGCACTTCATATACACAGAAAGCAGGAAAGCTGGGTGAAGCATACCTGTGGGTAGACAAAACAAATGGATTAGATGATACAGGTGGTGATGAGGATGATGAAAGTACAGCAGTGATGAATGGTCAAATGCCCCATGGAATTCTAGTCTAATTCATAGCAATTAAAAAACTGCAATTTAAAAATGCAATTTCTAAGATGGTCAGACACGTCTGGTCAGACTCATGGCTTTGAATTTATGGGCACCTAAGGGCTCACAGCTGAGAGAGGGGATGTGGGCGTGTGTGTCCAGAGCACATGTTCACAGTTAAGCCAGGTCATAAAGAGGTGGTGGGGTAGATGGCTACTCAGGTATGCAAGGAAGATGCAAGAGAGGAGTGAAGTACATATGGATAGAAAATAACGGGTAAGGAAAGCATACCAGGTGGGAATTATATGCACTTCATATACACAGAAAGCAGGAAAGCTGGGTGAAGCATACCAGGTGGGAATTATATGCACTTCATATACACAGAAAGCAGGAAAGCTGGGTGAAGCATACCTGTGGGTAGACAAAACAAATGGATTAGATGATACAGGTGGTGATGAGGATGATGAAAGTACAGCAGTGATGAATGGTCAAATGCCCCATGGAATTCTAGTCTAATTCATAGCAATTAAAAAACTGCAATTTAAAAATGCAATTTCTAAGATGGTCAGACACGTCTGGTCAGACTCATGGCTTTGAATTTATGGGCACCTAAGGGCTCACAGCTGAGAGAGGGGATGTGGGCGTGTGTGTCCAGAGCACATGTTCACAGTTAAGCCAGGTCATAAAGAGGGGGTGGGGTAGATGGCTACTCAGGTATGCAAGGAAGATGCAAGAGAGGAGTGAAGTACATATGGATAGAAAATAACGGGTAAGGAAAGCATACCAGGTGGGAATTATATGCACTTCATATACACAGAAAGCAGGAAAGCTGGGTGAAGCATACCAGGTGGGAATTATATGCACTTCATATACACAGAAAGCAGGAAAGCTGGGTGAAGCATACCTGTGGGTAGACAAAACAAATGGATTAGATGATACAGGTGGTGATGAGGATGATGAAAGTACAGCAGTGATGAATGGTCAAATGCCCCATGGAATTCTAGTCTAATTCATAGCAATTAAAAAACTGCAATTTAAAAATGCAATTTCTAAGATGGTCAGACACGTCTGGTCAGACTCATGGCTTTGAATTTATGGGCACCTAAGGGCTCACAGCTGAGAGAGGGGATGTGGGCGTGTGTGTCCAGAGCACATGTTCACAGTTAAGCCAGGTCATAAAGAGGGGGTGGGGTAGATGGCTACTCAGGTATGCAAGGAAGATGCAAGAGAGGAGTGAAGTACATATGGATAGAAAATAACGGGTAAGGAAAGCATACCAGGTGGGAATTATATGCACTTCATATACACAGAAAGCAGGGAAGCTGGGTGAAGCATACCAGGTGGGAATTATATGCACTTCATATACACAGAAAGCAGGAAAGCTGGGTGAAGCATACCAGGTGGGAATTATATGCACTTCATATACACAGAAAGCAGGAAAGCTGGGTGAAGCATACCAGGTGGGAATTATATGCACTTCATATACACAGAAAGCAGGAAAGCTGGGTGAAGCATACCAGGTGGGAATTATATGCACTTCATATACACAGAAAGCAGGAAAGCTGGGTGAAGCATACCAGGTGGGAATTATATGCACTTCATATACACAGAAAGCAGGAAAGCTGGGTGAAGCATACCAGGTGGGAATTATATGCACTTCATATACACAGAAAGCAGGAAAGCTGGGTGAAGCATACCTGTGGGTAGACAAAACAAATGGATTAGATGATACAGGTGGTGATGAGGATGATGAAAGTACAGCAGTGATGAATGGTCAAATGCCCCATGGAATTCTAGTCTAATTCATAGCAATTAAAAAACTGCAATTTAAAAATGCAATTTCTAAGATGGTCAGACACGATCATCACTTTATCACTGCTAATGTAGGTCTACGGTGAATCGATTCAATACAGTGGTCGGGACAATCCCCTGTCTCGGTATGATGCCATGGAGCTGAACCACCCGTGTTTCCCTCTTATATAGATGCGCTAACAACAGTATAATGTGCGTTACCATCTGCACCGCCACACTTCCGGTTTCGATCAGCGCCTGGTACTGACGTAGTGAGTCGGCGTGCATGTCAAGCCGGCATGTCTAGAGAGTGTGCGGTCCACCCCTCGCTATGCTGTATCATTACCGCCCATATGATGCGTAGGTGTCCGCCCCCTCATACTCAATATGCGAAGGTGGGGCATAAACCTGGCGGAGGCTACCTGTCGAGCCACAGTGCCAGGGAGTGTGCATTACACCCCTCGCTGTGCTGTACCGCCCATATAAAGCATAAGTAGCCGCCCCTTAGTATAAGATACACAGAGATGGGGTTAGTAGAAGGACGGTATAAGTTAGACCATACTGTTCAAAGGGTGTACGATCCACCCCTCACTAAGATATACCGCCCACATGAGGCGTAGGTACATAGAAATGAAACTAGTTAGAGAACGATACATTTAAGGCCAACATAATAAAAGAGTGTACGGTCCACCCATCGCTGCAATATACCGCCCATATGAGGCGCAGGTGTCCGCCCCCTATAGCCCCATATATAAATATAGAGGATATATTTATAAGATATACCGATTTATAACAGGCAAAAAAATGTAAATATGTGTATATGTAGCCCAAATATAGATATTATTAATATAAAATAGACACGCATTTATTAGATGAACGAAGAGAGGATATGACATCCAAACATGCCGGCCTCATACATATCTCACATATCAGCCGATTTACAGAGAATGAATGATGCTGATACCGTTGAAGCTTAAGTATAGCCATACTGACACTTGTATACGCTACATTTGAATCATAAATGCCCATCAGTCTTTTTTTTACTTTTTATGTTTACTGATTTGGCAATGGGAAAATCGGGGAGGTACATATAATATAGCTCCATTAGATACTGTATCTCCCCAAATAGATCTTAAAAGGAGAGAGGACTAGATAGATATACTCCGCAATGAGAGTGGATAAAGAGTAATTTTTGGTCTTTCCGACCGGTATAGGGCCTAGGCTATAGATACAGAGGACCTATCATAAACACATAAGGAAATATAGCCGGGTGTGTACCTAAACAAACACATTACAGAAAACAACCAAATTGTATCTGCTCATTGAGCCCCATGGGGGAGGTAGTATCTAATCTATAAATCCATTTTAATTCTTTTTGCAGAATTCTTTTATTCCAATCACCGCGGCGTACTGATGGTACTATTACCTCAATGACAGAGAACGATACACAGTTCAGATCACCTCCATGCATCTCTCTGACATGTCTAGAGATTGGTGTGTCTCTCGCGTGGCGAATATCTCCTATATGGTCACCAATCCGCCTTCTCAGTTCTCTCTTTGTTTTCCCCACATAGCTCATCGGACACGTGCATTGGAATAGGTATACTACACCATATTTATTAATGTGATATTTATTAATATGTAATAAAGGTTTATATTTTTAATATAGGGTGGATATCTGTGAGCAGTCTATGGGATCCACATACAAATATAAGGGCAGGGAAAACACATGACCTAAAAAAATAACAGCTGTAATAAAGTGCTAGTGCTAAGTTATATAAACATCTACTAATGGATGCAATCTTGATGAAGGTATACAACAAGTAAATGATTGATCAAAATGACAGTCCTAAGTGTTTGTCTATATAACCTGCATACAACATAGCAGAGCAAAGGAGTGCTCCTAACTAAAGATCATAAAGCACAATCAACCAGTTAACATGTTCTGGCCCACATCTTCCCTTGTGACAGTTTCTCCTGGGCGCAGGACAGTAAGGCCTCCTCCTTCGAGCTGCTGAGCTGGCTGATGATGGATGTGTTGTCCATGGACTTGGCCGAGTTGCTCATTGTCCACGGTAACGTCTATCCCTCGCTGTCCTTGGTAACATCTACTTTATAATTGTCTAAGGTTCACTTCAGTCTTTCTGTCTGTCCTTCTGTCTGTTTTTCTGTCACGGATATTCATTGGTCGCAGCCTCTGTCTGTCATGGAAATCCGAGTCGCTGATTGGTCGCGGCAAAACAGCCACGACCAATCAGCGATGGGCACAGTCAGGAAGAAGATGGCCGCTCCTTACTCCCCGCAGTCAGTGCCCGGCGCCTGCATACTCCCCTCCAGTCACCGTTCACACAGGGTTAATGCCGGCGGTAACGGACCACGTTATGCCACGGGTAACGCACTCCGTTACCGCTGCTATTAACCCTGTGTGTCCCCAACTTTTTACCATTGATGCTGCCTATGCAGCATCAATAGAAAAAAATTGTAATGTTAAAAATAATAAAAAAAACAAAAAACCTGCTATTCTCACCCTCCGTAGTCCACCAAGCCGCTCGCGCCGGGCGCCATCTTCCATTGCTGGCGATGCATTGCAAAATTACCCAGAAGACTTAGCGGTCTCACGAGACCGCTAAGTCATCTGGGTAATTTCGCAATGCATCCTGGGAACGGAAGATGGAGGCAGCCGCGCGCGTATCGCCGGAGCTTCGGTGGATCCCAGGGGGTGAGTATATAACTATTTTTTACTTTAATTATTTTTTTAACAGGGATATGGTGCCCACACTGCTGTATACTGCGTGGGCTGTGTTAGATACCGCGTGGGCTGTGCTATATATTACGTGGCCACTGTTATATACTGCGTGGGCAGTGTTATATACTACGTGGCTGCTATATACTGCGTGGGCAGTGTTATATACTACGTGGCTGCTATATACTGCGTGGGCTGTGTTATATACTACGTGTCTGCTATATACTGCGTAGGCAGTGTTATATACTACGTGACTGCTATATACTGCGTGGGCTGTGCAATATATTACGTGGCCAGTGTTATATACTGCGTGGCCTGTGTTATATACTACGTCGCCTGTGTTATATACTGCAAGGCTGCTATATACTGCATGTGCTGTGTTATATAGTACGTGGCTGTGTTATATACTGCGTGACCACTGTTATATATTGCGTGGCCTGTATTAACGCATCGGGTATTCTACAATATGTATGTATATAGCAGCCACATAGTATATAGCACAGGCCACGTAGTATTTGTCTGCTATATGCTACATGGCTCCTATATACTACGTGGCCTGTGCTATATACTATGTGGCTGCTATATACATACATAAATACATATTCTAGAATACCCGATGCGTTAGAATCGGGCCACCATCTAGTAGTAACATAGTTATTAAGACTTGAAGGAAGACTTTAAGTCCATCTAGTTCAACCCATAGCCTAACCTAACATGCCCTTACATGTTGATCCAGAGGAAGGCAAAAAAACCCATGTGGCAAAGAGTAAGCTCCACATTGGGGAAAAAAATTCCTTCCCGACTCCACATACAGTATTCAGACTAGTTCCCTGGATCAACGCCCTATAAAGGAATCTAGTATATATAACCTGTAACATTATACTTTTCAAGAAAGGCATCCAGTCCCCTCTTATTATTATTATTTATTGTTATAGCGCCATTTGTTCCATGGCGCTTTACATGTGATGAGGGGTATACATAATAAAAACAAGTACAATAATCTTGAACAATACAAGTCATAACTGGTACAGGAGGAGAGAGGACCCTGCCCGCGAAGGCTCACAATCTACAAGGGATGGGTGAGGATACAGTAGGCGAGGGTAGAGCTGGTCATTCAGCGGTTTGGTCGATCGGTGGTTACTGCACGTTGTAGGCTTGCTGGAAGAGGTGGGTCTTCAGGATCTTTTTGAAGGTTTCGATGGTAGGCGAGAGTCTGATGTGTTGTGTTAGAGCAGGGGTGGGCAATTAATTTTGCCATGGGGCCGCATGAGAAATTTGGATGGTTTTAGAGGGCCGGACTAATATAATTAACTAATTTTTACCCAATACTGTAGTATACATATGCTATATTTTCATGAACAAACAGTATGTTAAACAATGCAGAGATTATCCAGGCCCCATAATGTCCAGATTTCATTAGTGCCCCCATAATGTCCAGATTTCATTTGTGCCCCCATAATGTCCAGATTTCATTCATTAGTGCCCCCATAATGTCCAGATTTCATTAGTGCAGATAATAACCCAGTGCACAAGTATAGAGGAGCAGATAATAACCCAGAGCACAAGTACAGAGGAGCAGATAACCCAGAGCACAAGTACAGAGGAGCAGATAACTCAGAGCACAAGTACAGAGGAGCAGATAACCCAGAGCACAAGTACAGAGGAGCAGATAACCCAGAGCACAAGTACAGAGGAGCAGATAACTCAGAGCACAAGTACAGAGGAGCAGATAACCCAGAGCACAAGTACAGAGGAGCAGATAACCCAGAGCACAAGTACAGAGGAGCAGATAACTCAGAGCACAAGTACAGAGGAGCAGATAACTCAGAGCACAAGTACAGAGGAGCAGATAACCCAGAGCACAAGTACAGAGGAGCAGATAACTCAGAGCACAAGTACAGAGGAGCAGATAACTCAGAGCACAAGTACAGAGGAGCAGATAACCCAGAGCACAAGTACAGAGGAGCAGCTAACTCAGAGCACAAGTACAGAGGAGCAGATAACCCAGAGCACAAGTACAGAGGAGCAGATAACTCAGAGCACAAGTACAGAGGAGCAGATAACCCAGAGCACAAGTACAGAGGAGCAGATAACCCAGAGCACAAGTACTGAGGAGCAGATAACCCAGAGCCCAAGTACAGCGGAGCAGATGACCCAGTGCGCACCGTCCGACTCCACAAGTGACCTCAGTACAGCGCTGCAGTGCCACACAGAACACCGGAGCAACGGAGCAGAGCAGCAGCATGTGTCACGCTGAGGGACGTCACCTGCTGCTGGCGCTTCCCTGATGCGGAAGTGCCAGCGGCGGTCAGCGCCTCTCAGCGGACAGGAGTTTGAATGCAGGGCGCACAGGCGCAGGCGTGGCTGAAGGGAAGGGGAGCCGAGCGGTGCCTCGGGCGGCAAGGGAAGGGGAGCCGAGCGGTGCCTGGGGCGGCGGGCGGCAAGGGAAGGGGAGCCGAGCGGTGCCTGGGGCGGCGGGCGGCGGGCCGTTTACAACCGTCAGGCGGGCCGCATCTTGCCCAGGTCTGTGTTAGAGAGTTCCAGAGTAGGGGTGATACGCGAGAGAAATCTTGTATACGATTGTGGGAAGAGGAGATAAGAGGGGAGTAGAGAAGGAGATCTTGTGAGGATCGGAGGTTGCGTGTAGGTAAGTACCGGGAGACGAGGTCGCAGATGTATGGAGGAGACAGGTTGTGGATGGCTTTGTATGTCATGGTTAGGGTTTTGTATTGGAGTCTCTGGGCAATGGGGAGCCAGTGAAGGGATTGACAGAGGGGAGAGGCCGGGGAATAGTGGGGGGACAGCTGGATTAGTCGGGCAGCAGAGATTAGAATAGATTGGAGGGGTGCGAGAGTGTTAGAGGGGAGGCCACGGAGCAGGAGATTGCAGTAGTCAAGGCGAGAGATGATGAGGGCATGGACTAGGGTTTTTGCAGATTCTTGGTTGAGGAATGTACGGATTCGTGAAATATTTTTGAGTTGAAGTCGGCAGGAAGTGGAAAAGGCTTGGATATGTGGTTTGAAGGAGAGATCAGCATCAAGGATTACCCCGAGGCAGCGAGCTTGTGGGACCGGGGAGAGTGGGCAGCCATTTAACCCTGCTGTTCTGTCATAGTGACCCGAACAGACTCTTTGTGGCCCTGTAGATTTTTTTCTGTAAGTCTCTAAAACTTGAGACTCCTTGACTTTTCCTCATTTTGGGGGACCTACCTATGAGTATTTTTTTTTTTTCGTTTACTTTTTGCTACACGCAAAAAGTTACACTTGTTGTGTTCGGGTCATAGTGACCCAACATCGTTTTTTACAGCTGTGAGGCCATATTTTCAGTGAAATAAAGGAGTTATAACCTCAGTTGGGTCTATTTATTGCACCTACTATTGTATATCAATTGATTTATTTCCTAAATTATTTCAATGGGGTCGTACACGCGCTCTACCGGGGGTATGCATTGAGATCTGCGCACCATAAAAATGGCTTTATATTGATTATTTTTGGTGCGCAGTCTATTCTAAAATGTAGAGTGCATCCGGAGAGATCACTAGGTGTGCACTACACGTGTATATTATGCGCAGAAAGGACTGCTCAGAATGCGCTGTCTAAGACTTTTTTTTTTGTAAAGCTGAGCTGTAAAGTCTTGCAAATAATTTTTTTTTGCTAAGTAAGTCTGTCTTCCTGGCTTATCTGCTTGTTTTCAGAAGGGTTCTTATCTTCTCTGCTCTCATCAGTACACATATGCTAGCCCAGACATGTTACCTTTCAGTTTCTTTGGAGAGCAGCTGTGTGCTTCTACCCCCATGGCCTCTTGTGGCATCAAAAGAAAAAGATGCAGCTATTGCCCTTCTACTTGTGACAACAAGATGAGTATAACATGTTCTGGCTGTAAAACATTTCTATGCAAAAATCATGTGTATTGTTTTTCATGCAAGAATCCGTAAATTTATATGATCATGTAAATATATTCACATTGTAATGGTACAATTGTACAATGTACAATGGTACAATTTACAAAATATGTGTAGTTTTCTATTTTCGTTTTGCTCATTGGATGGATCTGTTTTTTCAGAATAAAAACAAAAAAAAAGATTTCTAGTTCATTTTTCTTTTTTTTTACTACCAAACATGTTCACAAACAGTCTAGTAAGCAAAAAGTATAAAAAAATGGAGTTAGAGTGTCTAAAATCAAGGTTTAATAAGCCGGGTCATAGTGACCCGGAACACTACAAGTGTATAGTAAATGCAAACAAAACAGCAGGGTTAATGTAATGGATAGGCTCGTTGGGGGGGGGGGGGGGGGGGTCATGTGAGATGGGGGAAAGATGATGAATTCTGTTTTGTCCATGTTAAGTTTCAGAAATCTAGCGGAGAAGAAGGATGAAATAGTGGACAGACATTGAGGGATTCTGGTTAGTAGGGAGGTGATATCTGGTACAGAGATGTAGATGTGTGTCATCTTAAATATAAGTAATGAATCACTCATTACAACATCATACGGCAGAGAGTTCCATAGTCTCACTGCTTTTACAGTAAAGAATCTGTGTTTGTTATTATGCTTAAACTTTCTTTCCTCCAGACGTAGAGGATGCCCCC
Organism: Ranitomeya imitator; assembly: GCF_032444005.1. Classification (NCBI taxonomy): domain Eukaryota; kingdom Metazoa; phylum Chordata; class Amphibia; order Anura; family Dendrobatidae; genus Ranitomeya; species Ranitomeya imitator. The sequence goes on along the minus strand of NC_091285.1, from coordinate 511,386,708 downwards.
TTGTCCCTGTCTCAGGTTTATGATTAAAAAGATCATCAGAAAGGTCTTTGCACTGTCCCCTCATATATTTATACATTAAAATAAGATCACCCCTTAGTCTTCCTTTTTCCAAACTAAATAGCCCCAAGTGTAATAACCTATCTTGGTATTGCAGACCCCCCAGTCCTCTAATAACCTTGGTCGCTCTTCTCTGCACCTGCTCTAGTTCAGCTATATCTTTCTTATACACCGGAGACCAGAACTGTGCACAGTATTCTAAGTGTGGTTGAAATAGTGACTTGTATAGAGGTAAAATTATGTTCTCCTCATGAGCATCTATGCCTCTTTTATTGCATCCCATTATTTTATTTGCCTTTTTAGCAGCTGCCTGACACTGGCCACTGAATATGAGTTTGTCATCCACCCATACTCCCAGGTCTTTTTCATTGACAGTTTTGCACATTGTTTTAGAATTAAGCACATAGTTATACATCTTATTACTTCTACCCAAGTGCATGACCTTACATTTATCCCCATTAAAGCTCATTTGTCATTTATCAGCCCAAGCTTCTAGTTTGCATAAATCATCCTGTAATATAAAATTGTCCTCCTCTGTATTGATTACCCTGCAGAGTGTGTGGCGGAGTTTGTAGCGGGTCACTGTTTTCCCTCAGGAGCAGGCGGTGTGACCATATCTTCCCTTGTGGAGTGGCACACAAGCAGCCCCAAGCACTCCTTTGCTCTGCTATGTTTTATGCAGGTAATACAGACAAATACTATACAGACATAAATAGTATGTTACACGCAGATACATACCGACAGACAGGGCCGTATTTAGAGTTTCTGCTGCCATAGGCACTTTTAGTGCTGCCTCCCCCTTTAGTGAGTATGACACTAACAGCAGTGATTTTGTCAAAAATTGCTGATGTGAAAGTAGCCTTTGCAGCAGATCCGGCAGTTTTTCCGCATGTGCCGCGTAACGGATCACTTACAGCAACACTGAGTTCGGCCTCATTCATTCCCTATGGGATTTGCGGACATTTGTGAAACTAGCTGCGATCTGGCAAAGGTGGTATCATACCTCCCAACTTTTTAAGAAGGGAAAGAGGGACAAAGTTTGCGGCGCACTATACGGGCTGCGGCAAATTTTAGGCCATGCCTCTGACCATGCCCATTTCACAACTAGACACACCCATATCCACGCCCCAACCACACCCATTTAGTACTGCTGATCACACTGTTTCATAAACAATGATTATAAACAGAAAAAAATATGGCCACACAGTGCTCCATACTGTATAACGACCCCACATGATGCTCAATACTGTATAATGGCTCCACATAATGCTGCGTATAGTATAATGGCCACACAGTGCTCTATACTTTATAATGGCCACACGGTGATCCATACTGTATAATGGCCCAACAATCATACTCAATACTGTATAATGGCCACACAGTGCTCTATACTGTATATTGGCCACACAGTGCTCCATACTCTATAATGGCCCCACATGATGCTCAATACTGTACAGTAGCCCCACATGATGCTGATTAAGGTATAATGGCCACACAGTGCTCTAAACTGTATAATGGCCAAACAGTGCTTCATACTGTATAATGGCCCCACATGATGCTCAATACTGTATAATGGCCACACAGTGCTCTATACTGTATAATGGCCACACATGATGCTCAATACTGTGTAATGGCCACACATGATGCTCCATACTGTATAATGGCCACACAGTGCACCATACTGTATAATGACCACACAGTGCTCCATACTGTATAATGACCACACAGTGGTCTATACTGTATAATGGCCACACATGATGCTCCATACTGTATAATGGCCACACATGATGCTGCATACTGTATAATGGCCACACAGTGCACCATACTGTATAATGGCCCCATATGATGCTCAATACTGTATAATGACCACACAGTGCTCTATACTGTATAATGGCTACACATGATGCTCCATACTGTATAATGGCCACAAAGTGCTCCATACTGTGTAATGGTCCCACATGATGCTCAACACTGTATAATGGCCCCACATGATGCTGCGTACAGTATAACAGCCACATAGTGCTCCATACTGTATAATGGCCACATAGTGCTCCATACTGTATAATGGCCACACAGTGCTCCATACTGTATAATGGCCCCACATGATGCTCAATAATGTATAATGGTCACACAGTACTCTATACTGTATAATGGTCATATAGTGCTCCATACTGTATAATGGCCCCACATGATGCTCAATACTGTATAATGGCCACACAATGCTCTATACTGTATAATGGCCACACATGATGCTCCTTTCTGTATAATGGCCACACGGTGCACCATACTGTATAATGACCACACAGTGCTCCATACTGTATAATGACCACACAGTGCTCTATACTGTATAATGGCCACACATGATGCTCCATACTGTATAATGGCCACACAGTGCTCCATACTGTACAATGGCCCCACATGATGCTCTATACTGTATAATGGCCACACAGTGCTCTATACTGTATAATGGCCACACATGATGCTCCATACTGTTTAATGGCCACACAGTGCACCATACTGCATAATGACCACACAGTGCTCCATACTGTATAATGACCAAACAGTGCTCTATACTGTATAATGGCCACACATGATGCTCCATATTGTATAATGGCCACACAGTGCTCCATACTGTATAATGGCCCCACATGATGCTCAATACTGTATAATGACCACACAGTGCTCTATACTGTATAATGGCCACACATGATGGTCAATACTGTATAATGGCCACACATGATTCTCCATACTGTATGATGACCCCGCATGATGCTCAATACTGTATAATGGCCCCATCTTGTATGCATGGCTCATCTCCCCCCATCCTGTATGCATAGCTCATGTCCCCCCTCCCATCCTTTATGCAAGGCTCATCTCCCCTCCCCTCCTGTATGCATGGCTTATCTCACCCCCCATCCTGTATGCATGGCTCATCTCCCCTCCCCTCTTTTATGCATGGCTCATCTCCCCCCTCCCATCCTGTATGCATGGCTCATCTCACCCCCCATCTTGTATGCATGGCTCATCTCATCCCCCCATTCTGTATGCATGGCTTATCTCATCCCCCATCCTGTATGCATGGCTCATCTCACCCCCCATCCTGTATGAATGGCTCATTGGCTATCTCACCCCCCATCCTGTATGCATGGCTCATCTCCCCTCCCCTCCTGTATACATGGCTCATCTCCCCCCTCCAATCCTGTATACATGGCTCATCTCACCCCCCCATCCTGTATGCATGGTTCATCCCACCCCCCATCCTGTATGCATGGCTCATCTCCCCTCCCCTCACCTCTTATATGCATGACTTGGCTCCCGGCTCCCATCTTGCATGACTCGGCTCCCCATCCTCCTTCATCCTCCCCCCATCCTCCTTGGCTGTCATACTCACCTTTCCCACACCGCACCAAATATCCCTCCATGATCTCTGTCCCGACGCAGCACCTTCTTCCTGTCTGAGCGGTCACGTGGTACCGCTCATTAAGGTCATGAATATGCATCCATATTCATCACCTTAATGAGCGATACCACGTGACCGCTCACACAGGACAAGCTGCCGGTGCTGAATCCAGGCATCGCTGGAATAGGGTGAGTATGACGTCTTCAAGGAGGCAGGCAGGTGGGCGGGCTTACGGCCGGAGGGAACAGCGGCGGTCAGTCGGTCGGAAGGTGACCCCGGACTTTAATTTAAAAAAAAAAACACAAAAAAAACTTGCTCAGGTGCTGCCCCCCCCGCATTGTGCCGCCCTAGGCACGTGCCCTCAAGTGCCTAGAGGCAAATATGGCCCTGCCGACAGATGCTTATCCATCATGCCCTACTATCAGATAGGCATCTGAATGGCTCCGAAATTATTCTGCAGCATGACAACAGCCTCAAACATGCAGCTAATGTGATCAAGAACTATCTTTAATGTAAAGAAGAGCAAGGAGTCCTGGAAGTGATGCGATTATGGGGTGCCGATGGTTGCCATGGCATCCGGGTTCTACTAAAAGCCCTCCCATGCCTGCCATGGCTAAATCGCTATTGGGCTATGGCAAAGATAAAACTTAGTACATAGCTTAATTTTCTCTGTCAGGCAATAATCCTTTGGTATACTGAGTGTGCTAAAACATGATATATGTGATCTCTACATGGCAACATAATATACCCCACTAGAACTAAATTGGTTACTAAGGAATAGTGATCAGGATGGTTTTATGCTAAAATGAAAACTCGTTCACATAGGGGTCATTGAACTTCAATGCAGCAAAAATTCAACAGAATCCAAATTTTCAAAAAGCTAATGACTGAAATAAGTAAATTCCAGCAGCTCCACTTTCGATTACTAATGGCTATAGAGTGAGCAGATGTAATAGCATCTTTGCAATATATTGTTGTCAGTAAATTTTTCTTTTTCTGCAGAGTGTGGCGCCCCTGAGGGTCCAGTTGCCACATAGGTAGTGCACCTCAGCCAGAGGTGTGGTACTCTACTCTTGGGTATGGAGGGGGCACTACCCAGGACTCGCACATTTGCATCCAACACGACACTGCTCCAGGCTAGGGGGGATGGGCCCCAGCTCTGGCGGGGAGTGGTGTGACAGTTGGAGGGAAAAGTAGTGAGTTGGTGGGGAGGAGTTGATCGGAGCAGACGTGAAGAAAGGAGCTCCAGTGAGAAAAGAGGTCCTAGGGGCCAGGGAAGTGAGGAATCCACCCGTGGCGCCCAAATCTATGCCAACCGTAGTTGGGCGGAAGGACCAGGTCGCAGTGGGGACCAGTCCCAGACTAGTGGAGGAACTGCAAGTCTCAGCTAGCAAACCGGAGGCTGTGGTATCTGTATGTGTCGCAGCTAAATCTACACACGTTCGCTGAAAAGGCAGCCATATAGGATCAAGGGGACCAGGAGAGGGTCGACCAACAGGACCTGAGGCTGTTGGCTTGGGACACTGTGTGTGAGGCGCAGGGCAAGAGGGCAAAGCCAGCGCAGAGAGATGGCCTGGGAAGGTACACAAGAAAGGGAGTCTCGGAAAAGTGCACCCAAATTACCTGAGAGCTGGCTGGAACCTACCAACTGTGAGTAAAGAGTGAAAACCGCATCCTGCTGTGTCCTCAGAATTATTACTGCGTCACCTGCCCTGCACTACACCAGTTCATCATTGACTTTAAGGGTATGTGCAGATTTGTCTGCGGATTTTTCTGCACTAAATCCGCAGCTCTTGGCAGAAAACGCAGGTGAGTTTTTTGTGCGGTTTTTGATGCGTTTTTTGATGATGTTTTGAAAGCTAAATAAAGATGTATTATTGAACAAAAAAAAAAAGATTTGTGATGCCATGTCTTGTCCAACCCACACTCCATTACACACATAGGTAGATAGATAGATAGATAGATAGATAGATAGATAGATAGATAGATAGATAGATAGATAGATAGAGTGGCGGCAAAAAAATCTTTACACTTGCGCAGCAAAAAAAACCTTCACATATAAAATCCACATCATAATTTCACTTTTTAAAAGTGTACACAATGGGGGAGATAATAAAAAACTGTCTAATATTAAAGCTGGCTTTGTTGCAAATATCAACCAATCAACGCTCAGTTTTCACTTCTCTGGTTAAGCGAAAGCTGCACTCTGATTGGTTGTTATGTGCAGCCCAGCCAGTTTTGCTATTAGGCAGTCTTTTATTATCTCCCTCAGTTTTTTATTATCTCCCACAATGGGTCGAAAGAAGCTTAAAATGGAAGAGAAATCCCGTGCCTTGACTCTGCTGGAGAAGGGGGATTCGGTGATTGCTGTAGCTAGAGATCTGGGAGTGTCAAGAGAAGCAATTTATCAACTGAAGCGGTCGGCGGCATCATTGCCTCCTGGGATGGTACCGCAGAAGAAGTCGGGCTCTGGCGCACCTAAGAAGACTTCACCAAGGACTGATAAGCTTCTGAAGCGTGAAGTGATGTCACATCATTCTATAACTGCCATTGAACTAAAAAATAAGCACCCTATGCTCCTCCAGAACATCGCAACTAGGACAATTCGTCACCGCCTGCAGAAGGACCTGGGTCTACCAAGTTGCCGTGCCGCAAAGAAGCCCCTGCTCACAACAGCAATGAAAAAGAAAAGGCTTGCCTTTCGTAAGAAATATCAAGATTGGACATCTGAAGAGTGGAAGAAAGTGATGATTAGTGATGAGAGCATTTTCAGGCTGGTCAGGGGAGGCTCAAAGGTTGTGCGTCGTCCGAGTACACGGTATGACCCAAAATATACAGTACTAAAGGAGGTGCTGAAGACACTGTGGGTAAACATGGACTCCACATACTTAGCCAGCCTTGCTGAATCCATGCCTAAACGACTGCAGATGGTGATGAAATGTAAGGGTGACATGATAAAATACTAATTATAATAAAATATCCACAATAAAACACTTGAATCCACTTGAATATTAAGATTTTGTGGTTTCATTGAACTTGTAAAGATTTTTTTTGCCGGCACTGTAGATAGATACTGTAGATGGAATGAGATAGATAGATGTAGATAGATATATGGATAGTTAGGCTACTTTCGCACATCATGTTTTTGCTGTCAGGCATAATCCGTCGAGTTTTGAAAAAAACTGATACTTTTTTTGCGCCGGATCCGTTTTTTTCTCATAGAGTGCGGGGGCGGCACGGTGGCTTAGTGGTTAGTACTGCAGCCTTGCAGCGCTAGTGTCCTGGGTTCAAATCTCACCAACGACAACATCTGCAAAGAGCTTGTATGTTGTCTCCGTGTTTGCGTGGGTTTCCTCCGGGTACTCCAGTTTCCTCCCACATTCCAAAGACATACTGATAGGGAATTTAGATTGTGAGCCCATTGGGGACAGCGATGATAATGTCTGTAAAGTGCTGCGGAATATGTTAGCGCTATATAAAAATAAAGATTATTATTATTATTATTGTATTAGCGCCGGATTGCACCTGATGGCCTCACGTTTCATCCGTTTTTTGCCGGATCTGTAAAAAAACAAACTGTTTCCGGCAGACAGACAAAACGTACAGAGGAAAGCTTTTTCTGTCCTGCGAAAAAATGCACAGCGACGGATCCGGCAAAAAACGTATGAAACTGAGATGTGAAATGATGAATCCGGCCTCCGAATCCGGTTTTTCATGCATTTTTCCATTGAAATCATGTACATTTTCCGTTTTCTCTCTCACTCTCTCTCTAAAAAAAAACGGATCAGTTGCATCAGTTTTTCACTCTTTGCAACGGATCCGTTTTTTCAAAAATTCGCCCTGTTCTGTAACACGGCTCCCCTTTTCAGCGACGCGATTGGTATACACAGTCTGATCCTTAACGGATCGGTTTGGGGATGACCGAAATTTATGGGGTTGGTACAAGTTCCGTTTGTCGACTTAGTCCATCGGCATTACTGTTTTGTTTGCCGGGTCTGTAGTGTGTTGTGAATTCAGCTTTTGGGCTCCCTCCGGTGGTTGTAGAGGGTAATGCAGTTGTGCCTGGACTGCAGGAGTGGACAGGTGTATCTACTAATTGCAAAACTGACTGGGGTATATAGCTTTGCAGGATCCTTTAGTCAGTGCCAGTTGTCCATTGTTCTGGAAGGATTCACTTCCCTGCTGGTCTCTCCAGTTTGCTGTGCTTTTCTACAAAGATAAGTCCTGGCTTTGTTTTTGCTGTCCACCTGCAGTGGACCTTATAGTTCTGTGCTTTTTCATGTTTTTGTCTTGTGCAGCTTAGTCTGTGAAGGATTTTTTGCAGCCTACCTATTTCTCTGGAGATGCAGATATACCCCCCATGTCTTTAGTCAGATGTGGTGATCCGTATTTTCTGCGGTGGATATTTTCTAGTGTTTTTATACTGACCGCATAGTACTCTGTTCTATTCTTTCTTTTTAGCTAGTATGGCCTCCTATGCTAAAATCTGATTTCATATCTGCATATGTTATTTCCCTCTCCTCTCACAGTCAATATTTGTGGGGGGCTATCTACCCTTTGGGGATTTTCTCTGAGGCAAGATAGGTTTCCTGTTTCTGTCTTTAGGGGTAGTTAGATCTTAGGCTGTGCCGAGGGGTCTAGGGAGTGTTAGGTACCCCCCACGGCTACTTCTAGTTGTGCTGCTAGGTTCAGGGTTTGCGGTCAGTACAGGGACCACCTTCTCCAGAGTCCGTCTCATGCTGCTCCTAGGCCACCAGATCATAACAGTACAACTGGCCAACAATGAGTTAATTGCATCTCAGAAGAAGGGCGGGAAGCTTTTGAGCCATTTTTTTTCCTTAGCCTTTTTGGTATTTTCCTCCCTCTTTACCTCTGGGTGGCTACGGAGTCTAGTATTAACATGAATGTTCAGGAGTTAGTTTCTCGGGTGGATCAGCTTGCTGCTAGGGTACAGGGTATTTCAGATTTCATTGTTCAAACTCCTGCCTTAGAACCTAAGATTCCCACTCCTGATTTATTCTTTGGTGACAGATCCAAATTTTTGAGTTTCAAAAATAACTGTAAACTGTTTTTTGCATTAAGACCCCGGTCTTCTGGTGATACTATTCAGCAGGTTAAAATCATCATATCTCTGCTGCGTGGTGACCCACAGGATTGGGCATTTTCCCTGGAATCTGGCAATCCTGCTTTGCTTAATGTTGATTCATTCTTTCAGGCACTGGGGTTGTTGTATGATGAGCCTAGGATTTTGTCTAGAGCTGAACGTCAAACATTCAGGCGTCAGAATAGGTTGGGTTTTAACTGCGGCGATTCTGCTCATGTTATTTCTAATTGCCCTAAGCGTACTATGAGAATCGCTAGTTCTGTTGCCATCAGTACTATACAACCTAAATTTCTGTTATCCGTGACCTTGATCTGCTCATTATCATCATTTTCTGTCATGGCATTTGTGGATTCAGGCGCCGCTCTGAACTTAATGGACTTAGAATTTGCCAGACGTTGTGGTTTTCCCTTGCAGCCTTTGCAGAGCCCTATTCCTTTGAGGGGCATTGATGCAACACCGTTGGCTAAAAATAAGCCTCAGTTTTGGACACAGCTGGCCATGCGCATGGCGCCAGCCCATCAGGAAGATTGTCTTTTCTGGTGTTGCATAATTTGCATGATGATATTGTGCTGGGTTTTCCATGGTTGCAGCTACATAATCCGGTGTTAGATTGGAAATCCATGTCTGTGACTAGTTAGGGTTGTCAGGGGGTTCATGATCAGGTTCCTTTGATGTCAATTTCCTCTTCCCCCTCTTCTGAAGTTCCTGAGTTTTTGTCTGACTTCCAGGATGTATTCGATGAGCCCAAATCCAGTTCCCTTCCACCGCATAGGGACTGTGATTGTGCTATTGACTTGATTCCAGGTTGTAAGTTCCCTAAGGGCCGACTATTCAACCTGTCTGTGCCTGAACATACCGCCATGCGGAGCTATATTAAGGAGTATTTGGAGAAAGGGCATATTCGGCCATCTTCTTCACCGTTGGGAGCGGGGTTCTTTTTTGTTGCCAAGAAGGATGGCTCCTTGAGACCCTGTATTGATTATCGCCTCTTGAATAAGATCACGGTTAAATTTCAATACCCCTTGCCTTTGCTTACTGATTTGTTTGCTAGGATTAAGGGGTCTAGCTGGTTTACTAAGATTGACCTTCGAGGGGTATATAATCTTATTCGTATCAAGCAGGGTGACGAATGGAAAACTGCATTTAATACGCCCGAAGGCCATTTTGAATACCTTGTGATGCCATTCGGACTCTCTAATGCCCCATCTGTGTTCCAATCCTTCATGCATGATATCTTTCGGAGTTATCTTGATAAATTCATGGTTGTATATTTGGATGATATTTTGATTTTTTCCAATGATTGGGAGTCTCATGTGAAACAGGTCAGGATGGTATTTCAGATCCTCCGTAATAATGCTTTATTTGTGAAGGGGTCAAAGTGCCTCTTTGGAGTGCAGAAGGTTTCTTTTTTGGGTTTCATTTTTTCTCCCTCATCTATAGAAATGGATCCGGTTAAGGTTCAGGCCATTCATGATTGGATTCAGCCCACATCTGTGAAGAGCCTTCAGAAATTCTTGGGCTTTGCTAATTTTTATCGTCGTTTCATTGCCAACTTCTCCAGTGTGGTTAAACCTCTAACCGATTTGACTAAGAAAGGCACTGATGTGACGAATTGGTCCTCCGCGGCTGTTTCTGCCTTTCAGGAGCTTAAACGCCGATTTACTTCTGCCCCTGTGTTGCGTCAGCCAGATGTTTCTCTTCCGTTTCAGGTTGAGGTTGACGCGTCTGAGATTGGGGCAGGGGCCGTTTTGTCTCAGAGGAATTCTGATGGTTCCTTGATGAAACCGTGTGCCTTCTTTTCTCGGAAGTTTTTGCCTGCGGAATGCAATTATGATGTCGGCAATCGGGAGTTGTTGGCTATGAAGTGGGCATTTGAGGAGTGGCGACATTGGCTTGAGGGGGCCAAGCACCGTATTGTGGTCCTGACCGATCATAAGAATCTGATTTACCTCAAGTCTGCCAAACGGCTGAATCCTAGACAGGCTCGATGGTCCCTGTTTTTCTCCCGTTTTGATTTTGTGGTCTCGTACATTCCTGGTACTAAGAATGTTAAGGCGGATGCCCTCTCTAGGAGATTTTTCCTGATTCCCCTGGGGTTCTTGAGCCGGTCGGCATTTTGAAGGAAGGGGTGATTCTTTCTGCCATCTACTCTGATTTGCGACGGGTTCTTCAGGAATTTCAGGCTGATAAGCCTGACCGCTGTCCTGTGGGGAAACTGTTTGCTCCTGATAGATGGACTAGTAAAGTGATTTCTGAGGTTCATTGTTCTGTGTTGGCTGGCCATCATGGGATTTTTGGTACCAGAGATTTGGTTAGTAGGTCATTTTGGTGGCCTTCTTTGTCACGGGATGTGCGTTCTTTTGTGCAGTCCTGTGGGATTTGTGCGCGGGCTAAGCCTTGCTGTTCCCGCGCTAGTGGGTTGCTTTTGCCATTGCCGGTCCCTGAGAGACCTTGGACGCATATTTCTATGGATTTTATTTCCGATCTTCCTGTTTCCCAAAGAATGTCGGTTATCTGGGTTGTCTGTGACCGATTTTCTAAGATGGTTCATTTGGTGCCTTTGCCTAAATTGCCTTCTTCTTCTGATTTGGTTCCATTGTTTTTTCAGCATGTGGTGCGTTTGCATGGTATTCCGGAGAATATTGTGTCTGACAGAGGTTCCCAGTTTGTTTCCAGGTTTTGGCTGGCCTTTTGTGCCAAGCTGGGCATTGATTTGTCTTTTTCCTCTGCATTTCATCCTCAGACAAATGGCCAGACTGAGCGAACTAATCAGACCTTGGAGACCTATTTGAGATGCTTTGTGTCTGCTGATCAGGATGATTGGGTGGCTTTTTTGCCATTGGCCGAGTTTGCCCTTAATAATCGGGCTAGTTCGGCTACTTTGCTTTCGCCTTTTTTTTGTAATTTTGGTTTTCATCCTCGTTTTTCTTCTGGGCAGGTTGAGCCTTCTGACCTTCCTGGTGTGGATTCTGTGGTCGACAGGTTGCAGCAGATTTGGGCTAATGTGGTGGACAATTTGGTGCTGTCTCAGGAGGAGGCTCAGCGTTTTGCTAACCGTCGTCGGTGTGTTGGTTCCCGGCTTCGGGTTGGTGATCTGGTTTGGTTATCTTCCCGTCATGTTCCTATGAAGGTTTCTTCCCCTAAGTTTAAGCCTCGATTTATTGGTCCTTATAGGATTTCTGAGATTATTAATCCGGTGTCCTTTCGCCTGGCGCTTCTGGCCTCTTTTGCTATTCATAATGGCTTCCATAGATCTTTGTTGCGGAAATATGTGGAGCCCGTTGTTCCCTCTGTTGATCCTCCGGCCCCTGTATTGGTCGATGGGGAGTTGGAATATGTTGTTGAGAAGATTTTGGATTCCCATTTTTCGAGGCGGAAGCTTCAGTACCTTGTCAAGTGGAAGGGTTATAGCCAGGAGGATAATTCTTGGGTTTCTGCCTCTGATGTCCATGCCGTTGATTTGGTTCGTGCCTTTCATCGGGCTCATCCTGATCGGCCTGGGGGCTCTGGTGAGGGTTCGGTGACCCCTCCTCAAGGGGGGGGGTACTGTTGTGAATTCAGCTTTTGGGCTCCCTCCGGTGGTTGTAGAGGGTAATGCAGTTGTGCCTGGACTGCAGGAGTGGACAGGTGTATCCACTAATTGCAAAACTGACTGGGGTATATAGCTTTGCAGGATCCTTTAGTCAGTGCCAGTTGTCCATTGTTCTGGAAGGATTCACTTCCCTGCTGGTCTCTCCAGTTTGCTGTGCTTTTCTACAAAGATAAGTCCTGGCTTTGTTTTTGCTGTCCACCTGCAGTGGACCTTATAGTTCTGTGCTTTTTCATGTTTTTGTCTTGTCCAGCTTAGTCTGTGAAGGATTTATTGCGGCCTAGCTATTTCTCTGGAGATGCAGATATACCCCCCATGTCTTTAGTCAGATGTGGTGATCTGTATTTTCTGCGGTGGATATTTTCTAGTGTTTTTATACTGACCACATAGTACTCTGTTCTATTCTTTCTTTTTAGCTAGTATGGCCTCCTATGCTAAAATCTGATTTCATATCTGCGTATGTTATTTCCCTCTCCTCTCACAGTCAATATTTGTGGGGGGCTATCTATCCTTTGGGGATTTTCTCTGAGGCAAGATAGGTTTCCTGTTTCTGTCTTTAAGGGTAGTTAGATCTTAGGCTGTGCCGTGGGGTCTAGGGAGTGTTAGGTACCCCCCACGGCTACTTCTAGTTGCGCTGCTAGGTTCAGGGTTTGCGGTCAGTACAGGGACCACCTTCTCCAGAGTCCGTCTCATGCTGCTCCTAGGCCACCAGATCATAACAGTAGTGGATGGTGAAGCCCAGAGGTTGTAGCGCTAAACTCCACCGCAGTAATCTGGCGTTGTCTCCGGAGACCCGATTAAGCCAGACTAGGGGATTATGGTCCGTTAGGAGGGAAAACTGTTGTCCATACAAATATGGTTGTAACTTTTTGAGTGCCCATACTATTGCCAGGCACTCCTTCTCGATGGCCGCATAGCTCACTTCACGGGGCAGTAGTTTCCGACTCAGGTAAGCTACCGGGTGCTCTTGGCCATCCGGCCCGACTTGGCTTAGTACTGCCCCCAATCCAAACATAGAAGCGTCTGTGTGAACAAGGAAACGTTTAGTTGGATCGGGTGCGGCCAATACAGGGATATTGGTGAGGGCGTCCTTTAGCTGGCGGAAGGATTCCTCACACTCTGGGGTCCAGGTTGCCTGGCAGGGTTGGTTCTTACGGGTCAGATCATTGAGGGGCTTGGCCACGCTGCTGTAATTGGGAACGAATTTCCTGTAATACCCCGTTGTCCCTAGAAACGCCATGACCTGGGTTTTAGTGCATGGGGTGGGCCATTTGGCTATGGCCTCAATCTTGGCTGGTTCTGGTCTCTGTTTCCCACTTCCCACCCAATGCCCTAAATACTGAACCTCTGCTTTGCCCACGTGACACTTGTTTGGGTTCAGGGTGATTCCGGCCTTGTGGATCTTGTCTAATACTGTCTCTAGGTGACTTAGATGCTCTTCCCATGTCGCGCTGTAGATGGCGATGTCATCCAGGTAGGCACACGCATAGTCCTGGAGACCATCCAGAAGCCGGTCAGCCAGCCTCTGGAAGGTCACCAGGGCAGTCTTCATCCCGAATGGCATAACTCGAAACTGGAATAAGCCGAACGGGGTGACAAATGCCGACTTGGGAATAGCATCAGGACTAAGGGGAATCTGCCAGTTGCCTTTGCATAGATCGATGGTGGTCAAATACTTTGCCCCTGCCAGCCGGTCTAATAAGTCATCCACACGCGGCATGGGATACGCATCCGTCACTGTTTTCTCATTGAGCTTATGATAGTCTACACAAAACCGTGTACTCCCATCCTTCTTGGGCACTAACACTACGGGGGATGCCCAGGGACTATCTGACTCTTCAATGACCCCTAAACGCAACATCTCTTGTATCTCTTGTCGCATCCCTTCTCGTACAGACTCAGGGACGCGGAAGGGGGGTTGTCGCAGGGGGGTCTGATCCTGGGTCTCAACCTTGTGTTGTGCCAAGTGAGTGTACCCGGGTTTCCCCGAAAACATCCTCTGTCGCTGCCTCAACAACTCCTCCGCCTGCTGTGTCTCTCGGGGACCTAAGTCTTCACCCCAGTGTACCTGGTCCCATGTTTTAGACTGAGTCCTCTCCCCTAAGACATCAGGCAAGGGAAGTCCGGCTAAATCCTCTGCTTCAGGTGCACAGATGGTCACTACCTCTTCAGGGCGCTCCCGATAGGGCTTCAGCATATTCACGTGGAACATGCGGATAACCGTGGGGTCGTCACAATCGGCGACATTATAGGTGGTGTCGGTTATTTTCCCCACTACCTGGTAGGGCCCCTGCCATGCAGCTTGGAACTTGTTCTGCCTAGTGGGCTCTAACACCAGGAACTTCTGCCCTATTTCCAAGGTGCGCTCTCTGGTCCTCCGATCGTACCATACGCGCTGGCGCCGCTGGGCCACCTGCATGTTCTCACGTACAGCCTGGGTCAGCTCCTGTAGGCGGTCCCGGAATTCCGGCACATAGGGTACAATAGGTACCCCTTCTATGATGCCCTCCCCTTCCCAGTGTTCTAGCACTAAGTTTAGGGGTCCTCTTACCCGTCTCCTGTATACCAGTTCGAATGGGGAGAACCCCGTGGATTCTTGGGGCACCTCTCGATAGGCAAACAGGAGGTGAGGCAAAAATTTCTCCCATTCCCTGTAGGTCCTGGTAAAAGTCCCAATGAGTTGTTTTAACGTCCAGTTAAAGCGTTCACACAACCCATTGGTTTGTGGGTGGTACGGGGCGCTTCTAATGGACTTTACACTGCACAGCTTCCACAGTTGGTTGGTCACCTCTGCTGTAAACTGGGTACCCTGGTCTGAGATAATCTCCCGGGGAAATGCAACCCGTGAGAAAACCTGGAGCAGGGCAGCCGCCACTGTCTCTGCCAGTATGTTAGGTAACGCAACCGCCTCTGGATACCGTGTGGCATAATCTACCACTGTCAATATATACCTTTTCCCTGACAGACTGGGTTTGGCTAACGGCCCTATCAGATCGACCACTACTCGGCTAAATGGTTCCTCCACAATGGGGAGGGGGCGTAATTTGGCCTTGCATCGATCTCCCCTCTTGCCAATGCGCTGGCAACTGTCACAGGTCTGGCAGTATTGACGAACATCATAGGTTACCCCCGGCCAAAAGAAGTTTTGTGTCAGACGATGGCTGGTGCAACTGACGCCGAAGTGCCCGGCCAAGGGTATGTCATGAGAGATTCGCAGTAACTCCTGCCTATACTTCTTGGGAACTATCAGCTGTCGTTTTATAGTGGGCCTGTGTGGTGCTGCTCTGTGATCCGGTAGAGGAGTCCCTGCTTCCATATACCGTATATACTCGAGTATAAGCCGACCCGAGTATAAGCCGACCCCCCTAATTTTGCCACAAAAAACTGGGAAAACTTATTGACTCAAGTATAAGCCTAGGGTGGAAATGCAGCATTTACCGGTGAATTTCAAAAATAAAAATAGATCATTCTTGCCCCATAGCTGTGCCATATAGTGCTCTGCATGTTCATTATTGCCCCATAGCTGTGCCATATAGTGCTCTGCACCGTTCATATTTCCCCATAGCTCTGCCATATAGTGCTCTGCACCGTTCATATTTCCCCATAGCTGTGCCATATAGTGCTCTGCACCGTTCATATTTCCCCATAGCTCTGCCACATAGTGCTCTGCACCGTTCATATTGCCCCATAGCTCTGCCATATAGTGCTCTGCACCGTTCATATTTCCCCATAGCTGTGCCCCATATAGTGCTCTGCACCGTTCATATTTCCCCATAGATGCTCCACATAAATCTCTGCCATTGCTGCTGCTGCTGCAATAAGAAAAAATGCCATACTCACCTTTCTTGCTTGCAGCTCCCAGCGTCCGGTCCCGGCGTCTCTCCGCTCTGACTGATCAGTCAGAGGGCGCCGCGCACACTATATGCGTCATCGCGCCCTCTGACCTGCACAGTCAGTGCAGATAGATGCCGGGAAGATGGAGCGGCGCCCGGCGGCTGGAACGTGGACAGGTAAATATGCGATACTTACCTGCTCCCGGCGTCCGGCTCCTTCTCCCGGACAGCTGTCTTCGGTGCCACAGCCTCTTCCTCTATCAGCGGTCACCATTATCGCTGATTAGAGAAATGAATATGTGGTTCCACCCCTATGGGAGGTGGAGCCACTTATTCATTTCTCTAATGAGCGGTCCCACGTGACCGCTGAACAGTGGAAGAGCTGCAGCACCGAAGACCGTGGGACAGGCGGGGAGCGCCAGGATCACTGGAAGCAGGTAAGTATACCTCAGCGCCCTCTCCCCCTCACCCGCCGACCCTGCCACCCACCTTGACTCAAGTATAAGCCGAGAGGGGCACTTTCAGCCCAAAAATTTGGGCTGAAAATCTCGGCTTATACTCGAGTATATACAGTAAACTGTTCCCCATCCAGTACCTCTCTCCGCTCCTGTGCCTTCCCACGATATCCCTCCAATGAAGGATCTTCAAGTAACTCCCTCTTAAATTCATCTGGGGTGGCCCAAGAAATGTGTCTGGCTATGGGAATACGTGTAGGGCTGGGATGTCTTACCTGGGCCTCCTCTGAGTGTGATTCCGCCTCCGCAGCTCAAGCTTGTCTCCGGGTGGTCACAGGATATGTCTCAGCCAGAGGGGCAACCGAGAAGGCAGACAACATGGGCCCCAAGTCATTTCCCAGCAAAACGTCTGCAGGCAAATCCTCCATCAAGCCGACCTCAACAAGGCCATCCCCAACTCCCCAGTTCAGGTGAATCCTGGCAGTGGGCAGTCGATGTATGGCTCCCCTTGCTACACGGACTGTCACTGTCCGGTCCGTCTTCTCTTGGTCCCGGACGAGATGAGGCTTCACAAGGGTCAAAGTTGCTCCGGAATCTCTTAGTCCCTGCATCCGTTTCCCATTAACCCACATGACCTGTCGATTCTGTTGTCGATTATCTGCCCGGGCTGCCTGCACGGGGTCTACTTCATGCAGCACTTCCTCCATATCTTCCACCCCTTGGTTAGTTGTAGCCCCCAATGCCGGGTCAGCTTCGCCTTGGTAGCAGTGTACACCGGCCCGGCAGCAGGTAGCTGTTCCTGCCTTTGGCCACTGGGTATGCTGAGTCCGGTTGGGACATTGTCTTTGCAGGTGGCCCAGCTGACGGCAGGTGTGGCATCGTGCCCCAGGGGAACTGCGGTAGGCCGGGTTTCTAGCTGGTCCCCCTACAATCTTCGGTGGTTTGGGGCCCTCCAGGTCCATGGGCGGACCCCTGGTGACCATCTTTGATCCTGACAACTGAGGCCTCCTGGCGTCATGATGTTCATCAGCCAGACGAGCGGCTTCCTCAAGAGTCATTGACTGCCTGTCCCGAAGCCATTCCTGTGTCTCAGGGTTTAGTCCATTAAAGAATCGTTCTAACAAGAAGAGCTTGAGGACGTCCTCCTTAGTGGTTGCTTGGCTCCCTTGTACCCACTGTAGCAGTGACCGCCGTAATTTACAGGCCCATTCAGCGTGGGTATCGGTTACTCGTTTTATAAGTCCGCGGAACTTTTGGCGGTATGCCTCTGGTGTCAGCGCATACCGGGCCAAGATTACATCTTTGATCTGCTCATAGTCCATACAGTCCTCATCAGGTACCGTGCGATAGGCGTCTACTGCCTGGCCTGTCAGCTTGCTGGCCAGAATCTGAACCCGTTCCTCCGGCTTCACTAGATGAAGGGCACACTGCCGCTCAAAGTCCTGCAGAAAGCCATCAATGTCTTCCTCTGTCTCCCCCAACTGTCGGAAGGCGTTATACTGGATCTCTTTGTGGCTTACTGTTGAAGGTACCTGGGCGGAAGCCAGAGCTCCCCCTGCTCGCTGACTCTCCTCTCTCCGCTCTGCCATCTCCATCTTGGCCAGCTCCACTTTGGTCCGCTCTGCCATCTCCATCTTGGCTAGCTCTATCCTGGTCCGCTCGGCCATCTTTTCCTTCAGATCAGTACGCACATCAGCCATCACCTCTCGTATGATCTCTACTACAGGGTTTGGGCCATAGAACGCCAGTCTGTTCTTTACCTCCCTATGGAATTCAGTCTCCTCCACGTTCACATTGGGGGGCGCTGCACTGTCGTGTTCCATGATGGTTGCTATCAAATCCGCTTTTGATTTGTTGCTGGCGATTAACCCTCGGGCTTCCACCAGATCTTTTAATGTAGTCCTCTTTAACTTCTGGTAGTTGTCTTCCATTCATTCCTTTCCTCCTGTAGAAGGGGTATCAGATCCCACTGCTGCCACCAGTGTAACGGGGTCTAAAAAGCTGGGGTACCTCTTTCAGTACCACCCCGTGTTTCAGGAGGTCCACTCTGCTTTTGCTGGATTCTGAATGAAGGACGCTGGCTGGAATTCCTTGGTTACGTGAGAGCATATAAAAGCTGACTGCTACCCCACGTATTTCCAGTCTAAAAAGAACTCACTTTATTTACAGCACACAGAATATATAACACAGATACACAGGGCAGGCCAATAGAAAAAGCAGGCCAGACATACATTACAATAGCCGCAGGGGGCTGGAGCCTGCTGATATTTACTGGGAGAATTACAAAGGTGGGGGAGGACAGAAGGGGGATATCTTGTCCTCTCTGCCCAGGGGCGCAGCCTGTGGACTGATGCATTTCACATGGAACCTATTATACATAATATATACTGCATAACATATTCTTGGTGCTGGGGGTTCTGTAACAGTAATAACTCTGGAATGCGTCTGTATAATGCCAGTGTTTCTGACATTATTTTTTGTAACACATTGTACTTTATGTTAATTGTATATTTAGATTAATAACATTTCTGTTTATTTGTGAAAATATAGTAAATTTGCTGGTGGTTTAGAAAAACTTGCAATGTTCAGACTTTTAATTTTTATGTACTTCAAACAGATAGTCATGCCACAAAAAATAGTTACTAAATAACATTTACTATATTTACATTTTACATTAGTATCACTTTTTAAATGTCTGGGGTTTTTAGTTAGGACGTTAGAAGGCCTCAAGGTTTTGCAGCAATTTTGCATTTTTTTTCAATGAAATTTACATAGCCTGATTTTTTATGGACAGCTTCATTTTTTTATTTGACATTATGTCAGGAGACCCACATACAAGAACACCATTAAAAAATGTATCCCTAAGGCTGCCGTCACACTAGCAGTATTTGGTCAGTATTTTACATCAGTATTTGTAAGCCAAAACCAGGAGTGGAACAATTAGAGGAACAGTATAATAGAAACATATGCACCACTTCTGCATTTATTGCCACTCCTGGTTTTGGCTTACAAATACTGATGTAAAATACTGACCAAATACTGCTAGTATGACGGCAGCCTTAAGGTATTCAAAGCTGCATTCAGGAAGTTTGATAACTTTTTTTTTTTTTAAATGTCACTTTAGTCTCAAATTTTTCATTTTCACAAAGGCAGGACTCAGAACAGGAGGAACACTATTTAAGTTTTGGAGCTCAAATTTAGCTGGAATAGATAGTGGGAGTTGTACCACATTTGCTAAAGAGAGGCCAAAACAGTAGAGCACCCCCCCACACACACACACAAGTAAACCCATTTTGAGAAATGCACCCCTCAAAAAACGCATCTAATGGTGTGGAGAATGTCTTGGACCCACAGATGCTTCAGGAATTTTATAACAGTGGGCCATGAAAATAAAAAATTACATTTTTTTCCACTAGCATGTAGCTTTCTCCCAAATTTTTCGTTTTCTCAAAGCTAACACGAAAAAAAACCTCTGAAACAAAACATTGTTGTGCAATTTCTGAAAAATTAACTTTAAAAAGGCAGCCCAGTTCCTCAAGATAACACTAAAGGGCCTGGCTGCACGCTGCAAAAGATGAAAAATGTACAATAAAAATGACAAAGTTTTCTAAATCTTATGAGATATTGACCATATTTACCAGTACTAAGACACAATATTAAATGCACTGCAGGATGCAGGAGATCCCAGGAAAGAGGGGCACAGATGCACACAGATAAGTATTTTGTAAGGTGTCAGCCACAGAGCTGAGTGTAGTGCACAATGTCTGGCGCTTACAGCCTTTTAGTGACATCCATACTATTAGATGAAGAGGGCTACACTGCACTATATAAATGCACTCCACAAGGGCAAGTACATTGAAAACACTGATACCCCATTTGTGGTTGGAAACTTTTTGAGCATGTGCCAGGGTTTGGAATGGAAGGAGCGCTGTTTGACTTTTTGCTCTGAAATATTGCACATGCCAACACAAATTTGAGGGGACCTTTAAATGCCAAAGCAGCAGAAACCTCCACAAGTAACCTCATTTTGGAGACTATGCCCCTCAAGGTTTTCATCTAGTGATTTAATGAGCTCTTTGAAACCACTGGTGATTCAAGAAATTTTATAATAGTTAGCCATAAAAATGAAAAAACCTTTGTTTAGTGGCTCTGTTGGGGCTCAACAGGAATGTGGCATTTGAAATAAGGGCACAGATTTCAATGGATTTTTTGTTGTTGTTGAGGTGGGGTGCAGGAGACGCCATGTTGCACTTCCTGAGTCTGTGCGCTTATTTGAATCCTATGATTCCCTGGGCAAAGTTTGGACCAGTTATTGACTTTCTACTCTTCAATAGTTTTCAACTGGATGTTCATTCCCCTCTGTTCCAAGCCCTTTTCTTGTCTGGAAACAGCTTGACAGGATGTGGTATAAATTATATCCAGGCCACATCAGCTGCTGAGCTTTCAGGTGGACAGCACTTTAAACAGGATGTCCCTATCTCAGCACCCTTATTATATGCATCCACTTTCTTTCCTTAGTGCTCCTGACATCTCCAGTATTAGATCAGAAAAGGAGGATGTATAATGGCGAACGGCAGTTTGAGCGGCCTCTTCCTACATCTGCACCCCTGGTCTTCTCCAGTGTTAGATCAGAAAGACAAGGTGGAAAGCAATGTGAGCAGTCTCTTCTTACCTCAGCACCTCTAGCATCTCCAGTATTAAATCACAAAGGATAGACAGCCATGTGAGTGGCCTCTTTTTACCTGAGCACTCCTGGCATCTGTAGTATTGGGACAGAAGGACATGGCTGACAGTAGTATGAGTCTTTTCTTACATAAGCACCCCTAGATTTTCTAGTATGAGATCAGATAGGCAAGATGCAAAGCAGTATTAGATAATAAAGGAAGTGTGGACAGCAGTGTGAGCAGCTTCTTCTTACTTTAGCTCAGCAACACTGGCATCTCCAGTATCATATCAATATGACACAGTGGACAATCCTGGACAGCAAGTTGAGTGGCCTCTTTTAAACTCAGCACTCCTGGCATCTTCAATATTAGAATGAGAACATACGATAGACAGTAGTGTGAGCGGCCTTTCCTTACCTCAGCATTCCCGGTATTTTGGAATTTGATCGGAAAGACAGAGTTGACAGCAGTGTGAGCAGCCTCTTCTCATCTTAGCACATTGATATCCACTGTGTGACATCAGAAAGGCAGGACGGACTGCAGAGTAATCGCTCTCTTCATACCCTAGCATTCCTGGTTTCTCATGTATTAGATCAGATATACAGGATGGACAGGCGTTTGAGCGACCACTTATTACCTCAACACCCCTGGTAACTCAACTATTAGATGAGATAGACATGGTGGGCAATAGTTCTTTTCATACCTCAACATCCCTGGTGTTTTAAGTGTTAAATCAGATAAACTTAGTGGGCAAAACCCAAGAAAAACAAACAAACAAAAAAAACGATATGAGAATAGACTCTACAACAAGTAAATGGGTAAATAGTAATGCTACATGTAAATAACAGAGTACTTGGTTAATGCTATTTTGATAAAAAAATCATAAAACCAATCCACCATGTCACGGTGTACCCATCGGGACCGTCCTAATCTGTCTAGTATTAAAACCTTGCATATGTAATTTAATATTAATGTGAACAAGGGCAGAGCAGGATAGAGCTGTTACGTCGGCGAATACTCACCTGTCCGTCGCCTGCCTCCGGCGCGCCTCCGACGGGGTCCCTCGCCGCTTCTCCCCTGTCTTCTCAGGCTCGTGGCGCGTCAGCACTTCGCGCATGCGCTGTCGCACTGTTCTCGCCGCTAAGCCCTCTGGGAGATCGTGACCCGCTTTCTCCGCCCCATCATGGCGGCGCCCATCGGATATTTATTCTCGGCATCTGCACAGGTAAGACGCCTGGTTATCTTTCGTGGTTACGCTAGCCTTACTGCTGGCGTACCCTCTTTGGTCCCTGGCTCCCATTCTCTGCTCGCTCTGCCCTGTGCCTTCGTCGTACCTGCCCTGTGCGTCAGCCATACCTGCCCTGTACTCCAGCCATACCTGCCCTGTGCCTCAGCCGTACCTGCTATGTGCCTCAGCCGTACCTGCCCTGTGCCTCAGCCGTACATGCCCTGTGCCACAGCTGTACCTGCCCTGTACCTCAGCCGTACCGTCTTGTGTCTCACCCATGCCTACTCTGTGTCTCTCCTGTACCTGCCCTGTGTCTCTGTTGTATCAGTTCAGTGTCTCCGCCATACCTGCCCAGTGTCCACTTGTGCCTTCCAGTTCCGTTTACCCCTGCTTGTTATTACCTCTTTCTTTCCTCCGCTCCGTCTCTGATCCTCCTGGTCCCATCTACTACCCATATTCCATAAGAGCCCGTTTGTCCTCTGTTCTCATCCACCGTCTTCATACCCCAGTCTCTTCTCTCTCTTTATTTATCCTTAGTCGCCCCTTTGGCTCCAGCCATTGTGGTTCCATCCACCTTGGGCCTGTCCCTAACGCTCCCTGTATAGGGGGTGGTCTCATCAGGTCCGCTCGCCCTTGGGGGCTCTGGAACTATAACCCAGAGGGTCCACTTTCGGGTCTTTCCTTTGAGTCCTGATAAGAAACCTAAATAAGTTACCCATCCATGGAATAGTTAGCTCAGAAAGGGGGGCCACACCCGGTGTTTGTACACAATAGAAAACATTACAGCAGAACCAAAAACCTGAGATGGTATATGTGCAAAGTGTAAGAGCATGCTCACACTGTGGCCACTTCACAGACAAAACCCAAGAAAAATACCAAAAAAAACCCACAATGAGCAAAGACCCTACAACAAGTAAATGAGTAAATAGTAATGGTACATGTAAATCACATAGGTCAATGTGAATAAGGCCAGAGTAGGATAGAGCCCCGAATAAGAAACCCATCCATGGGAAGCTATGTATATTGAATAGTTAGCTCAGAAAGGGGGTGAATGTCCCATGTTTGTACAGAGTACAACAAATTGCAGCAAATATGGTGAGCAGCAGTGTGAGCAGTTTCTTATATCAGTACTCCTGATATCTCCAATTTTCCTGGGTGTTTCTTTGTATTTGCAGCATGCAAATGAGTTTCTGCAAAGCCCATTCAGATTAATTTCTGCAACAAAATTTTATTTGTGAGTATGAATAAGACTGTTTTATTATGTTAATTTGTTAATTATTAATAATAAAATAAATTGCTTTATTATGCTAATTTGTTAATTATTAATAATAAAACTAATTACTTTATTATGTTAATTTGAATGGTTGCTGAATATTAGAGATGAGCTCATCGATCCATAGAGCATCGAATTCCTGTTAAAATTCTTGAAATTTGCAGTTACAAGTGAATTCGAAGATTTTAAGATTCATTTAGCTGTCTACAAAATAAAAAAGAAACTTGCCTCGTACCATTTCCCAGACTGCTGAAGCATCAGAGGGCAGGTTAATGTCAATTTGCATTGCTGAACAGGCCACCTCATAATGTGCTGCAGCTATGATATCTTATGGATTATCACACCTTGTACAGTGGTGGACAGTACCTGGGTCATCACAGATCAGCGGTTCCCAGTCATTGGGTAAGGGTACCGTCACACTATACCATTTCGATCGCTACGACGGTACGATTTGTGACGTTCCAGCTATATTGTTACGATATCGCTGTGTCTGACACGCAGCAGCGATCAGGGATCCTGCTGAGAATCGTACGTCGTAGCAGATCATTTAGAACTTTCTTTCATCGCTGGATCTCCCGCTGTCATCGCTAGATCGGTGTGTGTGACACCGATCTAGCGATCTAGCGATGCGATCCAGCGATGCGTTCGCTTGTAACCAGGGTAAACATCGGGTTACTAAGCGCAGGGCCGCGCTTAGTAACCCGATGTTTACCCTGGTTACAAGCGTAAAACTAAAAAAAAACAAACAGCACATACTTACATTCTGGTGTCCGTCAGGTCCCTTGCCGTCTGCTTCCCGCACTGTGACTGCCGGACGTAAAGTGAAAGCAGAGCACAGCGGCTGTGCTTTCACTTTCACTTTACGGCCGGCAGTCACAGTGCGGGAAGCAGACGGCAAGGGACCTGACGGACACCAGAATGTAAGTATGTGCTGTTTGTTTTTTTTTAGTTTTACGCTTGTAACCAGGGTAAACATCGGGTTACTAAGCGCGGTCCTGCGCTTAGTTACCCGATGTTTACCCTGGTTACCCGGGGACCTCGGCATCGTTGGTCGCTGGAGAGCTGTCTGTGTGACAGCTCCCCAGCGACCACACTACGATTTACCTACGATCACGGCCAGGTCATATCGCTGGTCGTGATCGTAGGTAAATCGTATAGTGTGACGGTACCCTAAGTCTCGCTCTTCTGTAGTGCATAAGCTCTTATGGTCAGCAGTTTCCTCTCTCATCTGTAGTGTGTAAGCTCTTGGGATCAGTGGGGTCCTCTCTCTCTCTATTATTTCTCTCTCCTGTACAGCGTAAACACATGATCAGCGGGTTCCTCTCGATTCTGTAGAATGTAAGCAATTATGATAAGCTGAGTTCTTTCTCTCTCTCCTGTAGAGTGTAAGCTCTTATGGTCCTTGGAGTACTCTCTCTCTCTATCTTTCCTCCTATGTATTGTGTGTTCCTATTGACAGTGAGGTTCTCGCTCTCTATTTACTCTCTCCACCACCTGCATTTTAGGAGCAATTACAAGCTTAGTTTCCAGTATTGAGAGTTGCACAAATGTATCCAACGTTTTTGGACAAATTTGGCAAAGTTGGCGAATTCGAATTTCCAAAGATCAACTCATCTCTACTGAATATACTTATAATGGTTAATGAACTCGTTGAGACTTTTTTACCCATTTCCAAAGATGTCTAACATTAATGCCACAAATGCTACGTTTTTTTTATTTCCGTTCTAATGCAGCTATAGATTTCCAGATTGATGGCCAGAATTCCAAATTAAACTTGCAGTAATTGAAAGCTGTGTAACCCGCATCACTCTGTAGACAAGAATAACCTTCTGGAGATTTAGGTTTGATCATCTTACATAAACATTTTTACATAAGCTCTGTACTCATCATGACGTAAACCCATTAGAGGAAAGCGTAATCTGAATACATAACAACAGTTATGTCCTGTTGTACTTGATGCAAGTGTCATATACGCAGGCTCTCTATCTAGATATATTTAGATTCTGCCTGTAGGAACAGGTTACACCACTAGTTACGCAAAACATGTTGGCCTTGGATCAGACAAGTCATTTACTATGTAAGTACACATTTCCCTGCCATGAAACCAGTGACTAGTCCTGCTAATTCTTGTCGTATTGGACTAATCTTACTGTAGATCATCTTGGTGTGCTTAAAAGGGTATATAAACTATTGAAAGAAGAATGCTGCAGAAAAATTAGAATTATCAGTAAGGTAACGTTCACAGTTAAATTTTCCTTTTTCTATTTGTTTCATCACTTTTGTATCAGGATCAATTTATTTAAGATCCAGAAACATAAGGTGGGCAGCATTAGAAATGAAAAAGAAAATGTTTGAAGGGCTCTAGTTATTAAGCAGTGCTATACACTGTGTGCAAAATATTAGGCAAGTTGTATTTTAGAGGATTTTTTTTATTATTGATCAATAACTATCTTCTCAATCAACCCAAAAGACTCATAAATAGCAAAGCTTAATATTTTTGGAAGTTGGAGTGGGTTTTTTAGATTTGGCTATCTGTTTTGCAGGTAACTATTACTGTGCAGAATTATTAGGCAACTTAATAAAAACCAAATATATTTATATCTCACTTGTTTATTTTCACCAGGTAAAACAATATAACTGCACAAAATTTAGAAATAAACATTTCTGACATGCAAAAACAAAACCCCCAAAAATGAGTGACCAATATAGCCACCTTTCTTTATGATGACACTCAACAGACTTCCATCCATAGATTATGTCAGTTGCTTGATCTGTTTACGATCAACATTGCGTGCAGCATCCACCACAGCCTCCCAGACACTGTGCCGAGAGGTGGACTGTTTTCCCTCCCTGTAGATCTCACATTTTATGAGGGACCACAGGTTCTCTATAAGGTTGAGATCAGGTGAACAAGGGGGCCATGTCATTATTTTTTCATCTTTGAGACCTTTACTGGCCAGCCACGCTGTGGAGTAGTTGGAGGTATGTGATGGAGCATTGTCCTGCATGAAAATCATGTTTTTCTTGAACGATACCGACTTCTTTCTGTACCACTGCTTGAAGAAGTTATCTTCCAGAAACTGACAGTAGGTCTGGGAGTTGAGCTTCACTTTATCCTCAACCCGAAAAGGTCCCACAAGTTCATCTTTGATACCAGCCCATACCAGTACCCCACCTCCACCTTGCTGGCGTCTGAGTCGGAGTGGAGCTCTCTGCCCTTTACTGATCCAGCCTCTGGCCCATCCATCTGGCCCATCAAGTGTCACTCTCATTTCATCAGTCTATAAAACCTTTGAAAAGTCAGTCTCAAGGTATTTCTTGGCCCAGTCTTGATGTTTTATCTTATGTTTCTTGTTCAAAGGTGGTCGTTTTTCAGCCTTCCTTACCTTGGCCATGTCCCTGAGTTTCGCACACCTTGTGCTTTTTGTTACTCCAGTAAAGTTGCAGCTCTGAAATATGGCAAAATTGGTGGCAAATGGCATCTTGGCAGCTTCACGCTTGATTTTCCTCAATTCATGGGCAGCTATGTTGCGCCTTTTTTGCCCAACACGCTTCTTGTGACCCTGTTGGCTATTTGCCATGAAACGCTTGATTGTTCGGTGATCACTCTTCAAAAGTTTGGCAATTTCAAGACTGCTGCATCCCTCTGCAAGACATCTCACAATTTTGGACTTTTCAGAGCCCGTCAAATCTCTCTTCTGAGCCATTTTGCCAAAGGAAAGGAAGTTGCTTAATAATTAAGCACATCTTATATAGAGTTTTGATGTCTTTAGACAACACCACTCCTCATTATAGGGATGCACATCACTTGATTTACTTAATTGGTAGTTGGCTCTCAAGCCTGAACAGCTTGGAGTAGGACAACATGTATAAAAAGTATCATGTGATCAAAATACAACTTGCCTAATAATTCTGCACACAGTGTAGATCAGTATAAGTCCTCCTGACAGTTAGATTCTCACTGATCAGAAAAGTGACTAGAAAAAAAAATCTGAAAAGCCCCCCGTACTTGAAAATTGCTCACAGAAAAACCCCACTGTTATATATGCGCACAAGAAAAATGCCCCCCCCCATGACAAATTACAATGAGAAAAGCCCACATATAGCTCTGTGTGATTGAAAGGTCCTGACATAAACAGTTCTGTGAGTATAAACCTCTGTGTCAGATCCTACACATAGACCTGTGTCTAATCTGTCCTTTTTTTAAAAGCTAATAGTAATAGATATACAGCACTCAAAACGTAACGTTTTGGCCCTACCCAGGAACGCTGCTTCCATTAGGCGATTTGAGCCCTTTGGCTCAGGCGGCAGAAGAGAGGGGGCGGCAGATTCCGTAGTAACTGGATTTGCTCTGCTAGGTTTTTTTTTTTTTAATAAAACTCCGGGGTCAAGTGCCCGCCCCCCCCTCCTCCATCCCTCCTTCCCGCCTCCCCTCCTCCCTCCCTCCTTCCCGCCCCCCCTCCCTGAAGACGTAATACTCACCTTCCTCCAGCGGTGGCTGCAACTGTGTCTCAGCGCCGGCAGCGCGTCCTTTCTTCAGCGGTCACATGGTACCGCTCATTTAAGGTCATGAATATGCGCATATTCATGACCTTAATTAGCACTATCATGTGACCGCTGAAGACAGGAAGGAAGACGCTGCAGAAGAGATGTCAGGAAGTTCTTTCTGTGCCGCGCGGTGAGAGGTGAGTATGACAGGGAAAAAGGATGGGGAGCCATGCACGCAGGGTGGGAGGATAGGGGAGGCATACACGCAGGGGAGAAGGATAGGGGAGCCAAGCACGCAGGGGAGAAGGATGGGGGAGCAATGAATGCAGGGGAGAAGGATGGGGGAGCCATGCACGCAGGGTGGGAGGATAGGGGAGGCATACACGCAGGGGAGAAGGATAGGGGAGCCAAGCACGCAGGGGAGAAGGATGGGGAGCCGTGAACGCAGGGGAGAAGGATGGGGGAGCCGTAAACGCAGGGGAGAAGGATGGGGGAGCCATGAACTCAGGGGAGAAGGATGCGGGAGCCATGAACGCAGGGGAGAAGGATGGGGGAGCCATGAACTCAGGGGAGAAGGATGGGGGAGCCATGAACGCAGGGGAGAAGGATGGGGGAGCCAAGCACGCAGGGGAGAAGGATGGGGGAGCCATGCACGCAGGGTGGGAGGATAGGGGAGGCATACACGCGGTGGAGAAGGATAGGGGAGCCAAGCACGCAGGGGAGAAGGATGGGGGAGCAATGAATGCAGGGGAGAAGGATGGGGAGCCGCGAACGCAGGGGAGAAGGATGGGGAGCCATGAACGCAGGGGAGAAGGATGGGGGAGCCGTGAACGCAGGGGAGAAGGATGGGGGAGCCATGAACTCAGGGGAGAAGGATGGGGGAGCCATGCACACAGGGGAGAAGGATTGGGGAGCCATGCACGCAAGGTGGGAGGATAGAGGAGCCATGCACGCAGGGGAGAAGGATGGGGGAGCCATGCACACAGGGTGGGAGGATGGAGTATAAATATGGAGTATAAATACTAGGCCCTATAGGGGGGACACAGTGTGAGAGGACAGTGTGAAGAGGGGGACGGTATAGAAAAGAGAGGTCAGTGTGAAGAGCATGTACCATAAGAGGGACAGTGTGGGGGTCATATTTTGTGCAGACAATATAGTGAGGGGCAATTTTTTATTCCGGAGCATTATAATGACACTTGTATCTTTAAGGGCGTCTTGTGGAGATTTTCTGCAAAAGAGCGGAAAAGATGGAAGTCTGCAGAGACGGCTGTGGCTGAGAAAACGCATCATGGGGTCTGGACAAG
Source organism: Ranitomeya imitator (assembly GCF_032444005.1). NCBI lineage: Eukaryota > Metazoa > Chordata > Amphibia > Anura > Dendrobatidae > Ranitomeya > Ranitomeya imitator. The sequence continues at coordinate 511,357,313 of NC_091285.1, read as the reverse complement.
ATGAAGAAAAGAAGAACGGCTCCAGAGTCAACGCCATCTATAAGGTACCTGGATGTAAATGTTATTTGTGATACTAACTAATTCTCATGTTTTTATTTATGTTAGGAGCTTTAAAGCGGTTGTCCAGGTTTGTAATGAGTCTGCAGTCATTCTTTGTGACTGCAGACTTCTGACTTCTCATAGTGCGAACTGCACGCTGTCAGGATTCTCTCGTGCTGGTGATTTACATACACGCGGTCACGTGCTGACTAGACATGTGTAGCCTCCGTCATTGAAAATGAACTAAGCGAGGCCGGGCACGTCTAGGCGGAATGTGGTCAGAAGTATACAAATCACATGCTTGTGCTGATATGACCGTCCACCGGCAAGGGAGAATCCTAGTAGTGTGCAGTGCATGCGTTGTTAGAATTCAGAAGCTGCGATGTCAGGATTCAGCTCTGCAGGTTCAAGTAGTCGTCACATGGACACTTCACTCATATGCAATTTTCATACTTATGGTCCTGTGACAACGAGCTTCTCTTCTGCTTCTCTCAGTTTTTCACTGAACATTGAGAGCATTAGGGAGAGGAGCTCGTGGGTACATGACTAAGTGTGAAAATCGCCCATGTCCTTGGTGGAGGGGGGGCACCAAAATGAATTCTTGTCCCTGGTGCCAGAAACCCTAGATACACCTCTGCCGGTATGCCACTGCGAGCGGCGATTACCGGGTCCGGTGGAGGGAAGTGTGTGCACAGGCAGTGAGGCAGGGACTGTGGGGGGGGGGGCGCCATTTTTCCGTTCGCCTCAGGCAGCAGAGAGGCTAGGTTCACCCCTGGCCCTACCCCTACAGTGTGTGCCATTTTCAAACTCTGTGTGACATAAATCAGAAAAACAGTGTAAATTTATATACAATCATCTACTGATGAGGACTAACATACTGTTCTATACATACAAAGGAAGGTACAAAAGAAAACTAGAAATAAATAAATATAATCTTCAGTTAGTAGACATAGCAATCTTTCACTAGGGAATATATGTCCATATCAAAAACACCCTCTATGTCACATAATAATACCGTCTATACTTTCTTTTATTTTTCCAAATATGCGGTAATCTGATATATACAGGTGCATCTCACAAAATTAGAACATCATCAAAAAGTTATCATCAAAGGAAGAATTCTCATAGCGTGCAGTGCATGTGGAGCGCCCCCATGGGGCCGTGGGGTACTCGGTACCGGGTCCTGCGGTTCACAGGGGGATGTCACGGTGGCTGACCCAGTCCGTGGCCCTGGGAAGTCCGTGTAAAAGGGAGAGGTCTTTAAAGGGATAAAGTTTGTGTTTGTGATGCCACCTGTGGTATTCGGTCAGGGTGACCTATGCTGCTTTAAGGGGTCCGCTGGGGTGATGTTATGGCAGCTAGATGGTATACCTTCCCACAGGTGAAGTATGTCCCCAGGGTGGTATGCTGAGAGGCGCAGACAAGAACGATGACACAAGGTTGCAGTCTCTTTACCCTTACTGAAGACTTCAGCATCCACAGTCCAGGGCACCAGATCACAGGGCAGGCAGAGTCCGGCCGGTTTGGAGGCAAGTCCAGAGTTCCCTTGTCCAGGTGGAAATCAGTAGCCTTCCCTTGCGCTGAGGTGGTGTAGTCCCTTACTGCCTATGGCTTCACATAAGGGTCTCACAGATGTGGTGTCTCTCTCTCTCTGTCCCCCGTATAGGATAGGACAATACCCGTATGACTGGTGGCTTGAGGCTGTTTATAGGGACTCTAGCATGCTCTGGCCTCTGAGGGATGCCACTGTGCCTCCTGGGTGTAGGTGCGGACAGGTCACCTGCAATTAGCTGTCCTGCCGGTCTCTGGAGTAAAGCATAAGGGGCCTTTACTCCCTCGGTGTTCTGGCTTCCGGGATTCTGCGCCTCAGAAGGAGGCAGCCTGTGCAGGGCTGGTCCCCTTCTTGTATCCTCTCCTTTACTTTGCTTTCCTTGCACGCTCTCTGTAATATGTTCGTCTTTCTATCCATCTGTTTCCTAGGAGCTGCAGCACTTTAGGCCACAGGGCTCCTCTCCTTCCTTTCCCTCTGTCTTTCTGACAGGAACTGACCTCTTTCCCTCCAGATCAGGATGTTCTTACAGGGGAGTTCACCTTAAACAGGCTTAAAGCTCCCCCTTCTGGTCTGGAGTGTGAACATGTTGCATGTATTGTGTTACCTGGATGCAGTTATCCTTTATTGCCTCCAAACGTAGCATCACTCTCCTTGAGAGGAAACCAATACCACTGCGACGACCAGGACCCTGGGACACCGCACTTGCTCTGTGAAGATTTACAAGTGTGCAGTCACATAGAGCGACTACAGATTTGTACCCCAAGGCTGGACAACCAAGTTAAGATGTTTTGTCAGAATTTTAGTGATAGTGAAATATCTAGGTAGCATCAATTGATTTCATTGTGAAAACTGGTGACATTGTAAGATCCACTGGATTGGTGATGGTTTGTATTGCCTTTTCTCCCCTGGTCCCTTGCACTACCTGAAGGTAGCTGCGTCATCATCCCCATAGACAGTGAATGGAGCCGGCCATTGAGGGACTCCCCATAGCTGTGGCTGTTCATCCAAGGAAAAACTGAACAGAAGACATAAATCACTAGTGCTGCCCCATCAAATGACGGGAGAAGAACACAGATCTAAAAGTTATCAACTAACCAGTGGAGAGGTGATCATTTCCTGAACTAGAATACCACTTTACTGAGGACCTGTCTGTTCTTCTGACATGTAATACTTGCCTTTACCATGAAATATTTTACCTCTCCATTGTGTCATTGACAACTGGGTAATCCCATTCACGTTATCAAAGATGTGCATCTCTGCACCCTTTACACTGGAGTCACTGATTAGACGGTATCAGAAGCAGTCAGTAAGTAACACAATTGTCAATTTATTGATACTTTTCTAAGAGGAACAAGAGAAGAAATGTACAATACTGAGCTATAAGAAAAGATGTTTTCCAGTGGTCATAAGGGCATACAAATATACACGTAGGCCTTGTTCACACACTCAGTATTTGGTCAATATTTTACATCAGTATTTCAGTAGATCAAAATTCATAAGTGGTGACGTGTTTCTATTATACTTTTCCTCTGATTGTTCCATTGGTTTTGGCTTACAAATACTGATGTAAAACACTGACCAAATACTGAATGTGTGAACGTGGCCTATATCAGACAAGTTTTAAGAACAGATCCTGTTTAACCCTGTGATATTACATGTATCTATGTCAGATCATTTTAACTGAATTTCCCTTCTTTACTTTTATTCAATGAAATCTTCATTATTGTATTACTATATTATTTGTGGAATTTATATTAACATATATTAATGCGTGTGTGTTGCTAAATATAAATAAATGAATAAATAAATCTGCCAAAAAAACATTTTACTATTTGGAAAAGTAGAGTGCGTCATACACAATCATTAAGGCAATCCGTAATCTTGTGAACTGCAAAATATTTCCTATTCAGCCAAAATCACGCTCGAGTGCCTGCTAATGCGAGTCAAAAGACAGACTGTACTTTTCCTAAAATTGCCCTCAAAGGAATTCATTAGATTGTACTTAACACAAACATGAAAGCAGAATACAAAACAAAGGAAACTATTTCTCAGTAGTTTATTCTTTTCTATGACTGTCAACCTCAGCTTAGCAAGTGGTACCTGTGGAAGAGCAACAGGTAAATGCAGATATTGTGTAATGTCAGGTCACTCCTCTATATCTTAATCTATGAATTCACCTTAGGTCAGGGGTCTCAAACTTGTCTGTGTATATAGACCGCATAAAAAAATGTTTAATTTGACAAGCCCCATTTTTAGTGATACCATGTTTTTTATTTGAGGATTTTTTTTAAATATTTTAGCGTGTTATTTACTTGTTTTAAATGGCATTAATTGTATCGATCATGCGACAGTTTAATATCTTGAGTCGATACGGATGCGGCAATAAATGTAAATGTAATTTTTTTTTACTTTAGTTTGCATATAAAACAGCATTTTTAATGACAAAAAAAATTTTCATACCTTATTTGGAATAGTTTTTTTTAATTTTTCAATTGTTTTCCTTTCTTGTTCCCCAATTGGCCCCATACAATAATAGTATCTTACAATTAGCACAATAAAGTAATTCTGGCCAACATCTTGAAGTAATGTCTCATATCCTTGTCCCCATCCTGTTGTAATGTCCTCCATCCCTGTCCCCATATTGTAGTAATGTCCTCCATCCTGGTCCTTATTCTGTAGTAATGTCTCCATATTGTGGTAATACCCTCCAAACTGGTCCTTGTATTGCAGCAATATCCTTCATCTTGGTCCCCATATAGCAGCAATGTTCCTTATCTTGGCCCCCATATAACAGCCATGTCTCTCAGCCTGGTCCCCATATAGCAGCCATGTCCCCCATCCTGGTCACCATATAGCAGTCATGATCTCCCAGCCTGGTCCCCTACAGTAGCCATGTCTCCATGCCTGATCTTCCCCCATATAGCAGCCATGTCCCCCATCCTGGTCACCCTAAAGCAGTCATGTCTCCCAGCCTGGTCCCCATACAGCAGCCATGTCCCCCATCCTGGCCCCCATATAGCAGCCATGTCTCCATGCCTGGTCTTCCCCCATATAGCAGCCATGTCCCTCATCCTGATCACCCTATAGCTGTCATGATCTCCCAGCCTGGTCCCCATACAGCAGCCATGTCCCTCTCCCATCCTGGTCACCATATAGCAGTCATGATGTCCCAGCCTGGTCCCCTACAGTAGCCATGTCTCCTAGCCTGGTCCCCTACAGTAGCCATGTCTCCCAGCCTGGTCCCCATATAGCAGCCATGTCACCCATCCTGGCCCCCAAATAGCAGCCATGTCTCCATGCCTGGTCTTCCCCCATATAGCAGCCATGTCCCTCATCCTGGTCACCCTATGACAGTCATGATCTCCCAGCCTGGTCCCCATACAGCAGCCATTTCCCTCGTCCTGGTCCCTATCCTGCAGTAATGTCCCCTACTCTGCTCCCCATATTACAGCAATTGCCACTATACTGGTCTTCATATTTCAGCAATGTCCTTCATCCTTGTTCCCATATAGCAACCATGTTCCTCATCCTGGCCCCCAAATAGCAGCCATGTGTCCCAGCCTGGTCCCCATATAGCAGCCATGTCTCCTATCACGGTCACCATATAGCAGTCATGATCTCCCAGTCTGGTCCCCTACAGTATCCATGTCTCCCAGCCTGGTCCCCATACAGCAGCCATGTTCCCCATCCTGGCCCCCATATAGCAGCCATGTCTCCCAGCCATGTCTTCCCCCATATAGCAGCCATGTCCCCCATCCTGGTCATCCTATAGCAGTCATGATCTCCCAGCCTGTTCCCCATACAGCAGCCATGTCTCCCAGCCTGGTCCGCATACAGCAGCCATGTCCCCCATCCTGGTCCCTATCCTGAAGTAATGTACCCTATTCTGCTCCCCATATTACAGCAATTGCCACTATCCTGGTCTTCATATTTCAGCAATGTCCTTCATCCTGGTCCCTATATAAAACCATATCCCCCATTCTGATCCCCATATAGCAACCATATCCCCATTCTGATTTCCATATAACAGCCATGTCCCCCATCCTGGTCCCCATATAGAAGCCATGTCCACCAGCCTGGTCCATATATAGCAGCCATTATCCTCCAGCCTTGGTCCCCTTATAACAGCCATGATCCTTTTTGTGAACTCCTTTGGTGAACAGTGTTCTCTTCTTCCAAAGCCGGGACAGAGCATGGCAGCGATGTCATACGCTTCCGGCATACCGACGTCAGCTGCTGGCCTTTGATTGGTCAGTGACTGTGTAACACCCCAGTGTCCTGGTTATTACAGTGGCATTGCTTTCCTCACGGGAAGAGTGATGTCATGCTTGGAAGCAAGGGAAGATCTCTTCTATCAGGTAAACACAAACATGCAACATGTTCACACTCCAGGCCAGAAGGGGGAGCTCTAAACCTGGTTTAGGGGGAACTTCCGTAGACATACATTCTGGTATGGAGGTCACGTCAGTCTGTCAGGAGGACAGAGAAGAGGGCAGCCAGACAGTGAGTGTCGGAAGGACTGAAGGGGCCGTGCAGCCAGAGTTGCTGCAGCTCCTGGGGAAGGAGAGTACAGAAGGAAAAAACAGATTGTAGAGAGCATTCAGGAGAATGAAGCACAGGAGAGTGATAACTGGGGAGGATAGCTGTGACTGGGTTACCCCCCTGCAGTGCACAGATTACAGTAGCCGGAAGACCGAGGTTGTGTCGGACTCTAGGAGGCACAGCAGAAACCGGCAGGACAACTGGACCTCATGTAACCTGTCCGCCCTAACACCCAGGAGACACAGTGGCACATAGAGCCCGGGTCGCGATAGAGACCATCTAAAAATGCTCGAGCCACCTGTCATATGGGTTTGTGTCCCACCTTTATGGAGGACAGAGAGAACCGTGAGGACCTTGCTAGAAGCCACAGGCAGCAAGGGACTACACCAAAGCGCTGGTAGGAAGGCTTTCATCTCCACCTGGTAAAGGGGACTCTGAACTTGCTTCCAAGCCGGCCGAACCCTTCCTGTACTTGTGATCTGGTGCCCTGGACTGCGGTTGCCTGAAGCCTTCAGTAAACCAGGTAAAGAGACTGCAAACCTGAGTCCTCCGTTTCTTACTGCACCATCTTTACCTACACACTGGGAGCCCTGGGGACCTATTTCACTTGTGGGAAGTTATACCATGTTAGCTGTCATAACATCACCCCAGTGGACCCCTTTAAGCAGCGTCGGTCCCCGCTGACCGAATACTACAGGTGGCGTCACGAACACAAACTTTATTCCAAACTCCTTTAAGGACCTTCCCTTTTACTTGGGCACCCAGGGCCACGGACCGGGTCGCAGCCACCGTGACATTCCCTTTAAGTACCGGGCCCGGTACCGAGTATCCCCACTGCCTGGCGGGTGACTCAACTGCTATTGATATTGCAGTACAGAAAGATGGTCTCTGAGCTGCGATAAATTTCAAATTACACGCATTCAATTGAATAGAAGTCCTGGAGCCAGTGGTCACCTGGACTGGGCCACATCATTACGGGAGCTCACGTGTCTCCGGGTTGCATGAAGCAGCCTGAGGGGCTACATGCAGCCCATGGACCACATGTTTGAGATTCCTGCCTTGAGTGAACCTATTTGAATATTTATCAATAAAATGAATAAAAATCTATTACCTAAAATATTCCTGTTGTCCCAAGCTTACAATATTCAGCATAAATATGCAGGAAATCTGTCACTATGAGTCACTACTCAAGGACAAGCAGTCAGGCTGGGTAGTCAAGAGGTCAGGGGTCAGATACCAGGAGAGCTCGTCATAAAAAGAGGGGTGAGACAAAGACTTAGTCAGGTCACAATTCAAGGTCAGAACTCAAAGAAGGCAGCAGATCAAGACAAAAGGGGCTAAGCAAAAGAGTAGACAACAAAAGGAAAAAAGAAAAAAATGATCCAATAGGCCAAAGGTATATTACAAAGTAGAAAAGACTTTATTTTAATCAAGTACAAAGAACAAGCGTAACAGTGGGTACTCCCACAAGGCATATGTACAATCTAAACAGAAGCACGGGACATGGAAAAACCGGCGGAAATAAATCAGAATATATCCAAATTTATATTATCTGCAATATAGGCAGATATAGTATTAACTAGCTGTATATACCCCTAAAGATAGTAAAAAGATAGTCCTGGACAATATTAGTTCACACTTGGTATTATATAGGTAACCTTCATGGTCATAGAGGACCACCAATAGTGCAGAGAAAGCAAAAACACACTACTTAAATAAGAGGTGTCGGTAGTAATGTAGAAGGCGTTAAAGCTTCTCATACCTAAGTGGATGACCAGGAGACCACCAGAATAGTAGAGAGGGGAGCCGTCTATATCTGCCTATATTGCAGATAATGTAAATTCAAGGTCCGGCAACAAAGATCAGAATATAGGAACCCAGAGTACAGAGCAAGCGCATACCACTTGAGGCAGTGAGCCAGCTAAATAGCAAGATAATAATTTCAAACAGGAGACACATAGAGGAAACCCCACACGCCATGGCCATAATTGGGCAGCTGGACCCTCACTCAACAACACTGACAGCCCAGCAAGCCCTAGCCTCCAATTGGACAGCAGAGCTGTCCATCTCCATACTGACAGCTCAGCATGCTCCTACACTAGATTGGATGTCTGAATTGTCACTCACTTAGTACACACACCGATAGGAAAAATCATGACAGCATTTGGAGCACCCCAAGGGGCAAGGGATACCCGGTACCGGGTCCGGTGTTTCACAGGGGGAAGTCACGGTGGCAACCCGTCTGTGGCCCAGAGATGTCCAAATAAAAGGGGGAAGGTCTTTAAAGGGAAATAAAGTTTATGTACGTGACGCCACCTGTGGTATTCGGTCAGGGTAACCGACGCTGCACTAAAGGGGTCCGCTGGGGTGATGTTATGGCAGCTAGGTGGTATACCTTCCAATAGGTGAAGTATATCCCCAGGGCTTCCCAGTGAATAGATGGTAGAATGGTGAAAGGTGCAGTGAAGAACGAGGACACAGGGTTGCAGTCTCTTTACCTTGTTTACTGTTGGTTTCAGCAGCCACAGTCCAGGGCACCAGATCACAGGCAGGCAGAGTGTGGCTGGTTTGGAGGCAAGTTAGGAGTCCCCTTTTTCCAGGTGGAAATATAAGCCTTCCTTTGCGCTGTGGTGGTGTAGTCCCTTACTGCATAAGCTCAAATAAGGTCCTCACAGATATTATGTCTCTCTCTCTGTCCCCCGTGATAGGATAGGACAAAACCCATATGACTGGTGACTTGAGCCTGTTTATAGGATCTCTTAGATGTCACCGTGCCTCCTGGGTGTAGGTGCGGACAGGTAACGTGCAATTAACTGTCCTACCGGTCTCTGAAGTAAGGCATAGAGGTCCTTACAACCTCTGTATTCAGGCTACCGGTGTTTTGCACCTCAGAAGGAGGCAGCCTGCTACTGGCTGGTCCCCTTCTGGTATCCCCTCCTGTGCTTTGCTTTCCTGCATGCTCACAGCAATATATTCGGTTTGCTATGTGTCTCTTTCCAGGAGCTGTAGCACTGTGGCATGCACAGCTCCATAAACCCTCTGTCCTCCTCAGACTGCTGTCTGGAGCTAAGCAACTTTCCCTACAGACTACCTGTTATATATATATATACTAGCTGAAGAGCCCGGCGTTGCCTGGGCATAGTAAATATCTGTGGTTAGTTATAGCACCTCACTTCTCTTATTTTCCCATCACGCCTCTCATTTTCCCCCTCACATCTTTCATTTTCCCCCTCACATCTCTCATTTTCCCCCTCACTCCTCTTATTTTCCCCCTCACTCCTCTCATTCCCCCCTCACTCCTCTCATTCCCCCTAACACTTGTTATTTCGACCTCACATCTGTCATTTTCTGATCACTCCACTATTTTCCCTTACTCCTTTCATTTTGCACTCACACCTTTTCATTTTCGCCTCACACCTCTCATTTTCACCTCACACCTCTCATGTTCACCTCACACCTCTCATTTTCCCCTCAGTATATACATGTTTGTCATCTCCCTTATATATAGTATGCATCTGAATGTCATCTCCTGTATATAGTATATACCTTATGTCATCTCCCCTGTATATAGTATATACCTGTATGTCATCTCCCCTTTATATAGTATATACCTGTATGTCATCTCTCCTGTAAATAGTATATACCTGCTGTATGTCATCTCCTCCTGTATATTGTATATACCTATGTGTCATCTCCTTCTGTATATAGTATATACCTGTATGTCATCTCTTCTGTATATAGTATATACCTATATGTTATCTCCTCCTATATATAGTATATACCTGTATGTCATCTCCTGTATATAGTATATACCTGTATGTCATCTCCCCTGTATTTAGTATATACCTGCTGTATGTCATCTCCTCTATATACCTATGAATCATCTCTTATACAGTATATACCTGTATGTCATCTCCTCCTGTATATAGTATATACCTGTGTCATCTCTCCTGTATATAGTATATACCTGTATGTCATCTCCTCCTATATATAGTATATACCTGTATGTCATCTCCTCCTGTATATAGTATATACCAGTAAGTCATCTCCTCCTGTATATAGTATATACCTGTGTCATCTGCTCCTGTATATAGTATATACCTGTGTGTCATCACCCCTGTATATAGTATGTACCTGTATGTTATCTCCTCCTGTATATAGTATATACCTGTATATCATCTCCCTGTATATAGTATATATCTGTGTGTCATCTCCTCCTGTGTATAGTATATACCTGTATGTCATCTCCTCCTGTATATAGTATATATCTGTGTGTCATCTGCTCCTGTATATAGTATATAACTGTGTGCCATATCCCCTGTATATAGTATGTACCTATATGTCATCTCCTCCTGTGTATAGTATATATCTGTGTGTCATCTCCTCCTGTATTAGACCTCGTTCACATGTTATTTGGTCAGTATTTTTACCTCAGTATTTGTAAGATAAATTGGCAGCCTGATAAATCCTCAGCCAACAGGAAGCCCTCCCCCCGGCAGTATATATTAGATCATACATACACATAATAGACAGGTCATGTGACTAACAGCTGCCGTATTTCCTATATGGTACATTTGTTGCTCTTGCAGTTTGTCTGCTTATTAATCAGATTTTTATTTTTGAAGGATAATACCAGACTTGTGTGTTTTAGGGCGAGTTTCATGTGTCAAGTTGTGTGTGTTGAGTTGCGTGTGGCGACATGCATGTAGCGACTTTTGTGAGATGAGTTTTTTGTGGCGACATGCGTGTAGCAACTTTTTGTGTGTCGAGTTGCATGTGACAGGTTAGTCTAACAATTTGTGTACAACAAGTTTTGTGTACATGGCGAGTTTTGCGCGTGGCGAGTTTTATGTGTGGTGCGTTTTGAGTATGTGCAAGTTTTGTATGAGGCATCTTTTGCATGTGTTGCAACTTTTGTGCATGTGGCAATTTTTCCGCGTGTGCAAGTTTTGCGTGTGGCGAGTTTTCCATGAGGTGAGTTTTGCACAGGTGGCGAGTTTTGCGTGAGCCTAGTTTTGCATGTGGCAAATTTTGCGCGTGGTGAGTTTTGAGCAGTGACTTTTGTGTTTCTACTTTTATGTGGTGAGGTTGGTGTATGTGTGGTGAAATGTGTGCTGAGGGTGGTATATGTGTTCAAGCACGTGGTAGTGTGTGGTGCATTTTGTGTGTGTGTTCATATCCCCGTGTGTGGTGAGTATCCCATGTCGGGGCCCCACCTTAGCAACTGTACGATATATACTCTTTGGCGCCATCACTCTCATTCTTTAACCCCTATCTGACCTCGGACGGGATAGTACGTCCGAGGTCAGATCCCCTGCTTTGATGCAGGGCTCCGCGGTGAGCCCGCATCAAAGCCGGGACATGTCAGCTGTTTTGAACAGCTGACATGTGCCCTTAATAGGCGCGGGCAGAATCGCGATCTGCCCGCACCTATTAACTAGTTAAATGCCGCTGTCAATCGCAGACAGCGGCATTTAACTACCATTTCCGGCTGGGCGGCCGGAAATGACGTCATCGCCGACCCCCGTCACATGATCGGGGGTCGGCGATGCTTCAGAATAGTAACCATAGAGGTCCTAGAGACCTCTATGGTTAATGATCCTCGGCAGCTGTGAGCGCCACCCTGTGGTCGGCGCTCACAGCACACCTCCATTTCTGCTACATAGCAGCGATCAGCAGATCGCTGCTATGTAGCAGAGCCGATCGCGTTGTGCCTGCTTCTAGCCTCCCATGGAGGCTATTGAAGCATGGCAAAAGTAAAAAAAAAAAGTAAAAAAAAATGTGAAAAAAATAAAAAAAATATAAAAGTTTAAATCACCCCCCTTTCGCCCCAATCAAAATAAATGAATTAAAAAAAAAAAATCAAATTTACACATATTTGGTATCGCCGCGCTCAGAATCGCCCGATCTATCAATTAAAAAAAGCATTAACCTGATCACTAAACGGCGTAGCGAGAAAAAAATGCGAAACGCCAGAATTACGTTTTTTTTGGTCACCGCAACATTGCATTAAAATGCAATAACGGGCGATCAAAAGAACGTATCAGCACCAAAATGCTATCATTAAAAATGTTATCTCGGCACGCAAAAAATAAGCCCTCAACCGACCCCAGATCATGAAAAATGGAGACGCTACGGGTATCGGAAAATGGCGCAATTTTTTTTTTTTTTTTTTTTTAGCTAAGTTTGGAATTTTTTTTCACCACTTAGATAAAAAATAACCTAGTCATGTTAGGTGTCTATGAACTCGTACTGACCTGGAGAATCATAATGGCAGGTCAGTTTTAGCATTTAATGAACCTAGCAAAAAAGCCAAACAAAAAACAAGTGTGGGATTGCACTTTTTTTTGCAATTTCACCGCACTTGGAATTTTTTTCCCGTTTTCTAGTACACGACATGCTAAAACCAATGGTGTCGTTTAAAAGTACAACTCGTCCCGCAAAAAATAAGCCCTCACATGGCCAAATTGACGGAAAAATAAAAAAGTTATGGCTCTGGGAAGGAGAGGAGTGAAAAATGAACACGGAAAAACGAAAAATCCCAAGGTCATGAAGGGGTTAAGTCCCCCTTGTTCACATCTGGCAGCTGTCAATTTGCCTCCAACACTTTTCCTTTCACTTTTTCCCCATCATGTAGATAGGGCCAAAATTGTTTGGTGAATTGGAAAGCGTGGGGTTAAAATTTCGCCTCACAACATAGCCTTTGATGCTCTCCGGGTCCAGACGCGTGTGACTGTGCAAAATTTTGTGGCTGTAGGATCAAAAGCTCCCCCTGGTGGCCTGGAGTATGAATGTGTTGCATGTTTGTGATACCTGGATGCAGTTATCCTTTCTTGCCTCCAAACGTAGCATCACTCTCCCCTGGAGGAAAGCAATACCACTGTGATGACCAGGACCCTGGGGCGCCACACATCGAGATTTATGACACCAGTGTGCCTGAGTTAGTGACCAGCAACAAGGATTTGGATTCCTGGACCACGGTGTGAATTACTGGTATGATGGACTCCTCGCCAGAGACGGACTACACCTCAACAAACCTGGGAAACACACATTCGCCAGAAGACTCGCTACACTCATCAGGAGGGCGTTAAACTAGAAGAAGAGGGGACGGGAAGAAAAACATTAGACTCGAACAAAGACGACCCAGGAAAACATACTCAGAAGGGAGGTAAGAACATTTCTAATACAATCCACAGCGAGGAGATTGGAACAAAACAAAATCCTCTAAACTGCATGCTCGCAAACGCCAGAAGCCTGACAAACAAGATGGAAGAACTAGAAGCAGAAATATCTACAGGTAACTTTGACATAGTGGGAATAACCGAGACATGGTTAGATGAAAGCTATGACTGGGCAGTTAACTTACAGGGTTACAGTCTGTTTAGAAAGGATCGTAAAAATCGGAGAGGAGGAGGGGTTTGTCTCTATGTAAAGTCTTGTCTAAAGTCCACTTTAAGGGAGGATATTAGCGAAGGGAATGAGGATGTCGAGTCCATATGGGTCGAAATTCATGGAGGGAAAAATGGTAACAAAATTCTCATTGGGGTCTGTTACAAACCCCCAAATATAACAGAAACCATGGAAAGTCTACTTCTAAAGCAGATAGATGAAGCTGCAACCCATAATGAGGTCCTGGTTATGGGGGACTTTAACTACCCGGATATTAACTGGGAAACAGAAACCTGTGAAACCCATAAAGGCAACAGGTTTCTGCTAATAACCAAGAAAAATTATCTTTCACAATTGGTGCAGAATCCAACCAGAGGAGCAGCACTTTTAGACCTAATACTATCTAATAGACCTGACAGAATAACAAATCTGCAGGTGGTTGGGCATTTAGGAAATAGCGACCACAATATTGTGCAGTTTCACCTGTCTTTCACTAGGGGGACTTGTCAGGGAGTCACAAAAACATTGAACTTTAGGAAGGCAAAGTTTGAACAGCTTAGAGATGCCCTTAATCTGGTAGACTGGGACAATATCCTCAGAAATGAGAATACAGATAATAAATGGGAAATGTTTAAGAACATCCTAAATAGGCAGTGTAAGCGGTTTATACCTTGTGGGAATAAAAGGACTAGAAATAGGAAAAACCCAATGTGGCTAAACAAAGAAGTAAGACAGGCAATTAACAGTAAAAAGAAAGCATTTGCACTACTAAAGCAGGATGGCACCATTGAAGCTCTAAAAAACTATAGGGAGAAAAATACTTTATGTAAAAAACTAATTAAAGCTGCCAAAAAGGAAACAGAGAAGCACATTGCTAAGGAGAGTAAAACTAATCCCAAACTGTTCTTCAACTATATCAATAGTAAAAGAATAAAAACTGAAAATGTAGGCCCCTTAAAAAATAGTGAGGAAAGAATGGTTGTAGATGACGAGGAAAAAGCTAACATATTAAACACCTTCTTCTCCACGGTATTCACGGTGGAAAATGAAATGCTAGGTGAAATCCCAAGAAACAATGAAAACCCTATATTAAGGGTCACCAATCTAACCCAAGAAGAGGTGCGAAACCGGCTAAATAAGATTAAAATAGATAAATCTCCGGGTCCGGATGGCATACACCCACGAGTACTAAGAGAACTAAGTAATGTAATAGATAAACCATTATTTCTTATTTTTAGTGACTCTATAGCAACAGGGTCTGTTCCGCAGGACTGGCGCATAGCAAATGTGGTGCCAATATTCAAAAAGGGCTCTAAAAGTGAACCTGGAAATTATAGGCCAGTAAGTCTAACCTCTATTGTTGGTAAAATATTTGAAGGGTTTCTGAGGGATGTTATTCTGGATTATCTCAATGAGAATAACTGTGTAACTCCATATCAGCATGGGTTTATGAGAAATCGCTCCTGTCAAACCAATCTAATCAGTTTTTATGAAGAGGTAAGCTATAGACTGGACCACGGTGAGTCATTGGACGTGGTATATCTCGATTTTTCCAAAGCGTTTGATACCGTGCCGCACAAGAGGTTGGTACACAAAATGAGAATGCTTGGTCTGGGGGAAAATGTGTGTAAATGGGTTAGTAACTGGCTTAGTGATAGAAAGCAGAGGGTGGTTATAAATGGTATAGTCTCTAACTGGGTCGCTGTGACCAGTGGGGTACCGCAGGGGTCAGTATTGGGACCTGTTCTCTTCAACATATTCATTAATGATCTGGTAGAAGGTTTACACAGTAAAATATCGATATTTGCAGATGATACAAAACTATGTAAAGCAGTTAATACAAGAGAAGATAGTATTCTGCTACAGATGGATCTGGATAAGTTGGAAACTTGGGCTGAAAGGTGGCAGATGAGGTTTAACAATGATAAATGTAAGGTTATACACATGGGAAGAGGGAATCAATATTACCATTACACACTGAACGGGAAACCACTGGGTAAATCTGACAGGGAGAAGGACTTGGGGATCCTAGTTAATGATAAACTTACCTGGAGCAGCCAGTGCCAGGCAGCAGCTGCCAAGGCAAACAGGATCATGGGGTGCATTAAAAGAGGTCTGGATACACATGATGAGAGCATTATACTGCCTCTGTACAAATCCCTAGTTAGACCGCACATGGAGTACTGTGTCCAGTTTTGGGCACCGGTGCTCAGGAAGGATATAATGGAACTAGAGAGAGTACAAAGGAGGGCAACAAAATTAATAAAGGGGATGGGAGAACTACAATACCCAGATAGATTAGCGAAATTAGGATTATTTAGTCTAGAAAAAAGACGACTGAGGGGCGATCTAATAACCATGTATAAGTATATAAGGGGACAATACAAATATCTCGCTGAGGATCTGTTTATACCAAGGAAGGTGACGGGCACAAGGGGGCATTCTTTGCGTCTGGAGGAGAGAAGGTTTTTCCACCAACATAGAAGAGGATTCTTTACTGTTAGGGCAGTGAGAATCTGGAATTGCTTGCCTGAGGAGGTGGTGATGGCGAACTCAGTCGAGGGGTTCAAGAGAGGCCTGGATGTCTTCCTGGAGCAGAACAATATTGTATCATACAATTATTAGGTTCTGTAGAAGGACGTAGATCTGGGGATTTATTATGATGGAATATAGGCTGAACTGGATGGACAAATGTCTTTTTTCGGCCTTACTAACTATGTTACTATGTTACTATGTCTTTTTACTGACCTGAGATATGAGTGAAGAGCATCCCCCAATAGGTGAAAATGTAGCACCTGTCAGCTGTACACTATAGTGAACACCCTGCTGCATCAGACACGATAGATGTTGGTACTGACTATGGCTATTTTACCCCTTAGATGTAGCTATCAATACTGACTACTGTAGCGCCGGCGCCCGTACCTCCGCGGGGGTCCCGTCGGGATCCCCGGTCTCGCTCCACTCTCCGCTGCCCTGTCTCAGTCCCTGGCTCTCCTCCTACTGCTGCTTCCTGTCATGCAGCCAGCAGGTCTCCTGGTATGACTCTGAGGGCGTGCGTGCTCTCCCGTTCTCTTAACACTAGAATTCCCAGAGAGGGGTCATTTAACATTTCTACCTTTGGAACCTTTGGAGCTCGAAATTTCTGGGACTTCTAGTGTTAAAAGTACAGCGTGAATTTTTCAAATATGCTCCGAAAAAATGATAGAATAGTGAGTACTTTTTCTGGTGCCTCTGCCATAGAGGAGGCGCTGGAGCAACAAGTGCTTCCTGTTACTAGCTTTTGGTTTCCTGTACAGTCGTGCCTGCATTCTGTCTGTGTACTGTCAGTATCCGGCCAGTATTCTGCTAACACTGTTTGTCTTCTCAGACTGGCTGCCGCCCATTACTCCGCTACCCAGGACAATACCAGTGCTGCCTGTGCCAGTCCCGTCTTGCTCGACTGCTTGTCATTCCATCATCCAGGACGACATCTGTACTGCCATTGCCAGTTCCATCTAACTCAGCCGCTTGCGGTCGATCGACTCACCCTTGCCTGCTATCTCGGCCTGTCCACTTGTTCTGCCGGGCCAGCTGCCACAAGTCCGGGGTCTAACTGGAGGCAGCACCTGCGTCCCTCGGAATTCCAATCTGACCCTGCTCGAGGGGTTTTACTACGAGTGTCTGGGGCTCACATAGTCACGCCCCCTTTGGAGCCTCCCGGGCCGTGGTCCAGTGGTTCCACTAAAATAGCAATAAACAAATGTACACTGCAACATCTGTGCCTCCACTTCCATTCGTTACAACTACGGCATCCAGATGGGTAACAGGGTGTGGGGGCTCCCTCTTTAACCCCATCGGCATTCTGAGATCACATTTCTGTGGTCCTGATGGTTGCATGGCAATTCATGGCCAAATAATGGCCTTGGAGTCAGCTGGCTATAGTGGCCTGTTCAGATGTTAGCAACATTTAGGTTGCAAAAATAACATTTTTCACTACATGTCATACCACTTTGCATTAATTCCTGAAAAGGATCTGAAGGGTTAATGATATGAACTACCTGACAGCAGGTATATGTTGAGTGTTGTTTTTAAATTGGTATTATTTTTTCCCCCCAATATATAGGACCCCCAAATTCGCTTCAAAACTGAATAGGTCCCTTAAAAACAGTTTTGCAACTTTCCTTGAAAAAGTGAAACCTTGCTGCTACATTTTTTAAACCTTCTAACAACCTAACAAAATAAAAGAACATTTTTTCAAATGGTGCATGTAAACCAGACATGAGGGAAATGTTATTTATTATTAAATAATAATAATAAATATTATTTATTAACTACTAGATGGTGGCCCGATTCTAACGCATCGGATATTCTAGAATATGCATGTCCACGTAGTATATTGCCCAGTCACGTAGTATATTGCCCAACGACATAGTATATTGCTCAGCCACGTAGTATATTGCCCAGCCACGCAGTATATTGCCCAACCATGTAGTATATTGCCCAGCCACGTAGTATATTGCCCAGCCACGTAGTATATTGCCCAGTCACTTAGTATATTGCCCAGCCATGTAGCATATTGCACAACCACGTAGTATATTGCCCAGTCAGGTAGTATATTGCCTAGCCACGTAGTATATTGCCCAGTCATGTACTATATTGCCCAGCTACGTAGTATATTGCCCAGTCACGTAGTATATTGCCCAGCCACCTAGTATATTACCCAGTCACATAGTATATTGCCCAGTCACGTACTGTATTGCCCATCTACGTAGTATATTGCCCAGTCACGTAGTATATTGCCCAGCCACGGAACATATTGCCCAGTCACGTAGTATATTGCCCAGTCACGTACTATATTGCCCAGCTACGTAGTATATTGCCCAGTCACGTAGTATATTGCCCAACCACGTAGTATATTGCCCACCCACGTAGTATATTGCCCAGTCACGTACTATATTGCCCAGCTACGTAGTATATTGCCCAGCCACGTAGTATATTGCCCAGCCACGTAGTATATTGCCCAGTCACATACTATATTGCCTAGCTACGTAGTATATTGCCCAGTGATGTAGTATATTGCCCAGCCACGTAGTATATTGCCCAGTCACGTAGTATTACATGGCTCCTAGAACTTCCTTTTTGCATTATTACCTCCTATACAGGACTATGGTCCAATTTGCAAAATGCGGGAACTGCCCTAAAAGTGACTTCTCCTCCAGGGACCAAGTGAGGGACCACACCCTGTGCATCCCTGCACACTGCCCTGTGAGCTCCCCGTGCAGACTACACGCGGTACCGCATGCGATTATACCTAGCCCCCTCTCCTGCTCATCACTAACCACAGAGGCAGTCAGTGAGCGGACAGAAGCTGCGGCGCAGTACTCACCCCCGAGGCCAGATAGTAGCCTCCTCCTGGAAATGCCATAGCTGCAGGCTGGAGAGAGAGATGAGGACTGGGTGCACTGCAGCTTCCGGTCCCAGGGTTGGTATGAGCGCAGGACCTGTGATGATGTCGCGGTCACATGGCCGTGACGTCATGGCAGGTCCTTCTCGCATAGCATCCTTGGCACCGGAACCTGCCGCTTGCACTGCCGAGGACAGGACGCCACGTCAGAGGGTGAGAATAACATTTTTATTATTATTTGTAACATTAGATCTTTTTACTATTGATGCTGCATACGCAGCATACAGGGAGGAAAGAGCGGCCATATTGCCGCCATACTGTGGCCGTCGCTGATTGGTCGTGGCAATGATCGTGGGCGTTTTGCCATGACCAATCAGCGACTTGGATTCCATGACAGACAGAGGCCGCGACCAATGAATATCTGTGACAGACAGACAGAAAGACAGAAGGACAGACGGAAGTGACCCTTAGACAATTATATAGTAGATTATGTGTGGAATGACAATCTGGATTAACCCCTTCCCAACATGCGCCGTACTAGTACTG
Source organism: Ranitomeya imitator (assembly GCF_032444005.1). NCBI lineage: Eukaryota > Metazoa > Chordata > Amphibia > Anura > Dendrobatidae > Ranitomeya > Ranitomeya imitator. Next base: position 511,337,862 of record NC_091285.1, on the reverse strand, counting down.
CACTGCGGGAACTGCATTTCTGCCAGCCACCATACCAGTACGGCGGCACGATCACTGCAGTCTCCTGGTGAGCGCCACGGCGATCGCGTGCGGGTGTCAGCTGTATGTGACAGTTGACACCCCGCAGCAGTGCCCACGATCGGTGCTAGCGCCGATTGTGGGCATTTAACCCCTCTGATGCTGTTGTCACTAGTGACAGCGGCATAGAGAACAATTGCGCAGGGAGGGGGTGATATAGTAATATCCCAACCTGGGACAATGTTACAAAGTAAAAAAAAAATAGAATGTGTAAAAATATATATTTTTTAAATCCCCAAATAAAGTAAAAAAAAAATATTTTTCCAATAAATCCATTTATTTATGTAAATAAAAAAAAACAAGAAAAGTACACATATTTGGTATCGCCACATCCGTAACAACCTGCTCTATAAAACTGTCTCACTAGTAATCCCCTTCAGTTAACACTGTAAAAAAATAAATAAAAAATGAGGCAAAAAACAATGCTTTATTATCATACTGCCGAACAAAAAGTGCAATAAACCGCGATCAAAAAGACGGATGTAAATAAACATTGTACCGCTGAAAACGCCATCTTGTCCCACAAAAAACAAGCTGCCATACAGCTCCATCAGCAGAAAAATAAAAAAGTTATAGCTCTCAGAATAAAGCGATGCAAAAATAATTATTTTTTATATAAAATATTTTTATTGTCTAAAAGCATGAAAAAAAGATATAAGTGAGGTATCGCTGTAATCGTACTGACCCGAAGAATAAAGCTGCCTTATCAATTTTACCACACCCGGAACAGTATAAACAAAAATTATAAAAAAAAAAGCAATTCCTGAATTGCTGGTTTTTGTTAATTCTGCCTTCCAAAAATCAGAATAGAAAGCGATAAAAAAAGTCATGTGTCCGAAAATGGTACTACTAAAAACGTCAACTCGTCCCGCAAAAAACAAGACCTCGCATGACTCTGTGGGCCAAAATATGGATAAATTATAGATCTCAAAATGTGGTGATGCAAAAACTATTTTTTTTGCAATAATAAGCATCTTTTAGCATGTGACAGCTGCCAAACATAAAAACCCACTATAAATAGTAAAGCAAACCCCCCCTTTACCACACCCTTAGTTAGGGAAAAATAACAAAATAAAAAAATGTATTTATTTATATTTTCTCATTAGGGTTAGGGCTAAAGTCAGGGTTAGGGTTGGGCTAAAGTTAGGGTTAGGCCGGAGTCATACTACAGTGAGATATGGCCGAGTCTCGCAGGTTAAAAACAAGCACTGGCGCCGGCATTCCGGAGCGGAGCGTGCAGCTCCATGTATTGCTGTGCGGCTGCATGCTCCGCTCTGGAGTGCCGGTGCCAGAGCTTGGTTTTAACCTGTGAGACTCAGCCGTATCTCGCTGTGTGTGATCCTTGCCTTAGGGCTAGAGTTGGGGGTTAGGGTTTGGATTACGTTTACGGTTGGGGTTTGGGTTGGGATTAGGGTTAGTAGTGTGTCAAGGTTAGGGATGTGGTTAGGGTTATAGTTAGGGTTGGTATTAGGGTTAGGGGTGTGTTGGGGTTAGGAGTGTGTTGGGGATAGGGGTGTGGTTAGGGTTGGGAATAGGGTTAGGGGTATGTTGGGGTTAGGGGTGTGGTAAGGGTTAGGGTTAGGGATGTGGTTAGGGTTATGGTTGGGGTTGAGATTAGGGTTAGGGGTGTATTGGTGTTAGGGTTGGAGTTAGAATTGAGAGGTTTCCACTGTTTAGGCACATCAGGGGCTTTCCAAACGCGACATGGCTTCCGATCTCAATTCCAGCCAATTCTGCGTTGAAAAATTAAAGTGGTGCCCTTTCCCTTTCGAGCTCTGCCATGTGGCCAAGCAGTGGTTTACCTCCACATATGGGGTATCAATGTACTCATGACAAATTGGACCACAACTTTTGTGGTCCATGTTCTCTTGTTACCCTTGTGAAAATAAAAATTTGGGGGCTAAAAAAATCATTTTTGTGGAAAAAAAAAGATTTTTTATTTTCACTGCTCTGCGTTATAAACTTTAGTGAAACACTTGGAGGTTCAAAGTTCTCAAAACACATCTAGATAAGTTCCTTGAAGGGTCTAGTTTCCAATATGGGGTCACTTGTATGGGGTTTCTACTGTTTAGGTACATCAGGGGATCTGCAAGCGTAACATGACGACCGCAGACCATTCCATCAAAATCTGCATTCCAAAACGGCGTTCCTTCCCTTCCAAGCTCTGCCATGTGCCCAAACGGTGGCCCCCCCACATATGGGGTATCCTCATACTCAGGACAAATTGCACAACAACTTTTGGGATCCAATTTCTCCTGTTACCCTTCAGAAAATAAAAAATTGGGGCAAAAAAAATCATTTTTGTGAAAATAACATGATTTTTTATTTTACGGCTCTACATTATAAACTGTGAAGCACTTTGTTTTTTAAAGTGCTCACCACCCATCTAGATAAGTTCCTTAGGGGGTCTACTTTCCAAAATGGTGTCACTTGTGGGGATTTCCACTGTTTAGGCACATCAGGGGCTCTCCAAACGCGACACGGTGCCCGATCTCAATTCCAGCCAATTTTGCATTGAAAAGTCAAACGCGCTCCTTCCCTTCCGAGCTCTGCTATGCACTCAAACAGTGGCGAAAATATCATTTTTGTGAAAAAAATAATGATTTTTTCTTTTAAGGTTCTACATTGTAAACTTCTGAGAAGTGCTTGGGGGTTCAAAGTGCTCACCACACATTTAGATAAGATCTTTAGGAGTCTATTTTCCAAAATGGTGTTACTTGTGGGGGTTTTCCTCTGATTAGGCACATCAGAGGCTCTCCAAACGTGACATGGCGTCCTATCTTAATTCCAGCCAATTTTGCATTGAAAAGTCAAATGGCGCTCCTTCCCTTCCGAGCTCTGCCATGCGCCCAAACAGTGGTTTGCCCCCACATATCAGGGTATCAGTGTACCAAGGCCAAATTGCACAACAACTTTTGAAGTCCAATTTCTTCCGTTACCCTTGGGAAAATAAAGCAAATTGGATCTGAATTAAATTTTTTGTGAAAAAAAGTTAAATGTTCATTTTTTTTAAAACATTCCAAAAATTACTGTGAAGCACCTGAAGGATTAATAAACTTATTAAATGTGGTTTTGAGTACCTTGAGGGGTGCAGTTTTTAGAATGGTGTCACTTTTGGGCATTTTCTGTCATATAGACCCCTCAAAGTCACTTCAAGTGTGAGGTGGTCCCTAAATAAAAATGGTTTTGCAAATTTTGTTGAAAAAATGAGAAATCGCTGGTCAACTTTTAACCATTATAACTTCCTAACAATTTAAATTATGTTTCCAAAATTGTGCTGACGTAAAGCAGACATGTGGGAAATTTTATTTATTAACTATTTTGTGTGATATGACTCTCTGATTTAAGGGCATAAAAACTAAAAGTTTGAAAATTGCAATATTTTCAAAATTTTCACCAAATTTCCATTTTTTTCACAAATAAACGCAAGTAATGTCGAAGAAATTTTACCACTATCATAAAGTACAATATGTCACAAGAAAACAGTCTCAGAATCACCAGGATCCGTTGAAGCGTTTCAGAGTTATGACCTCATAAAATGACAGCGGTCAGAATTGAAAAAAATGGCTTGGCCAAGAAAATGAAAACAGGCTTCGGAGTGAAGGGGTTAAAGGGGTAATCATTTAAAGTTTGATAATTGCAAAAGTTTTTGTAATTTTTTTGTCAATTTTCTGAATTGTTATAAATAAACACAAAATATATGGAACTAAATTTACCATTAACATATAGAATAATGGAACATAAAAGCAATCTCACAAGCAATGGGATATATCGAAACATTCCAGAGTTGCCAAGTGACTCGAATCAGATTTGAAAAATGTAGTCGTCACCAGGGGTTTAAGAAGAAGACAGTTGAGTGAAGACAGAAGTCATTATCATTTAGCAGCAATGTGATGGGCAGCACGGTGGCGCAGTGGATAGCATTGCAGCGCTAGGATCCTGGGTTCTAATTCCACCTTGGACAACATCTGCAAGGAGTTTGTATGTTCTCCCCGTGTTTGTGTGGATTTCCTCCAGGCACTCTGGTTTCCTCCCACATTTCAAAGACATACTCATAGGGAATATAGATTGTGAGCCCCAACGGGGACAGTGTAAAACTGTAAAGCGCTGCGGAATATGTTAGCGCTATATAAAGATTATTATTAGCATTGAAGGGGTTAATTATGGCGATCACATGACAGTGGTTATTATTTGGCAAAGGTAAGCTAGCAGGGATAAGACAGGGAAAGTGGGAGCATTGGATCAGTTAGACGAAATGAAAAGGAAGACACAGTTGCAAGTACTGGTGTAGAGTGGCGCAGTCTATTGAGACTAGAATAGTGAATATATATCTTGTGAACAATCCTGAATATCTGAATATGAAAGGACTGCAGATCAATTTCCTTCATGTTAGGATGTAATTAATCAGTGGTGTGATTGGAAACAGATAAGGTTTGACCTACAAGTGGATTGAAAGAAGCCAGACATTCAGTAGTGGCCGGAGTTGGAGCCGCCCCTCCCTCCAGCGGCGTAAGTGCAGGTAAACATGACCATGGGATGGAGGGAGGGGTTAGGGTTAATGGGAAGGGGTTGTGGAAAGAGCGGGAGCTTATATAGTGGTGGGGGGTGGGGCTAGGCAGTTCCCGCTCTCTAGGCATCGTGAGTGCACCTTACCAATGGCTGCGGTGGACCGGATCCTAGAGAGCCTGAGGGCTGCGGCTGCCTCGCACCCTCCCGACTGGCTAGAACAGCAGGTAGCGGTAGTCAGGCTACGGCGGCGTCCCCTCTGCGGCGTTCGCGCCGTGCCAGGCTGCCGGATCGACTATCACCCGACTCTGCCCCTTGGGCCCCCCGTAGGCGTAGGAGCCCCTCTAGGGACCCTCCAGGCCGGGCGCCAGCGAGTCGCGGTGCCAGTGGGCCCCGGCCTGGGAGGAATCCATTAGCCACAAGGGGTCCATCTTCGGCTGCTAGGCCTCCGCCTTGCAGCGCTGTGGGGGCGGAGCCTGTGCGAGCAGGGCAGCGTGGAAGGCCTTGTGCGACGGGGGGCTGCGGCGGTGATGTCCCTGCCGCGCGGCCTGCCTCAGCTTTACCTGGGAGTATGCAGAGCGGAGGTTTCGGACCGGGCGGCTCCGGGTCTCAGGCACTGGGGCCGGCCCCATTTACTGCGGCAGGACTCTCTTCTGCGCCGGGAGTGCAAGATGTGATGGCGTTTTCACCAGGGCCGGTTGGTGGCTCCGCAACTTCGTCGGTGCAGTCATTTGGAGGGCGGCTGGCACCAGATGCTACAACCCCAACTGCTGGAGCGTCGCAGGGATTGTAGCTGGATTCAAGCCAGGGGCCCAGCTCGGCATCCCCCTCTGATGGATCGTTTGCCTCGGGACGGAGTCGGCAGGACCCTGGTACTCCGGCTGGAGGGATCACAGCTCCTTCGCAGCCTGGTGAGTGTGCGTCTTTGTCTTTATTATCTGCTCAATTGTTATCCCCGCCAGTGGTTTGGGGGCTGCAAGGGGATGGGGGGTCTGTTTATGGGGCCGTGGTCCAGAGTGCGGGGGATACGGGGGGTGTAAGTGCGGTGTTGGAGAATGTGAGGGATTTATTGGCTAGGTTGGAGAGGGGTATGAACGATCAGAGGCATTTGGCGGCCTGGATAGGTGCTGGCGGAGTGGGTATGGGAGCGAGGGAGGTAGCGGTTAGCCCTGTGGCTCCGGTTTCAGTTTCGGTGCAGATGGAGAAGGAGAAAGAATGCCGTATTCACTTGGATGATAGGGCGCATGGGGAGGTATATGTCTGTTTTGAGGGCCCCCTGGGGGCGCACCTTAAAAAAGAGGTGAGAGAAAAGATTGTAAAAGCCGAGTATGTGGAGATTTTTTCGTTGCTTCCCCTTGAAAAATTTAACCTGGATAAGGGGAAGAAGGAGGACAGTAAGAAGGAGGAGGAGGAAAAGCGCAGATGGCGTTTAATTCCTCAGACTTTTGTTAATTGGCTGCAAGCCTTTGCTATTTTGGCTAGTGTGATTGGGGAGAAGGCGCCGGAGAATTGTTCGGGCCTGTTCTGTTACATGGACTCTATTGGGGAAGCTCACAGAGTGTATGGGGGGCAGGCATGGTTGAGGTATGACGAACAATTTCGTCAGCGTAAAGCGATTCGGCCGACATTGCGTTGGGACCAAAAGGATATAGGGCTGTGGCTGCGCGTGATGGCGCAGTATAAATTCGGTCATTCCTTTCAGGGGGGGGGCCGGATCTTCCGGTCAGGGTAATCAGTCCAGCATTACGGGGGCGTCAGGCCAGTCTGGCCAGTCAGGGGGGCACAAGGCAGGTTTGTGTTGGCAGTACAATGATGGACAGTGTAAGTTCGGGGTTAATTGCAAGTTTAAGCACTTGTGCTCCCACTGTAATGGCTCCTCACACGGGGCCTCAAAATGCTTTAAAAAAGGCAAGTCAAAGTCAGGGGCGGGGAATTCCTATGGGGGTGACGCCGGTGAGGCTGGAAAGGATGGCCCCCTATCTAAGTAGATATCCTGAGAGGGAGGCGGCGGATTTGTTATTCAGTGGTTTTCAGGTTGGTTTTGTTATCCCGGCACCGTCGTTTGAGGTGCCTCGGGTTCTTAAGAATTTACGGTCGGCTTTGGTGCATAAGGAGATTGTTTCAGAGAAATTGAGTAAGGAAGTGACTTTGGGGAGGATGTCTGGCCCGTTTTCATCTCCGCCGTTTGAGGATTTAGTAGTCTCCCCTCTGGGTGTGGTCCCTAAGAAGGAGGTGGATAAGTTTCGTCTGATTCACCACCTGTCTTACCCGCGGGGATTATTGGTCAATAGTGTTGAGCGATACCTTCCGATATCGGAAAGTATCGGTATCGGATAGGATCGGCCGATATTCAAAAAATATCGGATATCGCCAATACCGATACCCGATCCCAATGCAAGTCAATGGGACCAAAATATCGGAATTAATATAAACCCTTTCTTGCCTTGTAGGTTCATTCTACATGAAGGAAAACAACTAAGAATAATGCCGGATGTATTTGGGGAGGTGGCGGAGACATTAAAGTCATAGAGGTTTATCCCAATCAAATAGAATAGCATGTTTTTTTTTTTTTTTTATGACGTTCGGAGTGACAAAGATATTGACTATGTAAATTTTTTTTTTATTTTGTCAGATATTGATGTTTCACTATTCCACGCCCTTCCCCTTCTTTTTTTTCTTTTTTTTTTTCTTTTCCCACACTTTCATCTTCATCATCATCAGCATCTTTGACATCAACTTCTTCTTCACCTTATTCATCTTCTTCTTCATCCTTTACCTTTTTTTTTTTTTTTTTATTACATTCTTCATATTCATTTTATTCAACTATTATTATTCTTCCTATTCTACATATTCTTTTTATTCCACTGTTATTATTCTTCCTATTCTACTTCTTCATCATATTCTCATTTGTGACAGGCATTCCCGTAGTTGTTATCTATAAAAGTTGGAAGATTACACCTTCCGTTCTGCCAGTCACAAAAGTTACATTTGTCCACGTTCAGTTTGGCCTGCAGCATCAGGCTTTATCCAGGGGCACCACGAGGAGGAACGGACTCACCCCCATACACTGCTTAGTCTTCTTCTGCATATAATTTAGATAATATCTTTTGCTCTGATATTAAGTCTTATGCTTAATGTTCTTCTGCTCTTTGTTTTGCAGCCTCTTGTTCTTCTGCTTCTCGGTCTTCCATGTTGTCGTCTCCAGGGTCGTCGTCTCCAGTGTCGTCATCTCCGCCGTCGTCGTCTCAGCCGTCGTCGTCTCCGCCGTCGTCGTCTCCGCCGTCGTCGTCGTCGTCATCGGGGTGGTCTTCCGGGTCGTCGTCGTCGTCATCGGGGTGGTCTTCCGGGTCGTCGACTTTAGGGTCTTCAACTTGGAAATGTAGCAGAAGGTACAAGAAGGCTGAGAAAATGCCAAGAACCAGCTGATGGAACTGGAACTCGGATGGCTACCCGAAGGTTCAAGAGCCTATGGAACTACCGAGGACCAGCTGACGTTACTGGAACCCGGTTACTAAGCAGGAGGTACCCGTGCTAAAAAGCACTACCAAGGACCGCCTGACGTTGGCGGAACTCGGATACCCAGAAGGAGGCACCTAAGCTAAAGGCTCTGCCCGGAACCAACTGACGGTACTGGAACCAGGATGAGGAGCAGAAGGTACAAGAGCAAAAGACACTGCCGAGAACCAGCTGACGGTACTGGAACCCGGATGGGTAGACGAAGGTCCAAGAGCCAATGGAACTACCGAGGACCAGCTGACGTTACTGGAACCCGGTTACTAAGCAGGAGGTACCTGTGCTAAAAAGCACTACGAAGGACCGCCTGACGTTGGCGGAACTCGGATACCCAGAAGGAGGCACCTAAGCCAAAGGCTCTGCCCGGAACCAGCTGACGGTACTGGAACCAGGATGGGGAGCAGAAGGTACAAGAGCAAAAGACACTGCCGAGAACCAGCTGACGGTACTGGAACCCGGATGGGTAGACGAAGGTCCAAGAGCCAATGGAACTACCGAGGACCAGCTGACGTTACTGGAACCCGGTTACTAAGCAGGAGGTACCCGTGCCTGAAAGCACTACCAAGGACCACCTGACGTTGGTGGAACTTGGATACCCAGAAGGAGGCACCTAAGCCAAAGGCTCTGCCCGGAACCAGCTGACGGTACTGGAACCAGGATGGGGAGCAGAAGGTACAAGAGCAAAAGACACTGCCGAGAACCAGCTGACGGTGCTGGAACCAGGTGGTGGACCTGAAGGCCCACAGGAGAGGAGAGAACAGCTAGGCCGCGAGGCAGCCGCAGTTACCGAACCCCAACAGTCCTACAGGGGGAGCTGGGCCTACTGGCACTACAGAACCAGCCTTGACTACCAGTTCACGCAGCCCACATAGGAAGCTCCTAAACTGGAGGCACCCTGGAGTTGGCTAACCCGACAGCACCACGACGGGGCAAGCATAGGCGTCTCAGTGAGCTTGACACAACCCGGAAACAGCTGACGGTGCTGAAACCAGGCTTGGCACGAGGGAGTACCTGTGTCAAAAACACTGCCGAGAACCAGCTGGCGTTGCTGGAACCCAGATGCGTTGCCCCAGTGTGCAAGAGCCAATGGCACGACCGAGGACCAGCCGACGGTGCTGGAACCCGGTTACTAAGCTGTAGGTGCCCGCGCTTAAAAGCACTACCAAGGACCGCCTGGCTTTGGCGGAACTCGGATACCCAGGAGGAGGCACCTAAGCCAAAGGCTCGGCCCGGAACCAGCTGACGGTGCTGGAACCAGGTGGTGGACCCGAAGGTCCACAGGAGAGGAGAGAACAGCTAGGCTGCGAGGCAGCCGCAGTTACCGAACCCCAACAGTCCTACAGGGGGAGCTGGGCCTACTGGCACTACAGAACCAGCCTTGACTACCAGTTCACGCAGCCCACATAGGAAGCTCCTAAACTGGAGGCACCCTGGAGTTGGCTAACCCAACCGCAACACGACGGGGCAAGCATAGGCGTCTCAGTGAACTTGACACAACCCGGAAACAGCTGACGGTGCTGAAACCAGGCTTGGCACGAGGGAGTACCTGTGACAAGAACACTGCCGAGAACCAGCTGGCGGTGCTGGAACCCAGATGCGTTGCCCCGGTGTGCAAGAGCCAATGGCACCGAGGACCAGCTGGCGGTGCTGGAACCCGGTTACTAAGCTGTAGGTGCCCGCGCTTAAAAGCACTACCAAGGACCGCCTGGCGTTGGCGGAACTCGGATACCCAGGAGGAGGCACCTAAGCCAAAGGCTCGGCCCGGAACCAGCTGACGGTGCTGGAACCAGGTGGTGGACCCGAAGGTCCACAGGAGAGGAGAGAACAGCTAGGCCGCGAGGCAGCCGCAGTTACCGAACCCCAACAGTCCTACAGGGGGAGCTGGGCCTACTGGCACTACAGAACCAGCCTTGACTACCAGTTCACGCAGCCCACATAGGAAGCTCCTAAACTGGAGGCACCCTGGAGTTGGCTAACCCGACTGCAACACGACGGTGCAAGCATAGGCGTCTCAGTGAACTTGACACAACCCGGAAACAGCTGACGGTGCTGAAACCAGGCTTGGCACGAGGGAGTACCTGTGACAAGAACACTGCCGAGAACCAGCTGGCGGTGCTGGAACCCAGATGCGTTGCCCCGGTCTGCAAGAGCCAATGGCACCGAGGACCAGCTGGCGGTGCTGGAACCCGGTTACTAAGCTGTAGGTGCCCGCGCTTAAAAGCACTACCAAGGACCGCCTGGCGTTGGCGGAACTCGGATACCCAGGAGGAGGCACCTAAGCCAAAGGCTCGGCCCGGAACCAGCTGACGGTGCTGGAACCAGGTGGTGGACCCGAAGGTCCACAGGAGAGGAGAGAACAGCTAGGCCGCGAGGCAGCCGCAGTTACCGAACCCCAACAGTCCTACAGGGGGAGCTGGGCCTACTGGCACTACAGAACCAGCCTTGACTACCAGTTCACGCAGCCCACATAGGAAGCTCCTAAACTGGAGGCACCCTGGAGTTGGCTAACCCGACAGCACCACGACGGGGCAAGCATAGGCGTCTCAGTGAGCTTGACACAACCCGGAAACAGCTGACGGTGCTGAAACCAGGCTTAGCACGAGGGAGTACCTGTGTCAAAAACACTGCCGAGAACCAGCTGGCGTTGCTGGAACCCAGATGCGTTGCCCCAGTGTGCAAGAGCCAATGGCACGACCGAGGACCAGCTGACGGTGCTGGAACCCGGTTACTAAGCTGTAGGTGCCCGCGCTTAAAAGCACTACCAAGGACCGCCTGGCGTTGGCGGAACTCGGATACCCAGGAGGAGGCACCTAAGCCAAAGGCTCGGCCCGGAACCAGCTGACGGTGCTGGAACCAGGTGGTGGTCCCGAAGGTCCACAGGAGAGGAGAGAACAGCTAGGCCGCGAGGCAGCCGCAGTTACCGAACCCCAACAGTCCTACAGGGGGAGCTGGGCCTACTGGCACTACAGAACCAGCCTTGACTACCAGTTCACGCAGCCCACATAGGAAGCTCCTAAACTGGAGGCACCCTGGAGTTGGCTAACCCGACAGCACCACGACGGGGCAAGCATAGGCGTCTCAGTGAGCTTGACACAACCCGGAAACAGCTGACGGTGCTGAAACCAGGCTTGGCACGAGGGAGTACCTGTGTCAAAAACACTGCCGAGAACCAGCTGGCGTTGCTGGAACCCAGATGCGTTGCCCCAGTGTGCAAGAGCCAATGGCACGACCGAGGACCAGCTGACGGTGCTGGAACCCGGTTACTAAGCTGTAGGTGCCCGCGCTTAAAAGCACTACCAAGGACCGCCTGGCGTTGGCGGAACTCGGATACCCAGGAGGAGGCACCTAAGCCAAAGGCTCGGCCCGGAACCAGCTGACGGTGCTGGAACCAGGTGGTGGTCCCGAAGGTCCACAGGAGAGGAGAGAACAGCTAGGCCGCGAGGCAGCCGCAGTTACCGAACCCCAACAGTCCTACAGGGGGAGCTGGGCCTACTGGCACTACAGAACCAGCCTTGACTACCAGTTCACGCAGCCCACATAGGAAGCTCCTAAACTGGAGGCACCCTGGAGTTGGCTAACCCGACTGCACCACGACGGGGCAAGCATAGGCGTCTCAGCGAGTTTGACACAACCCGGAAACAGCTGATGGTGCTGAAACCAGGTTTGGCACGAGGGAGTAACTGCTGGCGGTGCTGGAACCCGGATGCTTTGCCTATCAAACATTGTCTTCCTACAGCCCCAACTAGCGGTGTTGGAGCAAAGGGTAAGCAGGGGGAGCAGAGTGTAGGCCGAAGCCTGCACTGGTGGCAGCTTTTGTTCTGTTGTGCCTGCGTGGCGTTTGCAGGTCACGTTGCCGACTACACAGCTGGGGAACAGCTGGCGGTGCTGAACCCCACTAACACATTGGCTGGTGTTTTTCTCTGTGCAGCTAGCACGTCCGGGCACAAACTGGCGGTGTTAGAGCCCAGGGTCAGCAAGAGGAGGAGAGGAGCAGAGTGTAGGCCGAAGCCTAGTTGAACCAATTTCAAAGGAAACCTTTAACCCCCCCTCAGGTGTTTCAAGGTACAAGAGCAACACCTTGAACAGCATTAATGCTGCACAAGTCTAAGGTTGCTCTCTTCATTTTGCTCCTTGCACACGCTGAATAAAACACGTACACTATTTAGCCCATTCTACTGTCAAACAGTAGTGGAGGCGTGACTTGACTTTTTAAGGAGATGCAGCACAGGTGTCAAAATTTACACCTAGGTGCTGGGCGAAGATTCCTGAGCGTAGTTATTTGCTGTACAGGAGTCTGCGCTCTTGTTATCCCTTGGCCATGCGCTGTGAGCGATGCCTGTCTTCTCACCTCATTTCATGTTGGCCGGTGCGGTTAGCGATGGCCATGAAACCCAGACCCGCAGTGTCTTTTAATAAAGTCACACTGCAGAGCTGGGATTCGTGACCTTGCGCGGTAAATTTTGTCGCCTGTCCCTCATGTCCTTACACCTGCATCAGACTGGGCGGCCTCATCTGATCCCTTCTCGCATGCCGCGGCCATGAGGCCGCACATTCTGAAGAAGGCGGAAGGAGATGAGTAAAGACAGGCGAAGATATCCACTGCTCGTGCCCATCAATCACACCCTCGCAGTCAAAATAAGCAAGACAACGAGGAGCGTGGTTTCAGGCAGGGCGGACGCACAGCCGCAGCCAGCCAACCAAAGATGTCAGAAGACGGGCAGCGCTAACAAGGGGGGTGCTGCGTGTCATTAAAAAGGAAAGTCACACCTCAGGGACATTGTAATGGTCTGTAATGAGACACATTTTTTCCGTGTTTAATTAAACGTGGGCAAGTAGACAAAGTCAGCCACCTTGTACAAATGCAGCAGTACTGCTGTACAAGGTGGCTGTTATACATAGAAACACCTTGGGGTGGGTGGCAGGGTCCCTTTAATTTCAGTTCATGTGCCTGCGTGGCATTTGTAGGTCACGTTGCCGGCTACACAGCAGGGGAACAGCTGGCGGTGCTGAACCCCACTAACACATTGGCTGGTGTTTTTCTCTGTGCAGCTAGCACGTCCGGGCAAAAACTGGCGGTGTTAGAGCCCAGGGTCAGCAGGAGGAGGAGAGGAGCAGAGTGTAGGCCGAAGCCTAGTTGAACCAATTTCAAAGGTAACCTTTAACCCCCCCTCAGGTGTTGCAAGGTACAAGAGCCACACCTTGTGCAGCATTAATGCTGCACAAGTAAAAGGTTGCTCTATTTAGTTTGCTCCTTGCACACGCTGAATAAAACACGTACACTATTTAGCCCATTATACTGTCAAACAGTAGTGGAGGCGTGACTTGTCTTTTTAAAGAAAAGCAGCACAGGTGTCGAAAATAACACCTTGGTGCATGGGCGCAGCTTCCTGAGCGTTGTTATTTGCTGTACAGGAGTCTGCGCTCTTGTTATCCTTTGGCCATGCGCTGTGAGCGCTGACTGTCTTCTGACCTCATTTCATGTTGGCCGATGCGGTTAGCGGTGGACATGAATCCCAGACCCACAGTGTGTTTGGAAAAAATCACACTGCGTGGCTGGGATTCGTGCCCTTGTGCAGTTAATATGTTTGCCGCTCACACATGTCCTTACACCTACTTCAGACTGGGCGGCCTCATCTGATCCCTTATCGCATGCCGCGGCCATGAGGCCGCACAGTCTGAAGAAGGCGGAAGGAGATGAGTTAAGACAGGCGAACATATGCACTGCACATGCCCATCAATAACACCCTCGCTGCCAAAATATATGAGACAACGAGGGGCGTTGTGTTGGGCAGGGTGGACGCACAGGCACAGGCAGCCAACCAATGATGTCAGAAGACGGGCAGCGCTAACAAGGGTGGTGCTGCGTATCATTAGAAAGGAAAGTCACACCTCAGGGACAGTTGAATGGTCTCAATGAGACACATTTTGTATGTGTTGAGTTCCACGTGGGCAAGGAGAAAAAGTCTGCCACCTTGTACAAATGCAGCAGTACTGCTGTACAAGGTGGCTGTTATACATAGAAACACCTGGGGGTGGGGGGCAGGCTTCCTTCAATTTCAGTTCATGTGCCTGCGTGGCGTTTGCAGGACACGTTGCCAGCTACACAGCAGGGGAACAGCTGGCAGTGCTGAACCCCACTATCACATTGGCTGTTGTTTTTCTCTGTGAAGCTCGCATTTCCGGGCAAAAACTAGCGGTGTTAGAGCCCAGGGTCAGCAGGAGGAGGAGAGGAGCAAAGTGTAGGCCGAAGCCTGCACTGGTGGCAGCTTTTGGTCGGTTGTGCCAGCGTGGCTTGTGCTGGACACGATGCCGGCTACACAGCAGGGGAACAGCTGGCGGTGCTGAACCCCACTAACACATTGGCTGGTGTTTTTCTCTGTGCAGCTAGCACGTCCGGGCAAAAACTGGCGGTGTTAGAGCCCAGGGTCAGCAGGAGGAGGAGAGGAGCAGAGTGTAGGCCGAAGCCTAGTTGAACCAATTTCAAAGGAAACCTTTAACCCCCCCTCAGGTGTTGCAAGGTACAAGAGCAACACCTTGAACAGCATTAATGCTGCACAAGTCTAAGGTTGCTCTCTTCATTTTGCTCCTTGCACACGCTGAATAAAACACGTACACTATTTAGCCCATTATACTGTCAAACAGTAGTGGAAGCGTGACTTTTCTTTTGAAGAAGACGCAGCACAGGTGTCAAAATTTACACCTAGGTGCTGGGCGCAGACTCCTTACCGTGGTTATTTGCAGTACAGGAGAGTGCGCTCTTGTGTTATCCCTTGGCAATACCCTGTTAGTGCAGGCCGTCTTATGACCTCATTTCATGTTGGCCGGTGCGGTTAACGATGGCCATGAATCCCAGACCCACAGTGCCTTTCCATAAAGTCACACTGCGGTGCTGGGATTCGTGGCCTTGGGCAGTAAATATGTTCGCCGCTCACACATGTCCTTACACCTGCTTCAGACTGGGCGGCCTCAGCTGATCCCTTATTGCCTGCCACGGCCATGAGGCCGCACAGTCTGAAGAAGGCGGAAGGAGGGGAGTGAAGACAGGCGAACATATGCACTGCTCGTGCCCATCAATCACACCCTCGCAGTCAAAATATATGAGACAATGAGGGGCGTTGTGTTGGGCAGGGCGGACGCACAGGCACAGCCAGCCAACCAATGATGTCTGAAGACGGGCAGCGCTAACAATGGGGGTGCTGCGTGTCATTAAAAAGGAAAGTCACACCTCAGGGACATTGTAATGGTCTCTAATGAGACACATTTTGTACGTGTTGAGTTCCACGTGGGCAAGGAGAAAAAGTCAGCCACCTTGTACAAATGCAGCAGTACTGCTGTACAAGGTGGCTGTTATACATAGAAACACCTGGGGGGTGGGGGGCAGGCTCACTTCAATTTCAGTTCATGTGCCTGCGTGGCGTTTGCAGGTCACGTTGCCGGCTACACAGCAGGGGAACAGCTGGCGGTGCTGAACCCCACTAACACATTGGCTGGTGTTTTTCTCTGTGCAGCTCGCAATTCCGGGCAAAAACTAGCGTTGTTAGAGCCCAGGGTCAGCAGGAGCAGGAGAGGAGCAGAGTGTAGGCCGAAGCCTGCACTGGTGGCAGCTTTTGGTCAGTTGTGCCAGTGTGGCTTGTGCTGGACACGATGCCGGCTACACAGCAGGGGAACAGCTGGCGGTGCTGAACCCAACTAACACATTGGCGGGTGTTTTTCTCTGTGCAGCTAGCACTTCCAGGCTACAACTGGCGGTGTTATAGCCCAGGGTCAGCAGGAGGAGGAGAGGAGGAGAGGAGCAGAGTGTAGGCCGAAGCCTAGTTGAACCAATTTCAAAGGTAACCTTTAATCCCCCCTCAGGTGTTGCAAGGTACAAGAGCCACACCTTGTGCATCATTAATGCTGCACAAGTAAAAGGTTGCTCTCTTAATTTTGCTCCTTGCACACGCTGAATAAAACACGTACACTATTTAGCCCATTCTACTGTAGAACAGTAGTGGAGGCGTGACTTGTCTTTTTAAAGAAAAGCAGCACAGGTGTCGAAAATAACACCTTGGTGCATGGGCGCAGCTTCCTGAGCGTTGTTATTTGCTGTACAGGAGTCTGCGCTCTTGTTATCCCTTGGCCATGCGCTGTGAGCGCTTCCTGTCTTCTGACCTCATTTCATGTCGGCCGTTGCGGTTAGCGATGGACATGAATCCCAGACCCACAGTGTGTTTTCGAAAAATCACACTGCGTGGCTGGGATTCGTGGCCTTGTGCAGTAAATATGTTTGCCGCTCACACATGTCCTTACACCTGCTTCAGACTGGGCGGCCTCATCTGATCCCTTATCGCATGCCGCGGTCATGAGGCCACCCAGTCTGAAGAAGGCGGAAGGAGATGAGTGAACACAGGCAAACATATGCACTGCACATGCCCATCAATCACATCCTCGTTGTCCAAAAAAATAAGACACCAAGGGGCGTTGTTTCGAGCAGGGCAGACGCACAGGCGCAGCCAGCTAACCAATGATGCCAAAAGACGGGCAGCGCTAACAAGGGTGGTGCTGCGTATCATTAGAAATGAAAGTCACACCTCAGGGACAGTGGAATGGTCTCAATGAGACACATTTAGTACGTGTTTAATTAAACGTGGGCAAGGAGAAAAAGTCTGCCACCTTGTACAAATGCAGCAGTACTGCTGTACAAGGTGGCTGTTATACATAGAAACACCTGGGGGTGGGGGGCAGGCTTCCTTCAATTTCAGTTCATGTGCCTGCGTGGCGTTTGCAGGACACGTTGCCAGCTACACAGCAGGGGAACAGCTGGCGTTGCTGAACCCCACTGACACATTGACTGGTGTTTTTCTCTGTGCAGCTCGCATGTCCGGGCAAAAACTGGCGGTGTTAGAGCCCAGGGTCAGCAGGAGGAGGAGAGGAGCAAAGTGTAGGCCGAAGCCTGCACTGGTGGCAGCTTTTGGTCGGTTGTGCCAGCGTGGCTTGTGCTGGACACGATGCCGGCTACACAGCAGGGGAACAGCTGGCGTTGCTGAACCCCACTAACACATTGACTGGTGTTTTTCTCTGTACAGCTCGCATGTCTGGGCAAAAACTGGCGGTGTTAGAGCCCAGGGTCAGCAGGAGGAGGAGAGGAGCAAAGTGTAGGCCGAAGCCTGCACTGGTGGCAGCTTTTGGTCGGTTGTGCCAGCGTGGCTTGTGCTGGACACGATGCCGGCTACACAGCAGGGGAACAGCTGGCGTTGCTGAACCCCACTAACACATTGACTGGTGTTTTTCTCTGTGCAGCTCGCATGTCCGGGCAAAAACTGGCGGTGTTAGAGCCCAGGGTCAGCAGGAGGAGGAGAGGAGCAAAGTGTAGGCCGAAGCCTGCACTGGTGGCAGCTTTTGGTCGGTTGTGCCAGCGTGGCTTGTGCTGGACACGATGCCGGCTACACAGCAGGGGAACAGCTGGCGGTGCTGAACCCCACTAACACATTGGCTGTTGTTTTTCTCTGTGAAGCTTGCATTTCCGGGCAAAACTAGCGGTGTTAGAGCCCAGGGTCAGCAGGAGGAGGATAGGAGCAGAGTGTAGGCCGAAGCCTAGTTGAACCAATTTCAAAGGTAACCTTTAACCCCCCCTCAGGTGTTGCAAGGTACAAGAGCCACACCTTGTGCAGCATTAATGCTGCACAAGTAAAAGGTTGCTCTATTTAGTTTGCTCCTTGCACACGCTGAATAAAACACGTACACTATTTAGCCCATTATACTGTCAAACAGTAGTGGAGGCGTGACTTGTCTTTTTAAGGAGACGCAGCACAGGTGTCAAAATTTACACCTAGGTGGTGGGCGCAGATTCCTGAGCGTTGTATTAGCTGTACAGGAGTCTGCGCTATTGTGATCCCTTGGCCATGCGCTGTGAGCGCTGCCTGTCTTCTCACCTCATTTCATGTTGGCCGTTGCGGTTAGCAATGGATATGAATCCCAGGCCCACAGTGTGTTTTCAAAAAATCACACTGCGTGGCTGGGATTCGTGGCCTTGTGCAGTAAATATGTTTGCCGTTCACACATGTCCTTACACCTGCTTCAGACTGGGCGGCCTCAGCTGATCCCATATCGCCTACCACGGCCAGGAGGCCGCACAGTCTGAAGAAGGCGGAAGGAGTTGAGTTAAGACAGGCGAACATATGCACTGCACATGCCCATCAATCACACCCTCGCAGCCAAAATATATGAAACGAGGGGGGTTGTGTCGGGCAGGGCGGACGCACCGGCACAGGCAGCCAACCAATGATGTCAGAAGACGGGCAGCGCTAACAATGGGGGTGCTGCGTGTCATTAAAAAGGAAAGTCACACCTCAGGGACATTGTAATGGTCTCTAATGAGACACATTTTGTACGTGTTGAGTTCCACGTGGGCAAGGAGAAAAAGTCAGCCACCTTGTACAAATGCAGCAGTACTGCTGTACTAGGTGGCTGTTATACATAGAAACACCTGGGGGGTGGGGCCAGGTTCCCTTTAATTTCAGTTCATGTGCCTGCGTGGCGTTTGCAGGTCACATTGCCGGCTACACAGCAGGGGAACAGCTGGCGTTGCTGAACCCCACTAACACATTGGCTGGTGTTTTTCTCTGTGCAGCTAGCACTTCCGGGCAAAAACTAGCGGTGTTTGAGCCCAGGGTCAGCAGGAGGAGGAGAGGAGCAGAGTGTAGGCCGAAGCCTGCACTGGTGGCAGCTTTTGTTCTGTTGTGCCAGCGTGGCTTGTGCTGGACACGTTGCCGACTACACAGCAGGGGAACAGCTGGCGGTGCTGAACCCCACTGACACATCACCTAGTGTTTTTTCTGTGTAGACAACACTTCCAGGTGGCAACTGACAGTGTTGAAACCCAGGGAATCAAAGAGGAGCAGAGTGTAGGCCGAAGCCTGCAGTGGAGCAAGTTGAAAGGGAACCTTTAACCCCCCCCCCAGGCATTTGTTGCTGAAAGAGCCATCTTGTACAGCAGTAATACTGCACATGGAAAATGGTGGCTCCGAAAATTATGCTCCTTGCAAACGCTGAAGTACACACTCATATAATGTGTCCCCTCACACCGTCAAACCATCCCGGAAGTGGGACTTTCCTTTGTAATGTGACACAGCACAGCCGTCATTCCAACCCCCTTGGTGCCGTGCGCCACCTCCTCAACGTTGTTTGGTTCTGTCACGGAGCCCGCGCTGTAATGTTATCCCTTGGCCATGCACAGTTAGCGGTGCCCGTCTTCTGACATCATGTAGGTGTCAGGCTGGCAGTGCCTGTGCGTCCAAGCTGCCCGAGATCCAACCTTGCAGTGTAATCTAATGTAGTCCCACTGCGGGCCAGGGATCCATGGGCATGCGCAGTGCATATCATCGCCTCTCACTCACCTCCTTCCTGCTTCTTCAGACTGTGCGGCGTCACGGCCGTGGCATGCTATTAGGGATCAGCTGACGCCGCCTAGTCTGAAGAAGCGTGAAGAAGGGGAGTGAGAGGCTAGTATATGCACTGCGCATGGCCATGGATACCAGGCCCACTGTGGGATCACATTAGACGACACTGCGAGGTGTGATTTCGGGCAGCGTGGACGCACAGGCGCAGCCAGGACGACAACAAATGATGTCAGAGGACGGGCAGCGCAAACTGTGCATGGCCAAGGGATAACATAACAGCGCAGGGTCCATGACGGAATCAAACAACGCTAAGGAGGCAGCGCTCGGTGCCAAGGGGGTAGCAATGACGGCTGTGCTGCGTCACATTACAAAGGAAAGTCCCACCTCCGGGACAGTTGGACGGTGTGAGGGGACACATTACATGAGTGTGTAGTTCAGCGTTTGCAAGGAGCATAATTTCAAGAGCGACCTTTCCCTTGTGCAGTATTAGTGCTGCACATGGTGGCTCTTTCAGTAACAAACGCCTAGGGGGGGGGGGACAGGTCCCCTTACATTTTAGTTGTGCCAGCGTGGCGGTCGCATGACACGTTGCCGGATACACAGCTGGGGATCAGCTGACGTTACTGAACCCCAATAACAGAGGAGCGACTGTTGACTGTGCACACAGCACTTCCAGGCACCAACTGGCGGTGTTAGAGCCAGGGACAGCAGGAGGAGCAGATTGGAGGTATTGCCGCACACACAGCTGGGGATCAGCTGACGTTACTGAACCCCAATAACAGAGGAGCGACTGTTGACTGTGCACACAGCACTTCCAGGCACCAACTGGCGGTGTTAGAGCCCAGGGACAGCAGGAGGAGCAGATTGGAGGTATTGCCGCACACACAGCTGGGGATCAGCTGACGTTACTGAACCCCAATAACAGAGGAGCGACTGTTGACTGTGCACACAGCACTTCCAGGCACCAACTGGCGGTGTTAGAGCCCAGGGACAGCAGGAGGAGCAGATTGGAGGTATTGCCGCACACACAGCTGGGGATCAGCTGACGTTACTGAACCCCAATAACAGAGGAGCGACTGTTGACTGTGCACACAGCACTTCCAGGCACCAACTGGCGGTGTTAGAGCCCAGGGACAGCAGGAGGAGCAGATTGGAGGTATTGCCGCACACACAGCTGGGGATCAGCTGACGTTACTGAACCCCAATAACAGAGGAGCGACTGTTGACTGTGCACACAGCACTTCCAGGCACCAACTGGCGGTGTTAGAGCCCAGGGACAGCAGGAGGAGCAGAGGAACAGAGTGTAGGCCGAAGCCTGATTGGAGCAAGTTGAAAGGGAACCTTTAACCCCCCCCCCCCCAAGATGTTTGTAGCTGAAAGAGCCATCTTGTGCAGCACTAAGGATGCAAAAGGAAAAGGTGGTTCTTTTAATTATGCTCCTTGCAAACACCGAAGTAAACACTAAAAATGTGTCCCCTTATACCGTTAAACCGTCCCGGAGGTGCGAATTTCCTTCGTAATGGGACACAGCACAGCTGTCATTCCTATCCCCTTGGTGCCGTGCGCTGCCTCCTCAGCGTTGTTTTAAGCTGTCACGGAGCCTGCGCTGTTCTGTTAGCCCTTGGCCATGCCCAATTAGCGCTGCCTGTCTTCTGACATAATTTGGTGTCAGGCTGTCAGTGCCTGTGCGTCCACGCTGCTCCAGATCCCACCTCGCAGTCTCGTCTAACGTAATCCCACTGCGGGCCTTGGAACCATGGGCATGCACAGTGCATATCCTCGACTCTCACTCCCCTCCTTCCCTCTTCTTCAGACTGTGCGGTGTCACGGCCGTGGCATGCTATTAGGGATCAGCTGACGGTGCACAGTCTAAAGAAGGCGGAGGGAAATGAGCGAGAGCCCGAGGGGAAGATATGCACTGCGCATGCCCATGGATCCCAGGCCCGCAGTGTGACTCAATCAGAAGACACTGCGAGGCGGGATCTCGGGCAGCGCGGCCGCACAGGCGCAGCCAGCCTGACACCAAATTATGTCAGAAGACAGGCAGCGCAAATAGGGCATGCCCAAGGGATAACAGAACAGCGCAGGCTCCGTGACAGCTTAAAACAACGCTGAGGAGGCAGCGCATGGCACCAAGGGGGTAGGAATGACGGCTGTGCTGCGTCACATTACGAAGGAAAGTCCCAGCTCCGGGACAGTATAACGGTATCAGTGAACACATTTTATAAGTGTTCAGTTCTGCGTGTGCAAGGAGCTAAAAAAAAAGAGCTACCTTTTTCTTGTGCAGCATTACTGCTGCACAAGATGGCTCTTTCAGTAACAAACGACGGGGGGTGGAGGGGGGACAGGTTCCCTTACATTTAGGTTGTTGTGCCAGCGTGGCGGTCGCAGGACACATTGCCGGCTACACAGCTGGGGATCAGCTGACGTTACTGAAACCCAATAACACTGGGTCGTATGTTTTTACTGTGCAGCCTGCACTTCTGAGCTGCAACTGGCGGTGTTGGAGCCCAGGAATAGCAGTTCAGGTGGTAGAAAGATGAACACAGCAGGAGACCTGGATGACACCCAATTACTTAATCAGGCAGAGGAGTGGCAAATTCCTGCGAGATCCAGGCCTGGTTCATTTTCAGGAAAGTAAGCCGGTCAACGTTAAAGGAGGATAGTCGCATGCGACGGTCTGTTAGTACACCACCTGCGGCACTAAAGACACGTTCCGATAAGACACTAGCCGCAGGGCAAGCCAGCACCTCCAATGCATACTGGCTTAGCTCTGGCCATGTATCCAGCTTAGAGACCCAAAACTTGAATGGGGAAGAGCCGTCTGGGAGTACAGTAAGAGGGCAAGCCATGTAGTCTGTCACCATCTGACGGAACCGTTGCCTCCTGCTGACTGGAGCCGCCGGTGATGGTGTAGACATTTGGGGCGGGCACACAAAAGTGTGCCAGAGTTGTGCCATACTGGGCTTGCCTTGGGCAGAGGCACTGCTTCTGCTCCCTCTTTGGGCAGAGCCTCCCCCACTGCCTCGACGCACTGAGCTGCTTTGTAAAGCACTAGCAGCACTCCTCTCAGTTGGACAGGAGAAGATGATGGAATTCACCAGTGTGTCGTGGTACTCCCGCAATTTACGCTCCCGGGTCAACGCAGGGATGAGGTTTTGGACGTTGTCCCGGTAGCGAGGATCGAGGAGGGTGAACACCCAATAATCAGGCATGTTGAGAATGTGGTCAATGCGGCGGTCGTTTCTCAGGCACTGCAGCATGAAATCCACCATGTGCTGCAGAGTGCCAACTGGCCCAGAAACGCTGTCCCCTGCTTGAGACATGATCTCTGCCCGCTCGTCATCACCCCACCCTCGCTGTAAACACTGACCACTGGACAATTGTGTCGTTCCCTCCTCTGGACGGAGCTCTTCCTCCTCCATTGACTCCTCCTCATCCTCCTCACAAATTGGCCCCTGCGTACCCCTTTGTGAGGAACCACGTGGCGCTGACTCTCCAGAAGCTGATGGAAAAGGTGACTCCTCATCCACCACCTCTTCCACAACATCATCCCTTAACCCTTGCAAAGTTTGCTGAAGCAGGCAGATAAGGGGGACAGTCATGCTGACTAGTGCATCATCTGCACTTGCCATCCGCGTGGAATAATCAAAAGGACGCAAAGCCTGGCAGACGTCCTTCATAGTGGCCCACTCTGTGGTTGTGAAGTCTGATCGGCGCTGACTGCGACTTCTTTGCGCCTGATGCAGCTGGTACTCCATAACTGCTTGCTGCTGCTCACACAACCGCTCCAACATATGTAACGTGGAATTCCACCGGGTAGGTAGGTCACATATGATGCGGTGTTCCGGAAGGCGGAATCGGCGCTGCAGAGCAGCAATGCGGGATCTGGCCAAGCTGGAACGCCGCAAGTGAGCACACTCTAGGCGGACCTTGTGCAGCAGGGCATCAAGATCCGGATAGTCCCTCAGAAAACTCTGCACAACCAAATTGAGCACATGTGCCAGACATGGGATGTGAGTGAGGTTGCCAAGGGCCAAAGCTGCCACCAGATTTCGTCCATTGTCACACACTACCATGCCTGGCTGGAGATTCGCTGGCAGTAACCACACATCGCTCTCCTGCTTGATGGCATTCCAGAGCTCCTGCGCTGTGTGGCTTCGATGCCCCAATGAAACTAGTTTCAAGACGGCCTGCTGACGTTTGGCCACGGCTGTGCTCATGTCGGTCATAGGTAAACGTTCACGGGTCCATGTGGAGGTGGACTGTGACGGATCCTGCAGAGAGGAATCTGAGGAACTGGTGTAAGAGGAGGAGTCGATGCGTACAGACTGGATTCCTGCAATCCTTGGAGTGGGCAGGACACGTCCTGCGCCACTCGCACGATCTGTACCTGGCTCAACAACATTAACCCAATGGGCAGTGAGGGAAACATATCGCCCCTGTCCATGCTGACTGGTCCACGCATCGGTGGTGAGGTGGACCTTGCTACTGACGGCGTTCAGTAGCGCATGTTTTATGTTTGCCTCAACATGCCTGTGCAGGGCAGGGACAGCCTGCCTGCTGAAGTAAATGCGGCTGGGCACCTTGTACTGTGGGACTGCCAATGCCATCAAGTCACGGAAGCTGTCAGTCTCCACCAGCCTGAACGAGAGCATTTCCAGGGACAACAGTTTGGCAATGCCTGCATTCAGAGCCTGTGCTCGGGGGTGGTTGGCCGAGAATGCCCGCCTTTTCTCCCATGCCTGTACTACCGATGGCTGTAGAGTAGACTGGGAGTGTGAGGATGACTGGGAAGGTGGTGCTGTGGGTGGAATTACACAAGGTCTCTGGACAACAGTGCCAGAGGTTCTTCCATGGCGATCCTGGGAGGAAGCCAAACCAGCTGTGCGTGAGCTGGAGGAAGAGGCAACACGAGCTGAAGAGGTGGTAGCTGCCGCTGTTGGTTGGCCTACATCTTCAGTCTGTTTCTGTAACTCCACCGCGTGCCTGGTCCGCACATGTTTCCACATATTTGTGGTATTGAGGTTGCTGACATTTTTCCCTCTTTTTACTTTCTGATGACACAGCTTGCATTTGACAAAACAAATGTCATCTGCATCTGTGTCAAAAAAGGACCAGGCACTGCAAGTCTTGGGAGCGCCCTTTTTGGCTTTGGAAAGAGACAGGCTCCTAACGGGTGCCAAAGTGGAGGCTACAGGCTCCGCAGTCTTCCCCCTCCCTCTCCCTCTTTGGCCCGTAAGGGGAAGCTCTTCCTCATAGCTGCTCCCACCACCTTCCTGTTCCTCACGCCACGATGGGTCAAGGACCTCATCATCTCCACTACCCTCTGCCACCAACTGCTCCTCCTGGGTAGTCTCGGCAGCACAGTATGCATCAGAAAGCGGCACCTGAGTTTCATCATCAGATGCGTACTGCGCTGTGGTCACCGGAGGCACTGGCCCACCTGCCTCTTCAGAGTCAGAGAGAAAAAGCTGTTGGGCATCACTGCACACTGCCTCTTCTTCCATTTCTCCAATGCTGCTTGGCTGGCCCCCTGTTTCCAAGCCAAGAGATTCAGAGAACAGAAGTAGAGACGGCTCCTGTCCTGGGCTCTCTGACTGCCTGGCCAATTTGGCAGGTGGTGAAGAGACAGATGGCTGCTCTCCAGTGCTCTGTGCCTGAGAGGATGTGGCACTAACTGAAGTCGATGCCGAGGCGTTAGCTGCCATCCACCCGACAACGGCTTCAATTTGGTCTTCACGCAGCAGCGGTGCACGGCGCTCTCCGACAAAGCTGCGCATGAAGGACTGTTCCCTGCTGAAACTGAGTGACGACGAGTCACCGGCGCCCGCAGCAGGCACAGAATCACCACGTCCTCTCCCTGCTCCTCTCCCTGCTCCGCGCCCACGCCCACGTGCCTTACTCCCTGCCCTCTTCATCTTGGTTGACAGAAAAAGATAAGCAGAAAAGTACTAAGGCCTTAGTGTGCTTATTCCTGAAATGCTCCTCCTAACAGGTGTAAGAAACACTAATGTTGTAAAGTGTGGACTAAACTTTATTATTTTTCAAATCTGGCCTACACAAGTGTTAAGTTGTGTTTGGTGAACTTTACTTTTTTTTTGTGCAGATCGGTCTACAGAGCTAGTTTAAATCACGCGGAGACCGTGCAGACAGCCGTAAACGGCGCTGCAAGGCCAAAAAACCCTCCTCTAGGTTATCCTATGTAGTGTTTTTCCACTATTTAGCTGGAGGAAGGTGGAAAGACACTAATAGAGAATCCGCAACGTGTGCACATACCGAAAATTTCCTCGTAGGTCTGCAGCAGCCTCAGGCTATATTAGTGGATGGTGCACACAAACAAACCAGGTGAGAACCATTGTGCATGTCCTCAAATATTTTTATACCAACATCAGACCCGATTGAGCTTTTTTCCTTTCCAATTTTTCTCTTTATTGAACACTCAAAATAAGTCGCACATCATACAAAAGTGCATGGTAATTCATTTATTTAAAGCAAATCATTTATAGTTCCCGCCATTTATTATAAAAACATTCATATGCCTTTTTTGTCCTTGGCTGAGATAACTTAATTGTCGCAAAAGGATGAAACAATATGAATACAGTTGGAGTATGATAAAACAATGGTACACTAAACAGCAAGTAACAATCTACAGATATAACATGCAGCATGTAATGTTATACACACAGAAGTCTATATAAAACGGCATCTTTATAGTATAAAACCCATAAAACTCAATGTATATTTTATATACGTGCAGCAAGCCATAAAACAAAAATTCTGAAAATACAGTTTTTCTGGTCATTGGGGGTTACTGGTGTAAATGGTTACTAGACAATTTCAAGGGTATGTTCTCAATATTGGTTCAATTCATAAAATGATGGATTTGTGGTTTGCAGTAAACTGCTGCATTAATGTTTTTTTCTAGTATTTTTTTAGTATTTTAGGCTGTGGCAGCTTTTTTGACCTCTAGGTGTCACTACTGCAGTTGATGAAAAGTACAAACAGCAATAACACCAGCATATCATTACTGAGAGATTACTCCTTAAAAGTTAAAATATGATTGAAAAAAAGGAAAGATTTTATTTTTATGAAAAATAGTAAAAAAAAAATAGTTTTAAGAGATTTGAAAAGAAATGTAAAATAAACCAACCAAGGCTGTTTCTGAAAACAATACTGTTAGGATGAATTAGGATTACTGTTTATGACCCTCCCCAGAGGAACTTGCATATGTGTAGCTAATAAAGAATATTGTATAAAAAGGAAAGAAAAGAACGTGGTACATTCACAGCTGCCTTCATGATAAGACAGAGGTAGACAGATAAAGTTGGTGCACCCGTTGTCACCTTGCAGTCCTGAACTACTGGATTTAATAACTGATTCATAAATGTAACTTATGTAAATTTTTTGTCTAAGAAAATATAATTCGGATGTCAATAAGAATCACATTTTTTATGAACCCTGGCATGTCAGAAAAGATTTCAATTTTAAGCAGGTCACATTGGAAAGGCTACTTTGTAATATTAATAGTGATAAGCGAATATACTCGTTACGTGAGATTTCTCGAGCACACTCGGGGGTCCTCCGAGTATTTTTTTGTGCTCGGAGATTTAGTTTTTCTTGCCGCAGCTGAATGATTTACATCTGTTAGCCATCATAAGTACATGTGGGGGTTGCCTGCTTGCTAGGGAATCCCCACATGTAGTTATGCTGGCTAACAGATGTAAATCATTCAGCTGCGGCAATAAGAACTAAATATCCGAGCACTAAAAAATACTCGGAGGACCCCCGAGCATGCTCGAGAAATCTCGAGTAACGAGTATATTCGCTCATCACTAAATATTAACTTTGCATATAAATTGAGGTGCTAAAAAGAAGCCAATTTCTTGTAAGTTTCCAGCTATTGCATTAGCTGAAATAGGACTGCAAGGTTCCACGGCGGCGAACATCACAGGTCCAGCAGTGGAAACCACCTCCTAAAGAATTCGCATGGCGAATATTCACTTTAATGGTGGAGATGCCTGGAATGAAAAAAAAAAAGATATCTGAGCATTAAAGAGAAAGATAATAAATAAAATAACATTATATTGGACAATGCTTCAAATGCTATTCCCTTAAATTATCTATAAACTGTCTCCAAACTGGAGCTTCACTTTCCATGGAGTTCGTCAGCAGTTTTGGCTATTGAGGAAGTTTAGTTTCAGTCGGGTGTGGGCTACTCCCGCAGGTGTCCAGAAGGTGGTCCCTAGTGGGAAGTGCTTACTGCAGGGAAACAAGGGTACATAAGTGTTGGCGACTGATTCTGGGAGTGGTGGGCGCCAAATAAAACTGCACCTCTCCTACCTAGGTCTGTCAGCAAGCTTTTACCCTTGAAATGTACTGACTGTGCTAGATAGGGGCGGTGTATGTATAATTTTACCCTATGTTAAGTATGTACACATTTGATGTATCAACTCCTTAATTGCTCACCTAGGTTCTCAAACATCTTGTGAATGGAAGTCTCATTGGCATCCACCATTACACGTTTCTCATCCAGCATTAGGACATTCATGGAAAGCCATTTGGAAGACATCCATAGAGGATGATCTGAAAAATAAATGTCATGTGGTTAAAAAAAATGTGCTGACTGCATATTATAGGTGGGGACAATCTCTCCCCGCCCCTGAGGAGACAATGATCTCTACTATACAATACAATGCTTTACTATACAATAGTGCATTTTTAACTTATGTTACTGTACATTAAGGGTATGGACACACAATTTTTTTTTACGTGTGAACTCTTCAAGAAAAAGATGCTTCTTGTCTTTTTTTTTTTACAGCTTTTAAGTGCTTTTTTTACATTTTAAACACCGGCAGGGTTTTTATTTTCCAGAATTTTCATGGCATCTTGTTCACTGTCATTTTCCGGACCTTGCTATAACTCCACTGAATAATAAGGAAACGTCAAGCATTTTTTTAAGCAAAAATGCTTGGAAAATGCTCAAAAAGATGCCCGAGCATCTTTAGTACAGGTCCTTCTCAAAAAATTAGCATATAGTGTTAAATTTCATTATTTACCATAATGTAATGATTACAATTAAACTTTCATATATTATAGATTCATTATCCACCAACTGAAATTTGTCAGGTCTTTTATTGTTTTAATACTGATGATTTTGGCATACAACTCCTGATAACCCAAAAAACCTGTCTCAATAAATTAGCATATTTCACCCATCCAATCAAATAAAAGTGTTTTTTAATAACAAACAAAAAAACCATCAAATAATAATGTTCAGTTATGCACTCAATACTTGGTCGGGAATCCTTTGGCAGAAATGACTGCTTCAATGCGGCGTGGCATGGAGGCAATCAGCCTGTGACACTGCTGAGATGTTATGGAGGCCCAGGATGCTTCAATAGCGGCCTTAAGCTCATCCAGAGTGTTGGGTCTTGCGTCTCTCAACTTTCTCTTCACAATATCCCACAGATTCTCTATGGGGTTCAGGTCAGGAGAGTTGGCAGGCCAATTGAGCACAGTAATACCATGGTCAGTAAACCATTTACCAGTGGTTTTGGCACTGTGAGCAGGTGCCAGGTCGTGCTGAAAAATGAAATCTTCATCTCCATAAAGCATTTCAGCCGATGGAAGCATGAAGTGCTCCAAAATCTCCTGATAGCTAGCTGCATTGACCCTGCCCTTGATGAAACACAGTGGACCAACACCAGCAGCTGACATGGCACCCCACACCATCACTGACTGTGGGTACTTGACACTGGACTTCAGGCATTTTGGCATTTCCTTCTCCCCAGTCTTCCTCCAGACTCTGGCACCTTGATTTCCGAATGACATGCAAAATTTGCTTTCATCAGAAAAAAGTACTTGGGACCACTTCGCAACAGTCCAGTGCTGCTTCTCTGTAGCCCAGGTCAGGCGCCTCTGCCGCTGTTTATGGTTCAAAAGTGGCTTTACCTGGGGAATGCGGCACCTGTAGCCCATTTCCTGCACACGCCTGTGCACGGTGGCTCTGGATGTTTCCACACCAGACTCAGTCCACTGCTTCCTCAGGTTCCCCAAGGTCTGGAATCGGTCCTTCTCCACAATCTTCCTCAGGGTCCGGTCTCCTCTTCTCGTTGTACAGCGTTTTCGGCCACATTGTTTCCTTCCAACAGACTTACCATTGAGGTGCCTTGATACAGCACTCTGGGAACAGCCTATTTGTTGAGAAATTTCTTTCTGGGTCTTACCCTCTTGCTTGAGGGTGTCAATGATGGCCTTCTTGACATCTGTCAGGTCGCTAGTCTTACCCATGATGGGGGTTTTGAGTAATGAACCAGGCAGGGAGTTTATAAAAGCCTCAGGTATCTTTTGCATGTGTTTAGAGTTAATTAGTTGATTCAGAAGATTAGGGTAATAGGTCGTTTAGAGAACCTTTTCTTGATATGCTAATTTATTGAGACAGGTTTTTTGGGTTATCAGGAGTTGTATGCCAAAATCATCAGTATTAAAACAATAAAAGACCTGACAAATTTCAGTTGGTGGATAATAAATCTATAATATATGAAAGTTTAATTGTAAT
Source organism: Ranitomeya imitator (assembly GCF_032444005.1). Taxonomy (NCBI): domain Eukaryota; kingdom Metazoa; phylum Chordata; class Amphibia; order Anura; family Dendrobatidae; genus Ranitomeya; species Ranitomeya imitator. The sequence continues at coordinate 511,307,826 of NC_091285.1, read as the reverse complement.
CATTACATTATGGTAAATAATGAAATTTAACACTATCTGCTAATTTTTTGAGAAGGACCTGTATATCTTTTGAACCTTCCCATTAACTTGTTTTGTAAAGTACAGAGTTTCTTCAGAGCAAAAAAAGCCTGAGGAATGAACATATCATTTCTTTTAACCACTAGAACTCTTTGAGAAACCTGAAGCAGTTAAGAGACTGAACATATGAATAGTAAGTGGTTATCTGAGCATTTTCTGGATGCTTTTTCAGGTCGGTTTTGGAATGGGCCTGTCTGAAAAAGATGTCATGTGCACATACCCTTAAGTCCCAATTCATCAAAGCTATTACATAAATTTTTCTGAAAAGTTGCAAAATTTGGGTGACTTTTAATGTTTTCACGCCAGTTTCAACAAGTTTGATTGATACAGGTGGAGCTGGGACAGGACGTGATCGGAATGGGGGTGTGACATCACAGCTTGTCTAATCCATGGCAAGCTGAAGCCAGAAATCTTACTCCAGTCTCTGACTGGAGTAAGATTTGTGACGAGGCACACACACTATTCATCAATCAGGAGTGTCTGACACACCAGGCATTCTCATTAAGATTGGTATGAACTATGCTGGTCTTGTTGAATCGAGGCCTTAGTGTGAAGGTGGTCAGATGCCAGAAAAATGTCTCATATGTCAGATTTATGTGCAACACCATAAACCCTATATGTATAATAAATACAATTGTCTTCATAGTAAATTGAATATAACATGTGCATTGAAAACTACACCAATCTGTTAATTATTATTATTTTGTTAGCTTCTTCCAGACACTGCAAGCTCCTAACTTCCCTCACCAAATTCATAGTCAAGACATATACAGAAAATTGTGTCCAGTCATTGTGAGTCTACAACATATAATTCCAAGCATAAAGTTGTATATGTGACACCCCAGGGTCCTGATTGTCACAGTGGCATTGCTTTCCTCACGTGGAGAGTGATGTCACACTTGGAAGCGAAGTAAGATCTTTCACCAGGTAAACACAAGCATACAACATGTTCACACTCCAGGCCAGAAGGGGGAGCTCTGACCCAGCTTATGGGTGGCTCCCCTATATAAATATTCTGGTTTGGAGGGAAAGTCAGTCAGAGAGTGGGGGAAGGCCAGAGAGGAGCTTGTCAAGGAACATCAGCTCAGGCGGAGTTGGTAAGGAAGGAGTATAGCTGAGCAGACGTAGGAGTCTGCAGTTCCTGGCAGAAAGAGAGATAAAGGACTGTGGGGCCGTGCAGCCACGAGAAAGAACTGCAGCTCCTGGACAGAGATAACACAGAAAGACGAACAGATTTGTAGTGAGCGTGCAGGAGAGTGAAGCACAGGCGAGTGACAACTGGGGAGGACAGCAGCGATTGGGCTACCTCCCTGCAAAGCGCAGATACCGGTAGCCGGAAGACCGAGGTTGTGAGGGACTCCAAGACTTACAGCAGAAACCAGCAGGACAGCTGAACTACACGTAACCTTTCTGCCCTAATACCCAGGAGACACAGTGGCCGGGTCGTGATAGAGACCCTGTAAAAAGGCTCAAGCCACCTGTCATATGGGTTTGTGTCCCACCTTTAAGGAGGACAGAGAGAACTGTGAGGACCTTGCCAGAAGCGATAGGCAGTAAGGGACTACAACACCACCGCACTAGTAGGAAGGCTTCTAACTCCACCTGATAAAGGAGACTCTGAACGCGCTTCCAAGCCGGGCGGACCCTGCCTGTACCTGTGATCTGGTGCCCTGGACTGCGGCTGCCTGAAGTCTTCAGTAAACCAGGTAAAGAGACTGCAAATCTGTGTCCTCCGTTCTTTACTGCACCACTCACTATCCTCATCTATACACCTACCTACCTACCTACCTACCTACCTACTTCACCTATGGGAAGTTATACCATCTAGCTGCCATAACACCACCCCAGCAGACCCCTTTAAGCAGCATCGGTCCCCTCTGACCGTATACCACAGGTGGCATCACAAACACAAACTTTATTCACCAAATTCCCTTAAAAGATCTTTCCCTTTCCCAGGACCACGGACTGGGTCACAGTCACCGTGACATCCCCTTTAATTGCGACATGACCCTTTACCGCGTACCCCACGGCCCTGGCGGGTGACTCATATATACCTCACTGATCAGATGGAACACATCAAAGTAAGCTCGAGCACTAAACACTTATCTTATCAATCCTACTACTAGCCTTCAGTGTTGATCCAGAGTAAGACTCCATTTGCAATATGTTTGCAGGTTGGTGGTCTTTTAATAGCCTGTTTACACCAGTTCAGATGTGCACTGAACGATCAGTAACAGACAGTAATAGATGCTCAGTGTGGATAGGCTGCCATTGCCCTTGGTAGCACAGGTTCTCTTTATACAGGATGATGCGCTGCCGAGAATGATGATCTTTTGGGCAAGCCAACATCAAAAAAGGAAGAACTGTGGCTCCCCAGGGTCCTGATCATCACAGTAATGTTGCTCTCCTCACAGGGAGAGTGCTGTTACGTTTGGAGACAAGGAAGGATAACTGCATCCAGGTACCACAATGCATGCAATATGTTCACACTCCAGACCAGAAGGGGGAGCTCTAAGCCTGTTTAAGGTGAACTCCCCTATAAGAACATCCTGATCTGGAGGGAAAGAGTTTAGTTCCTGTCAGAGAGACACAGAGAAAGGAAGCAGAGGAGCCGTGTAGCCTGAAGTGCTACAGCTCCTGGAAGGAAACATTTCAGAAAGCATAATACGTTGCAGTGCGCGTGCAGGAAAGCAAAGCAAACAAAGCAAAGGAGAGGATACCAGAAGGGGACCAGCCCCGAGCAGGCTGCCTCCTTCTGAGGCGCAGATAACGCCGGTAGTCGGAACACTGAGGTAGTAAGGACCTCTACGCCTTCATTCAGAGACATGTAGAGGAGGGGGCAGTGTTCTGGATCATCACTGCATTGAGAAACACGTGATGGTGTCTCCACGTTGTTGGATGTTTTGGTCTCCATGAGGTCAATCATACGTGCCCTTATAATCATTCAGAGACCGGCAGGACCTTCCCCCTTTTACACGGACGTCCCAGGGTCACGGACCGGGTCAGCCACTGTGAACCGCAGGACCCGGTACCGAGTACCTCACGGCCCTGACGAGGAGCTCCAGAACCAATAAACAAATGTCTTGCTTTTTCATCAGAAGATCTGCAGCCCCTTTAGAGTGCACGATTATCATGAAACAAGCGTTCTTTTACAATAATGATACAGTATAAATGGACATTAAAGAGGTTTTCCCATGAACAAAGTTAATTTTAATCAATAGATCTTGGAATAATAATCAGTTCCACCAGGAACATTTTATTTAAACATATCCAATTGTGGAAGTTTTTATTATTCCAAGATCTATTGATTAAAGTGTACTTTGTTAGTGGGAAAACCCCTTTAAGGCTTTATAGCGGTGGACGACGTCTGTTTCGTGTAGATCAGAGGCTTCAATGGGTTCAAGAACCTGGACCCATTGAAGTGTCTGATCCACGTCAAACGGCCATCGTCCACCACTGAACCTGCTCCGCTGCATCCATGTATTGAGTGTCCTGAATAAAAAAGAATTGTTTTACTGGATCACCGAGTGCCATCTATTTTTTTCTCCCTGACCTGGATTAGAAGAAGCATATATCACACTTACCATCTGGGATGAGTGGAGTGGGGGGAGTGACAACAGTCCAGCCAGCCTTCTTGAAGAGTTCAATCTGTTAAAATGCATCAAAAGGGCTATTACTAGAAGATATACACCATGTTCCAAATTATTATGCAAATTATATTTTTCTCGGATTTTCCTAAATGGTCGGTGCAAATAACAGTCAGTCTAATAAAAGTCATCACCCGTTAGAGTATACATCGAATTTTATTGAAGAAACCTCCCAATGATAACAGTATAATCTCCAAAACGAAAAAAAAACCTCAAAATGCACTGTTCCAAATTATTAGGCACAGTAGAATTTCTAAACATTTGATATGTTTTAAAGAACTGAAAATGCTCATTTGTTGAATTTGCAGTATTAGGAGGTCACATTAACTGAACAAAAAACCTATTTAACTCCAAAACATCCTTACAGGCCAAGCTACATGTTAACTTAGGAACCCTTGTTTGATATTATCTTCACAATTCTTGCATCCATTGAACTTGTGAGTTTTTGGAGAGTTTCTGCTTGTATTTCTTTGCATGAAGTCAGAATCGCCTCCCAGAGCTGCTGTTTTGATGTGAATGGCCTCCCACCCTCATAGATCTTTTGCTTAATGACACTCCAAAGGTTCTCTAAAGGGTTGAGGTCCGGGGAAGATTGTGGCCACACCATGAGTTTATCTCCTTTTATGCCCATAGCAGCCAATGACTCAGAGGTATTATTTGCAGCATGAGATGGGGCATTGTCATGCATGAAGATGATTTTGCTCCTGAAGGCACATTTCTGCTTTTTATACCATGGAAGAATGTTGTCAGTCAGAACCTCTGTTTACTTTGCAGAGGTCATTTTCACAACTTCAGGAACCTTAAAGCATCCTACCAGCTATTTCCCCTTGATTCTGGCCCAAAGCATAACTCTTCCACCTCTTTGCTGACGTCGCAGCCTTGTTGGGACATGGTGGCCATCCACCATCCATCCACTACTCCATCCATCTGGACCATCCAGGGTTGCTTGACACTCATCATTAAACAAGACTGTTTGAAAATTAGTCGTCATGTATGTCTGGGCCCACTTCAACCGTTTCTGCTTGTGAACACTGTTTAGGGGTGGCCGAATAGTAAGTTTATGCACCATCTTTAGTTTCGAGAGACTCCAGAGGCACCAGCAGCTTGAAATAACTGTTTGCTGCTTTGTAAGGCGTTGCGTTGGGACCACCAGGAACTTGGAACGACTCACACTTCACCGTTACTTGCTTCCATTGTGGATACAGGGACCGGGTCGCACTGTCCTTGCACCTGACTGCAGTGCTGCTCCTGCTGCCTCCTGCTCGTCTTTCTGCTAGCTTGGCGCTGCGCCTGCGCTGCCGCTGGACGCCTGGACCTGGGTGGTGGAGGACGTGGATGACAGATCTCTTCTCTGAGCTCTTAGGATGATGTCGAGCTCTCACCGGAAGTGACAGGACAGTCGGCCCGGAAGTGACTCTGCGAGCGAGTGTATCCATGGTGACGGTCTCGGTCCCAGAGGTGAGTATTCCTGCAGCTGCGCAGTGGGGCGGTGATGATGGATGTGCTCAGCCTCCGCCTCCAAGTCCTGGCTGGGAGACTGTCACACAACAGCACAGCGTCAGCGGGGCCCCCCAGGAGCGCATAACGGAAGTGTGTCTGTGTGAGTGTACCAACCATTACTACCGTAAATGGGCCCCCGTCTCGCCAGGGTCCCAGCCCTTCCCCGGGTACGCCGGGTGCTGACGCCGGCCCTGATCCTACACCTTGAGTTTCGAGAGACTCCAGAGGCACCAGCAGCTTCAAATAGCTGTTTGCTGCTTTGTAATGGTATTTTGGCAGCTGCTCTTAATACAATGAATTTGTCTGGCAGAAACCTTCCTCATTATGCCTTTATCTGCATGAACTCAGTCTGTGCTCTGTTACAGTCACAAATCTCTTCACAGTATGATGATCACTCTTAAGTTTTCGTGAAATATCTAATGTTTTCATACTTGTCGAAGGCACTGCACTATTCAATGCTTTTCAGCAGCAGAGAGATCCTTTTTATTTCCCATATTGCTTGAAACCTGTGGCCTGCTTAATAATGTGGAACATCATTTTTAAGTAGTTTTCCTTTAGTTAGAATCACCGGGAAAACTAATTATCACATGTGTTTAAGATTAATTTAAGTTATCCATTGAGCCCTGAGACACAATACTATCCACAAATGTATTTGAAAAACAAAACAATTAAATCTTTATGACACTTAAATTCAATTTGCATAATAATTTATAACACAGTGCAATGTATGATCTGATGGTATAGAGGAGACCTGACCCGCAGACTGGTACAGTCATAGGGTTTTATGCAGTGACATCCTGCACCATGCTGCCACCCTCCACCCAGCGTCTCACTTTCACTATCTGCATCCTGGTGATGTAGATACCGGTAAATGACATAATACGGTGTCATGGGACTGTGTTGGGACATCATTCTGAGCGGGTGGCTGTGTGGAAACATGATACTATGTAATGGGGCTGTGTGGGGGTAATCATTCTGTGCGTGGGGACAGAACACTGTGTAGAATACTGTGTAGTGAGGCTTTGTGGCCATGTCAATGTGTAGGCAGCTGTGTGGTGACATTATACTATGTGGGGACATCAGTCTGCGTAGGCAGGCTTTTATAGAGATGCCACACTGTTTGAGGGGTGGTGTGGTGACATTCTGAATGGGAGGGATGTGTGGGACATAATACTGTGTAGTGAGGCTATGTGGGGTTGTCATACTTTGTAGGAGGCTTTCAGGGGACATCTTACTGTTTAAAGGGAACCTGTCACCAGTTCTGGCTGATATAAGATATGGCCATCACCTTTCAGGGCTTATATACAGCATTCTATAATACTGTATATCTTCCCCCAACCCTACCTGGAAGAGAAGAAAAATAACTTTTATTATACTCACCTGCGGGGCGGTCCGGTCCGAGGGATGTCGCTCTTCTTGGTCCGGCACCTCCCATCTTCTTATGATCGCTGCCCTCCTGCTTTCCTGCTTGCTTTGTGTGGATGACGCGTCCCTGCATCATCCACACAGTCTCCTCGGCACCGCTCTCCTGTGCAGGTGTACTTCTCTGTCCTGTTGAGGGCAGAGCAAAGTACTGCAGTGCGCAGGTGCCGGGAAAAGTCAGAGAGGAGACTGTGCGAGGAGACTGTGTGGATGATGCAGCGACACATCATCCACAGGAAGCAAGCAGGAGGGCAGCGTCGTAAGAAGATGGGAGACCCCAGACCAAGAACAGCGACGCAGGTGAGTGTAATAAAAGTTATTTTTTTTCTCTTGTAGTTCGGGTTGACAGGTTCACTTTAACGGACTATGTGGTGACATATTATTATGTTAGGACATTACACTGTGCGTGGAGAATGTGGAGGCATCATATTGTTTTGGGAGCTGTTGATCAAAATACAAGGGCTGATTAACAGGAACAGTATAATTCACTGCTTTATATAAAGTTTTCAAAAATCAGGAAATCTTATGGTATTGATTCACTTCTACAGGTTAAGAATCTACTATATAATTGTCTAAGGGTCACTTCCGTCTTTCTGTCTGTCTGTCTTTCTGTCTGTCTGTCACGGATATTCATTGGTCGTGGCCTATCTGTCATGGAAATCCAAGTCACTGATTGGTCGTGGCAAAACGCCCACGACCATTGCCACGACCAATCAGCGACGGGCGCAGTCCGGCGGCAACATGGCCGCTCCTTCGTCCCCGCAGTCAGTGCCCGCTCCATACTCCCCTCCACTCAGCGCTCACACAGGGTTAATGGCAGCGCTAATGGACCGCGTTATGCCGCGGTGTAACGCACTCCATTAACGCTGCTATTGCTATTAACCCTGTGTGACCAACTTTTTTACTATTGATGCTGTCTATGCAGCATCAATAGTAAAAAGATCTAATGTTAAAAATAATACAAAAAATAAAAAATCATCATATACTCACCTTCCGGCGCCTTTCCCGCTCCTCGCGACGCTCCAGTGACCGCTCCATGCATAGCGATCTCGCGAGATGATGACGTAGCGGTCTCATGAGACCGCTACGTCATCATCTCGCGAGACCGCAATGCACTCTTGAGACCGGAGCGCGTGAGGAGCGTCGGTAAACGCTTCCTGGATCCAGGGGCCAACGGAAGGTGAGCATATAACTATTTTTTATTTTAATTCTTTTTTTAACAGGGATATGATGCCCATATTGCTATATACTAAGTGGGCTGTGCAATATACTACTCGGGCTGGGGAATATACTACGCGGGCTGTCCAATATACTACGCGGGCTGTGCAATATACTATGTGACTGGGCAATATACTACGTGACTGGGCAATATACTACGTGGCTGGGCAATATACTACGTGGCTGGACAATATTCTATGTGGCTGGGCAATATACTACGTGGCTGGGCAATATGCTATGTGGCTGGGCAATATAGTACGTGACTGGGCAATATAGTACGTGACTGGGCAATATACTATGTGACTGGACAATATACTATGTGGCTGGGCAATATACCTATGGCTGGGCAATATACTACGTGGCTTGGCAATATACTATGTGGCTGGGCAATATAGTACGTGACTGGGCAATATACTACGTGACTGGGCAATATACTATGTGGCTGGGCAATATACTACGTGGCTGGGCAATATACTATGTGGCTGGGCAATATAGTACGTGACTGGGCAATATAGTACGTGACTCGGCAATATACTACGTGACTGGGCAATATACTACGTGGCTTGGCAATATACTACGTGGCTGGGCAATATACTACATGGCTGGGCAATATACTATGTGGACATGCATATTCTAGAATACCCGATGCGTTAGAATCGGGCCACCATCTAGTATATGTTATAATCAGCCCCATCATAACATTTATTAGCAGTAATAATAACTAGTCAACAGACTTAATTCTTCTCAATATTAAGTGATAATAATTAATATAAAACAATAATGATAAACAGAATTAAGTTCAGCGGCCTGGTTCGGGCCTACACACAATCACAATATATCATGTGGCTCTTTGGGCAAATTTACTGCCCACCCCAGCGACAGACACACAGACAGACAGACAGATAGATAGAAATCAATATTTTGTAATCACCTGATGGCAGGGGCGATCTGGGTTAGAGAGTACAAGGCCTGGTCCAATAATATTGAAGGTTGCATCAATGTGCATAGGATTGGGGTCCTTAAAGGAGATGACATGCACTTTGTACTCGGGTGCCAGATGTCTGCGCATCCATTCAATTCCAAGGTAGTTTGTCACCTAAAGAAAAAAAACAGAATTTAATAGCATCAACACTAACATATCTGGTCCTTGTGGCTGTCAATTATCCATTATATCATAACCTTAAAGGGAACCTGTCATGGCCTTTGTAGCATGTAAAGTGTCCCTGGTCCGTTGTTAGTGATGCAATGTGCATCACTGACATGATTTTCCCATTAAAATCGCCACTGTAATACTTATAAAAAAACACTTTATATAGTGATATCTTAGCTGTTCGTTTAGTCATAGGGGTGTGCTTCATTCTGTTCAGTCAGGCTTGTTCCCGCCCACGCAATTTCAGTTGTTCCCGGGGTTGCGCCGAAGTCTCTGTATATCCCGCGCTCTCGCAGTTCGTGTTTTGCAACGCTTTGTAAAGTGTGCATTGGGAGAGCCGCGCTTGCGCGATATGTAGTTGCGGACCCGCACTTATACATTGTCCATCGGCGATCCGCACATACGCTGTGACGAGTGACTACCTGCGCGTGTGCACTGAAGCTGGTATTAGTTCCCAGCTTCACTGACTGTGTGCGCAGGTGCCGGAGCATGCGCAGACAGTCAGTGAAGCTGGGAACTAAAACCAGCTACAGTGCGTATGCGAGGGTAGCCGCTCATCACGGCGCAAGCGCGGATTGCCGATGGGCAATGTGCAAGTGTGGGTCAGCAACTACATATTGCGCATGCGCGGCTCCCCAATACACACTGCGCAGGCGCCGCGAAACAGTAAACCTTGTGCAAGTGCAGGATTTTCAGTGACATCAGTGCAACCCCAGGAACAATTCAAATTGTGTGAGCGGGGACAACCCTGACTGAACACAATAAAGCACACCCCTATGACTAAAAGAACAGGTAAGATATAACTACGGTATATAAATGTTTTCTAGAAGGAACAGCGGCAATTTTAATATAATATCTGAATACAGTAGAGGATGAGAATCAGGAAATCATATTTTCTGTGACAACTTCAAAACTTCCTACAATAGTTATTATGTCTTCTCCATTATGGTATTTAAAGATTTAAAGTACCAGTGCCATAAACCAATGGCCCTATAAGATGCCCCTGAGCCGGTAGAACAGGATGATAGAACGCCATCTGTAAAACTCTGCCCCCGAGTCAGAGCATCCTCCATTTTTTATAGCAGCAACATAATCCCCAATGCTGCCACATACAATCTGTAATGTTACCCCAGCAGTAACACCTCAGTGACAGAGCATGTGGCGGCCATGATGTCCTGGTTGGCGGTATATACACTCTACCTGGCTTCTCTGTGCAAATATATCTCTTCCGGCTCTCATGAAGTCAGCAGCATCAAAACAGGGCTCAAACTCAGTAGTAACAAATTTTCCTTGAGCAGCGAGCTTGTGTCTGTCCTCTACAGTACGGATAGGGTATTCCTGAAATAAAGGCAATCACATAGTGAGTTATCAGGATCGGCGCTCTGCGATCAGAACATGTACGGCTGTGAGGATCTGTGCCTTGTGATGCATCTGTATATCCCTATGGTGCAGGGGTCGCTCTGTAAGGCGGAAGTATGGCGACTACCAGAATACTAATGTCTGCTGCTTGTGATCACTACTGTTTATAGTCCTGTAAAAACTGCCATGCCATGATAATGCAGCAGAGCTGAGTATGTTACCCCGGAAGAGTGGAAAAGCAAATTTAAGCTCTGCTACATTTCAATAGGTGTTGTGAATCTAAAACATGGCAGATATGTCACTTAATGGCTTATATTGTACTGAGTGTTGGTTTTTAAATATTACTCTGATAGAATGAACAGTTTATTGATTATATAAATGTATGTTTGTCCACTTTTATTTTTCACGAGCGCACTGCTGCTCTGCCTCCAGGTTTGCTGCTTGCACTTCTGAAGGGTATGTGCACACGTTGCGGAATGTTGTGCGGATTTTTCCTCACTGATTTTGGTAAATCCGCAGGTAATCTGCACCGCGGATTTACTGCGGAATTACCGTGGATTTACCGTGGTTTTAATGTGGATTCCACCTGCGGTTTTACACCTGCGGATTCCTATTGAGGGGCAGGTGTAAACCGCTGCGGAATCCGCACAAAGAATTAACATGCTGCGGAATAAACAACGCTGCGTTTCCGCGAGGTTTTTTCCGCAGCGTGTGAACTGCGGATTTTGTTTTCCATAGGTTTGCATGGTACTGTAAACTCATGGAAAACTGCTGCAAATCCGCAGGGTCCAATCCGCTGTGGATCCGCAGCAAAATCCGCAGCGTGTGCACATACCCTAAGGATGCAACGAGTAGTTAAATGTCCATTAAAAAAACAATCCGTGCCAGAGAATTTTTAATAAGAGGTAAATACATGAATTGCAAAGTTACTTCTCTTTACAAGCACTTTGTAATCTTAACAATAGGATCATCTGATCCCTTTAATCTTGATGTCTTAAATAGGAAGATCGATCGCATAGGATCAGAAAATGCTTGTCACATGCAAATAGTGGTCACCGGCTATCTGTTTTACTTCCAGCTACATTTTCCTGCAATAAGTTATTATTGTAGTAAATGTTTTTATTATTTATTATATTAGTTTGCTGGATCGAGGGTCTCGTAGCTATGTACTGATCCAGTTTCCAGAATTTTCTGCTACATTGTGTAAAGGCTTCTGTGTCTACACTGTGCAGGGGTCTCTTACTTGACCTCAGAAAGTGAGTTTATGTTTTAAGCATCTGAAAATACATGAAATAGCATTTAGTCATGGTGATTACTGCGGTCTGCTGAGGTCATGTGTGCTGTGGTTGTAGGAAAGTATTGCTGCACAGCAGCCCCCTCTAGTGGACACACGATGCAAGTATAGTCTGAAAAGGATTTCCTATGGTCATCATCACTAGATTTTTTCTTCATTTATATGTATACTCTCATCTGGAGAATGTAGTCCAAACATTTACAATCTCTTGAGCTAAGTGGTAAAGAGCGCAACATAATAATATGATTAGTTTAATGCAGAATATTGGGTCATCTCCAGCTACAGGCCATCTCCTTGCATTGTTTTCTGCTAGGACAGATTTATTGGGGATGTCTGGTACATAAAACTAACACAGTGAAATAGGTGGTATGTTTGTGTGTCTATGTGTCTGTGTATGGGTAGATAGATGACTTGCCTTTGCAATAGTTATATTCGAAAAGATAACAAAACATGGCTAACAAGTGATGACGGACACATGGAGGACAGACATAGGACACACATGTGATATGATAGTCCAGCACACACAAAACACACCTGCCATTATGCTGCAGAGAGGAGTCAGGGCCCCCCAAGGAGCCTCAGCCTCTTGAGCACCTTCTAGAGACTGCAGAGAGCTGCACACTGCCAGCATCTCCTCTCCTTTAGCCCAGTTGGCAGTCCTGCCACCAACGATATAGGAAAGAAAGTGCCAATGGGGGAGTAAAAGCTGGAAAATGCAGCACATTAGCCCTTTACCTTGGCTACAAGTTTAAAATAAAGCAGAAAGGAATATCTAAAAATGTACCTGGTCATAGAGCTCATCAGCCATTGTTGGTTTAGGAGCAGTGGTCCATTTTGCCCCCCGACGGAAGTAATCTTTAATTAGTGGCCGATAGGCCCTGTATTCAAAGAAGCGGGATCTCCATGCCATGGGGGCTTCAATGATCTCATTCCCAACAACCAGCAGTATGTCCCTAGGCATAGCAGCATATAGACCTGCAGACACAGCACAGCAAAACAGTGATCAGTCCTGTATAAGCCATGTAGGCCGATGCCGAACATCATTGCCGGACAGAGACAGAGTCCATAGTCTGATAACAGTCAGATCCCGCTTGTGTCTGGGGGAACATGCCCATTAACAAGGGGAAGTGAAATATTCCTGATGTCAGGCAGTGACATGAGTTAGTGACAACGGAATAGCACTAGGGTAGATCAAGTGTCTCAAACTATGTCCCGCAAGGCACCTGACCTCCCGCCGACACATCATTGGGACAGCAGAGACTAAGGAGGAGTGGCACCCCTTAAAGGGAACCTGTCACCTGAATTTGGCGGGACTGGTTTTGGGTCATATGGGCGGAGTTTTCGGGTGTTTGATTCACCCTTTCCTTACCCGCTGGCTGCATGCTGGCTGCAATATTGGATTGAAGTTCATTCTCTGTCCTCCATAGTACAAGCCTGCACAGGGCAAGATTGCTTTACGCAGGCGTGTACTATGGAGGACAGAGAATGAACTTCAATCCAATATTGCAGCCAGCATGCAGCCAGCGTGTAAGGAAAGGGTGAATCAAACACCCGAAAACTCCGCCCATATGACCCAAAACCAGTCCCGCCAAATTCAGGTGACAGAGTCCCTTTAATGACATCATGCCGGATCACAATGTCAAAGCACATGGTAATGGAGCCAATGGCGGATGCAGACAGGAGAGGGCACCGATGCAATAAATGGGCCTTTTTCCATCCAATCATGTGTCTGTGACAGAAGCTGGTTGCCACTTTAGAGGTGAAAATGGTCCTCCTTACACCTTGGACCCCTGTGCAGCTGCACAGGTTGTACCAACAGTATGTCCATCGCCCCTGATTGTAGCTCAGACGCCTCCTTCCCACACTGCTATATCAGGGTAGTAGGCGAATATGCGGCGGAATTTTTTAAAACTTTATTGCAAAGTGCCATTCATGTATGGTGCGATGATGGTGCTGGCTCAGAAGCAGAGCCAGCACCATCATCCGCGGGTGTTATCGGTATAACATACCGGATACCCAGCTGCAATGGCTGTATTAGCACCAATCGAGGCTGCTAAATCCCTCAGATACCGCTATCAGTAGTGACAGTGATGGCTATGTGAGGAAGGGGGTCCCCTCTTTAACCTTACTGGCACTTCACGATCGCAGAGTGCTAGTAGTTGCCACGGCAACCCGAGGCCACATAATAGCCTTCAGGTCAGCCAGATACAGTGGCCTGTAAGGATCTGAACTAAGCGGGGTCTAAGAGATGTGTCACTGTAAACCGACAAATCTAATACCCTGCAGTACGGAAGTATTACAGGGTATTAGATCAGTAATCAGGCAACTAACAGGATACTAGATCAGTAATCAGGCAACTAACAGGATACTAGATCAGTAATCAGGCAACTAACAGGATGCTAGATCAGTAATCAGGCAATTAACAGGATGCTAGATCAATAATCAAGCAATTAACAGGATGCTAGATCAATACTCAGGCAACTAACAGGATACTAGATCAGCAATCAGTCAACTAACAAGATACTAGATCAGTAATAAGGCAACTAACAGGATACTAGATCAGTAATCAGGCAACTAACAGGATACTAGATCAATAATTCAGGCAGCTAACAGGATACTAGATCAATAATCAGGCAACTAACAGGATGCTAGATCAGTAATCAGGCAACTAACAGGATACTAGATCAATAATTCAGGCAGCTAACAGGATACTAGATCAATAATCAGGCAACTAACAGGATACTAGATCAGCAATCAGTCAACTAACAAGATACTAGATCAGTAATAAGGCAACTAACAGGATACTAGATCAGTAATCAGGCAACTAACAGGATACTAGATCAATAATTCAGGCAGCTAACAGGATACTAGATCAATAATCAGGCAACTAACAGGATGCTAGATCAGTAATCAGGCAACTTACAGGATGCTAGATCAGCAATCAGGCAACTAACAGGATGCTAGATCAGTAATCAGGCAACTAACAAGATACTAGATCAGTAATCAGGCAACTTACAGGATGCTAGATCAGCAATCAGGCAACTAACAGGATACTAGATCAGTAATCAGGCAACTAACAAGATACTAGATCAGTAATCAGGCAACTTACAGGATGCTAGATCAGCAATCAGGCAACTAACAGGATACTAGATCAGTAATCAGGCAACTAACAAGATACTAGATCAGTAATCAGGCAACTTACAGGATGCTAGATCAGCAATCAGGCAACTAACAGGATACTAGATCAGTAATCAGGCAACTAACAGGATGCTAGATCAGTAATCAGGCAACTTACAGGATGCTAGATCAGCAATCAGGCAACTAACAGGATGCTAGATCAGTAATCAGGCAACTAACAGTATTCTAGATCGATAATCAGGCAAGTTAAAGTTCCATATAAGAAATAAGTAAAAAAGTAAAAAAAAGTATATAAAAATTGTAAAAAAAAGAAGAAAAAAACTAAATAAAGTAGCAAAATATAATGGAAAAATATTTTAACACAAAAAACGCTGATTTATGTAACAATGAAAGTTAACAAAATAAATTTTATTTATATATAAAAATGGGGGAAACCCTTTAAGAAGAATATTCTGCCATTCCCCGTGAACCACAGTCACTTCCACCTCCCTGATTACAGTGTGTGCCCGGCCTGTGGTTAATCATTCATACAGAGTTACATAATTTAGCAGAAATGCCCACAAGGGTTAGTGCAAACCCAGGCAGACTGTGGAGCTGGCTGATTGGTTGGAAGCCATTTACTGCCATGACAACAGGCACTGGCATTAGGAGCCAGCAACAATGGCTGGACTCATGAGCCCTACTTACTGAATGCCCTTTTCGTCTGGCAGCATGTGGCGATATGAGTGCCCCCAACTCTTCTCTGCAACGTCAACAAGATCTGACCAATCCGCCCACAGGCTGATAATAAGACTAATATCACATGAGTCCGGCTTATATAAATAAGACAAAAAGTTACCAGTACAACCTTTTTTTTGAGGAAAGAGGAGCTTTCTGTGCGAATGATGTTTTAAAAAGCATTTATAATGTCCCTGTTTCCTATGCTAATGAGGACTTTGACTAGTCGATGGGGTGTTAGTTATCCCTTACTAGTCAGCCCTCTTTCCTTGTTATCAAGCCCCTGTTGGCCTGATAACATAATTTGCAGGAGCTGTCATCATTGCTATCCCCTGCCAATATCGCGCACGAGTGCCGCACATTTCGGCAGTGTCACTGCCCCTCTGCAGCCAGGACATGTCCAGTAGCCACCTTCTGAACTTCGGGTCATGCGCAGAGCGCCTCTGAAGCTGGGTGTAGGCTTCCTGGCTTCAGAGATGCACTGCGCATGACCCGAAGTTTAGATGATAGCATCTGGTAATGCGCGGTGGACAGTGGCAGCCGGGAAGTGTACACCTGGCTTCAGAGACGCACTGACGCTGCCGGAATGAACGGTGCACATGCGCCAGATTTGCATGAGTGGCACTTATGCCGCTTGTGCAAATTATATTATCACACCACAGGGGTGTGATACCATGGAAAGAGGGCTGACTAGTCTGGGGTAACTAACGCCTTATCGACTAGTCAAAGCCCTTAGCAAAGCAAACGGGGACATTATAAATGTTTCTTTAAACCTCATTTGTACTGAAAAACATTATACAGGGCTGGTCAGGCAAGGAGTTTACTGATAAATAAGTGAATGCTGCTGGGTTGGAGAACATAGGGACCTGACAGGTTACCTTTAAGATGTGACAATTCAACATCCCAGACAATGTCCATTATTTATCTGTCTAGGGGATGAGTATAAGCGGATCTTCACTTAATATACATTATCTCCTATCCACAGGATGTGGATGCACTGGGACTCACACAAATCGACAGAAGAGGGCACTATTATCCCCGAAAGGGCAGGTGCAGGCAACCATACATTCTCTCATCTGGGATAATAGGGCCGATTATGCAAATCACACTCTGATCAATCTCTGACCATAGTTTGGTCCATGTGTTAGCATGGTGTGATCCGATTCTCTTTCTTTGGATATGATATATCAGTGTATCTTTTTTATTTGATACTGAATAGTACATACCTGTAGATTCAAAGTCAGGTGTTTTATATTGCACTGACCAATCGATCACTTCAGGCCTCTGTACAGTAACGCCTTCATGTCGTAGAACATTACACATTTCCTCAATTTCCATAACGGCCTTCTTCACGTGTTCCTGAGGAAATCCATTGCCTCCATACTTCTGGTAGAAAGGCCAATACTTTTCATAGGTGTTTGCCTACAGAAAGACGGAAACCTTTCATGATGCGTTCTTGTGGCTCATGGTTTGAAGCTCATCATATTCTCTTTCAAATGGATAGAAATCTGATATTCTAAAGCCCAACATTATATGAATAACCCAACAAATATCCTGGCGACATTTTCAATTTTAAATGTACATATTTTGATCAAGAGTAATCATTTTAATGTCCCAGATATTGGACTGAAATTATAGGCCAATCATCAATTACATATATAACACAGCAACCGAAGAAAAAAGATGATCAAAAGGCCAAGTATTATGTAGAAAAGCTTTATTTAAATTCAATACGGACAACAGGTAGAGAAGTGGATACAACCACAGTGCATATAAACAATTTTACAGACATGGGACATGGAGACCCTGGCTACTACAATCAAAATATCATATTTGCCATTCTCAATTGGTAATAAACTATATAGAAACCCTTTAGTATAACCCCCAATAGGGTATAAGTAAACCCATTATCATAGCTGGATCCCCCAGAAGTTAAATTGGCAATCAGTTATAAGCGTTATATAAATAAGATGGCAGTATAAAGAAAATCAAGACAAAGTCACCAAGATTCGCATACCTATATCAAAGTCCGGTGGGTCACCCAGGAAGTAAGGGGGTAAAGGTAGTGCCAGAAGACCCCACGTCACGTCAAGTCCCCACGTAGGGACGTGCGTTTCGGCGGAGCCTTTGTCAGGGGACATAGATACAATCAAAAGTGTGCTGCTTAAAAACAGAACCGGAACCAATCGGTGTGCAACCGGAAGTAATGCAAAGTTGTCATGGTAACATGCCGCGCCATCAGTCATCACCTCAACAACCTCAGCCACGTCGGAAAAAATCCACATGGCGCCGGCAAACAGGGTGAGGGAGACATCAAGGCAGCGGATGGCAGAACGATATTTACGGTACGGGCTGATGCTCTATGGCGATAGTGACGCATGCGCGGTCAGAGTCCAAACCCTGTCAGTCGGCGTCAGAGGGGGGCGGAGCCGAGACAGAGTCATGTGACGCGGCATCACGTCTTCCAGGAGACGCCGAAAGCCGGCAGATACGGCAGGACACGGCCCGCATGCGTACTCTGCAAAGGAACCACCAACCCGCTATTTCAAAAACGTCAGCTGCCAGCAATTTTTAAATCCAATAGTAAATAGATCAGTTTAATAGCCAGCAAAAAGGATGTTTAGTAGAAAATAGATATTTCACATGTGCCCTAAACAAGATATTAATATACCAACGTTATATAACATCATGTCAGAATAAACGTAGCATAGTTAAAACATTAGATAGATAGAAATTGTCATAGTATAGTAGACTTAGAAATGTAGATGAGGAATCTTCATGCAGAATACACTCTGTACATGGAAAGCTGGACATTAACCGGGGACACCGATATGGAGCTAGAGGTCCTATATCCAAAATATAAAACATTAAAATTAGATATCAGAAGAATTAAAAACAAAGAAAATTGATATAGCACAGATGGAAAGCATAGACTATACAGACGTCAGGTGTCAAAGAAAAGGGGGAAAGCTAATTTGCTCATTAAGCCCACTGGGATGTAGTGTATTTAGCGTCCATATCCAACGGGATTCGAGTTGCACCAATCTCTGTGATAGTTTCCCCCCACGGATATTAGCCTCAAGGGAATCAATGCCCTTTATTCTAAGTAGGGTGGCATCACAGCCATGGCACAGCCAGAAGTGTCTAGGGATAGTTTTAAGTGTAGAAGAATCAGTATAATCGGTGGCAGCCAAAATACCTAAGACATGTTCCCTGATATGGACTTTGAAAGAGCGTGTAGTTAGGCCAATGTAGTCCACAGGGACATGTGGCAAAGTATATTACATTACAGGTGGTGCAAGTGATACGCTTCTTAATCTCAAAAGTTTTAGATCTGTATGCATTAAAAAATGTATCACATTTTTCCACACTAGGGCAAGCCACACAACATCCACACGGGACACATCCCAGTCTTTTAGGACATAAATCCAAAAATGTGGATTTAGGGTTACCAGTATTGTGACTATGCACTAGGAGGTCACGAAGGTTCCTTGAACGTCTGGTGGTAATTGCAAGAAATTTCCCGATGAAAAGGTCAGATTTGTTACTGATTACCACAATCGTTTTTCAGCAGTTAGGGAGGCTCTTACTAGGTCCTGGCCTATTCTTCAAGATGATCCGGTTCTTTCAAAATACATACCGAAGAGGCCTGCAATTACCACCAGACATTCAAGGAACCTTCGTGACCTCCTAATGCATAGTCACAATACTGGTAACCCTAAATCCTCATTTTTGGATTTATGTCCTAAAAGACTGGGATGTGTCCCGTGTGGACGTTGTGTGGCTTGCCCTAATGTGGAAAAATGTGATACGTTTTTTTTTAATGCAGACAGATCTAAAACTTTTGAGATTAAGAAGCGTATCACTTGCACCACCTGTAATGTAATATACTTTGCCACATGTCCCTGTGGACTTATTTACATTGGCCTAACTACACGCTCTTTCAAAGTCCGTATCAGGGAACATGTCTTACGTATTTTAGCTGCCGCCGATTATACTGATTCTTCTACACTTAAAACTATCCTAGACACTTCTGGCTGTGCCATGGCTGTGATGCCACCCTACTTAGAATAAGGGACATTGATTCCCGTGAGGTTAATATCCGTGGGGGGAAAGTATCACAGAGAATCCCATTGGATATGGACGCTAAATACACTACATCCCAGTGGGACTAATGAGCAAATTAGCTTTCCCCCTTTTCTTTGACACCTGACGTCTGTATAGTCTATGCTTTCCATCTGTGCTCTATCAATTTTCTTTGTTTTTAATTCTTCTGATATCTTGTTCTAATGTTTTATATTTTGGATATAGGACCTCTAGCTCCATATCAGTGTCCCCGGTTAATGTCCAGCTTTCCATGTACAGAGTGTATTCTGCATGCAGATTCCTCATCTACGTTTCTAAGTCTACTATACTATGACACTTTCTGTCTATCTAATGTTTTAACTATGCTACGTTTATTCTGACATGATGTTATGTAACGTTGGTATATTAATATCTTGTTTACGGCACATGTGAAATATCTATTTTCTACTAAACATCCTTTTTGCTGGCTATTAAACTGATCTATTTACTATTGGATTTAAAAATTGCTGGCAGCTGACGTTTTTGATATAGCGGGTTGGTGGTTCCTTTGCCGAGTACGCATGCGGGCCGTGTCCTGCCGTGTCTGCCGGCTTTCCACGTCTCCTGAGAGACGTGACGTCGCATCACATGACAGTGCCTTGGCTCCGCCTCCCTCTGACGCCGACTGACAGGGTTTGGACTCCGACCGCGCATGCATCACTATCGGCGTAGAGCATCAGCCCATACCGTAAATATTGTTCTGCCATCCGCTGCCTTGATGTCTCCCTCACCCTGTGTGCCGGCACCGTGTGGATTTTTCCCGACGTGGCTACGGTTGTTGAGGTGATGACTGATGGCGCGGCATGTTGCCATGACAACTTTGCATTACTTCCGGTTGCACACCGATTGGTTCTGGTTCTGTTTTTAAGCAGCGCACTTTTGATTGTATCTATGTCCCCTGATGAAGGCTCTGCCGAAACGTGCATCGGGGTGAAGTGGGGACTACTGGCACTACCTTTACCCCCTTACTTCCTGGGTGACCCACCGGACTTTGATATAGGTATGCGAATCTTGGTGACTTTGTCTTGATTTTCTTTATACTGCCATCTTATTTATATAACGCTTATGACTGATTGCCAATTTGACTTCCGGGGGATCTAACTATGATAATGGGTTTACTTATACCCTATTGGGGGTTATACTAAAGGGTTTCTATATAGTTTACTACCAATTGAGAATGGCAAATATGATATTTTGCTTGTAGTAGCCAGGGTCTCCATGTCCCATGTCTGTAAAATTTGTTTATATGCCACCAAACCACTGCACGACCAGCTCTACCCTCACCTACTGTATCCTCACCCATCCCTTGTAGATTGTGAACCCTCGCGGGCAGGGTCCTCTCTCCTCCTGTTCCAGTTGTGACTTGTATTGTTCAAGATTATTGTACCTGTTTTTATTATGTATACCCCTCCTCACATGTAAAGCGCCATGGAATAAATGGCGCTATAATAATAAATAATAATAAATACATAATATGCACTTTGGTTGTATCCACTTCTCTACCTATTGTCTGTATTGAATTTAAATACAGCTTTTCTACATTTTTATATAATACTTGGTCTTTTGATCATCTTTTTTCTTCGGTTGCTGTGTTATAAAGCCCAACATTGAAGACATCTGGTGCCATTACCTGAGCCTCCACCTTCCAGCATCGCTTATATGATCCACCAAGCACAGCTCTCTCGCTTACTTTCTGGGAAAAATATTTTAAGGACCAGATGCAACCCTAGATGTCATGGACAGCTGCCTCCTAGTTAATTGCCTTGCCAGACCAAAAGCTGTCACTGGGGGTGATGATTGTACTTTAACCCTTTCAGTCATGTCGGCTTTCTGAACATTAGAATGAAATACAGTATCTCTCTGATGAAAAAAAAAATCATCAGTAAGTTCATATCTGGGTTCCATTTGGAAATCAAATTGCCATTAATGTGTCATGATTCCAATGGCAGGGAATCACAAAAGGACAAGCACCAACGAGCTCTAGGGTGATGGAACCTGAGCTGACCGTGACCCTAAACCTGAACACACAAATAACAATAGCCGGGGAACGTGCCTACGTTGATCCTAGACGTCTCGCACCAGCCGAAGATCTAACTTCCCCTATTAGAAGAAACACAGACCTCTCTTGCCTCCAGAGAAATACCCCACAGAAATAGCAGCCCCCCACACATAATGACGGTGAAATGAGAGGAAGGCACATACACAGTATGAAATCAGATTCAGCAAAATGAGGCCCGCTAAAACTAGATAGCAGAGGATACAAAAGTAAACTGCGCGGTCAGCAAAAAACCCTTCAAAAAACCATCCTGTAATTACTTGAACTCATGTTCCAACTCATGGAACATGAGGAGCAATTACAGCCCGCTAGAGCAACCAGCAGCAAAGAAACAATTATATGCAAGCTGGACAAGACAAAAATAAATCAAAACGTGGAACAAGAAAATCAAAAACTTAGCTTGTCCTGAAGATTACGGTACTGAAGCCAGAAGCTGAGGTAACAAAACACTCTGATAACCTTGATAGCCAGCGGGGAAATGACAAGAAAGCCTGGTTAAATAGGAAACTCCAAAATACTAATAGAACAGGTGGACACCAGAGACAGCAGAACACAAATCACCCAGTACCATCAGTAACCACCAGAGGGAGCCCAAAAACAGAACTCACAACAGTACCCCCCCCTTGAGGAGGGGTCACCGAACCCTCACGAGAACCACCAGGGCGACCAGGATGAGCCCTATGAAAAGCGCGGACCAAATCATCAGCATGAACATCAGAGGCAACCACCCAAGAATTATCCTCCTGACCATAACCCTTCCACTTGACCAAATATTGGAGTTTCCGTCTGGAAACACGAGAATCCAAGATCTTCTCCACAACATACTCCAATTCTCCCTCCACCAGCACCGGAGCAGGAGGCTCAGGCGAAGGAACAACAGGTACCTCATACCTCCGCAACAACGACCGATGGAACACATTATGAATAGCAAACGATGCCGGGAGATCCAAACGAAACGACACAGGGTTAAGAATTTCCAAGATCCTATAAGGACCGATGAACCGAGGCTTGAACTTAGGAGAAGAGACCTTCATAGGAACAAAACGAGAAGACAACCACACCAAGTCCCCAACACGAAGTCGAGGACCCACGCGGCGACGGCGATTAGAAAACTGCTGAGCCTTCTCCTGGGACAACTTCAAATTGTCCACCACATGACTCCAAATCTGACGCAACCTATCCACCACCATGTCCACTCCAGGACAATCAGAAGACTCCACCTGACCAGAGGAAAAACGAGGATGAAACCCCGAATTACAAAAGAAAGGAGAAACCAAGGTAGCAGAACTAGCCCGATTATTAAGGGCAAACTCGGCCAGCGGCAAAAAGGTAACCCAGTCATCCTGATCAGCAGAAACAAAACACCTCAAATAAGTTTCCAAGGTCTGATTAGTTCGCTCCGTCTGGCCATTCGTCTGAGGGTGGAATGCAGACGAAAAGGACAAATCAATGCCCATCTTAGCACAGAACGTCCGCCAAAATCTAGACACAAACTGGGATCCCCTGTCAGAAACGATGTTCTCCGGAATCCCATGCAAACGAACCACGTTCTGGAAAAACAGAGGGACCAACTCAGAGGAGGAAGGCAACTTAGGCAAGGGTACAAGATGAACCATTTTAGAAAAGCGGTCACACACAACCCAGATGACGGCTTAGCCCGAGCACAAACCTCACAAGACTGCACAAAAGAACGCACATCCCTAGACAAGGAAGGCCACCAAAAAGACCTGGCCACCAAGTCTCTAGTACCAAATATTCCAGGATGACCTGCCAACGCAGAAGAATGGACCTCAGAGATGACTCTACTGGTCCAGCTATCCGGAACAAACAGTCTCTCAGGCGGACAACGATCAGGTTTACCCGCCTGAAACTCCTGCAAAGCACGTCGCAAGTCTGGGAATACGGCCGACAAAATCACCCCATCCCTAAGGATACCAGTGGGCTCAGAATTTCCAGGGGAGTCAGGCACAAAACTCCTAGAAAGAGCATCCGCCTTCACATTCTTTGAACCTGGCAGGTATGAAACCACAAAATTGAAACGAGAGAAAAATAGTGACCAACGAGCCTGTCTAGGATTCAGACGCCTGGCAGACTCAAGGTAAATCAGATTTTTGTGATCAGTCAAGACCACCACACGATGTCTAGCACCCTCCAGCCAATGACGCCACTCCTCAAATGCCCACTTCATGGCCAAAAGTTCCCGATTACCCACATCATAATTCCGCTCAGCGGGCGAAAATTTTCTAGAAAAGAACGCACATGGCTTCATCACCGAGCAATCGGAGCTTCTCTGTGACAAAACCGCCCCCGCTCCAATCTCGGAAGCATCAACCTCAACTTGGAAAGGAAGCGAAACATCAGGCTGACGCAACACAGGAGCAGAAGAAAACCGGCGTTTAAGTTCCTGAAAGGCCTCCACAGCCGCAGGAGACCAATCAGCAACATCAGCACCCTTCTTAGTCAAATCCGTCAAAGGCTTAACAACACTAGAAAAATTAGTTATAAAACGACGATAGAAATTAGCAAAGCCCAAGAACTTCTGCAAACTCTTAAGAGATGCAGGCTGCGTCCAGTCACAAATAGCCCGAACCTTGACGGGATCCATCTCAATAGTAGAAGGGGAAAAAATATACCCCAAGAAAGAAATCTTCTGGACTCCAAAGAGACACTTTGAGCCCTTTACAAACAAGGAATTAGCCCGCAGGACCTGAAACACCTTCCTGACCTGCTGAACATGAGACTCCCAGTCATCAGAAAAAACCAAAATATCATCCAAATACACAATCATAAATTTATCCAGATATTCACGGAAAATATTGTGCATAAAGGACTGGAAGACTGAAGGAGCATTAGAAAGTCCGAAAGGCATTACCAAATACTCAAAATGGCCCTCAGGCGTATTAAATGCGGTTTTCCACTCATCACCTTGCTTTATTCGTATAAGATTATACGCACCCCGGAGGTCAATCTTAGTGAACCATTTAGCCCCCTTAATGCGAGCAAACAAATCAGTCAACAAAGGCAAAGGATACTGATATTTTACGGTAATCTTATTCAAAAGACGATAATCTATACAAGGTCTCAAGGACCCATCTTTCTTGGCCACGAAAAAAAAACCTGCTCCCAAAGGGGACGAAGATGGACGGATATGTCCCTTTTCCAAGGACTCCTTAACATAATCCCGCATAGCAGTATGCTCTGGCACTGACAGATTGAACAAACGACCTTTAGGAAATTTACTACCAGGAATTAAATCTATAGCACAATCGCAATCCCTGTGAGGAGGAAGCGAACTGAGCTTAGGCTCCTCAAAAACATCCCGATAATCCGACAAAAATACAGGAACCTCAGAAGGAGTAGATGAAGCGATAGAAATCGGAGGTGCATCATCATGAACCCCCTGACATCCCCAGCTTAACACAGACATTGTTTTCCAGTCAAGGACTGGATTATGAGTTTGTAACCATGGCAGACCAAGTACTAGAACATCATGTAAATTATACAACACCAGGAAGCGAATCAGCTCCTGATGAACGGGAGTCATACGCATGGTCACTTCTGTCCAGTACTGAGGTTTATTCATAGCTAAAGGTGTAGAGTCAATTCCCTTCAAAGGAATAGGGACTTTCAGAGGCTCAAGACTAAACCCACATCGCTTGGCAAATGACCAATCCATAAGACTCAGGGCAGCGCCTGAATCTACATAGGCATCGACGGAAATGGATGATAATGAGCAAATCAGAGTCACAGACAGAATGAACTTAGACTGTAACGTACTAATGGCAACAGACTTATCAACCTTTTTTGTGCGTTTAGAGCATGCTGATATAACATGATCTGAATCACCACAATAAAAGCACAACCCATTTTTCCGCCTATAGTTTTGCCGTTCACTTCTAGACTGAACTCTATCACATTGCATTGTCTCAAGTGCCTGTTCAGAAGACACCGCCAAATGGTGCACAGGTTTGCGCTCCCGTAAACGCCGATCAATCTGAATAGCCATAGTCATAGACTCATTCAGACCCGTAGGCGCAGGGAACCCCACCATAACATCTTTAATGGCCTCAGAAAGGCCATCTCTGAACTTTGCAGCCAGGGCGCACTCATTCCACTGAGTAAGCACTGACCATTTCCGAAATTTTTGACAATATATTTCTGCTTCATCTTGCCCCTGAGAGAGAGCTAATAAAGCTTTTTCAGCCTGAATCTCTTGGTTAGGTTCCTCATAGAGAAAACCCAATGCCAGAAAAAACGCATCCACATTAAGCAACGCAGGATCCCCTGGTGCCAATGCAAATGCCCAATTTTGAGGGTCACCCCGCAGGAAAGATATAATAATCTTAACCTGCTGAGCAGGGTCTCCAGAAGAGCGAGATTTCAAAGAAAGGAACAGCTTGCAATTGTTCCTAAAATTCAGAAAACTAGATCTATCTCCAGCAATGAACTCTGGAATAGGAATTCTAGGTTCAGACATAGGAGCATGTACAACAAAATCTTGTATATTTTGAACCTTAGCAGCAAGATTATTCAAGCTGGAAGCTAAACTCTGGACGTCCATGATAAACAGCTAAGGTCAGAGCCATTCAAGGATTAAGAGGAGGAAAAAAAAAAATCAGCCAGGCTGCAATTAGGGCTAGGCAGCAACCTCAGAGGAGAAAAAAAAAAAAAAAAAACTTCCTCAGACTACTTTTCCTCCTACTTCAGCCCAAACATTTTGTGGCCGGCTATACTGTCATGATTCCAATGGCAGGGAATCACAAAAGGACAAGCACCAACAAGCTCTAGGGTGATGGAACCTGAGCTGACCGCGACCCTAAACCTGAACACACAAATAACAATAGCCGGGGAACGTGCCTACGTTGATCCTAGACGTCTCGCACCAGCCGAAGATCTAACTTCCCCTATTAGAAGAAACACAGACCTCTCTTGCCTCCAGAGAAATACCCCACAGAAATAGCAGCCCCCCACATATAATGACGGTGAAATGAGAGGAAGGCACATACACAGTATGAAATCAGATTCAGCAAAATGAGGCCCGCTAAAACTAGATAGCAGAGGATACAAAAGTAAACTGCGCGGTCAGCAAAAAACCCTTCAAAAAACCATCCTGTAATTACTTGAACTCATGTTCCAACTCATGGAACATGAGGAGCAATTACAGCCCGCTAGAGCAACCAGCAGCAAAGAAACAATTATATGCAAGCTGGACAAGACAAAAATAAATCAAAACGTGGAACAAGAAAATCAAAAACTTAGCTTGTCCTGAAGATTACTGAAGCCAGAAGCTGAGGTAACAAAACACTCTGATAACCTTGATAGCCGGCGGGGAAATGACAAGAAAGCCTGGTTAAATAGGAAACTCCCAAATACTAATAGAACAGGTGGACACCAGAGACAGCAGAACACAAATCACCCAGTACCATCAGTAACCACCAGAGGGAGCCCAAAAACAGAACTCACAACATTAATGTGCCCAGTAATAAACAGAAGCATCGCTTGCAATTTATTTTGTACATTTTTGTAGCCCTCCTTAAAAGGAACCTGTCACCCCCAAAATCGATGGTGAGGTAAGCTCACCATCATCAGGGGCTTATCTAGAGCATTCTGTAATGCTGTAGATAAGCCCCCGATGTATCCTGAAAGAGAAGAAAAAGAGGTTAGATTATTCTCAACCAGGGGCGGTCCCACTGCAGTCCGGTCAAATGGGTGTCTCAGGTCCGCTCCGGTGCCTCCTATTCTCATTCTATGACGTCCTCTTCTGGTCTTCACGCCGCGGCTCTGGCGCAGGCGTACTTTATCTGCCCTGTTGAGGGCACAGCAAAGTACTGCAGTGCGCAGGCGCCGGGCCTCTCTGACCTTTCCGGTGCCTGCGCACTGCAGTACTTTGCTCTGCCCTCAAGAGGGCAGACAAAGTCCGCCAAAGCCGGAGCCGCGGCGTGAAGACCAGAAGAGGACGTCATGGAATGAAGATGGGAGGCACTGTTCCGGACCTGAGACACCCATCGGAGCAGGACCGCCCCTGGGTGAGTATAATCTAACCTCTTTTTCTCCTCTTTCAGGTAACATCGGCGGCTTATCTACAGCATTACAGAATGCTGTAGATAAGCCCCTGATGACGGTGAGCTTACCTCACCATCTATTTTGGGGTGACAGGTTCCCTTTTAAGATATCATGGCATTACTGCCTGAGTGTACTACAGCAGTCACACCATCTGTGCTCATGTTACATGCTACTTATATGGGTTACTTACATTCACCGGGGCCAATGAATATATTATCAATTTACTTATATGTGACAAAATAAATTCTCTGTCACTCATCAGGTCATCTGATCATGCTTCTGACGTCATCCCTGCACTACAGAGGAGGTGGGCGGTGGCAAGATGCAGCAGAAGAAACAGGTGTTATAGATAGGAAGAATCTTGTGAGGAAATAGTATGGAGGGTGAGGGGATGAGTGTGAGGGTACAGTATGGATGATGGAGGGGACAAACGAGTGTGAGGACAGTAGAAGATATGGGGGAATGTGTGAGGGGACAGTATGGAGGAGAAATTTGTGAGGGGACAGTATGAAGGTGGGAATGTAAGGAGGCAGTATGGGGAGAAGTGTGAAGGAACAGTTTGGGAGAAATGTGTGAGGACAGTAGAAGAGGAGAAATGTGGGTGAGGAGAGCATTTGAGAAGAAATGAGGTGATACTATGGAGGTCGGAAAGGGTGAAACCATGAGTTGAGAAAAGTGTGAGGAACAGTATGGGCAGAAAAGTGTGATGGGAAAGTATTGGTGAAATGTGCTTTTGAGCCATATTACTGTGTGAGTACTAGTGCTGGAAGCATTATTACTGTATATAGGAAGCTGTGGTGGGCATCATAATGAGGGGGACATTACACTGGGTATAAGATGGCTTGGGGGGCACGATACCGTGTGGGAACTACTATGGGGCCATCATAATGTGTAGAGGGTTTGGGGGGTATTATACTGTGTTTAGTTTTTTTTAGTATTATACTGTTTATAGGGGGCTATCGGGGCATTACACGAGGGCTGTTAGGACTGTCATACTGTGTACAGTGGAGAAGTGGAGACATCATACTATGTATTGGGCTTTGAGAGCCATCATACTATGTATAGGGGGTCTGTGGGTCCATCATACTGTGTATAGAGATCTGTGGAGCCATTATTTTGTGCATATAGGAGCTGTTTGAGCATTACACTGTATAGATGAGCTTTGAGGGTATCATACTGTATGAAGGTGCGCTGTGAGGGCATCATATTGTATATAGGGGAGATGTGGGGACTTGATTCTTTCGATAGAGAAGGTGTATATGGGCGAACTCATGGGACATTATACTTTTTTTGTGGGCATTTAAAAACCATTATTGTTATAAAGGCACTCAATGTATTCTAACTAGAGTTGAGCGACCTTGACCTTTTTAGAGTCGAGCCGGGTTTTGCGAAACCCGACTATGTCCAAAGTCGGGTCGAGTGAAATCGGCCGATTATGACGTAAAGTCGGGATCGACCGAAACACGAAACCCAATGCAAGTCAATGGGGCAGCATAGTCGGCAGTGAGTGGGGGCCAGGAAAACACCTAGAGTGCCCATTTTAATGTCAAAACCATCCATTCTTCTTAATGAAGCTTGTCAAGCGTAATTTACCTTATAATAATTGGAAGGCATTTGAAATTGGGGGTCATTTGGCTAAAGTTGTGGGGGGTAGGGCTGGTTCAAGTAATTAGTGGGCCCAGGAAATCTGGACCACGTCACGGCAGTGGAGCAGGGAGAGGTAAGTATTTCAACTTTGCAAGTGCTGTGAACCTGAGCAAGCAGGGGGGGCCCACTCGTTGGCATTGGCACTGGCACAGGGCCCCTCAAAGTACAGCGGTGTGTTTGCACGGCGGGGGCGCCTCCCACCGGCAGCAACACTTTTGCGTACTATGAGAGGCCCTGTGCCAGTGACGTCGCCAACTAGTATTCCTCCCCCCACCTGATGAAGGAACCTGCACTTTCATCTGCACCTTCCTCTTTGTCCCCGTGTAAGGTGGTATGGTATGCGGGAAGAGCAACCTGACTTTCAGCAGGGTCACAATGTTGTTGTGTAGCGTGCACGGGGAATGTTGCGTTATGGGTCAATGTACCAGCAGACTCATCTATCACTGGCTGGGCAATGGGCACGATGAAGTGGAAACACAGATATAGGCCCAAAGAAGAAAGTGGGCTAAATGCAGTTCAAAATTGGTAACACAGGAATAACCAGGGGGCATTGCAGTGGAGGACAACTGGAATGAGAGGCTGACACAGAGAGTAGGGCCAAATCAGTAAGTAGTCGAAATGCAGTTCAAAATTGGCAACCGTAGTAAACAGGCGGCACAGCTTTGTTCAGTGGAGGAGAACAGCAAGGAGTGGCAGACACCGATAGTAGGCCCCAAACCAACTAGTACGCCAAATGCAGTTGTTCCATTTAACCACAATTTAATGAGAGCCTGAAGATAGAAGCTCAGGAAAGGCAACCTGGGGAACACCTTGGAGTGTAACACACCATCTCTCTCCACCCCATACCCATTTTGTATGGCCTAATGCAGTGTACTTTTCTACAACTACTAAACGAGAGTCGGAAGACCGAAGCAATGGCAAGGAAACCTGGGGAACACCTTAGAGTGTAACACACCCTCTCTCTACACCCCATACCCAATTTGAAGGTCTAATGCAGTGTAGTTTCCAAGAACTACTAAACGAGAGCCGGAAGATCGAAGCTCAGGAAAGGCAACCTGGGGAACACCTTGGAGTGTAACACAACGTCTCTCTACACGACGGAAGGGCTGATTCTTAGGAAGGAAGGCTGTTGGAAATAAGCATTGCGCGTCCGAGGGTGATTAGATTCTTATTAGGTATATACTCACCCTCGGACGCGCCCTGCTTCTTTATTTGGAATGAATGTTTATTTGCAATGTGGTGTTGACTTTCTCTATTATTTTGGTAATTAATGATTTTATTATTTTCATTATTTTGCATCTTCTCGGCAATAATATAAAGAAGACGCGACAGGACAACACTCGGTGGATGCCATATGTGTGTTTTCAATTTAAAAAACCTTTCAGTTAACTACTTGCAGGAGAAAGTAATTGTAGCTGGTGGCCATTTTTAGTACTGTACCAGATTTTAGCTGTTTGTTTGTTTTTAATGTCAAAATGTCTGCATTTGATATCTCACCAGTATTTTCTTTTTTATAAGCAAAATCCTTTTTTTTTTATTTTATGATGTTGGTTCAAGGGGTACACGGGCAGCAGTAGACAGGTCAGTGGAGGCCTAGTGGAAGGAGGGACCGCAGACAGGCTTCGAAGCCCTAACATAATAAATTGGGCTGCCTGTAGGCAATTTAAAATTGGTTCCAGGGGAACACGGGCAGCAGTAGACAGGTCAGTGGAGGCCTAGAGGAAGGAGGGACCGCAGATGCGCCAATGTTTCCCCCATACCAAATTTGTAGGCCTAATGCAGTGTAGTTTCCAACAACTACTAAACGAGAGCCGGAATTTCGAAGCTCAGGAAAGGCAACCTGGGGAACACCTTGGAGTGTAACACACCCTCTCTCTACACCCCATACCCAATTTGAAGGTCTAATGCAGTGTAGTTTCCAAGAACTACTAAACGAGAGCCGGAAGATCGAAGCTCAGGAAAGGCAACCTGGGGAACACCTTGGAGTGTAACACACCCTCTCGCTACACCCCATACCCAATTTGAAGGCCTAATGCAGCGTAGTTTCCAACAACTACTAAACGAGAGCCGGAAGATCGAAGCTCAGGAAAGGCAACCTGGGGAACACCTTGGAGTGTAACAAACCCTCTCTCTACACCCCATACCCAATTTGTAGGCCTAATGCAGCGTAGTTTCCGACAACTACTAAACGAGAGCCGGAATATCGAAGCTCAGGAAAGGCAACCTGGGGAACACCTTGGAGTGTAACACACCCTCTCTCTACACCCCATACCCAATTTGTAGGCCTAATGCAGCGTAGTTTCCGATAACTACTAAACGAGAGCCGGAATATCGAAGCTCAGGAAAGGCAACCTGGGGAACACCTTGGAGTGTAACACACCCTCTCTCTACACCCCATACCCAATTTGAAGGCCTAATGCAGTGTAGTTTCCAACAACTACTAAACGAGAGCCGGAATTTCGAAGCTCAGGAAAGGCAACCTGGGGAACACCTTGGAGTGTAACACACCCTCTCTCTACACCCCATACCCAATTTGAAGGTCTAATGCAGTGTAGTTTCCAAGAACTACTAAACGAGAGCCGGAAGATCGAAGCTCAGGAAAGGCAACCTGGGGAACACCTTGGAGTGTAACACACCCTCTCGCTACACCCCATACCCAATTTGAAGGCCTAATGCAGCGTAGTTTCCAACAACTACTAAACGAGAGCCGGAAGATCGAAGCTCTGGAAAGGCAACCTGGGGAACACCTTGGAGTGTAACAAACCCTCTCTCTACACCCCATACCCAATTTGTAGGCCTAATGCAGCGTAGTTTCCGACAACTACTAAACGAAAGCCGGAATATCGAAGCTCAGGAAAGGCAACCTGGGGAACACCTTGGAGTGTAACACACCCTCTCTCTACACCCCATACCCAATTTGTAGGCCTAATGCAGCGTAGTTTCCGATAACTACTAAACGAGAGCCGGAATATCGAAGCTCAGGAAAGGCAACCTGGGGAACACCTTGGAGTGTAACACACCCTCTCTCTACACCCCATACCCAATTTGAAGGCCTAATGCAGTGTAGTTTCCAAGAACTACTAAACGAGAGCCGGAAGATCGAAGCTCAGGAAAGGCAACCTGGGGAACACCTTGGAGTGGAACACACCATCTCTCTACACCCCATACCCAATTTGAAGGCCTAATGCAGCGTAGTATCCAACAACTACTAAACGAGAGCCGGTAGATCGAAGCTCAGGAAAGGCAACCTGGGGAACACCTTGGAGTGTAACACAACGTCTCTCTACACCACGGAAGGGATGATTCTTAGGAAGGAAGGCTGTTGGAAATAAGCATTGCGCGTCCGAGGGTGATTAGATTCTTATTAGGTATATACTCACCCTCGGACGCGCCCTGCTTCTTTATTTGGAATGAATGTTTATTTGCAATGTGGTGTTGACTTTCTCTATTATTTTGGTAATTAATGATTTTATTATTTTCATTATTTTGCATCTTCTCGGCAATAATATAAAGAAGACGCGACAGGACAACACTCGGTGGATGCCATATGTGTGTTTTCAATTTAAAAAACCTTTCAGTTAACTACTTGCAGGAGAAAGTAATTGTAGCTGGTGGCCATTTTTAGTACTGTACCAGATTTTAGCTGTTTGTTTGTTTTTAATGTCAAAATGTCTGCATTTGATATCTCACCAGTATTTTCTTTTTTATAAGCAAAATCCTTTTTTTTTTATTTTATGATGTTGGTTCAAGGGGTACACGGGCAGCAGTAGACAGGTCAGTGGAGGCCTAGTGGAAGGAGGGACCGCAGACAGGCTTCGAAGCCCTAACATAATAAATTGGGCTGCCTGTAGGCAATTTAAAATTGGTTCCAGGGGAACACGGGCAGCAGTAGACAGGTCAGTGGAGGCCTAGAGGAAGGAGGGACCGCAGATGCGCCAATGTTTCCCCCATACCAAATTTGTAGGCCTAATGCAGTGTAGTTTCCAACAACTACTAAACGAGAGCCGGAATTTCGAAGCTCAGGAAAGGCAACCTGGGGAACACCTTGGAGTGTAACACACCCTCTCTCTACACCCCATACCCAATTTGAAGGTCTAATGCAGTGTAGTTTCCAAGAACTACTAAACGAGAGCCGGAAGATCGAAGCTCAGGAAAGGCAACCTGGGGAACACCTTGGAGTGTAACACACCCTCTCGCTACACCCCATACCCAATTTGAAGGCCTAATGCAGCGTAGTTTCCAACAACTACTAAACGAGAGCCGGAAGATCGAAGCTCAGGAAAGGCAACCTGGGGAACACCTTGGAGTGTAACAAACCCTCTCTCTACACCCCATACCCAATTTGTAGGCCTAATGCAGCGTAGTTTCCGACAACTACTAAACGAGAGCCGGAATATCGAAGCTCAGGAAAGGCAACCTGGGGAACACCTTGGAGTGTAACACACCCTCTCTCTACACCCCATACCCAATTTGAAGGCCTAATGCAGTGTAGTTTCCAAGAACTACTAAACGAGAGCCGGAAGATCGAAGCTCAGGAAAGGCAACCTGGGGAACACCTTGGAGTGTAACACAACGTCTCTCTACACGACGGAAGGGCTGATTCTTAGGAAGGAAGGCTGTTGGAAATAAGCATTGCGCGTCCGAGGGTGATTAGATTCTTATTAGGTATATACTCACCCTCGGACGCGCCCTGCTTCTTTATTTGGAATGAATGTTTATTTGCAATGTGGTGTTGACTTTCTCTATTATTTTGGTAATTAATGATTTTATTATTTTCATTATTTTGCATCTTCTCGGCAATAATATAAAGAAGACGCGACAGGACAACACTCGGTGGATGCCATATGTGTGTTTTCAATTTAAAAAAACTTTCAGTTAACTACTTGCAGGAGAAAGTAATTGTAGCTGGTGGCCATTTTTAGTACTGTACCAGATTTTAGTTGTGTGTTTGTTTTTAATGTTAAAATGTCTGCATTTGATATCTCACCAGTATTTTCTTTTTTATAAGCAAAATACTTATTTTTATATTTTCTGATGTTGGTTCCAGGGGTACACGGCCAGCAGTGCCCTGGTCAGTGTAGTAGTAGTTGAAAGAATGGACCGCAGACAGGCATCGAAGGCCTAAAATAAAAACACATGGCTGTAGGCAATTTTAAATTGGTTCCAGGGGTACACGGACAGCAGTGGTGTGGTCAGTGGAGGCCTAGTGGAAGGAGTGACCGCAGACAGGCATCGAAGGCCTAAAATAATAACACATGGCTGTAGGCAATTTTAAATTGGTTCCAGGGGTACACGGGCAGCAGTGACCTGGTCAGTGTAGTAGTAGTTGAAAGAATGGACCGCAGACAGGCATCGAAGGCCTAAAATAAAAAAATTGGGCTGGCTGTAGGCACTTTTAAATTGGTTCCAGGGGTACACGGGCAGCAGTGGTCTGGTCAGTGGAAGTCTAGTGGAAGGAGTGACCGCAGACAGGCTTCCAAGGCCTAACATAACAAACTTGGGCTGGCTGTAGGCACTTTTAAATTGGTTCCAGGGGTACACGGGCAGCAGTGACCTGGTCAGTGTAGTAGTAGTTGAAAGAATGGACCGCAGACAGGCTTCGAAGGCCTAACATAACAAACTTGGGCTGGCTGTAGGCACTTTTAAATTGGTTCCAGGGGTACACGGGCAGCAGTGGTCTGGTCAGTGGAAGTCTAGTGGAAGGAGTGACCGCAGACAGGCTTCCAAGGCCTAACATAACAAACTTGGGCTGGCTGTAGGCACTTTTAAATTGGTTCCAGGGGTACACGGGCAGCAGTGGTCTGGTCAGTGGAAGTCTAGTGGAAGGAGTGACCGCAGACAGGCTTCGAAGGCCTAACATAACAAAATTGGGCTGGCTGTAGGCACTTTAAATTGGTTCCAGGGGTACATGGGCAGCAGTGTATGGTCAGTGGAAGTCTAGTGGAAGGAGTGACGGCAGACAGTCTTCGAAGGCCTAACATAACAAAATTGGGCTGACTGTAGGCACTTTTAAATTGGTTCCAGGGTAACACGGCCAGCAGTGCCCTGGTCAGTGTAGTAGTAGTTGAAAGAATGGACCGCAGACAGGCATCGAAGGCCTAAAATAATAACACATGGCTGTAGGCAATTTTAAATTGGTTCCAGGGGTACACGGACAGCAGTGGTGTGGTCAGTGGAGGCCTAGTGGAAGGAGTGACCGCAGACAGGCTTCCAAGGCCTAACATAACAAAATTGGGCTGACTGTAGGCACTTTTAAATTGGTTCCAGGGTAACACGGCCAGCAGTGCCCTGGTCAGTGTAGTAGTAGTTGAAAGAATGGACCGCAGACAGGCATCGAAGGCCTAAAATAATAACACATGGCTGTAGGCAATTTTAAATTGGTTCCAGGGGTACACGGACAGCAGTGGTGTGGTCAGTGGAGGCCTAGTGGAAGGAGTGACCGCAGACAGGCATCGAAGGCCTAAAATAATAACACATGGCTGTAGGCAATTTTAAATTGGTTCCAGGGGTACACGGGCAGCAGTGACCTGGTCAGTGTAGTAGTAGTTGAAAGAATGGACCGCAGACAGGCATCGAAGGCCTAAAATGAAAAAATTGGGCTGGCTGTAGGCAATTTTAAATTGGTTCCAGGGGTACACGGGCAGCAGTGGTGTGGTCAGTGGAGGCCTAGTGGAAGGAGTGACCGCAGACAGGCATCGAAGGCCTAAAATAATAACACATGGCTGTAGGCAATTTTAAATTGGTTCCAGGGGTACACGGAC
This sequence comes from Ranitomeya imitator, assembly GCF_032444005.1. Lineage (NCBI taxonomy): Eukaryota > Metazoa > Chordata > Amphibia > Anura > Dendrobatidae > Ranitomeya > Ranitomeya imitator. The sequence goes on along the minus strand of NC_091285.1, from coordinate 511,271,651 downwards.
AGCAGTGGTGTGGTCAGTGGAGGCCTAGTGGAAGGAGTGACCGCAGACAGGCTTCCAAGGCCTAACATAACAAACTTGGGCTGGCTGTAGGCACTTTTAAATTGGTTCCAGGGGTACACGGGCAGCAGTGGTCTGGTCAGTGGAAGTCTAGTGGAAGTAGTGACCGCAGACAGGCTTCCAAGGCCTAACATAACAAACTTGGGCTGGCTGTAGGCACTTTTAAATTGGTTCCAGGGGTACACGGGCAGCAGTGGTCTGGTCAGTGGAAGTCTAGTGGAAGGAGTGACCGCAGACAGGCTTCGAAGGCCTAACATAACAAAATTGGGCTGGCTGTAGGCACTTTAAATTGGTTCCAGGGGTACATGGGCAGCAGTGTATGGTCAGTGGAAGTCTAGTGGAAGGAGTGACGGCAGACAGTCTTCGAAGGCCTAACATAACAAAATTGGGCTGACTGTAGGCACTTTTAAATTGGTTCCAGGGTAACACGGCCAGCAGTGCCCTGGTCAGTGTAGTAGTAGTTGAAAGAATGGACCGCAGACAGGCATCGAAGGCCTAAAATAAAAACACATGGCTGTAGGCAATTTTAAATTGGTTCCAGGGGTACACGGACAGCAGTGGTGTGGTCAGTGGAGGCCTAGTGGAAGGAGTGACCGCAGACAGGCATCGAAGGCCTAAAATAATAACACATGGCTGTAGGCAATTTTAAATTGGTTCCAGGGGTACACGGGCAGCAGTGACCTGGTCAGTGTAGTAGTAGTTGAAAGAATGGACCGCAGACAGGCATCGAAGGCCTAAAATAAAAAAATTGGGCTGGCTGTAGGCAATTTTAAATTGGTTCCAGGGGTACACGGACAGCAGTGGTGTGGTCAGTGGAGGCCTAGTGGAAGGAGTGACCGCAGACAGGCATCGAAGGCCTAAAATAATAACACATGGCTGTAGGCAATTTTAAATTGGTTCCAGGGGTACACGGACAGCAGTGGTGTGGTCAGTGGAGGCCTAGTGGAAGGAGTGACCGCAGACAGGCTTCCAAGGCCTAACATAACAAACTTGGGCTGGCTGTAGGCACTTTTAAATTGGTTCCAGGGGTACACGGGCAGCAGTGGTCTGGTCAGTGGAAGTCTAGTGGAAGGAGTGACCGCAGACAGGCTTCCAAGGCCTAACATAACAAAATTGGGCTGGCTGTAGGCACTTTAAATTGGTTCCAGGGGTACATGGGCAGCAGTGTATGGTCAGTGGAAGTCTAGTGGAAGGAGTGACGGCAGACAGTCTTCTAAGGCCTAACATAACAAAATTGGGCTGACTGTAGGCACTTTTAAATTGGTTCCAGGGTAACACGGCCAGCAGTGGCCTGGTCAGTGTAGTAGTTGTAGAAAGAAGGGACCGCAGACAGGCTTCGAAGGCCTAACATAACAAAAATGTCAAAACAATGGTATTGTCAGTGCCAGGCATTGAAGGATGTCAGCGCCTAGACTACACATTGGTGAAGCTGTGAGAGATAATTTTGCTAGTGGTAGAGCACTGTTTGAGCTGGGGGGGGGAACTGTCTTGTGGCCGGCGTTACAGGCACAGGGCCCCTCATATTACAACGGTGTGTCTGACGTTGGGTGCGCACCACCACCGCCAGAGACACTTTATTGTACTATGAGGGACCCAGTGGCAGTGCCGTTGACCAAAAGCGGCCACACCCACCTCTTCAGACAAACAGCACTCTCAAGGGTCCAAGCGCAAAGTGGCGATAGCACGGCCCCGTGTGGGGAGTTTGGCCATTTCGTGAGGTGGAAACATGTCGTATGCTGGACAATCAGGTGAAGAAAATTACGAGATTGGAAAAGTCATTCAGAATAGTCCACAGGCAAGACCTTTTCATAGGAAAGCTAGGTGTCAGCCGGGCAGGGTGGGGCAAAAGATTTTGAAATCCATTTGTGGTTCATTTTAATGAAGGTTAGATCATCTACATTTTGGGTAGCCAGACGAGTCCTTTTTTCTGTTAGTATTGAACCTGCAGCACTGAATACTCTTTCTGATAGGACACTAGCTGCCGGGCAAGCAAGCTCCTGCAATGCATATTCTGCCAATTCTGGCCAGGTGTCTAATTTGGATGCCCAGTAATCAAATGGGAATGACGGTTGAGGGAGAACGTCGATAAGGGATGAAAAATAGTTTGTAACCATACTGGACAAATGTTGTCTCCTGTCACTTTGAATTGATGCTGCAGTACCTGTCCTGTCTGCGGTCATAGCAAAATCACTCCACAACCTGGTCAGAAAACCCCTCTGGCCAACGCCACTTCTGATTTCTGCCCCTCTAACACCTCTGGTCTGCTGGCCCCTGGAGCTCGTGTGAGAACGATCACGGGCGCTGTGTGCAGGGAATGCCAGAAGCAAACGGTCAACAAGAGTTGATTGTTTTGTTGCTAATATTAGTTCCAAGTTCTCATGTGGCATAATATTTTGCAATTTGCCTTTATAGCGAGGATCAAGGAGGCAGGCCAACCAGTAATCGTCATCGTTCATCATTTTTGTAATGCGTGTGTCCCTTTTGAGGATACGCAAGGCATAATCCGCCATGTGGGCCAAAGTTCCCGTTGTCAAATCTGCGGTTGTGCTTGGTTGAGGGGCAGTTGCAGGCAAATCTACGTCACTTGTGTCCCTCAAAAAACCAGAACCCGGCCTTGCCACGCCACCAATTTCCCGTGCCCCCGGGAAAGCTTCCTCATTAAAAATATACTCATCCCCATCATCCTCCTCATCCTCCACCTCCTCTTCGCCCGGTACCTCGTCATGTACACTGCCCTGACCAGACAATCGCTGACTGTCATCAAGGCTTTCCTCTTCCTCTGGTGCAGACGCCTGATCCTTTATGTGCGTCAAACTTTGCATCAGCAGACGCATTAGGGGGATGCTCATGCTTATTATGGCGTTGTCTGCACTAACCAGCCGTGTGCATTCCTCAAAACACTGAAGGACTTGACACATGTCTTGAATCTTCGACCACTGCACACCTGACAACTCCATGTCTGCCATCCTACTGCCTGCCCGTGTATGTGTATCCTCCCACAAAAACATAACAGCCCGCCTCTGTTCGCACAGTCTCTGAAGCATGTGCAGTGTTGAGTTCCACCTTGTTGCAACGTCTATGATTAGGCGATGCTGGGGAAGGTTCAAAGAACGCTGATAGGTCTGCATACGGCTGGAGTGTACAGGCGAACGGCGGATATGTGCGCAAAGTCCACGCACTTTGAGGAGCAGGTCGGATAACCCCGGATAACTTTTCAGGAAGCACTGCACCACCAGGTTTAAGGTGTGAGCCAGGCAAGGAATGTGTTTCAGTTGGGAAAGGGAGATGGCAGCCATGAAATTCCTTCCGTTATCACTCACTACCTTGCCTGCCTCAAGATCTACAGTGCCCAGCCACGACTGCGTTTCTTGCTGCAAGAACTCGGACAGAACTTCCGCGGTGTGTCTATTGTCGCCCAAACACTTCATAGCCAATACAGCCTGCTGACGTATGCCAGTAGCTGCCCCATAATGGGAGACCTGGTGTGCAACAGTGGCAGGTGCGGATGGAGTGTTTGTGCGACTGCGGTCTGTGGACGAGCTCTTGCTTCTGCAGGAGGACGAGGAGGAGGAGGAGGAGGGGGTGCGAACGGCTACAGACAACTGTTTACTAGACCGTGGGCTAGGCAGAACTGTCCCAAACTTGCTGTCCCCTGTGGACCCTGAATCCACCACATTTACCCAGTGTGCCGTGATGGACACGTAACGTCCCTGGCCATGCCTACTGGTCCATGCATCTGTTGTCAGGTGCACCTTTGTGCTCACAGATTGCCTGAGTGCATGGACGATGCGCTCTTTAACATGCTGGTGGAGGGCTGGGATGGCTTTTCTGGAAAAAAAGTGTCGACTGGGTAGCTCGTAGCGTGGTACAGCGTAGTCCATCAGGTCTTTGAAAGCTTCGCTTTCAACTAACCGGTAGGGCATCATCTCTAACGAGATTAGTCTAGCTATGTCGGCGTTCAAACCCTGTGTACGCGGATGCGAGGCTAAGTATTTCCTTTTTCTAACCATAGTCTCATGTAGGGTGAGCTGGACTGGAGAGCTGGAGATCGTGGAACTAGCGGGGGTGCCGGTGGACATGGCAGACTGAGAGACGGTGGGAGATGGTATTGTTGCCGCCGGTGCCCTAGATGCAGTGTTTCCTACTACGAAACTGGTGATTCCCTGACCCTGACTGCTTTGGCCTGGCAAAGATACCTGCACAGATACAGCAGGTGGTGCGCTAAATGGTGGTCCTACACTGCCGGAAGGGATGTTGCGTTGATGACTAGCTTCATTGGCCGAGGGTGCAACAACCTTAAGGGACGTTTGGTAGTTAGTCCAAGCTTTCAAATGCATGGTGGTTAAATGTCTATGCATGCAACTAGTATTGAGACTTTTCAGATTCTGACCTCTGCTTAAGGAAGTAGAACATTTTTGACAGATGACTTTGCGCTGATCAATTGGATGTTGTTTAAAAAAATGCCAGACTGCACTCTTTCTAGCATCGGATACCTTTTCAGGCATTGCAGACTGAGCTTTAACCGGATGGCCACGCTGTCCTCCACCAGGTTTTGGCTTTGCCACGCGTTTTGGGCAAGATACGGGCCCGGCAGATGGAACCTGTGGCGATGTTGATGCCTGCTGCGGCCCCTCCTCCTCCTCTGCTTCAGAACTGCTGCCGCCTGCACCCTGTTCCCCCAATGGCTGCCAATCGGGGTCAAGAACTGGGTCATCTAATAACTCTTCTTGTACCTCCTGCGCAACTTCGTCTGTGTCACCGTGTCGTTCGGTGGTATAGCGTTCGTGATGGGGCAACATAGTCTCATCAGGGTCTGATTCTTGATCAGCACCCTGCGAGGGCAATGTTGTGGTCTGAGTCAAAGGACCAGCATAGTAGTCTGGCTGTGGCTGTGCGTCAGTGCACTCCATGTCAGATTCAATTTGTAATGGGCATGGACTGTTAACTGCTTCACTTTCTAAGCCAGGGACGGTATGTGTAAAGAGCTCCATGGAGTAACCCGTTGTGTCGCCTGCTGCATTCTTCTCTGTTGTTGTTTTTGCTGAAGAGGACAAGGAAGTGACTTGTCCCTGACCGTGAACATCCACTAACGACGCGCTGCTTTTACTTTTACCAGTTTCACGAGATGAGGCAAAAGAGCTAGAGGCTGAGTCAGCAAGATAAGCCAAAACTTGCTCTTGCTGCTCCGGCTTTAAAAGCGGTTTTCCTAATCCCAGAAAAGGGAGCGTTCGAGGCCTTGTGTAGCCGGACGACGAACCTGGCTCCACAGCTCCAGACTTAGGTGCAATATTTTTTCCCCCACGACCACCTGATGCTCCACCACTACCACTACCCTCATTACCAGCTGACAATGAACGCCCCCGGCCACGACCTCTTCCACTAGACTTCCTCATTGTTTTAAAAACGTAACCAAACTAACGTTATTTGTTGCAGTCACACAACTTACACGGTGAGCTATAACTTCAGTATGATTTAGCTACCCCTTTACAGGTTGGTGAGACCACAGCGAAAATCAGGCCCAATGTTACACACTCTTTTTTTGGTGGCTGCAAATTAGAGAGATGCCCCACACGCAGGACTGTCACTGAAGCACAAATGTTAATATTAATGTCACACTATTATTTTTTTTTTATTTTTATTTTTTTCAGGAACACTTTAGAAACCCCCCCAAAAAAAAAAAAAAGATTTTTGCAGGGAGAATTTAGAAAACAAATGTAACAAACTATATGCTTTCTATGGGCCACTGAGTGAGAGATGACGCACACAGGAATCAGGAGTGGCACACAAGCCCAGAGGCCAATATTTTTCTACCAATGATTGATGGAGTTATTTTCTCTGGTAGATTTTGGAACCCAAATCAAGGAAAAAAAATGTAGGCTTTCTATGGACCACAATTGGAGAGAGAGAGAGAGAGAGAGAGAGAGAGAGAGAGAGAGAGAGAGATGGCACACCCAGGAGTCAAGACTGGCACACAAGCAGAAAGGCCAATATTAATCTCCCACTGTTTTTTTTGGTTGTTTTTTTTTTTTTTTTTTCAGGGAGACTTTAGAAAAAAAAATAATAAAAAAAATATGATTTTATCAGGAAGAATTTAGAAACCAAATAAAATAAAATGATTTTTTCAGGGAGAATTTAGAAAACAAATAAAACCAAAAATAGGCGTTCTATAGCCCACTGACTGAGAGATGACGCACCCAGGAGTCAAGACTGGCACACAAGCAGAAAGGCCAATATTAATCTCCCACTGTTTTTTTTTTTTTTTTTCAGGGAGACTTTAGAAAAAAAAATAATAAAAAAAATGTGATTTTATCAGGAAGAATTTAGAAACCAAATAAAATAAAATGATTTTTTCTGGGAGAATTTATAAAACAAATAAAACCAAAAATAGGCGTTCTATGGCCCACTGACTGAGAGATGACGCACCCAGGAGTCAAGACTGGCACACAAGCAGAAAGGCCAATATTAATCTCCCACTGTTTTTTTTTTTTTTTTTCAGGGAGACTTTAGAAAAAAAAATAATAAAAAAAATGTGATTTTATCAGGAAGAATTTAGAAACCAAATAAAATAAAATGATTTTTTCAGGGAGAATTTAGAAAACAAATAAAACCAAAAATAGGCGTTCTATGGCCCACTGACTGAGAGAGAGAGAGAGAGAGATGGAACGCTTAGTACTGGCACACAAGCCCAAAGGGCAATATTAATCTCCCTTTTTTTTTCCAGGGAGAATTTCTAAAACCCAAAAAAAAAAAAAAATAGGCTTTCTATGGCCCACTATTTGTGAGAGAGATGGGACGCTCAGGACTGGCACAGATGGCACGCTCAGGACTGGCACAGAAGCCCAGAGGCCAATATTAATCTCCCTTTTTTTCTGGTAGAATTTATAAAACCAAAAAAAAATTTAAATAGGCTTTCTATGGCCCACTATTTGTGAGAGAGATGGCACGCTCAGGACTGGCACAGATGGCACGCTCACAACTGGCACACAAGCCCAGAGGCCAATATTAATCTCCCTTTTTTCAGGGAAAATTTATAAAACAAAAAAAAAAAATAAATAGGCTTTCTATGGCCCACTATTTGTGAGAGAGATGGCACGCTCAGGGCTGGCACAGATGGCACGCTCAGGACTGGCACACAAGCCCAGAGGCCAATATTAATCTCCCTTTTTTTCAGGGAGAATTTATAAAACCCCCAAAAAAAATAAAATAGGCTTTCTATGGCCCACTATTTGTGAGAGAGATGGGACGCTCAGGACTGGCACAGATGGCACGCTCAGGACTGGCACAGAAGCCCAGAGGCCAATATTAATCTCCCTTTTTTTCTGGGAGAATTTATAAAACCAAAAAAAAATTTAAATAGGCTTTCTATGGCCCACTATTTGTGAGAGAGATGGCACGCTCAGGACTGGCACAGATGGCACGCTCACAACTGGCACACAAGCCCAGAGGCCAATATTAATCTCCCTTTTTTCAGGGAAAATTTATAAAACAAAAAAAATAAATAAATAGGCTTTCTATGGCCCACTATTTGTGAGAGAGATGGCACGCTCAGGGCTGGCACAGATGGCACGCTCAGGACTGGCACACAAGCCCAGAGGCCAATATTAATCTCCCTTTTTTTCAGGGAGAATTTATAAAACCCCCAAAAAAAATAAAATAGGCTTTCTATGGCCCACTATTTGTGAGAGAGATGGGACGCTCAGGACTGGCACAGATGGCACGCTCAGGACTGGCACAGAAGCCCAGAGGCCAATATTAATCTCCCTTTTTTTCTGGGAGAATTTATAAAACCAAAAAAAAATTTAAATAGGCTTTCTATGGCCCACTATTTGTGAGAGAGATGGCACGCTCAGGACTGGCACAGATGGCACGCTCACAACTGGCACACAAGCCCAGAGGCCAATATTAATCTCCCTTTTTTCAGGGAAAATTTATAAAACAAAAAAAAAAAATAAATAGGCTTTCTATGGCCCACTATTTGTGAGAGAGATGGCACGCTCAGGACTGGCACAGATGGCACGCTCACAACTGGCACACAAGCCCAGAGGCCAATATTAATCTCCCTTTTTTCAGGGAAAATTTATAAAACAAAAAAAAAAAATAAATAGGCTTTCTATGGCCCACTATTTGTGAGAGAGATGGCACGCTCAGGGCTGGCACAGATGGCACGCTCAGGACTGGCACACAAGCCCAGAGGCCAATATTAATCTCCCTTTTTTTCAGGGAGAATTTATAAAACCCCAAAAAAAATAAAATAGGCTTTCTATGGCCCACTATTTGTGAGAGAGATGGCACACTCAGGACTGGCACACAAGCCCAAAGGCCAATATTAATCTCCCACTGTATTTTTATCAGGGAGAATTTATACACCCCACAAAAAAAAATACAGAAAAATGAAAAGGCTTTCTATGGCCCACTATGTGAGAGAGATGGCACACACAGGGATGGCACTCTAGCAGAAATGCCAAATTGCCAATCTTAATCTCCCACCAAAAAAAAAACAAAAAAAAAAACAGGGAATGTCCTACAATTACTATCTCCCTGCCTGCAGTAATCTCAGCCAGGTATGGCAGGCAGCTACTATCTCCCTGCCTGCAGTAATCTCAGCCAGGTATGGCAGGCAGCTACTATCTCCCTGCCTGCAGTAATCTCAGCCAGGTATGGCAGGCAGCAATAAGGAGTGGACTGATGCACAAATGAAATAAAAAGTGTGGACAAACAAAAAAGATAGCTGTGCAGAAAGGAAGGAACAAGAGGATTTGTGCTTTGAAAAAAGCAGTTGGTTTGCACAGCGGCGTACACACAGCAATGCAGCTATCAGGGAGCCTTCTAGGGCAGCCCAATGAGCTACAGCGCTGAGGGGAAAAAAAAAAAAAAAAAAACTTCCACTGTCCCTGCACACCGAGGGTGGTGTTGGACAGTGCAAATCGCTGCAGCACAAGCGGTTTTGTGGTTAATGGACCCTGCCTAACGCTATCCCTGCTTCTGACAAAGCGGCAGCAACCTCTCCCTAAGCTCAGATCAGCAGCAGTAAGATGGCGGTCGGCGGGAACGCCTCTTTATAGCCCCTGTGACGTCGCAGACAGCAAGCCAATCACTGCAATGCCCTTCTCTAAGATGGTGGGGACCAGGACCTATGTCATCACGCTGCCCACACTCTGCGTTTACCTTCATTGGCTGAGAAATGGCGCTTTTCGCGTCATTGAAACGCGACTTTGGCGCGAAAGTCGCGTACCGCATGGCCGACCCCGCACAGGGGTCGGATCGGGTTTCATGAAACCCCGACTTAGCCAAAAGTCGGCGACTTTTGAAAATGTTCGACCCGTTTCGCTCAACCCTAATTCTAACTGTCAAATGAGTACACAAGGGGCATTATTACTTTCCATGGGTCAAAATGTGGGCAATGTTTTCTAGGTCACTTTCAAAGAACATTTATATTTTTAAGATGCAATTTTACCATTATAAAGAAGCTAAGTTTCATCTGCTGACGTTCCCCTATTCCCACGATCAGTTTTCACCACCGTAATTGTAAACATGGTTACATGATTATGGCCCACCCAGATATGCTGCCAAGAGCTTCATTTGTTTTAATGCCACAGTTAAAGGGACACTGTCACCTGAATTTGGAGGGAACAATCTTCAGCCATGGAGGTGGGGTTTTGGGGTGTTTGATTCACCCTTTCCTTACCCGCTGGCTGCATGCTGGCTGCAATATTGGATTGAAGTTCATTCTCTGTCCTCCATAGTACACGCCTGCGCAAGGCAAGATTACCTTGTGCAGGCATGTACTACGGAGGATAGAGAATGAACTTCAATCCAATATTGCAGCCAGCATGCAGCCAGCAGGTAAGGAAAGGGTGAATCAAAAACCCAAAAACCCCGCCTCCATGGCTGAAGATTGTTCCCTCCAAATTCAGGTGACAGTGTCCCTTTAAGCATTTGGAGACTTTTAGCATAAATTGACAGCTTTTACCTTCACTTCTACTGTGAATGGAGGAACACTTGCATTTTCTGGTCTCCCCACAATGACTTCCTCTAATTGGTCCCATTCATTGTAAGAGCAGACAGGACTGTCTTGGGAGACTGTTTCATCAGCAGTGCAGACTTTTTGCGTTGCTGCAGCTGCCTGGGTGCTTTGGAAAGTTCGCTGCACCCATCCAACGAGGCCTTTACTCAGCTGAAAAAATAAAATAATGAAATCAATGGTTGGCACACTATATACATATAGATATATCAAATATATATATATATATATATATATATATATATACTCTTTACATTACTGTGTATATATATATATATATATACATACACATATGATACACATATAATATATATATATATATATATATATATATATATATATATATATATATATATATATATATATATATATATATATATATATATATATATACAGCTCTGGCACAAATTAAGAGACCACTGCAACATGTTCAGTTCATCTGAATTTTATAGGCATATTTTTGAGTAAAATGTGAATTGTTCATTTATGCTATAAACTTCTGACAACATGTCTCTGAATTTCCAAGCAATACATTCTGTATTTTTTTTTCTGAAAAGGTAAAATGGTCAAAATTTAAAAAAAAACAATGCTTTCAGACCTCAAACAATGCAAAGAAAACAAGTTCATGATCATTTAGAAACAACAATACTAATGTTGTAACTCAGGAAGAGTTCAGAAATCAATATTTTGTGGAATAACCATGATTTTTAATCACCACTTTCATGCGTCTTGGCATGCTTTCCACCAGTTCCGGAGGGGGGACGAGTGTGGGCGGGGCGTGGGTGGACACTGTGCGTGTCTGTGTGTGCGGGCGGGGTCTGTGCGGGCCTGCCGGGGATCTGTGCGGCCTGCTGGGGGGGGGGGGGTGCGGCGTGCCGGGGCTCTGTGCGGCATGTCGGGGCTCTGTGCGGCCTGCCGGGGGGGTGTGCGGCGTGCCGGGGCTCTGTGCGGCGTGCCGGGGCTTTGTGCGTGTGTGCAGGCATCGTCCGATGGGACTACAAGTCCCATCGGACGATGCCTACTACAGTGAAAGTGATTGGCACATTAGCCAATGATGGGACAGTAGTAGTCCCATCATCCGGCTAATGTGTTGAATGGAAAAAAAACAAAAACATACATACTACATACATACTACATACATATTACATACATACTACATACAATACATTCAAGTGAATGTTTTTTTGTCCGTCACGTCCACCATTTTCTACCGCACATGCGCGGCCGAAACTCCGCCCCCTCCTCCCCGGACTTCAGAATGGGCAGCAGATGCGTTGAAAAACTGCATCTGCTGCCCACGTAGTGCACAAATTTCACAACGTGCGTCGGTACGTCGGCCCAACGCATAGCGACAGACCTGTACTGATGCAAGTATGAAAGAGGCCTTAATGAGCGTTGAATTTAAAAAAAAAAAAAAAAACAGAAAAAACGGCTCCCACGCAATTTTCTGCCCAGAGGGGGAAAGCCAACGGCCAGGGACCAATATTTGTAGCATGCTACGAATATCTGCCTGCAGCTGTCTGCGTAGCCTTTACTGGCTATTAAAATAGGGGGACCCCCCCAAGAATGACATGGGGTCCCCCTATATTTTATAGCCAGAAAGGCTACGCAGACAGCTGCGGGCTGATATTCATACCCTACTGAGGGGCCATGGATATTGGCCCCCCGGCTACAAATACCAGTCCGCAGCCGCCCCAGAAATGGCGCATCTGTAAGATGCGCCAATTCCGGCACTAAGCTCCTCTCTTCCCACTCCCGTGTAGCGGTGGGATATGGGGTAATGAGGGGTTAATGTCACCTTGCTATTGTAAGGTGACATTAAGCCGGGTTAATAACGGAGAGGCGTCAATAAGACGCCTATCCATTATGAATCCAATAGTAATAAATGGTTAATAAAACACACACACCTCAGGAAAAAAGTATTTTAATATTCTTCATTTAATCATACTTACCATACTTCAGCGCCTGCAAAAAAAGGAAAATAATAAACCGTATACTACCTGTCCGCCGTAGTCCAATTAATAACGAGTGTCCCACGACGATCTCCCTTATAGAACAGTGACATCGGGTGATGTCACTGCTCTATAGGACCTTCAGTGACACACTGACAGGAGACAATGGCTCCTGCAGTGAATCACTGAGGTTACTATAGTTCAATGTCTCACTTTACGGCAATTGCTGCGTGGGAACATTTCTCACACAGCAATGTCAAAAGTGAGACTAGGGACTATTTTTTTTACAGCGGCGGAGGAATACAGTGCGGAAGGATACCTTCCTCCTGTCATTGTGTTTCTGGAACCCCTGGAGAGTGGTCGCATCAGCTGATGCTGCCGTTCTCCACGGGAGATTGTAGTGGGATACTCGTGGATTTCTGCAGACAGAGAGTATATTGGTTGTTTGTTATTTTCATATTTTTTACAGATGACACTGGCTTCGGGGAACAAAGTGACAAGTAATGGTGAGTATGTACTCTATGTTATATGTACTGTATGTCTGTATGTATGTATTGTATGTAATGTATGAATGTACTGTATCTAGTATGTATGTAGTTAGTATGTAGTATATATGTATGTAGTATGTATGTAGAATCTATGTATGTATGTAGTATGTATGTAATATGCATGTGTGTATGTATGTAGTATGTATCTATGTATGTATGTAGTATTTATGTAGTATGTATGTATGTTTTTTTTTTTTTTAAATCAACACATTAGCTGGATGATGGGACTTCTACTGCCCCATCATTGGCTAATGTGTCAATCACTGTCACTGTAGTAGGCATCGTCCGATGAGACTTGTAGTCCCATCGGACGATGCCTGCACACACGCACAGAGCCCCGGCAGCCTGCACAGAGCCCCGGCACGCCGCACAGAGCCCCGGCACGCCACACAGATCCCCGGCACGCCACACAGATCCCCGGCACGCCACATAGATCCCTGGCAGACTGCACAGAGCCCCGGCAGCCCGCACAGAGCCCCAGCACACCATACAGAGCCCCGGCAGCCCGCACAGAGCCCCGGCACGCTGCACAGAGCCCCAGCACGCCACACAGATCCCCGACACGCCACACAGATCCCTGGCAGGCCGCACAGAGCCCCGGCAGCACGCACAGAGCCCCGGCACGCCATACAGAGCCCCGGCAGCCCCACACAGAGCCCCGGCATGCCGCACGGAGCCCCGGCACGCCGCACAGAGCCCCGGTAGGCACACACAGACCCCCCCACGGTCACGCAGAGACCACGTCCACATACACACACGCAGTCTCCGCCCATGCACCGCCCACACTCCATTATATTGCATCATTCATTGCACTATAGGAACTTCCGATTCCGGTATGCCATATCGCAAAAGTATCGGAACTCGGTATCGGAATGCTCAACACTACTTGTGACTATCCATCATCCTCTTGATCATTATTATTATTATTACTATTTATATATCACCATTAATTCCATGGTGCTGTACATGAGAAAGGGGTTATGTACAGAGTTCTAGATATCGTTTACAGTAAACAAATTTACAGTGACAGACTGGTTCAGAGGGGAGAGGACCCTGTCCTTGCGGACTTACATTCTATGGGATTACATTCCAGAGGTTTTCAATGGGGTTCTGGTCAGGAGATTGCGCTGCCCATGACAGGGTTTTGATGTGGTGGTCTTTTAATTCTTAATTTTTGCCAGAGTTGTATATATATATAGTGCAATGATATAATTATATTATTTTCTATTATATATATATATTGTATCTATCTAATATATAATTGCCTAGAATACTACTTCCTGCAATTTGTGCCAACTTCCTGTCCGGAGCTAATGTCCGGAGCTAATGTCCGGAGCTAATGTCCGGAGATAAGTGACGTCAACAGTGTCCAGTGTCTGATTGGTTGCCGCTTGCTGCGAGCGACCAATCAGAAACGTGCCGTACTGTGACACACTCCGCCCGCCATTTTGGTGTGATTTTTGAATTTTTACCTCACAGCAAGTTTCTACTGCGTGGAGGCGGGCCCAGTGACGTTGCTCTTCAAGCTCCTGCCGAATTTCGTCAAAAAAATGATAATACCATTTACCAAAACTATATATATTTAGTTGTGAAGTGGTTCAGTGACATTTTCACACCAATTTTGAACTTTTGTTTGGTGTTTTCTCCATATACTGCCTATTATTTTTGTTCTTTCTTACTATTATTTATTAATTGTATTATTCTTACATTTGAATAAATAAAGTATATATGGATTCTAGACTCCCGATTCTTTAGAATCGGGCTGCCATCTAGTATTATATATAATTGTCTAAGATCCACTTCTGTCTGTTTGTCTATCTGTCTGTTTGTCTGTCACGGAAATCCCGCATCATTGATAGGTCGCGACCAATCAGTGACAGGCACAGTCCGGCCACGAATTGGCCCCTCCCTACTCCCCTCCAGTCAGTGCCCCCTCCATACTCCCCTCCAGTCAGCGCCCACATAGCGTTTTAGCAGTCCGTTAAACGGACTGCGTTACACCGTAGCATAACGCGGTGTAACGCAGTCCGTTAATGCTGCCATTAACCCTGTAAGTGTGACCAACTTTTTACTATTGATGCTGCCTATGCTGGATCCGGGGGCCGCCGGAAGGTGAGTATATAACTACTAGATGGTGGCCCGATTCTAACGCATCGGGTATTCTAGAATATGTATGTAGCTACTATGTGGCTGTGCAATATACTACGTGGCTGTGCTATATACTATGTGGCTGTGCTATATACTACGTGGCTGTGTTATATACTACGTAGCTGTGCTATATACTATGTGGCTGTGCTATATACTACGTGGCTGTGCTATATACTACGTGGGATGTGTTATTATTATTATTATTCATTTTTATAGCGCCATATATTCCATGGCGCTTTACATGTGAACGGGGCGAATATAGACAAGTACAATACACATGAGTAAAACAAGGCACACACAAGTACAGGAGGAGAGAGGACCCTGCCCGCGAGGGCTCACAGTGTTTTATGCTACGTGAGCTGTGAGACTCTTTCGCCCGGGGCCCTCAAAAACTTGGAGCTGGCCCTGGCTTCACTGATTATTTGCGGCCGGCTGGGCGCGACCAATCAGCGACAAAGACGCAGTCTGGCCGATAATTGGCGTGGGATTTGAACCACGTTTCGCTAATTGGTCGCGCTCGGCCAGCCGAATCCTGTGTATTCATTGCATTATTCTTAAATCTTCATAAATAAGCTACATACATATTCTAGATTACCCGATGCGTTAGAATCGGGCCACCATCTAGTAATGATATATACATTAAAATAAGTGTAAGTATATATATGTGCATATGTATATTTATATCTATAAATATATATATATATGAATCCATATATGTGTGAATTCTGGTCTTAAAATATGATATTGGAGAGAGTAGTGGCTACAGGAACAAGTACATTTTTCTAGACTTTCAGAATATTCTTGTAGTAATCCATAGTTTGGGTTAAGTGTCCCTTTATGCAGCTGTTGTTTGTCAACTGGGAATCCTGTGTGCAGCCACCCCGTGGTGACCCATGGTATTACATGTGTTAATACATGAAACTGATGCAATGCACAGCATGTACAAGGGAAGCACCCTCCTACAGAAGCGGGCCTCCTGTCTGAGAAGTGATTGATGGCCATGCTGTGTTCATTTCTAGACTTTCCACCATGCTACACTGCACGTACACATGTCATTTGTTTTATCAAGCTATCCAGAGACTTGCACTGTGACCCTTTAGATTTTAGAGAACCAGTGGTCAAAGTAAACTATGTCACAACTGCTGTAAACATGATTATATGGCTGCTATCTTATCGAAAACCCGTGAGCAGAACTTGGTTTCCTGTGGACAGAGCATTTCCGTAGGATGCCTGACAGAATATTTTACATAGTGGCGGCATTATGTTTAACCAGCTTAATAGTGAAAATGAATGAGCATGAAAGTATGTAGACACAATATAATACTTATTTCTATACACACATTTATCAAAGATGTTTGAAATATATATTACACACAGATACACATTAAAATATATAAATATATAGGCATGTGAATATATGCTAATGGACTATCTCCATTTCTTTCACTGTAAAACAAAAAAATAATAAAATAAAATATATATCTATCTCTATCTCTATCTATCTATATAATATGCACATATTTTTATTTAGTTTTTTCTTTTTCAGAGAAAGAAATCGATATATCCTCTTATGAACGGCTTGCACTGTGTAATCATAAACCTAGAAGAACCCAGGTCAGAGAGTTTGAAGACCTGAACGGTTTGAATGGTTCTTTTCTAAAAATGAGTATTGTGCTCCAGCTGTGGCTGTAAATCCAAATTCTCACTGGCAATAATGGAGCCGATAGCGCAATAAAATTGGGATTATTTCACACTCCAGACTTGTGGATGACATTTTTGAGAATGAGAATCTGTTCCATCAGACTATGTTCACGTGTCCACTAATCATCAGTTAGAACGGATCCAGCAACAATCAGCTGGCAAAAATTCAGTAGCGTGGAAAAAAAACTGTACAAAATGATGCAACAAATCCCTGAAGGAGGCCGTGTGTCACTGTATCTGGTCTAGAATTACAGGTTGCTGCATGTAAGGAGCGAGCCCTGGCAGGGCAGAACAATGACTGTTGCTCCACTACCGGTGGATTGACACGTGTTGCTTACCTTCAGTCATTCTCTGCAGATATCACTGCAGGAATACAGGTAAGTGTGTAAATGTAATAAAACCACTCTGCGGTGCAAGTATTAGAAATATCAGGGGAACGTGTGTGGCGGAAGGATTGCTCATGAATAAAGCATCAAACACATTGTTACATTTCTGCTTTGTTCACAAAGAAGCACTTTAAATAGTGTCGCTAAATGGAATAACTAAAGCTTAAACAATTCAACTCATAATTGAAATAACATAGTAACAAAAAAGAACACATTTTACAACCTTTACCATGTAATTTACACATCTTTAGATAAATCAATTGCAAAAAATGTAAAAAAAAAAATATTTAGAATTGAGAGTCCTCAGTGGTTGATACCTTAATGGCCAACTGAAAAGATGGTAACAAATTGCAAACTTTCCAGACTACTCGCTAACAGTACCAAGATATATATATATCTTTCCGACTGCAAAAAATGTCAAACTTTTACTGAAAAACTATTCGTAACCTTAAAATGTACCATGTAGTCTTTGAAATAGCGGCTTTAAATAATCTGAAACACGAAATACCCTCCTGCAGTACCAGTATAAAAAAAAATGATCAAGCTGTATGGGTAGAAAAGCAAAAATTCCCATTGAAAAATATCACTACAGTAATTCTGTTTTGTTACTACACCCCAGTCATTAGAGAAAGAAAAAAAAAGATTTCGCTTTCAGAAATCATCATGAACCTGACTGATCCAACTGAGGTTAAAACGTGATAGTAAGAATAAGATCCTAATAGAAAGCCTGATCTGCTGAGTGGAATTATGATCCTTAGTTCCCAGGGTAACTTGGCAAATACACAAAAATTGATGAATGAACTGAAGAGAGCTGACAATGTGAAAATGGAAAGAACATTTAGGATCTGATAACGGAGACATTCAACAAATTACAACCTTGGCACTATCGCCATGAAAGATAATATGGTCAATTTAACGAGCCTAAACGCATTTCAAGGACCATGTTTTTCTAGAAAGGAGAGATAATGCAGTTATGACAAGGCAATGGGCCTATAGCTATAAATATACACCCAACTGCATGTAACCATTACATGATCTGATGTCATTGTGTAAAAGCTGCAGTAACCAGACACTTAATCCTAGTATCTCTGAGCCAGGGTTATGTAATGCGGACAGGCATGGAATGGAAGGAAGGAATACAGACCATGGATCCTATGTAATGGACAGCTTCAGCTCCCCTGCTTCCTCCTCTCACACACCTCACTCGCAGCATGGTGCCTGGATTACCTATGGGCAGGAATGTTCTCGCTGAATGGACAAAAGAGAGCTGGATGCCCTGTGCTGTGTCTACCTAAGCCAAGTAGTATGGAGCCCTGCAGGGCTGTAAAAGCTCTTTATATGAACTCCACAGCCCTCTCCATTGGCTGCTGCTGTTAACAGGTGGTGATAGTGTCAGAGCTAAAGGTCACAAATTCCCAGATTAGAAAGTGTCTCTTGCAAGAAACGTAACACCTTTTTCCTTTTTTAGCTGGGACAAGACAGTGGGGACCAATAGACCCTAAGACCTAACATCTGCAGGGTCTGTCCAAACACTGAAGATATAGCAGCTGCTGAGGGAACATCTGGTGCCATGAAGCCTCACACCCTGGGCATCAGATTCCGATGTGCTTTGTGCCTGCAGGCGACAATACTGTACACATACAATAGATAGTTTTATTCCACATGCCAATCATGGGACTAGATTGCCTTTATATAGGTTACAACAATGCTGCATGAATAAAAATTACACCAAGGAAACTGTGGCTCCATAACTGCTAATAATTAACGATACACTTCAGCCATGAATTGGCCACTAATGGCCACTTAAAGGGAACCTGTCACCCCGTTTTTTCAGATTGAGCTATAAATACTGTTAAATAGGGCCTGCGCTGTGCGTTACTATAGTGTATGTAGTGTACCCTGATTCCCCATGTATGCTGAGAAATACATTACCAAAGTCGCCGTTTTCGCCTGTCAATCAGGCTGGTCTGGTCAGGTGGGCGTGTTCACAGCGCTCTTTTCTTCCCCAGCTTTCCGTTGGTGGCGTAGTGGTGTGCGCATGTCCAAGGTCCGAATTCCCTGCGCCCACGTGAAGACACAGCGCGCGATCTGCACTGTAATCCCTTGCATCGGTGGGGGCGGCCATCTTCCTGGGGCCGCGCGTGCGCAGATCGAGTGCTCTGCTGCACGGGGCTTCAGGAAAATGGCCGCGGGATGCCGCGCGTGCGCATTAGAGATCGCGGCGGCCATTTTCCCAAAGCCGAGTTTGCTCCACTACCGGTGGATTGACACGTGTTGCTTACCTTCAGTCATTCTCTGCAGATATCACTGCAGGAATACAGGTAAGTGTGTAAATGTAATAAAACCGTTCTGCAGTGCAAGTATTAGAAATATCAGGGGAACGTGTATGGCGGAAGGATTGCTGATGATGAATAAAGCATCAAACACATTGTTACATTTCTGCTATGTTCACAAAGAAGCACTTTAAATATTGTCGCTAAATGGAATAACTAAAGCTTAAACAATTCAACTCATAATTGAAATAACATAATAACAAAAAAGAACACATTTTACAACCTTTACCATGTAATTTACACATCTTTAGATAAATCAATTGCTAAAAATGTAAAAAAAATATTTAGAATTGAGAGTCCTCAGTGGTTGGTACCTTAATGGCCAACTGAAAAGATGGTAACAAATTGCAAGCTTTCGAGACTACTCGCTAACGGAGTTTGCATCTCGGCTTTGGGAAAATGGCCGCCGCGATCTCTAATGCGCACGCGCGGCATCCCACGGCCATTTTCCTGAAGCCCCGTGCAGCAGAGCACTCCATCTGCGCACGCGCGGCCCCAGGAAGATGGCCGCCCCCACCGATGCAAGGGATTACAGCGCAGATCGCGCGCTGTGTCTTCACGTGGGCGCAGGGAATTCGGACCTTGGACATGCGCACACCACTACACCACCAACGGAAAGCTGGGGAAGAAAAGAGCGCTGTGAACACGCCCACCTGACCAGACCAGCCTGATTGACAGGCGAAAACGGCGACTTTGGTAATGTATTTCTCAGCATACATAGGGAATCAGGGTACACTACATACACTATAGTAACGCACAGCGCAGGCCCTATTTAACAGTATTTATAGCTCAATCTGAAAAAACGGGGTGACAGGTTCCCTTTAAACTCACCACCCGCAGCTGTTACAGGGGGGGTCGGAAATCCAAATTAATTTTTCATCTCTATTTGTTGCCATAATCTAAACTATTTACTAATATACTCTAATATCCTTCCCTAACTACACTTCTCTCTTTTTCCCTACTTCCTTCATGATGATGCTTCGTTTAAGAAACCCATTGCATGCTGGTATACTCAAGCAAAGCGTCATCAGTGGGCAGAGGCTGTGGCCACTGCCGCAGCCTCTGCCCCCTCTCTAAAATGAATCCCCTGTGCGGTGTGCACTCTGTGATGTGCACAGTAACAGCATGCTCTCTGTTGCCGGCTAAGGCTTGTTTCACATTTGCGGTTGTGTCCGCATCGTTTATGCAGCAGTTTTCCGCATGCGTCGTGTATTCCTATCTTTAACATTAGGGACGCAGGTGCCTGCGATTGGATGCGTATTGCCGCATTTGACGACGCATGCGTCGTTTCGTTGTCTGCGGCTTGGTATGGTAAACGCTACATGTTGTAATTTCAGAAGCGTGAATTTGCCACCTAGAAATGTATGCGGTTGTTAGCGGATGGAACGCGGTGAAAAAATGCATTTAAGTCTATGAGAACGTATGCACATGCGTTTGTGAACGCATGCGTTTTTCCACAGGAAAACCTGTCTAGACACTGATTAGCCACCCCCCACATACAAACTGATAAAAGGAGGGAGCGGGCATTTGCAGGTCACTACTCTGCAGACTGGGAACAAGAGAAAAAGCTCTGAAGCTGTGAGGAATCTACACTTTGAACAATGTGAGTAGCAAAGCTAATGTCTGTATTTTCTTTTTTCTTTCTATATATGTCCTAATAATTTCTGTCTCTTTTTTCTTGCTGCATGCATCAGAATGTCATCGACTTCTTCTGAGGAGCGTCTTGGGCCCGAACAAGGTGGAAATAAAAGTGAAGTGAGTACTCAACTCTTCAGATTGGCCTCTTTGACCTGTACTGCGCACTGCAGTACTTTGCTCTGCCCTCAACAGGGCAGACAGAGTACGCCTTCGCCACAGCCGCGGCGTGAAGACCAGAAGAGGACGTCATGGAATGAAGGTGGGAGGCTCTGGACCGGACCTGAGACACCCATCGGACCCGGACCACAGTGGGACTGCCCTTGGGTTAGTATAATCTAACCTCTTTTTCTCCTCCTTTAGGTAATATCGGGGGCTTATCTACAGCATTTCAGAATGCTGTAGATAAGCCCCGGATGACGGTGAGCTTACCTCACCATCGATTTTTGGGGGTGACAGGTTCCCTTTAAGGATGGGTCGCTACTCATGGGCCATTGCTGTGGGCTTGCCCCCCAGGCTAATATTTGCCAGCCAGCCCCTGCGTGCAGAGACCAACATCGCCTCCAAAAGTGAGTGACATTATTGGTCTTTGCACACCAGGTAATCTAACATCATTCTATTGCAAGCTCATTGGAAAATGCTACCCTGATGAGCAAAGGGGTAACAATATTCAAACTTATGTATTGTTACTGTTTTGCTCCTAAAAATCTTAATTTTAATTTTTATTATTTTGTTAGTATTTTGTAAATCCACCCTTGGCTCTCAACACTGCTTAAATTCTTCTGGGCATGCTCTCGATCACCTTCAGGCATGTCTCGACCGAAATCTGATCCAAGGTCTCTTTTACAAGTTCACAAAATTGGTGCATACTGATCGACTCATTGGGGTATGTATACAGCTTTTTCTTTAACTCTAGCCACAAGTGTTCAATTGGGTTGAGGTCTGGAGACTGTGGGGGCCAATCCAACACCTCTACTTCATTGTCATTGTGAAGCGCCCGCTAGGGCCATGGGGTACTCGGGCCGGGTGTTACAGTTCTTTAGGGGGTTGTCATGGCAACAGTGACACTGGTCCGTGGCCCTGAGTGTCCAATAAAAATGATGAGGGAAGGTTTGTAGGGGATTTAACGTGCCGCCACCTGTGGTATTCAGCAATGGATGGCTGACACTGCTTAAGGGGACTGCTGGGGCCGATGGTGACACAGCTGGGATGGTTGTGCTCCCCACAGGTGGAGCGGGGCTCCAGGGTTACCGGTACAGTTTGTAGGGGATTGTGGACATTGGGGTGCAGGACTGAGAGTGCAGGAAATGACTGGAGGACACAAGGATGGTAGTTTTCTTTACCTTTACTTGGTGGTAGAAGGTGCTGTCCGGGGCACAGGTAACAGGTGATGATAAGGGTTTCCGGGCAGCCTGGAAACAAATTAGGCTCCACCTAGCCAGGTGGGTTTGTAGGCCTTCCTCCTGTGCTATTCTCTTAGGTCATTGCTGCCTGAAGCTCTGCACAAGTTCTTCTCACTGTTTATTAGTTTGTGTAAAACGTTACCTGCATGGCAGGCCGCTTGAGCCTATTCCAGGTGTTGCTCCTTAGTGGCGGCTCTGGGCTCTGATATGTTGCTGTGTTGCTGGGTATTGATGGGCCAGGAGACCCGCAGTCCCCTGCCCTCAGGATTTAGCTGCCGGGACTTCTGTACCCGAGCAACCAAGGACTCCGGTGTCTGGTTTCTGGGTGCTCGGCTCTGGGGTGAGCTTGGCCACAGCTCCACTCCACAGCTCTCCTAGACTTCACTCCTCTCCTTTCCTCTCTTAGACTCCAACTAAAACTGACTAACTCCGCCTCCAAGCCAGAACTTATAGGGAAGCTTCCCTGAAGCCACGTGTTAGAGCTACCCCTTCTGGTCTGGAGTAAGGAAAGAGTTGGATGCTGGTATCACCTGGTAAGGGGACCCCTCCTTGCTTCCAGGCATGACGTCATTCCCTGTGAGGGAGACAATGCCACTGTGGCAACCAGACTCCTGGGGTTCCACAATTGTTCTTCACCAACCTCAACGTATTCTTCAGGTCGTTGTCTTGCTGTAACACTGTCTTTCTTTTCATACCCATAGTACTCCAGTGTATGAAGTAACTCGTCTTGGCGCATATCAGTAACCAACTCCAGGGCCCCACTTTTCAGCTACTTGCAAATGTGACATTATCCTCAATCACAAATTTATATAACAATGAACCGGGTAGATTGGTAAATTAAAAAGATGCCGCCTTTGTCTGTACATGGTGATTCTAGTATATTGTGCCAAGTACTACCGGAGAATTCTCCTGTCGGCCAGTCCAAGCCTGTGTTCAAGTATCCAACCCTTTTGACTTTTGCAAACTGTAGGCAACGCTTATTATTATGATATTGAAGTTGAGGCTTCTGAGTCTTCACTTTTTTGGGGGGCCACCATTCCAGACTTGTGTAACGTACATCATATGGTGCTTGCATGGATGTCTGTCATCTCACTATTACAAAGTAATACAAACCATCTCCACTGCCGTGTTTGTCGTGCCAGAACTGATAGAACTTGTGGTAAGCCGACTTGTTGACTTTGATATTTTGCCTGGATGTCCACCTTTTGGCTTCTGAATGGATGGACGGACTTCATTTTGGATTCTTTCAACTGTCATGGCACTCACATGAAGCAGTTGGCAATTTTCTTGCCCGATAGACCACTGTTGATGAGCTGGATAACGCTGTTCTTCTTTTCTTGGGAAATCGTCTTCATGGCTGCTCCTCGAGCCAGTGACCTTTCACTTGGCAATCAAAATAATAACTCACTGACCTAATACAGAATGTGAGAACAGGTTGTATTTAGTATACAGGAAGAAAAAGATTTTTACACCACCAGAAGCAAAACTGTAACGATGCAGTGACATGACAAGACATGCTAAATAGTTGCAAGTCAAATTTATGTATGAGCTAGCCAATGTGATTGTCTATGAAATGATGGCCATCTCAAGTTCGGAGCAGTAGTGGATGGTGAGAAATAGAGCCTGAAATTCAAAAGTTCAAAACATTGTTACCCTTTGATCATCAGGTTAATCTGCAGGTAAATAGCATTAGAATTCTGCCCAACCGCTTTACTGAAAGTGTGGCTACCAGGAGAAAATGAACTTTTTTACTTCCCGGAGCCGTTAGCTTTCAGTCATAGATGCATGGTTAAAGCGACAACAGTCACTGCTCACAGCGTTGTTCACTATAGGGTGAGTGGCGGCTGTAGGCAAGCCCTGGCATTTTGATAGACAGTCTTCTCTGCAGCACATCTGTGGACTTTTAGTAAGGTGGACTGGCAGCATTATGATGCTATTTACATGCAGGTTAACTCGATATTTGCAGGCAAATATCTTCCAAGGTGACAGGTTCCCTTTCAGACAAGGTTTAGGACTAGATGTTGGTTGCACATGCTCTTTACAAGTTGCATACATTTACTTGTATGAACATGCATCCGTTTCTGAGAATTGAACCAAGGGAATTAATTTCGGTATATTCAGAAGCTAAAAAAAATGGTTGAGTACAGAGAAGCCAGATATGTCCAACTTATTTTGCAGCTCCTTACAATTCAGAGATCAGACATTACATAGTGACAAAAAAGTAACAATTCCATTCAAAAAGGAGGGAGGGCTCTGTTCCTTAGAGTCTTCAATCTATAAGGCCCTAGTACTGACATAAAGGTGGAGGTTTTTTTTCTACAATATCCAGCCATCTTTTATAAAAAAAAACAAACAAAAAACAATAAATTGGGTATCACACATACATTAAAACTTCACAAGCTAGTCACTAGCTAGTATCTATAAATGTTAAACCACTACCAATAGGCTACATGTAAGCTGATCGTCAGACGTTTAATAGTCTCAGGTGGACCACACTTCCCATGCGCACAGGATGATTGTATTCATTAATACTATTGTTCTGGACACAGACTGTCATTGTTCTCGACATGGTGTCTTATTTACACAGGACAATGTGCTGGCAACTATCTTTCAGAGGAACAATTGCTAGGAAGATAATCATCCTGTGTAAAAGGTCCTTAAAGGAAAGCTCTAATATTAACATTACCCCAAGGCAGTGGGCGTGTTAGTAGGATTTATGGCAGTACCATACCCTGAAGTGAATGGTGTAAAGGCTGTGTTATCTTACACAGCCACTGAAAAAAGTAGAGAGCTAGCAAGTACAAACCAAGCATTGAAGAGACTATGACTACGAGTCAGCAGCTTCTTCAACCAGCTGATCAGAAGGGGTGACAATAGTCAGATTTTTACCATCTAATATTGATGGCCTGTCTTAAGGTCCCCATACACATTAGATGTCTGTTGATTTAACGATAGTTTGGCAGATTGTTTGACTGACAGCAATCTTGGCTGCCTGTCCCATACAAAGGAGCACTTGATTCGCCGAGGACTCCTTTTTGCTCTACGAGAGAGCCACCGCTAGGCATGTTGACTTATCTCCGGGAGAACAAAGGGATCGGCAGTCCGAAACTGGACACGCCGGATTTTTAACTCTCCTAACAATCAATTGTCAATGACTCCCATACATATTAGACTATCGGCCAAACTGAATATTAGCAGGTTCAGCAAACATTAGTCTTATGCCTTTGAGGAGGCTTTAGGAAAAGCGATTTTAAAAGGCTGGATAACATCTTCAAAAGTAGTAGAGGGTAAAATGCAAAAAGTTCAGATGTTAGAGACAGTTGACAGAAAATCACTAGTATTTTGCACTAGTTTTATGGTAGTTTGTTTCATTAGGGTATAGTTTGTACTGAAAGCCAAATCTGTTAACAGTTTGTCCAAATGTCCATTGGTTGGATTTTGTAATGTAACATCTCCATGCATTCACAACAAAATATGTACCCAGACTAGTCCGTGAGCTCCATCACCCATCCCTGCGCTTCACAGCAACATGATTGACAAAGCAAGTAGTGCAAGGAAAGCAAGGAGGAGAACATGTCATCTGTCTTTTTCTCCTTCCTGCACATGCTGGATTGTCCATCACGTCACTGTGGGCAGGTTACCAGCAAAGTGCAAGGATGAGAGACACACTCCGAGAGTCCAGGGTTAGATTCACTGCACACTCTGTTTCTGATTTGCAACCAATAGCGGACTAAAATTAAATCAACCGCTTGAAGAGATCCATCATAATAAAAACAAGATATCTTTATTAATCAATGTTTAAAAAAACATACAACAAGGCTACATATGATACAAAAAACAAAGTGTCCGGTGGGAACGGAATCCGGTACTATCAGTATAATACTAAAATATTAAATATCTATAATAAATACAACTGGAAGCCATATAACAGGGAGATCATGGTATGTGACAATATTAACTGGCATATATACACAGAGGAGAGGACGGAAAAATATACTTATAAACAAGGGGGGTTTTTTATTCTCATGCCACCCAAAGTCTCTGCAATAACCTTGTATCCGTACTCTATATCTGGTCAGTACCATACACACCACTTCCACTGCCACTGTAGCGACCAATAGACCAATCAAATAAATGATAAATCATATAAAATACAGAGATAAATGCACCGTTACCTGATCGTACCAAGAACCCAGCTCCCACGAGCGCCCCGACGCGCGTTTCGCCCTAGCTTCTTCCGGGGGCGTGATTAGTGTGACGACAAACCCATCATTATAAATAACCCACCACCAATGGCGATACGGAACGTGATGTGGAGGAGTGACCACAATATACATACGAGCATCCCCCTTGCATAGCGGCGCATGCGGCACCGAGCTGCTCCGGAAGTAAAATCAAGAATTTCCGGGACAGCGCTCACTGGAACGCAAGCTGAATCGCAAGCGTCTCCACGGTAGAGCGCTCCCGGAAAGCACGGAGCTACAGCCATGGTGCGCATGCGCACTGCGTGAGGAGCAAGAATCGCAGAAACACTAGAAATAGAAAAGACGGCACAAAAGACAGAAGTATCAGGCCCTGATACATGTTAGTTAGGAACAAGCCGCAGCTCACGAATACAGGGACTAAATTGTCCTAATATGATAACTGATCAGAATAAACATGACCCAGTACAGTACATAAACTATGGATAGCCAATTTTAGAGAAAGTGAAACTGAAAATTGATCCACATATGTGGACCAAAATAAAGTGAGCATAAGCATGTGAATACCAGTGAAAAAAACGAAAAATGTGAAAATAATAATTATTAAAATAATACTGATAGTGTATACTAGTGATATCTTTGAGGGGAAATTAGTCTCAAACCATACGCCAACCTTTATTGCCAAATGGGCCATATGATTAAATATATATAAAGCAAATGGAAATTGTATACAAAATTGTATACAATATATGACATACCCAAAAAAGAAAGTGATGTGAATGTGAAGGAAAGTGACGACAGAAGAAGTGAAAATACTAGTAATTTATTAAATTACAAACATATGAAGACAATCCCATATAAAGTGCTTACATGCATGGCCGCAACAAAATCCTAATGGGCATATTAATTCTAAACTAAGTGTAACGACTTCAAGTATACATAAAAAAAGGTAAAAACAGAACTCCTATTTATTGCACCCAGTCCCACAATTTATGCAGTATATAAACTCAATTATACACCCTATCATATATTATGTACGTGAAATAAACTATAATAGAAATATCAAACAAGTATATTCCTAACTACATAATAGTTAGAAGAGTATACTAAACACATATAAATTTATCCAAATCTCATTATGATAAGTTAATCCTAGCCAAATACATGTTGGTGTGTAGACCAGTCATTTTCATGATTTTCCGGGGCAGATATATGCATCCTCAGGCTGTAAGGGACAAAAAGTGGTCATCGCACAACACATCCTTTCTGAATCATCTATTTAAAGATAAAAAC
Organism: Ranitomeya imitator; assembly: GCF_032444005.1. Classification (NCBI taxonomy): domain Eukaryota; kingdom Metazoa; phylum Chordata; class Amphibia; order Anura; family Dendrobatidae; genus Ranitomeya; species Ranitomeya imitator. Next base: position 511,243,972 of record NC_091285.1, on the reverse strand, counting down.
ATCAAATTAGTAACAAGAAAAAAATAATATAAAAGAATAAAAAAATACAACACATTAAAGGTACACACTAAAAAGGATGTCCCTAATATCTAAATTAAGGAAAACTAACATAGATCCTCAGATGATATATTCATAGAAATGCCGCAAATCCAAAATTTTCATTGAGGCCCTGTGGACTCATAGCTCCCAAGCGGAAAATCCATCTGCTCTCAAGTTGAGCCAGAGCCCTACCAAGGTCGCCCCCTCTGGTTCCCATATGTACCTGGTCTATACCTCTAACAGACAGATCCCTGCTTTGACATCCATGATGCAACTTGAAATGCCTTGGTAAGGATTTTAAAGTGCTGACGTCTTCCGTAGTCTTAGCTTTATCAATGTCCCTAACATGTTCACGAGTCCTTATTCGGAGTTCCCTGGTGGTAAGGGCCACATAAATTTTGCCACAAGTACACGTAGCTTGATATACCACACCTTTGGACATACAGCTAAGATTTTTACGAATTTCATAAACTCGAGTGCCATCATGGTTTGAGAAGGAGGTAGCCCTAACATGGTTAAGGCAACCTTTGCATAGTCCACAGGGAAAAAATCCTGTACGTGTACTTTTTGTGAACCTTTCTCTCCCCCCCTTCCCTTGGGGTTCAAAATGACTATGGACAAGCATGTCCTTAAGGTTAGCTGCTCTTTTCGCCACAAAGGATGGCTGAGTGGGTAAGATTTTCTTAAGTACCGGGTCCACCATGAGAACATCCCAATGTTTACGGACAATTGTGGTGAGTTCTTGCCATTTATTGTTAAAAGTGGAAATGAATCTCACCTGTTCTCCATCCTTTTGGCGACTGTCCATATTAGATGGGCCAGAAAGTAGTTGGTCACGAGGAGCCTTTGCTGCTCGCAAATATCCCCTTTTAATAGTTCTTTTACTGTACCCTCTTTGGATAAATCTAGCCGTCAGATCTTCCGCTTGCTTCTCAAAAAAGGCATCTTTGGAGCATATCCTTTTAGCCCGTAGAAATTGGCCGATGGGAATGTGTTATGACCCCAATGGCGAGGGTCTCAGAGGAACGTGGAAGTCTGCAAGATACAAAAATCCAGCTCATAGGGCAGTGGTAACTGGGTTGACCATATATCTACTCCTAACGCCAACACTAGAAGTAGCCGGGGGCCATACCTACGTTGATCCTAGATGACTCGCGCCAGCCGGAGAATCTAAATACCCCTAGTAGAGGAAAACAAAGACCTCTCTTGCCTCCAGAGAAAGGGACCCCAAAGCAGGATAGAAGCCCCCCACAAATAATAACGGTGAGGAAAGAGGAAATGACAAACACAGAAATGAACCAGGTTTAGCACAGAGAGGCCCGCTAACTAATAGCAGAATATAGAAAGGTAACTTATATGGTCAACAAAAAACCCTATCAAAAATCCACACTGGAAATTCAAGAACCCCCGAACCGTCTAACGGTCCGGGGGGAGAACACCAGCGCCCTAGAGCTTCCAGCAAAAGTCAGGATACAGATTAGGAACAAGCTGGACAAAAATACAAAACCAAAAACAAATAGCAAAAAGCAAAGTAAATGACTTAGCTCAAAAACCGGACCAGGATCAGTAGACAAGAGCACAGCAGATTAGCTCTGATAACTACGTTGCCAGGCATAGAACTGAGTGTCCAGGGAGCTTATAAAGCAACGCCCCTAACTAACGACCCAGGTGCGGATAAAAGGAAAGACAGAAAAACCAGAGTCAAAAAACTAGTAACCACTAGAGGGAGCCAAAAAGCAAATTCACAACAGTACCCCCCCCTTAGTGAGGGGTCACCGAACCCTCACCACGACCACCAGGGCGATCAGGATGAGCGGCATGAAAGGCACGAACTAAATCGGCCGCATGAACATCAGAGGCGACCACCCAGGAATTATCCTCCTGACCATAGCCCTTCCACTTGACCAGGTACTGAAGTCTTCGCCTGGAGAGGCGAGAATCCAAGATCTTCTCCACCACGTACTCCAACTCGCCCTCAACCAACACCGGAGCAGGAGGCTCAGCAGAAGGAACTACAGGCACAACGTACCGCCGCAACAAGGACCTATGAAATACATTGTGAATAGCAAACGACACAGGAAGATCCAGACGAAAAGATACAGGATTAAGGATTTCCAATATCTTGTAAGGACCAATAAAACGAGGTTTAAATTTGGGAGAGGAGACCTTCATAGGAACAAAGCGGGAAGAAAGCCATACCAAATCCCCAACGCGTAGTCGGGGACCCACACCGCGGCGGCGGTTGGCAAAGCGCTGAGCCCTCTCCTGTGACAACTTCAAGTTGTCCACCACATGATTCCAGATCCGCTGCAACCTATCCACCACAGAATCCACCCCAGGACAGTCAGAAGACTCCACATGACCTGAAGAAAAGCGAGGATGGAAACCAGTGTTGCAGAAAAAAGGCGAAACCAAGGTGGCGGAACTAGCCCGATTATTAAGGGCAAACTCAGCCAACGGCAAGAATGTCACCCAATCGTCCTGATCAGCAGAGACAAAACACCTCAAATAAGCCTCCAAAGTCTGATTGGTTCGCTCCGTCTGTCCATTAGTCTGAGGATGGAAAGCAGAGGAAAACGACAAATCAATGCCCATCCTACTACAAAAGGATCGCCAGAACCTGGAAACGAACTGGGATCCTCTATCTGACACAATATTCTCAGGGATGCCGTGCAAACGAACCACGTTCTGGAAAAACACAGGAACCAGATCGGAAGAGGAAGGCAGCTTAGGCAAAGGAACCAAATGGACCATCTTGGAGAAGCGATCACATATCACCCAGATAACAGACATGCCCTGAGATAGCGGAAGATCAGAAATGAAATCCATGGAGATATGTGTCCAAGGTCTCTTCGGGACAGGCAAGGGCAAGAGCAACCCGCTGGCACGAGAACAGCAAGGCTTAGCTCTAGCACAAGTCCCACAGGACTGCACAAATGACCGCACATCCCTTGACAAAGAAGGCCACCAAAAGGACCTGGCCACCAGATCTCTGGTGCCAAAAATTCCCGGGTGACCTGCCAACACCGAGGAATGAACCTCGGAAATGACTCTGCTGGTCCACTTATCCGGAACAAACAGTCTGTCAGGTGGACAAGACTCAGGCCTATCAGCTTGAAATCTCTGCAACACACGTCGCAGATCCGGAGAAATAGCTGATAAGATAACTCCATCCTTAAGAATACCAACAGGATCAGCGACTCCAGGAGCATCAGGCACAAAGCTCCTAGAAAGAGCATCGGCCTTCACATTCTTTGAACCTGGTAAATACGAGACAACAAAATCAAAGCGGGAGAAAAACAATGACCAGCGGGCCTGTCTCGGATTAAGGCGTTTAGCAGACTCGAGATACATCAGATTTTTGTGATCAGTCAAGACCACCACACGATGCTTAGCACCCTCGAGCCAATGACGCCACTCCTCAAATGCCCACTTCATGGCCAACAACTCCCGATTGCCCACATCATAATTTCGCTCGGCAGGCGAAAACTTCCTAGAGAAAAAGGCACAAGGTTTCATAACAGAGCAACCAGGGCCTCTCTGCGACAAAACGGCCCCTGCTCCAATCTCCGAAGCATCCACCTCAACCTGAAAGGGAAGTGAGACATCGGGCTGGCACAAAACAGGCGCCGAAGTAAACCGGCGTTTCAACTCCTGGAAAGCCTCCACGGCAGCAGGAGCCCAGTTAGCTACATCGGAGCCCTTCTTGGTCATATCCGTCAAAGGTTTCACAACGCTAGAAAAATTAGCGATAAAACGACGGTAGAAGTTAGCGAAACCCAAGAACTTCTGAAGACTCTTAACTGACGAGGGCTGAGTCCAATCAAGAATAGCTCGGACCTTGACCGGGTCCATCTCCACAGCAGAAGGGGAAAAAATAAACCCCAAAAAGGGAACCTTCTGTACACCAAAGAGACACTTTGAGCCTTTGACAAACAAAGAATTTTCACGCAAAATTTTAAAGACCAACCTGACCTGCTCCACATGCGAGTCCCAATCATCAGAAAAAACCAAAATATCATCCAGATAAACGATCAAAAATTTATCCAGATACTTCCGGAAAATGTCATGCATAAAGGACTGAAAAACTGAAGGCGCATTGGAGAGCCCAAAAGGCATCACCAAGTACTCAAAATGACCTTCGGGCGTATTGAATGCGGTTTTCCATTCATCACCTTGCTTAATGCGCACAAGGTTGTACGCACCACGAAGGTCTATCTTGGTGAACCACTTGGCACCTTTAATTCGGGCAAACAAGTCAGACAACAGCGGCAGAGGATACTGAAATTTGACAGTGATCTTATTTAAAAGCCGATAATCAATACAAGGCCTCAAAGATCCGTCCTTTTTAGCCACAAAAAAGAATCCTGCACCAAGAGGGGAAGAAGACGGACGAATATGTCCTTTCTCCAAAGACTCCTTGATATACGAACGCATAGCGGTATGTTCAGGTACCGACAGATTAAAGAGTCTTCCCTTAGGAAATTTACTGCCTGGAATCAAATCTATAGCACAGTCACAGTCCCTATGAGGAGGCAATGCACTGGACCTGGACTCGCTAAAGACATCCTGATAATCAGACAAATACTCCGGAACTTCCGAAGGCGTAGAAGAAGCAATAGACACAGGCAGGATATCCCCATGAATACCACGACAGCCCCAACTAGAAACTGACATAGCCTTCCAGTCCAGGACGGGATTATGGGTCTGTAACCATGGCAGCCCTAAAACAACCAAATCATGCATTTTATGTAAAACAAGAAAACGTATCACCTCGCGGTGTTCAGGAGTCATGCACATGGTAACCTGTGTCCAATACTGCGGTTTATTTGCTGCCAATGGCGTAGCATCAATACCCCTAAGAGGAATAGGATTTTCTAATGGTTCAAGAGTAAAACCACAGCGCTTAGCAAATGACAGATCCATAAGACTCAGGGCAGCACCTGAATCTACAAACGCCATGACAGGATAAGACGACAGTGAGCAAATCAAAGTTACAGACAGAATAAATTTAGGTTGCAAATTTCCAGCGGTGACCGGACCAACAACCTTAGCTATACGTTTAGAGCATGCTGAGATAACATGTGTAGAATCACCACAGTAGTAGCACAAGCCATTCCGGCGTCTATGAATTTTCCGCTCATTTCTGGTCAGGATTCTATCACATTGCATTAAATCAGGTGTCTGTTCAGACAACACCATGAGGGAATTTGCGGTTTTTCTATCACATTGCACCGAATTAGGTGTCTGTTCAGACAACACCATGAGGGAATTTGCGGTCTTGCGCTCCCGCAATCGCCGGTCAATTTGAATAGCCAGTGCCATAGCATCATTCAGACCTGTGGGAATGGGAAAACCCACCATAACATCTTTAATGGCATCAGAAAGACCATTTCTAAAATTAGCGGCCAGTGCACAGTCGTTCCAATGTGTCAGCACGGACCATTTCCGAAATTTTTGGCAATACACTTCAGCCTCGTCCTGCCCCTGAGACATAGCCAGCAGGGCCTTTTCTGCCTGAATCTCAAGATTGGGTTCCTCATAAAGTAAACCGAGCGCCAGAAAAAACGCATCAATATCAGCCAATGCCGGATCTCCTGGCGCCAGCGAAAAAGCCCAATCTTGAGGGTCACCCCGTAAGAACGAAATAACAATTTTTACTTGCTGAGCGGAGTCTCCAGATGAACAGGGTCTCAGGGACAAAAACAATTTACAATTATTCTTGAAATTCCTAAACTTAAACCTGTCTCCGGAAAACAGTTCAGGAATCGGTATCTTAGGTTCTGACCCAGGACTTCTGATAACATAATCTTGTAAGCCCTGCACACGAGTAGCCAGCTGGTCCACACTTGTAATCAAGGTCTGGACATTCATGTCTGCAGCAAGCATAAGCCACTCTGAGGTAAAGGGGATGAAGAAAAAAAAAAAAAAAAAAATGAGAGAGGAGAAAAAAAAAAACTCAGAATCTTCTTTCTTATAATCCCTCTTTTGCAATGCATTAAACATTTAATATAGGCCTGGCAAACTGTTATGACCCCAATGGCGAGGGTCTCAGAGGAACGTGGAAGTCTGCAAGATACAAAAATCCAGCTCATAGGGCAGTGGTAACTGGGTTGACCATATATCTACTCCTAACGCCAACACTAGAAGTAGCCGGGGGCCATACCTACGTTGATCCTAGATGACTCGCGCCAGCCGGAGAATCTAAATACCCCTAGTAGAGGAAAACAAAGACCTCTCTTGCCTCCAGAGAAAGGGACCCCAAAGCAGGATAGAAGCCCCCCACAAATAATAACGGTGAGGAAAGAGGAAATGACAAACACAGAAATGAACCAGGTTTAGCACAGAGAGGCCCGCTAACTAATAGCAGAATATAGAAAGGTAACTTATATGGTCAACAAAAAACCCTATCAAAAATCCACACTGGAAATTCAAGAACCCCCGAACCGTCTAACGGTCCGGGGGGAGAACACCAGCGCCCTAGAGCTTCCAGCAAAAGTCAGGATACAGATTAGGAACAAGCTGGACAAAAATACAAAACCAAAAACAAATAGCAAAAAGCAAAGTAAATGACTTAGCTCAAAAACCGGACCAGGATCAGTAGACAAGAGCACAGCAGATTAGCTCTGATAACTACGTTGCCAGGCATAGAACTGAGTGTCCAGGGAGCTTATAAAGCAACGCCCCTAACTAACGACCCAGGTGCGGATAAAAGGAAAGACAGAAAAACCAGAGTCAAAAAACTAGTAACCACTAGAGGGAGCCAAAAAGCAAATTCACAACAGGAATGCCACGAATAGTCGATTTCAGATGTGACGAATCCGCTCTTAGTAGGGAATTGGTGGACGTCGGTTTTCTATACATATCGGTTAGGATATGTCCTTCCGGGTCTGTCGTAATTTTAATATCCAGGAATTCGATGTTCCTGCCGGAGGTAAAAGATAATTTAATGTTCTGATTGTTGTTGTTTAACTTGTACATCAGTACATCTAATTCTTTGAGGTCACCTTCCCAAAAAAAGAGAACGTCATCAATGTACCTCATCCAATTATGAACATTGTTCATTTCTTGGATGAGGCCATCTTGAAAGATCTCTCTTTCCCATGCCCCGAGAAACAAATTAGCATATGCCGGGGCACAGGAGGCCCCCATTGCTGTACCCTGTAACTGAAGAAAAATTTGGGAGTTAAAAATAAAAATATTATGGTGTAATAAAAACTCCAACAAAACCAAAATTAGTTCAGCAAGGGGACCATCCATATTGCTAGAGAGAAGAAACTGTCAGACTGCTCGTAACCCGTCACTATGTCTGATGGACGTGTACAGAGATTCTACGTCGGCAGTGACAATTACCATATTGTCTTCAAGTGATAGTTGATCCAGGCGTTGTAATGCCGACGTAGTATCCCGAATGTACGAAGGCAGTGTACTGACAATTGGTCTCAAGAAATGGTCAATGATGTCCGAGATAATTTCACATAGACCCCCATTACCTGCAACAATTGGGCGTCCTGGGGGGTCCACCGGGTTCTTGTGCAATTTAGGTATTAAGTAAAAGGTAGGGAGTCTTGGTTTTAGATCTTTAATTCTGTCCAACAGTTTCTTAGAAATGATATTCTGGTCAAACGCTTTTTCCATAATTTCAATGAGTTGTGCCTGAAACAAAGAGATGGGATTATACGGTAACTTGCGGTAGCAATTCACGTTATCCAATAAGATTTTGGCCTGTTTTTCATATAGTTCTACCGGCCAAATAACGAGGTTACCCCCCTTATCCGCCGGTTTATATAAGACGTCCTCCCAGGATTTCAGTTCTTCAATTGCCCGTCTTTCCAATCTCGTGAGGTTAGAACATCTTTTTTGGGATTGGGCTAGTACCTCAATATCTTCTGTGACCAGTTTTGTAAAAATGTCTATAGCGGGACATAATCCCAATGGGGGAAATTTAGAAGATTTTGTGAATAAATTGGGCGGGATAGCACTGACCTCAGAGATGGCATTTTCCTCCTCCAAAGATATCAGAATATCCAAGGTTTCCTGTTCTTCTGCTGGAGATGAAGGAGGGTCCGGCATCCTATTCCTGGCATGTAGTCTTTTAAGAATCAATTTTCTCGCGAAGAGGTGAGTATCCTTTATGGACGTGAATGCGTCTAGATTACGGGAGGGAGAGAAGGTTAGACCACGTTCAAGAACATTCAGTTGGGTGGCAGTTAAATTATGTTCTGAGAGGTTAATCACCTGAAATTTGTCTTTATTCCTTTGCCCTTTTTGTGCCTTATTGAACATTTCAGGAAATCTCCTCCTGGAGTTTCCACTGCGTAAGTGGAAATCCCTGGGGCCTTCACTTTCGCTTGTAGATGCAACACTCTCTCTGTCCGATATACTAGACGTTGTTGATTCGTCCCGCTTCCTACCAGTCGATTGGGGTCTCTTCCTAGGGTTCTGCCATCTAAAGATTTTGTTATTATCATAGTCTCCCACATCACGTTGGAATTTTTTCAATTTTTCTTTACTGACATGATCTTCCCATTTGGTAATGTCCACGTCCAGTTCTTTAATCCATTTATCAAATTGGTCTTTCACCATACTTTTTTCCAGGGATTTCTGAAGCTCCTCAAGATTCTTATCTATCTCACTTAATGATTTAGTATTATTATCGATTAAAATCTGAATGAATTCTAGGGAGCACGTGGATGCTGCAGTTATCCACCTTTTAACTAGTTCCATTTCCCCTAGTTCATATGTGGGATACAGTTGGATTCGGAGGCCTCTAGCTACAATTTTCTGACTGTGATAATTTTCTAGGGTGGCACGATTCCACCACAATCTGATTTTGCGTTGCATCGCATTCCTATACTGAAAAATGAGGTCCTTTGTTTCCAATGGGACATCCTGCGAAACTGTCAGGACACTTTGCTTAAATATATCAACCGCCTTAGTACGCCAGGCCATTTCCCTGGCTTTGAAATCCATGAAGGCGACAATCTGTTGATACAACAGTAAGAACGTTTTATCCAAAGAGTCTATATATAAGCTATGGATGGCACTTCCATTAACAATTTGCAACCAATAGCGGACTAAAATTAAATCAACCGCTTGAAGAGATCCATCATAATAAAAACAAGATATCTTTATTAATCAATGTTTAAAAAAACATACAACAAGGCTACATATGATACAAAAAACAAAGTGTCCGGTGGGGACGGAATCCGGTACTATCAGTATAATACTAAAATATTAAATATCTATAATAAATACAACTGGAAGCCATATAACAGGGAGATCATGGTATGTGACAATATTAACTGGCATATATACACAGAGGAGAGGACGGAAAAATATACTTATAAACAAGGGGGGGGGTTTATTCTCATGCCACCCAAAGTCTCTGCAATAACCTTGTATCCGTACTCTATATCTGGTCAGTACCATACACACCACTTCCACTGCCACTGTAGCGACCAATAGACCAATCAAATAAATGATAAATCATATAAAATACAGAGATAAATGCACCGTTACCTGATCGTACCAAGAACCCAGCTCCCACGAGCGCCCCGACGCGCGTTTCGCCCTAGCTTCTTCCGGGGGCGTGATTAGTGTGACGACAAACCCATCATTATAAATAACCCACCACCAATGGCGATACGGAACGTGATGTGGAGGAGTGACCACAATATACATACGAGCATCCCCCTTGCATAGCGGCGCAAGGGGGATTTTATATGATTTATCATTTATTTGATTGGTCTATTGGTCGCTACAGTGGCAGTGGAAGTGGTGTGTATGGTACTGACCAGATATAGAGTACGGATACAAGGTTATTGCAGAGACTTTGGGCGGCATGAGAATAAAACCCCCCCCCCTTGTTTATAAGTATATTTTTCCGTCCTCTCCTCTGTGTATATATGCCAGTTAATATTGTCACATACCATGATCTCCCTGTTATATGGCTTCCAGTTGTATTTATTATAGATATTTAATATTTTAGTATTATACTGATAGTACCGGATTCCGTCCCCACCGGACACTTTGTTTTTTGTATCATATGTAGCCTTGTTGTATGTTTTTTTAAACATTGATTAATAAAGATATCTTGTTTTTATTATGATGGATCTCTTCAAGCGGTTGATTTAATTTTAGTCCGCTATTGGTTGCAAATTGTTAATGGAAGTGCCATCCATAGCTTATATATAGACTCATTGGATAAAACGTTCTTACTGTTGTATCAACAGATTGTCGCCTTCATGGATTTCAAAGCCAGGGAAATGGCCTGGCGTACTAAGGCGGTTGATATAGTTAAGCAAAGTGTCCCGACAGTTTCGCAGGATGTCCCATTGGAAACAAAGGACCTAATTTTTCAGTATAGGAATGCGATGCAACGCAAAATCAGATTGTGGTGGAATCGTGCCACCCTAGAAAATTATCACAGTCAGAAAATTGTAGCTAGAGGCCTCCGAATCCAACTGTATCCCACATATGAACTAGGGGAAATGGAACTAGTTAAAAGGTGGATAACTGCAGCATCCACGTGCTCCCTAGAATTCATTCAGATTTTAATCGATAATAATACTAAATCATTAAGTGAGATAGATAAGAATCTTGAGGAGCTTCAGAAATCCCTGGAAAAAAGTATGGTGAAAGACCAATTTGATAAATGGATTAAAGAACTGGACGTGGACATTACCAAATGGGAAGATCATGTCAGTAAAGAAAAATTGAAAAAATTCCAACGTGATGTGGGAGACTATGATAATAACAATATCTTTAGATGGCAGAACCCTAGGAAGAGACCCCAATCGACTGGTAGGAAGCGGGACGAATCAACAACGTCTAGTATATCGGACAGAGAGAGTGTTGCATCTACAAGCGAAAGTGAAGGCCCCAGGGATTTCCACTTACGCAGTGGAAACTCCAGGAGGAGATTTCCTGAAATGTTCAATAAGGCACAAAAAGGGCAAAGGAATAAAGACAAATTTCAGGTGATTAACCCCTCAGAACATAATTTAACTGCCACCCAACTGAATGTTCTTGAACGTGGTCTAACCTTCTCTCCCTCCCGTAATCTAGACGCATTCACGTCCATAAAGGATACTCACCTCTTCGCGAGAAAATTGATTCTTAAAAGACTACATGCCAGGAATAGGATGCCGGACCCTCCTTCATCTCCAGCAGAAGAACAGGGAACCTTGGATATTCTGATATCTTTGGAGGAGGAAAATGCCATCTCTGAGGTCAGTGCTATCCCGCCCAATTTATTCACAAAATCTTCTAAATTTCCCCCATTGGGATTATGTCCCGCTATAGACATTTTTACAAAACTGGTCACAGAAGATATTGAGGTACTAGCCCAATCCCAAAAAAGATGTTCTAACCTCACGAGATTGGAAAGACGGGCAATTGAAGAACTGAAATCCTGGGAGGACGTCTTATATAAACCGGCGGATAAGGGGGGTAACCTCGTTATTTGGCCGGTAGAACTATATGAAAAACAGGCCAAAATCTTATTGGATAACGTGAATTGCTACCGCAAGTTACCGTATAATCCCATCTCTTTGTTTCAGGCACAACTCATTGAAATTATGGAAAAAGCGTTTGACCAGAATATCATTTCTAAGAAACTGTTGGACAGAATTAAAGATCTAAAACCAAGACTCCCTACCTTTTACTTAATACCTAAATTGCACAAGAACCCGGTGGATCCCCCAGGACGCCCAATTGTTGCAGGTAATGGGGGTCTATGTGAAATTATCTCGGACATCATTGACCATTTCTTGAGACCAATTGTCAGTACACTGCCTTCGTACATTCGGGATACTACGTCGGCATTACAACGCCTGGATCAACTATCACTTGAAGACAATATGGTAATTGTCACTGCCGACGTAGAATCTCTGTACACGTCCATCAGACATAGTGACGGGTTACGAGCAGTCCGACAGTTTCTTCTCTCTAGCAATATGGATGGTCCCCTTGCTGAACTAATTTTGGTTTTGTTGGAGTTTTTATTACACCATAATATTTTTATTTTTAACTCCCAAATTTTTCTTCAGTTACAGGGTACAGCAATGGGGGCCTCCCGTGCACCGGCATATGCTAATTTGTTTCTCGGGGCATGGGAAAGAGAGATCTTTCAAGATGGCCTCATCCAAGAAATGAACGATGTTCATAATTGGATGAGGTACATTGATGACGTTCTCTTTTTTTGGGAAGGTGACCTCAAAGAATTAGATGTACTGATGTACAAGTTAAACAACAACAATCAGAACATTAAATTATCTTTTACCTCCGGCAGGAACATCGAATTCCTGGATATTAAAATTACGACAGACCCGGAAGGACATATCCTAACCGATATGTATAGAAAACCGACGTCCACCAATTCCCTACTAAGAGCGGATTCGTCACATCTGAAATCGACTATTCGTGGCATTCCCATTGGCCAATTTCTACGGGCTAAAAGGATATGCTCCAAAGATGCCTTTTTTGAGAAGCAAGCGGAAGATCTGACGGCTAGATTTATCCAAAGAGGGTACAGTAAAAGAACTATTAAAAGGGGATATTTGCGAGCAGCAAAGGCTCCTCGTGACCAACTACTTTCTGGCCCATCTAATACGGACAGTCGCCAAAAGGATGGAGAACAGGTGAGATTCATTTCCACTTTTAACAATAAATGGCAAGAACTCACCACAATTGTCCGTAAACATTGGGATGTTCTCATGGTGGACCCGGTACTTAAGAAAATCTTACCCACTCAGCCATCCTTTGTGGCGAAAAGAGCAGCTAACCTTAAGGACATGCTTGTCCATAGTCATTTTGAACCCCAAGGGAAGGGGGGGAGAGAAAGGTTCACAAAAGGTACACGTACAGGATTTTTTCCCTGTGGACTACGCAAAGGTTGCCTTAACCATGTTAGGGCTACCTCCTTCTCAAACCATGATGGCACTCGAGTTTATGAAATTCGTAAAAATCTTAGCTGTATGTCCAAAGGTGTGGTATATCAAGCTACGTGTACTTGTGGCAAAATTTATGTGGCCCTTACCACCAGGGAACTCCGAATAAGGACTCGTGAACATGTTAGGGACATTGATAAAGCTAAGACTACGGAAGACGTCAGCACTTTAAAATCCTTACCAAGGCATTTCAAGTTGCATCATGGATGTCAAAGCAGGGATCTGTCTGTTAGAGGTATAGACCAGGTACATATGGGAACCAGAGGGGGCGACCTTGGTAGGGCTCTGGCTCAACTTGAGAGCAGATGGATTTTCCGCTTGGGAGCTATGAGTCCACAGGGCCTCAATGAAAATTTTGGATTTGCGGCATTTCTATGAATATATCATCTGAGGATCTATGTTAGTTTTCCTTAATTTAGATATTAGGGACATCCTTTTTAGTGTGTACCTTTAATGTGTTGTATTTTTTTATTCTTTTATATTATTTTTTTCTTGTTACTAATTTGATGTTTTTATCTTTAAATAGATGATTCGGAAAGGATGTGTTGTGCGATGACCACTTTTTGTCCCTTACAGCCTGAGGATGCATATATCTGCCCCGGAAAATCATGAAAATGACCGGTCTACACATCAACATGTATTTGGCTAGGATTAACTTATCATAATGAGATTTGGATAAATTTATATGTGTTTAGTATACTCTTCTACCTATTATGTAGTTAGGAATATACTTGTTTGATATTTCTATTGTAGTTTATTTCACGTACATAATATATGATAGGGTGTATAATTGAGTTTATATACTGCATAAATTGTGGGACTGGGTGCAATAAATAGGAGTTCTGTTTTTACCTTTTTTTATGTATACTTGAAGTCGTTACACTTAGTTTAGAATTAATATGCCCATTAGGATTTTGTTGCGGCCATGCATGTAAGCACTTTATATGGGATTGTCTTCATATGTTTGTAATTTAATAAATTACTAGTATTTTCACTTCTTCTGTCGTCACTTTCCTTCACATTCACATCACTTTCTTTTTTGGGTATGTCATATATTGTATACAATTTTGTATACAATTTCCATTTGCTTTATATATATTTAATCATATGGCCCATTTGGCAATAAAGGTTGGCGTATGGTTTGAGACTAATTTCCCCTCAAAGATATCACTAGTATACACTATCAGTATTATTTTAATAATTATTATTTTCACATTTTTCGTTTTTTTCACTGGTATTCACATGCTTATGCTCACTTTATTTTGGTCCACATATGTGGATCAATTTTCAGTTTCACTTTCTCTAAAATTGGCTATCCATAGTTTATGTACTGTACTGGGTCATGTTTATTCTGATCAGTTATCATATTAGGACAATTTAGTCCCTGTATTCGTGAGCTGCGGCTTGTTCCTAACTAACATGTATCAGGGCCTGATACTTCTGTCTTTTGTGCCGTCTTTTCTATTTCTAGTGTTTCTGCGATTCTTGCTCCTCACGCAGTGTGCATGCGCACCATGGCTGTAGCTCCGTGCTTTCCGGGAGCGCTCTACCCTGGAGACGCTTGCGATTCAGCTTGCGTTCCAGTGAGCGCTGTCCCGGAAATGCTTGATTTTACTTCCGGAGCAGCTCGGTGCCGCATGCGCCGCTATGCAAGGGGGATGCTCGTATGTATATTGTGGTCACTCCTCCACATCACGTTCCGTATCGCCATTGGTGGTGGGTTATTTATAATGATGGGTTTGTCGTCACACTAATCACGCCCCCGGAAGAAGCTAGGGCGAAACGCGCGTCGGGGCGCTCGTGGGAGCTGGGTTCTTGGTACGATCAGGTAACGGTGCATTTATCTCTGTATTTTATATGATTTATCATTTATTTGATTGGTCTATTGGTCGCTACAGTGGCAGTGGAAGTGGTGTGTATGGTACTGACCAGATATAGAGTACGGATACAAGGTTATTGCAGAGACTTTGGGTGGCATGAGAATAAACCCCCCCCCCCTTGTTTATAAGTATATTTTTTCGTCCTCTCCTCTGTGTATATATGCCAGTTAATATTGTCACATACCATGATCTCCCTGTTATATGGCTTCCAGTTGTATTTATTATAGATATTTAATATTTTAGTATTATACTGATAGTACCGGATTCCGTTCCCACCGGACACTTTGTTTTTTGTATCATATGTAGCCTTGTTGTATGTTTTTTTAAACATTGATTAATAAAGATATCTTGTTTTTATTATGATGGATCTCTTCAAGCGGTTGATTTAATTTTAGTCCGCTATTGGTTGCAAATTGTTAATGGAAGTGCCATCCATAGCTTATATATAGACTCTTTGGATAAAACACTCTGTTTCTGTTAATGCAAGTTTCTTTAGTCTGTGTGAACAAAGTTAAATGGTGGTTTCGAAATGTGCAACAAAGTAAGGACTAGGGTTGAGCTACCTTGACCTTTTTAGAGTCGAGTCGTGTTTCGCGAAACCCGACTATCTCAGAAGTCGAGTCGAGTGGAATCGGCCGATTATCGCGAAAAGTCGGGTATCGCCCGAAACACGAAACCCAATGCAAGTCAATGGGGGAGCATAGTCGGCAGTGAGTTGAGGCCAGGAAAACACCTACACTGCCCATTTTAATGGCAAAAACATCCATTCTTGTTACTGAAGCTTGTCAATCGCAATTTAGCTTATAATAATTGGAAGGCATTTGAAATTGGGGGTCATTTGGCTAAAGTTGTGGGGGGTAGGGCTGGTTCAAGTAATTAGTGGGCCCAGGAAATCTGGAACACGTCACGGCAGTGGAGCAGGGAGAGGTAAGTATTTAAACTTTGCAAGTGCTGTGATCCTGAGCAAGCAGGGGGGGCCCACTAGTTGGCATTGGCACTGGCACAGGGCCCCTCAAAGTACAGCGGTGTGTTTGCACGGCGGGGGCGCCTCCCACCGGCAGCAACATTTTTGCGTACTATGAGAGGCCCTGTGCCAGTGACGTCGCCAACTAGTATTCCTCCCCCCACCTGATGAAGGAACCTGCACTTTCATCTGCACCTTCCTCTTTGTCCCCGTGTAAGGTGGTATGGTATGCGGGAAGAGGAACCTGACTTTCAGCAGGGTCACAATCTTGCTGTGTAGCGTGCACGGGGAATTTTGCGTTATGGGTCAATGTACCAGCAGACTCATCTATCACTGGCTGGGCAATGGGCAGGATGAGGAGGAAACACAGATATAGGCCCAAAGAATAAAGTTGGCTAAATGCAGTTCAAAATTGGTAACACAGGACTAACCAGGGGGCATTGCAGTGGAGGACAACTGGAATGAGAGGCTGACACAGAGAGTAGGCCCAAATCAGTAAGTAGTCGAAATGCAGTTCAAAATTGGCAACCGTAGTAAACAGGCGGCACAGCTTTGTTCAGTGGAGGAGAACAGCAAGGAGTGGCAGACACCGATAGTAGGCCCCAAACCAACTAGTAGGCCAAATGCAGTCTAACATTAACAACTACTTAACGAGAGCCTGAAAATGGAATTTCAGGACAGGAAACCAGGAGAACAGCAAGGAGCGGCAGACACTGTTAGTAGGCCCCAAACCAACTAGTACGCCAAATGCAGTTGTTCCATTCAACAACTACTAAACGAGAGCCTGAAGATAGAAGCTCAGGAAAGGCAACCTGGAGAACACCTTGGAGTGGAACACACCGTCTCTACACCCCATACCCAATTTGTAGGCCTAATGCAGCGTAGTTTCCAACAACTACTAAACGAGAGCATTAAGATCGAAGCAATGGCGAGGAAACCTGGGGAACACCTTGGAGTGGAACACACCATCTCTCTACACCCCATACCCAATTTGTAGGCCTAATGCAGCGTAGTTTCCAACAACTACTAAACGAGAGCCTGAAGATAGAAGCTCAGGAAAGGCAACCTGGGGAACACCTTGGAGTGCAACACACCATCTCTCTACACCCCATACCCAATTTGTTGGCCTAATGCAGTGTAGTTTCCAACAACTACTAAACGAGAGCAAGAAGATCGAAGCAATGGAGAGGAAACCTGGGGAACACCTTGGAGTGCAACACACCATCTCTCTACACCCCATACCCAATTTGTAGGCCTAATGCAGTGTAGTTTCCAACAACTACTAAACGAGAGCCAGAAGATCGAAGCAATGGAGAGGAAACCTGGGGAACACCTTGGAGTGCAACACACCATCTCTCTATACCCCATACCCAATTTGTAGGCCTAATGCAGCGTAGTTTCCAACAACTACTAAACGAGAGCATTAAGATCGAATCAATGGCGAGGAAACCTGGGGAACACCTTGGAGTGGAACACACCATCTCTCTACACCCCATACCCAATTTATAGGCCTAATGCAGCGTAGTTTCCAACAACTACTAAACGAGAGCCTGAAGATAGAAGCTCAGGAAAGGCAACCTGGGGAACACCTTGGAGTGCAACACACCATCTCTCTACACCCCATACCCAATTTGTTGGCCTAATGCAGTGTAGTTTCCAACAACTACTAAACGAGAGCAAGAAGATCGAAGCAATGGAGAGGAAACCTGGGGAACACCTTGGAGTGCAACACACCATCTCTCTACACCCCATACCCAATTTGTAGGCCTAATGCAGTGTAGTTTCCAACAACTACTAAACGAGAGCCAGAAGATCGAAGCAATGGAGAGGAAACCTGGGGAACACCTTGGAGTGCAACACACCATCTCTCTACACCCCATACCCAATTTGTAGGCCTAATGCAGCGTAGTTTCCAACAACTACTAAACGAGAGCATTAAGATCGAAGCAATGGCGAGGAAACCTGGGGAACACCTTGGAGTGGAACACACCATCTCTCTACACCCCATACCCAATTTGTAGGCCTAATGCAGTGTAGTTTTCTACAACTACTAAACGAGAGTCGGAATACCGAAGCAATGTGGACGAAACCTGGGGCACACCTTGGGGCGGCAGACACCGTTAGTAGGCCCTACCAAAGTTGTACCCCCAATGCAGTTTTAAAATTCCTAGAGGCTGAAAACAAGACTATTGACGCTCAGCTTTTTTCAAAGGAACACAGCTGAATTGAGTGGCGCAGACAGACACAGGTAGTAGGCCTTAAACCAAAAATGTGGCTCACTGCAGCTTAAAAAAGGTTACAGGGGTACACAGGCAGCATTGCTCTGGGCAGTGGAGGACAATTTCAATAGTGGACCGCAGACAGACTTTGTATGCCTACTATTAAAAAAAGGATGCTCTATGCAATAAAAAATAGGTTCCAGGGGTACACGGGCAGCAGTGGTCTGGTCAGTGTAGGAGTAGTAGAAAGAACGGGCCGCAGACAGGCTTCGAAGGCCTAATATAAAAAAAATTGGACTGTAGGCACTTTAACATTGGTTCCAGGGGTACACGGGCAGCAGTAGACAGGTCATTGGAGGCCTAGTGGAAGGAGGGACCGCAGACAGGCTTCGAAGGCCTAACAAAATAAAATTGGACAGGCTGTAGGCACTTTATAATTGGTTCCAGGGGTACACGGGCAGCAGTAGACAGGTCAGTGTAGTAGTAGTTGAAAGAACGGGCCGCAGACAGGCTTCGAAGGCCTAACATAATAAAATGGGCTGGCTGTAGGCAATTTAAAATTGGTTCCAGGGGTACACGGGCAGCAGTAGACAGGTCATTGGAGGCCTAGTGGAAGGAGGGACCGCAGACAGGCTTCGAAGGCCTAACATAATAAAATTGGACAGGCTGTAGGCACTTTATAATTGGTTCCAGGGGTACACGGGCAGCAGTAGACAGGTCAGTGTAGTAGTAGTTGAAAGAACGGGCCGCAGACAGGCTTCGAAGACCTAACATAATAAAATGGGCTGGCTGTAGGCAATTTAAAATTGGTTCCAGGGGTACACGAGCAGCAGTAGACAGGTCAGTGGAGGCCTAGTGGAAGGAGGGACCGCAGACAGGCTTCGAAGGCCTAACATAATAAAATTGGACAGGCTGTAGGCACTTTATAATTGGTTCCAGGGGTACACGGGCAGCAGTAGACAGGTCAGTGTAGTAGTAGTTGAAAGAACGGGCCGCAGACAGGCTTCGAAGGCCTAACATAATAAAATGGGCTGGCTGTAGGCAATTTAAAATTGGTTCCAGGGGTACACGGGCAGCAGTAGACAGGTCAGTGTAGTAGTAGTTGAAAGAACGGGCCGCAGACAGGCTTCGAAGGCCTAACATAATAAAATGGGCTGGCTGTAGGCAATTTAAAATTGGTTCCAGGGGTACACGGGCAGCAGTAGACAGGTCATTGGAGGCCTAGTGGAAGGAGGGACCGCAGACGGGCTTCGAAGGCCTAACATAATAAAATTGGACAGGCTGTAGGCACTTTATAATTGGTTCCAGGGGTACACGGGCAGCAGTAGACAGGTCAGTGTAGTAGTAGTTGAAAGAACGGGCCGCAGACAGGCTTCGAAGGCCTAACATAATAAAATGGGCTGGCTGTAGGCAATTTAAAATTGGTTCCAGGGGTACACGGGCAGCAGTAGACAGGTCAGTGGAGGCCTAGTGGAAGGAGGGACCGCAGACAGGCTTCGAAGGCCTAACATAATAAAATTGGACAGGCTGTAGGCACTTTATAATTGGTTCCAGGGGTACACGGGCAGCAGTAGACAGGTCAGTGTAGTAGTAGTTGAAAGAACGGGCCGCAGACAGGCTTCGAAGGCCTAACATAATAAAATGGGCTGGCTATAGGCAATTTAAAATTGGTTCCAGGGGTACACGGGCAGCAGTAGACAGGTCAGTGGAGGCCTAGTGGAAGGAGGGACCGCACACAGGCTTCGAAGGCCTAACATAATAAAATTGGACAGGCTGTAGGCACTTTATGATTGGTTCCAGGGGTACACGGGCAGCAGGAGACAGGTCAGTGGAGGCCTAGTGGAAGGAGGGACCGCAGACAGGCTTCGAAGGCCTAATATAATAAAATTGGACAGGCTGTAGGCACTTTATAATTGGTTCCAGGGGTACACGGGCAGCAGTAGACAGGTCAGTGTAGTAGTAGTTGAAAGAACGGGCCGCAGACAGGCTTCGAAGGCCTAACATAATAAAATGGGCTGGCTGTAGGCAATTTAAAATTGGTTCCAGGGGTACACGGGCAGCAGTAGACAGGTCAGTGTAGTAGTAGTTGAAAGAACGGGCCGCAGACAGGCTTCGAAGGCCTAACATAATAAAATGGGCTGGCTGTAGGCAATTTAAAATTGGTTCCAGGGGTACACGGGCAGCAGTAGACAGGTCAGTGTAGTAGTAGTTGAAAGAACGGGCCGCAGACAGGCTTTGAAGGCCTAACATAATAAAATGGGCTGGCTGTAGGCAATTTAAAATTGGTTCCAGGGGTACATGGGCAGCAGTAGACAGGTAATTGGAGGCCTAGTGGAAGGAGGGACTGCAGACAGGCTTCGAAGGCCTAACATAATAAAATTGGACAGGCTGTAGGCACTTTATGATTGGTTCCAGGGGTACACGGGCAGCAGTAGACAGGTCAGTGTAGTAGTAGTTGAAAGAACGGGCCGCAGACAGGCTTCGAAGGCCTAACATAATAAAATGGGCTGGCTGTAGGCAATTTAAAATTGGTTCCAGGGGTACACGGGCAGCAGTAGACAGGTCAGTGGAGGCCTAGTGGAAGGAGGGACCGCAGACAGGCTTCGAAGGCCTAACATAATAAAATTGGACAGGCTGTAGGCACTTTATAATTGGTTCCAGGGGCACACGGGCAGCAGTAGACAGGTCAGTGTAGTAGTACTTGAAAGAACGGGCCGCAGACAGGCTTCGAAGGCCTAACATAATAAAATGGGCTGGCTGTAGGCAATTTAAAATTGGTTCCAGGGGTACACGGGCAGCAGTAGACAGGTCATTGGAGGCCTAGTGGAAGGAGGGACCGCAGACAGGCTTCGAAGGCCTAACATAATAAAATTGGACAGGCTGTAGGCACTTTATAATTGGTTCCAGGGGTACACTGGCAGCAGTAGACAGGTCAGTGTAGTAGTAGTTGAAAGAACGGGCCGCAGACAGGCTTCGAAGGCCTAACATAATAAAATGGTCTGGCTGTAGGCAATTTAAAATTGGTTCCAGGGGTACACGGGCAGCAGTAGACAGGTCAGTGGAGGCCTAGTGGAAGGAGGGACCGCACACAGGCTTCGAAGGCCTAACATAATAAAATTGGACAGGCTGTAGGCACTTTATAATTGGTTCCAGGGGTACACGGGCAGCAGTAGACAGGTCAGTGGAGGTCTAGTGGAAAGAGGGACCGCAGACAGGCTTCGAAGGCCTAACATAATAAAATTGGACAGGCTGTAGGCACTTTATAATTGGTTCCAGGGGTACACGGGCAGCAGGAGACAGGTCAGTGGAGGCCTAGTGGAAGGAGGGACCGCACACAGGCTTCAAAGGTTTAACATAATAAAATGGGCTGGCTGTAGGCAATTTAAAATTGGTTCCAGGGGTAGACGGGCAGCAGTGGTCTGGTCAGCGGAGGCCGATTGTAATGAGTGTCTGCCAGTTAGTAGTCCAAAACAATAAATAAATGTGAATGTCTCGCATTAAAACAAAACGAAAACACTAAAGGGTGCAATCATTAGGTTCAGGGGTGGGATCCTCTGCGTAGTTTCAGACCTACTAATTTAGCGCAAAGTATTTACTGTGGTAAATAGAGGACACTGCCCCTGACTATGTTAAGTACCATCATACATGTCAACACAATGGTATTGTCAGTGGCAGGAATGGAAGGATGTCAGCGCATAGACTAAACATTGGTGGAAGTGTGAGAGATAACTGTGGAAGTGTTAGAGCAATGTTTGACCTGGGGTTGGATGAACTCTCTAGTGGCCGGCGGTACAGGCCCAGGGCCCCTCATGTTACAATAGTGTGTCTGACGTTGGGTGCGCACCACCACCGCCAGAGACACTTTATTGTACTATGAGGGACCCAGTGGCAGTGCCGTCGACCAAAAGCGGGCACACCCACCTCTTCAGACAAACAGCACTCTCACGGGTGCTTGCGCCAAGTCGTGATACCACGGCCCCATGTGGGGAGTGTGGCCATTTAGGGAGGTGTAAACATGTCGTATGCTGGACAATCAGCTGCAGCAAATTAGACATTAGAAAAGTAATTCACAGTAGTCCACAGGCAAGAGCTTTTCAGCTAGGTGTCTGCCGGGCAAGGTGGGGCAAAAGAATTCGAAATCCAGTTGTGGTTCATTTTAATGAATGTTAGATCATCAACATTTTGGGTAGCCAGACGAGTCCTTTTTTCGGTTAATATTGAACCTGCAGCACTGAATACTCTTTCTGATAGGACACTAGCTCCTGCAATGCATATTCTGCCAATTCTAGCCAGGTGTCTAATTTTGATGCCCAGTAATCACATGGGAATGACGGTTGAGGGAGAACATCGATAAGGGATGAAAAATAGTTAGTAACCATACTGGACAAATGTTGTCTCCTGTCACTTTCAATTGATGCAGCAGTACCTGTCCTGTCTGCGGTCATGGCAAAATCACTCCACAACGTGGTCAGAAAACCCCTCTGTCCAACGCCACTTCTGATGTGTGCACCCCTAACACTCCTGGTCTGCTGCCCCCTGGAGCTCGTGTGAGAACGATCACGTGCGCTGTGTGCTGGGAATGCCTGAAGCAAACGGTCAACAAGAGTTGATTGTTTGGTTGCTAATATTAGTTCCAAGTTCTCATGTGACATAATATTTTGTAATTTGCCTTTATTGCGTGGATCAAGGAGGCAGGCCAACCAGTAATCGTCATCGCTCATCATTTTAGTAATGCGTGTGTCCCTTTTGAGGATACGTAAGGCAAAATCCGCCATGTGCGCCAAAGTTCCAGTTGTCAAATCTGCGGTTGTGATTGGTTGAGGGGCAGTTTCAGGCAAATCTTCGTCACTTGTGTCCCTCAAAAAACCAGAACCCGGCCTTGCCACGCAACCAATTTCCAGTGCCCCCGGGAAAGCTTCCTCATTAAAAATATACTCATCCCCATCATCCTCCTCGTCCTCCACCTCCTCTTCGCCCGCTACCTTGTCCTGTACACTGCCCTGACCAGACAATGGCTGACTGTCATCAAGGCTTTCCTCTTCCTCTGGTGCAGACGCCTGATCCTTTATGTGCGTCAAACTTTGCATCAGCAGACACATTAGGGGGATGCTCATGCTTATTATGGCGTTGTCTGCACTAACCAGCCGTGTGCATTCCTCAAAACACTGAAGGACTTGACACATGTCTTGTATCTTCGACCACTGCACACCTGACAACTCCATGTCTGCCATCCTACTGCCTGCCCGTGTATGTGTATCCTCCCACAAAAACATAACAGCCCGCCTCTGTTGGCACAGTCTCTGAAGCATGTGCAGTGTTGAGTTCCACCTTGTTGCAACGTCTATGATTAGGCGATGCTGGGGAAGGTTCAAAGACCGCTGATAGGTCTGCATACGGCTGGAGTGTACAGGCGAACGGCGGATATGTGAGCAAAGTCCACGCAGTTTGAGGAGCAGGTCGGAGAACCCAGGATAAGCTTTCAATAAGCACTGCACCACCAGGTTTAAGGTGTGAGCCAGGCAAGGAATGTGTTTCAGTTGGGAAAGGGAGATGGCAGCCATGAAATTCCTTCCGTTATCACTCACTACCTTGCCTGCCTCAAGATCTACTGTGCCCAGCCACGACTGCGTTTCTTGTTGCAAGAACTCGGACAGAACTTCCGCGGTGTGTCTGTTGTCGCCCAAACACTTCATAGCCAATACAGCCTGCTGACGCTTGCCAGTAGCTGCCCCATAATGGGACAACTGGTGTGCAACAGTGTCAGCTGCCGATGGAGTGGTTGGCCGACTGCGGTCTGTGGAAGAGCTGTCGCTTCTGCAGGAGGACGAGGAGGAGGAGGAGGGGGTGCGAACGCCTACAGCCAACTGTTTCCTAGACCGTGGGCTAGGCACAACTGTCACGAAATTGATGTCCCCTGTGGACCCTGCATCCACCACATTCACCCAGTGTACCGTGATGGACACGTAACGTCCCTGGCCATGCCTACTGGTCCATGCATCTGTAGTCAGGTGCACCTTTGTACTCACAGATTGCCTGAGTGCATGGAGGATGCGCTGTTTAACATGCTGGTGCAGGGCTGGGATGGCTTTTCTGGAAAAAAAGTGTCGACTGGGTAGCTCGTAGCGTGGTTCAGCGTACTCCATCAGGGCTTTGAAAGCTTCGCTTTCAACTAACCGGTAGGGCATCATTTCTAACGAGATTAGTCTAGCTATGTGGGCATTAAAACCCTGTGTATGCGGATGCGAGGATAAGTACTTCCTTTTTCTAAGCAGAGTCTCATGTAGGGTGAGCTGGACTGGAGAGCTGGAGATCGTGGAACTTGCGGGTGTGCCGGTGGACATGGCAGACTGAGAGACGGTTGGAGACGGTATTGTTTCCGCCGGTGCCCTAGATGCAATATTTCCTCCTACAAAACTGGTGATTCCCTGACCCTGACTGCTTTTGGCTGGCAAAGAAACCTGCACAGATACTGCCGGTGGTGCGGAAAATGGTGGCCTTACAGTGACGGAAGGGATGTTGCGTTGCTGACTAGCTTCATTGGCCGAGGGTGCTACAACCTTAAGGGACGTTTGGTAGTTAGACCAGGCTTGAAAATGCATGGTGGTTAAATGTCTATGCATGCAACTTGTATTGAGACTTTTCAGATTCTGACCTCTGCTTAAGCTAGTTGAACATTTTTGACAGATGACTTTGCGCTGATCAATTGGATGTTGTTTAAAAAAATGCCAGACTGCACTCTTCCTAGCATCGGATCCCTTTTCAGGGATTGCAGACTGAGCTTTAACCGGATGGCCACGCTGTCCTCCAACAGGTTTTGGCTTTTCCACGCGTTTTGGGCCAGATACGGGCCCGGCAGATGGAACCTGTTGCGATGTTGATGCCTGCTGCGGCCCCTCCTCCACCTCCGCTTCTGAACTACTGCCGCCTGCACCCTGTTCCCCCAATGGCTGCCAATCGGGGTCAACAACTGGGTCATCTATTACGTCCTCTTCTAGCTCGTGTGCAACTTCGTCTGTGTCACCGTGTCGGTCGGTGGTATAGCGTTCGTGACGGGGCAACATAGTCTCATCAGGGTCTGATTGTGGATCAGTACCCTGAGAGGGCAATGTTGTGGTCTGAGTCAAAGGACCAGCATAGTAGTCTGGCTGTGGCTGTGCATCAGTGCACTCCATATCAGAATCTACTTGTAATGGGCATGGCCTGTTAACTGTTTCACTTTCTAAGCCAGGGACGGTATGTGTAAAGAGCTCCATGGAGTAACCCGTTGTGTCGCCTGCTGCATCCTTCTCTCTTGTTGTTGTTGTTTTTGCTGAAGAGGACAAGGAAGCGACTTGTCCCTGACCGTGAACATCCACAAGCGACGCGCTGCTTTTACATTTACCAGTTTCAGAAGAGGAGGCAAAAGAGCTAGAGGCTGAGTCTGCAAGGTAAGCCAAAACTTGCTGTTGCTGTTCCAGCTTTAAAAGCGGTTTTCCTACTCCCAGAAAAGAGAGCGTTCGAGGCCTTGTGTAGCCAGACGACGAACCTGGCTCCACAGCTCCAGACTTAGGTGGAATATTTTTTCCCACGACCACCTCATGCTCCACTACCACTACCATCATTACCAGCTGACAATGAACGCCCACGGCCACGACCTCTTGCACCAGACTTCCTCATTGTTTTAAAAACTTAACCAAAGTAACTTTATTTGTTGCTGTCAAACAACTTACACGGTGACCTATAACTTCAGTATGATTTCAATATCCCTTTACAGGTTGGTGAGACCACAAGGAAAATCAGGCACAATGTTACACACTCTGTTTTCTGTGGCACCAAATCACAGAGATGCCACACACGCAGGACTGTCACTCAAGCACAAATGTCAATATTAATCTCCCACCTATTTTTTTTTTTTTTTTTTCAGGGAGACTTTAGAAACAAAATAAAATAAAATGATTTTTTCAGGAAGAATTTAGAAACCAAATAACATAAAATGATTTTTTAAATGACAATTTAGAAACCAAATAAAAAAAATAAAAAAAGGCTTTCTATGCCCCACTGAGTGAGAGATGGCACACACAGGAGTCAGGAGTGGCACACAAGCCCAGAGGCCAATATTTTTCTCCCACTGATTGATGTAGTGATTTTTTCAGGTAGATTTTGGAACCCAAATCAAGCAAAAAAATTAATAGGCTTTCTATGGCCCACAATTTGAGAGAGAGAGATGGCACACCCAGGAGTCAAGACTGGCACACAAGCAGAAAGGGCAATATTACTCTCCCACTGTTTTATTTTTTTTTATTTTTTTTCAGGGAGACTTTAGAAACAAAATAAAATAAAATGATTTTTTCAGGAAGAATTTAGAAACCAAATAAAATAAAATTATTTTTTCAATGACAATTTAGAAACCAAATAAAAAAAAAAAAAAAAAGGCTTTCTCTGCCTCACTGAGTGAGAGATGGCACACACAGGAGTCAGGAGTGGCACACAAGCCCAGAGGCCAATATTTTTCTCCCACTGATTGATGTAGTGATTTTTTCAGGTAGATTTTAGAACCCAAATCAAGCAAAAAAATAAACAGGCTTTCTATGGCCCACTGAGTGAGAGATGGCACACACAGGAGTCAGGAGTGGCACACAAGCCCAGAGGCCAATATTTTTCTCCCACTGATTGATGTAGTGATTTTTTCAGGTAGATTTTGGAACCCAAATCAAGCCAAAAAAATTAATAGGCTTTATATGCCCCACTGAATGAGAGATGGCACACACAGGAGTCAGGAGTGGCACACAAGCCCAGAGGCCAATATTTTTCTCCCACTGATTGATGTAGTGATTTTGTCAGGTAGATTTTAGAACCCAAATCAAGCAAAAAAATAAATAGGCTTTATATGCCCCACTGAATGAGAGATGGCACACACAGAAGTCAGGAGTGGCACACAAGCCCAGAGGCCAATATTTTTCTCCCAGTGATTGATGTAGTGATTTTTTCAGGTAGATTTTGGAACCCAAATCAAGCAAAAAAATTAATAGGCTTTCTATGGCCCACAATTTGAGAGAGAGAGAGAGATGGCACACCCAGGAGTCAAGACTGGCACACAAGCAGAAAGGGCAATATTAATCTCCCACTGTTTTATTTATTTATTTTTTTTTTCAGGGAGACTTTAGAAACAAAATAAAATAAAATGATTTTTTCAGGAAGAATTTAGAAACCAAATAAAATAAAATGTTTTTTTCAATGACAATTTAGAAACCAAATAAAAAAAAAATAAAAAAAGGCTTTCTATGCCCCACTGAGTGAGAGATGGCACACATAGGAGTCAGGAGTGGCACACAAGCCCAGAGGCCAATATTTTTCTCCCACTGATTGATGTAGTGATTTTTTCAGGTAGATTTTAGAACCCAAATCAAGCAAAAAAATAAATAGGCTTTCTATGGCCCACTGAGTGAGAGATGGCACACACAGGAGTCAGGAGTGGCACACAAGCCCAGAGGCCAATATTTTTCTCCCACTGATTGATGTAGTGAATTTTTCAGGTAGATTTTGGAACCCAAATCAAGCAAAAAAATTAATAGGCTTTCTATGGCCCACAATTTGAGAGAGAGAGAGAGAGAGAGATGGCACACCCAGGAGTCAAGACTGGCACACAAGCAGAAAGGGCAATATTAATCTCCCACTGTTTTATTATTTTTTTATTTTTCAGGGAGACTTTAGAAACAAAATAAAATAAAATGATTTTTTCAGGAAGAATTTAGAAACCAAATAAAATAAAATGATTTTTTCAATGACAATTTATAAACCAAATAAAAAAAAAATAAAAAAAGGCTTTCTATGCCCCACTGAGTGAGAGATGGCACACACAGGAGTCAGGAGTGGCACACAAGCCCAGAGGCCAATATTTTTCTCCCACTGATTGATGTAGTGATTTTTTCAGGTAGATTTTGGAACCCAAATCAAGCAAAAAAATAAATAGGCTTTCTATGGCCCACTGAGTGAGAGATGGCACACACAGGAGTCAGGAGTGGCACACAAGCCCTGAGGCCAATATTTTTCTCCCACTGATTGATGTAGTGATTTTTTTCTGGTAGAGTTTAGAACCCAAATCAACCAAAAAAATAAATAGGCTTTCTATGGCCCACTGAGTGAGAGATGGCACACACAGGAGTCAGGAGTGGCACACAAGCCCTGAGGCCAATATTTTTCTCCCACTGATTGATGTAGTGATTTTTTCAGGTAGATTTTAGAACCCAAATCAAGCAAAAAAATAAATAGGCTTTCTATGGCCCACTGAGTGAGAGATGGCACACACAGGAGTCAGGAGTGGCACACAAGCCCTGAGGCCAATATTTTTCTCCCACTGATTGATGTAGTGATTTTTTCAGGTAGATTTTAGAACTCAAATCAAGCAAAAAAATAAATAGGCTTTCTATGGCCCACTGAGTGAGAGATGGCACACACAGGAGTCAGGAGTGGCACACAAGCCCTGAGGCCAATATTTTTCTCCCACTGATTGATGTAGTGATTTTTTTCTGGTAGATTTTAGAACCCAAATCAACCAAAAAAATAAATAGGCTTTCTATGGCCCACTGAGTGAGAGATGGCACACACAGGAGTCAGGAGTGGCACACAAGCCCTGAGGCCAATATTTTTCTCCCACTGATTGATGTAGTGATTTTTTCAGGTAGATTTTAGAACCCAAATCAAGCAAAAAAATAAATAGCCTTTCTATGGCCCACTGAGTGAGAGATGGCACACACAGGAGTCAGGAGTGGCACACAAGCCCTGAGGCCAATATTTTTCTCCCACTGATTGATGTAGTGATTTTTTCAGGTAGATTTTAGAACCCAAATCAAGCAAAAAAATAAATAGGCTTTCTATGGCCCACTGAGTGAGAGATGGCACACACAGGAGTCAGGAGTGGCACACAAGCCCTGAGGCCAATATTTTTCTCCCACTGATTGATGTAGTGATTTTTTTCTGGTAGATTTTAGAACCCAAATCAAGCAAAAAATAAATAGGCTTTCTATGGCCCACTGAGTGAGAGATGGCACACACAGGAGTCAGGAGTGGCACACAAGCCCTGAGGCCAATATTTTTCTCCCACTGATTGATGTAGTGATTTTTTCAGGTAGATTTTAGAACCCAAATCAAGCAAAAAAAATAAATAGGCTTTCTATGGCCCACTGAGTGAGAGATGGCACACACAGGATTTAAGAGTGGCACACAAGCCCAGAGGCCAATATTTTTCTCCCACTGATTGATGTAGTGATTTATTCAGGTAGATTTTAGAACCCAAATCAAGGAAAAAAGAAATAGGTTTTCTATGGCCCACTGAGTGAGAGATGGCACACACATGAGTCAGGAGTGGCACACAAGCCCTGAGGCCAATATTTTTCTCCCACTGATTGATGTAGTGATTTTTCAGGTAGATTTTAGAACCCAAATCAAGCAAAAAAATAAATAGGCTTTCTATGGCCCACTGAGTGAGAGATGGCACACACAGGAGTCAGGAGTGGCACACAAGCCCTGAGGCCAATATTTTTCTCCCACTGATTGATGTAGTGATTTTTTCAGGTAGATTTTAGAACCCAAATCAAGCAAAAAAATAAATAGCCTTTCTATGGCCCACTGAGTGAGAGATGGCACACATAGGAGTCAGGAGTGGCACACAAGCCCAGAGGCCAATATTTTTCTCCCACTGATTGATGTAGTGATTTTTTCAGGTAGATTTTAGAACCCAAATCAAGCAAAAAAATAAATAGGCTTTCTATGGCCCACTGAGTGAGAGATGGCACACACAGGAGTCAGGAGTGGCACACAAGCCCAGAGGCCAATATTTTTCTCCCACTGATTGATGTAGTGATTTTTTCAGGTAGATTTTAGAACCCAAATCAAGCAAAAAAATAAATAGGCTTTCTATGGCCCACTGAGTGAAAGATGGCACACACAGGAGTCAGGAGTGGCACACAAGCCCTGAGGCCAATATTTTTCTCCCACTGATTGATGTAGTGATTTTTCAGGTAGATTTTAGAACCCAAATCAAGCAAAAAAATAAATAGGCTTTATATGGCCCACTGAGTGAGAGATGGCACACACAGGAGTCAGGAGTGGCACACAAGCCCTGAGGCCAATATTTTTCTCCCACTGATTGATGTAGTAATTTTTTCAGGTAGATTTTAGAACCCAAATCAAGCAAAAAAATAAATAGGCTTTCTATGGCCCACTGAGTGAGAGATGGCACACACAGGAGTCAGGAGTGGCACACAAGCCCAGAGGCCAATATTTTTCTCCCACTGATTGATGTAGTGATTTTTTCAGGTAGATTTTAGAACCCAAATCAAGCAAAAAAATAAATAGGCTTTCTATGGCCCACTGAGTGAAAGATGGCACACACAGGAGTCAGGAGTGGCACACAAGCCCTGAGGCCAATATTTTTCTCCCACTGATTGATGTAGTGATTTTTTTCTGGTAGATTTTAGAACCCAAATCAACCAAAAAAATAAATAGACTTTCTATGGCCCACTGAGTGAGAGATGGCACACACAGGAGTCAGGAGTGGCACACAAGCCCTGAGGCCAATATTTTTCTCCCACTGATTGATGTAGTGATTTTTCAGGTAGATTTTAGAACCCAAATTAAGCAAAAAAATAAATAGCCTTTCTATGGCCCACTGAGTGAGAGATGGCATACACAGGGATGGCACTCTAGCAGAAATGCCAATCTTAATCTCCCACAAAAAAACAAACAAACAGGGACTGTCCTACAATTACTATCTCCCTGCAGTAATCTCAGCCAGGTATGGCAGGCAGCAATACGGAGTGGACTGATGCACAAATTAAATAAAAAGTGTGGACAAACCAAAAAGATAGCTGTGCAGAAAGGAAGGAACAAGAGGATTTGTGCTTTGAAAAAAGCAGTTGGTTTGCACAGCGGCGTACACACAGCAATGCAGCTATCAGGGAGCCTTCTAGGGCAGCCCAATGAGCTACAGCGCTGAGAAAAAAAAATGTAGCTTCCACTGTCCCTGCACACCGAAGGTGGTGTTGGACAGTGGAAATCGCTACAGCACAAGCGGTTTGGTGGTTAATGGACCCTGCCTAACGCTATCCCTGCTTCAGACGAAGCGGCAGCAACCTCTCCCTAAGCTCAGATCAGCAGCAGTAAGATGGCGGTCGGCGGGAACGCCCCTTTATAGCCCCTGTGACGTCGCAGACAGCAAGCCAATCACTGCAATGCCCTTCTCTAAGATGGTGGGGACCAGGACCTATGTCATCACGCTGCCCACACTCTGCGTTTACCTTCATTGGCTGAGAAATGGCGCTTTTCGCGTCATTGAAACGCGACTTTGGCGCGAAAGTCGCGTACCGCATGGCCGACCCCGCACAGGGGTCGGATCGGGTTTCATGAAACTCCGACTTAGCCAAAAGTCGGCGACTTTTGAAAATGTTCGACCCGTTTCGCTCAACCCTAATTCTAACTGTCAAATGAGTACACAAGGGGCATTATTACTTTCCATGGGTCAAAATGTGGGCAATGTTTTCTAGGTCACTTTCAAAGAACATTTATATTTTTAAGATGCAATTTTACCATTATAAAGAAGCTAAGTTTCATCTGCTGACGTTCCCCTATTCCCACGATCAGTTTTCACCACCGTAATTGTAAACATGGTTACATGATTATGGCCCACCCAGATATGCTGCCAAGAGCTTCATTTGTTTTAATGCCACAGTTAAAGGGACACTGTCACCTGAATTTGGAGGGAACAATCTTCAGCCATGGAGGTGGGGTTTTGGGGTGTTTGATTCACCCTTTCCTTACCCGCTGGCTGCATGCTGGCTGCAATATTGGATTGAAGTTCATTCTCTGTCCTCCATAGTACACGCCTGCGCAAGGCAAGATTACCTTGTGCAGGCATGTACTACGGAGGATAGAGAATGAACTTCAATCCAATATTGCAGCCAGCATGCAGCCAGCAGGTAAGGAAAGGGTGAATCAAAAACCCAAAAACCCCGCCTCCATGGCTGAAGATTGTTCCCTCCAAATTCAGGTGACAGTGTCCCTTTAAGCATTTGGAGACTTTTAGCATAAATTGACAGCTTTTACCTTCACTTCTACTGTGAATGGAGGAACACTTGCATTTTCTGGTCTCCCCACAATGACTTCCTCTAATGGGTCCCATTCATTGTAAGAGCAGACAGGACCCGATCCGACCCCTGTGCGGGGTCGGCCATGCGGTACGCGACTTTCGCGCCAAAGTCGCGTTTCAATGACGCGAAAAGTGCCATTTCTCAGCCAATGAAGGTAAACGCAGAGTGTGGGCAGCGTGATGACATAGGTCCTGGTCCCCACCATCTTAGAGAAGGGCATTGCAGTGATTGGCTTGCTGTCTGCGGCGTCACAGGGGCTATAAAGGGGAGTTCCCGCTGACCGCCATGTTACTGCTGCTGATCTGAGCTTAGGGAGAGGTTGCTGCCGCTTCGTCAGAAGCAGGGATAGCGTTAGGCTGGGTCCATTAACCACCAAACCGCTTGTGCTGTAGCGATTTCCACTGCCCAACACCACCTTCGGTGTGCAGGGACAGTGGAAGCTACATTTTTTTTTTTTTCCCCCTCAGCGCTGTAGCTCATTGGGCTGCCCTAGAAGGCTCCCTGATAGCTGCATTGCTGTGTGTACGCCGCTGTGCAAACCAACTGCTTTTTTCAAAGCACAAATCCTCTTGTTCCTTCCTTTCTGCACAGCTATCTTTTTGGTTTGTACACACTTTTTATTTAATTTGTGCATCAGTCCACTCCTTATTGCTGCCTGCCATACCTGGCTGAGATTACTGCAGGGAGATAGTAATTGAAGGACACTCCCTGTTTTTTTTTTTTTTTTTTTTGTGGGAGATTAAGATTGACATTTCTGCTAGAGTGCCATCCCTGTCTGTGTCATCTCTCACACAGTGGGCCATAGAAAGCCTATTTATTTTTTTGCTTGATTTGGGTTATAAAATCTACCTGAAAAAATCACTACATCAATCAGTGGGAGAAAAATATTGGCCTCAGGGCTTGTGTGCCACTCTTGACTCCTGTGTGCATCATCACTCACTCAGTGGGCCATAGAAAGCCTATTTATTTTTTTGCTTGATTTTGGTTCTAAGGGTATGTGTCCACGTTCAGGATTGCATCAGGATTTGGTCAGGATTTTATGTCAGTATTTGTAAGCCAAAACCAGGAGTGGAACAATTAGAGGAAAAGTATAATAGAAACATATGCACCACTTCTGCATTTATCACCCACTCCTGGTTTTGGCTTACAAATACTGACGTAAAATCCTGACCAAATCCTGATGCAATCCTGAACGTGGACACATACCCTTAAATCTACCTGAAAAAATCACTACATCAATCAGTGGGAGAAAAATATTGGCCTCAGGGCTTGTGTGCCACTCCTGACTCCTGTGTGCATCATCACTCACTCAGTGGGCCATAGAAAGCCCATTTTTTTTTTTTTTGCTTTATTTGGGTTCTAAATTCTACCTGAAAAAATCAATAAATCAATCAGTGGGAGATTAATATTGGCCTTTGGGCTTGTGTGCCAGTCCTAAGCGTGCCATCTCTCTCTCTCAGATAGTGGGCCATAGAAAGCCTATTTATTTTATTTTTTTTTTATTGGGTTTATAAATTTTCCCTGGAAAAAAAAAAAAAAGTGGGAGATTAATATTGGCCTCTGGGCTTGTGTGCCAGTCCTGAGCGTGCCATCTCTCTCACAAATAGTGGGCCATAGAAAGCCTATTTATTTATTTTTTTTGGTTTTATAAATTCTCCCTTAAAAAAAAAAGGGAGATTAATATTGGCCTTTGGGCTTGTGTGCCAGTCCTAAGCGTGCCATCTCTCTCTGTCTCTCAGATAGTGGGCCATAGAAAGCCTATTTATTATTTTTTTTATTGGGTTTATAAATTTTCCCTGGAACAAAAAAAAAAAAGTGGGAGATAAATATTGGCCTCTGGGCTTGTGTGCCACTCCTGACTCCTGTGTGCGTCATCTCTCACTCAGTGGGCCATAGAAAGCCTTTTTTTTGTTTTATTTGTTTTCTAAATTCTCCCTGAAAAAATCATTTTATTTTATTTGGTTTCTAAATTCTTCCTGAAAAAATCATTTTATTCTATTTTTTTTTTCCTAAAGTCTCCCTGAAAAAAAAAACAAATCAGTGGGAGATTAATATTGCCCTTTCTGCTTGTGTGCCAGTCTTGACTCCTGGGTGTGCCATCTCTCTCTCTCTCTCCAATTGTGGGCCATAGAAAGCCTATTATTTTTTTTAGCTTGATTTGGGTTCCAAAATCTACCTGAAAAAATCACTACATCAATCAGTGGGAGATAAATATTGGCCTCTGGGCTTGTGTGCCACTCCTGACTCCTGTGTGCGTCATCTCTCACTCAGTGGGCCATAGAAAGCCTTTTTTTGTTTTATTTGTTTTCTAAATTCTCCCTGAAAAAATCATTTTATTTTATTTGGTTTCTAAATTCTTCCTGAAAAAATCATTTTATTCTATTTTTTTTTTTCCTAAAGTCTCCCTGAAAAAAAAAAAAAAAAAAAAATCAGTGGGAGATTAATATTGCCCTTTCTGCTTGTGTGCCAGTCTTGACTCCTGGGTGTGCCATCTCTCTCTCTCTCTCCAATTGTGGGCCATAGAAAGCCTATTATTTTTTTAGCTTGATTTGGGTTCCAAAATCTACCTGAAAAAATCACTACATCAATCAGTGAGAGATAAATATTGGCCTCTGGGCTTGTGTGCCACTCCTGACTCCTGTGTGCGTCATCTCTCACTCAGTGGGCCATAGAAAGCCTTTTTTTGTTTTATTTGTTTTCTAAATTCTCCCTGAAAAAATCATTTTATTTTATTTGGTTTCTAAATTCTTCCTGAAAAAATCATTTTATTCTATTTTTTTTTCCTAAAGTCTCCCTGAAAAAAAAAAACAAAAAACAAATCAGTGGGAGATTAATATTGCCCTTTCTGCTTGTGTGCCAGTCTTGACTCCTGGGTGTGCCATCTCTCTCTCTCTCTCTCTCCAATTGTGGGCTATAGAAAGCCTATTATTTTTTTTAGCTTGATTTGGGTTCCAAAATCTACCTGAAAAAATCACTACATCAATCAGTGGGAGATAAATATTGGCCTCTGGGCTTGTGTGCCACTCCTGACTCCTGTGTGCGTCATCTCTCACTCAGTGAGCCATAGAAAGCCTTTTTTTGTTTTATTTGTTTTCTAAATTCTCCCTGAAAAAATCATTTTATTTTATTTGGTTTCTAAATTCTTCCTGAAAAAATCATTTTATTCTATTTTTTTTTCCTAAAGTCTCCCTGAAAAAAAAACAAAAAAAACAAATCAATGGGAGATTAATATTGCCCTTTCTGCTTGTGTGCCAGTCTTGACTCCTGGGTGTGCCATCTCTCTCTCTCTCTCCAATTGTGGGCCATAGAAAGCCTATTATTTTTTTTAGCTTGATTTGGGTTCCAAAATCTACCTGAAAAAATCACTACATCAATCAGTGGGAGATAAATATTGGCCTCTGGGCTTGTGTGCCACTCCTGACTCCTGTGTGTGCCATCTCTCACTCAGTGGGCCATAGAAAGCCTTTTTTTGTTTTATTTGTTTTCTAAATTCTCCCTGAAAAAATCATTTTATTTTATTTGTTTTCTAAATTCTCCCTGAAAAAATCATTTTATTTTCTTTGGTTTCTAAATTCTTCCTGAAAAAATCATTTTATTCTATTTTTTTTTTTCCTAAAGTCTCCCTGAAAAAAAAAAAAAATCAAATCAGTGGGAGATTAATATTTACATTTGTGCTTCAGTGACAGTCCTGCGTGTGTGGCATCTCTCTCATTTGTTGCCACCAACAACAGAGTGTGTAACATTGTGCCTGATTTTCGTTGTGGTCTCACTCACCTGTAAAGGGGTAGCTAAATCATATTGAAGTTATAGCTCACCGTGTAATTTGTGTGACAGCAACAAATACCGTTAGTTTGTTTACGTTTTTAAAACAATGAGGAAGTATGGTGGAAGAGGTCGTGGCCGGGGGCGTTCATTGTCAGCTGGTAATGAGGGTAGTGGTAGTGGTGGAGCATCAGCTGGTCGTGGGAAAAAAAATATTGCACCTAAGTCTGGAGCTGTGGAGCCAGGTTCGTCGTCTGGCTACACAAGGCCTCGAACGCTCCCTTTTCTGGGAGTAGGAAAACCGCTTTTAAAGCCGGAGCAGCAAGAGCAAGTTTTGGCTTATCTTGCTGACTCAGCCTCTAGCTCTTTTGCCTCCTCTCGTGAAACTGGTAAATGTCAAAGCAGCGCGTCGTTAGTGGATGTTCACGGTCAGGGACAAGTCACTTCCTTGTCCTCTTCAGCAAAAACAACAACAGAGAAGAATGCAGCAGGCGACACAACGGGTTACTCCATGGAGCTCTTTACACATACCGTCCCTGGCTTAGAAAGTGAAGCAGTTAACAGTCCATGCCCATTACAAGTTGAATCTGACATGGAGTGCACTGATGCACAGCCACAGCCAGACTACTATGCTGGTCCTTTGACTCAGACCACAACATTGCCCTCGCAGGGTGCTGATCAAGAATCAGACCCTGATGAGACTATGTTGCCCCATCACGAACGCTATACCACCGACCAACACGGTGACACAGACGAAGTTGCACACGAGCTACAAGAAGAGGTAATAGATGACCCAGTTCTTGACCCCGATTGGCAGCCATTGGGGGAACAGGGTGCAGGCGGCAGCAGTTCTGAAGCGGAGGAGGAGGGGCCGCAGCAGGCATCAACATCGCAACAGGTTCCATCTGCCGGGCCCGTATCTTGCCCAAAACGCGTGGCAAAGCTAAAACCTGTTGGAGGACAGCGTGGCCATCCGGTTAAAGCTCAGTCTGCAATGCCTGAAAAGGTATCCGATGCTAGAAAGAGTGCAGTCTGGCATTTTTTTAAACAACATCCAATTGATCAGCGCAAAGTTATCTGTCAAAAATGTTCAACTACCTTAAGCAGAGGACAGAATCTGAAAAGTCTCAATACAAGTTGCATGCATAGACATTTAACCACCATGCATTTGCAAGCCTGGACTAACTACCAAACGTCCCTTAAGGTTGTAGCACCCTCGGCCAATGAAGCTAGTCAGCAACGCAACATCCCTTCCGGCAGTGTAGGGCCACCATTTTCCGCACCACCTGCAGTATCTGTGCAGGTTTCTTTGCCAGGCCAAAGCCGTCAGGGTCAGGGAATCACCAGTTTCGTAGTAGGAAACACTGCATCTAGGGCACCGGTGGCAACAATACCATCTCCCACCGTCTCTCAGTCTGCCATGTCCACCGGCACCCCCGCTAGTTCCACGATCTCCAGCTCTCCAGTCCAGCTCACCCTACATGAGACTATGGTTAGAAAAAGGAAGTACTTAGCCTCGCATCCGCGTACACAGGGTTTGAACGCACACATAGCTAGACTAATCTCGTTAGAGATGATGCCCTACCAGTTAGTTGAAAGCGAAGCTTTCAAAGCCCTGATGGACTACGCTGTACCACGCTACGAGCTACCCAGTCGACACTTTTTTTCCAGAAAAGCCATCCCAGCCCTCCACCAGCATGTTAAAGAGCGCATCGTCCATGCACTCAGGCAATCTGTGAGCACAAAGGTGCACCTGACAACAGATGCATGGACCAGTAGGCATGGCCAGGGATGTTACGTGTCCATCACGGCACACTGGGTAAATGTGGTGGATGCAGGGTCCACAGGGGACAGCAAGTTTGGGACAGTTCTGCCTAGCCCACGGTCTAGGAAACAATTGGCTGTAGCCGTTCGCACCCCCTCCTCCTCCTCTTCGTCCTCCTGCAGAAGCGAGAGCTCGTCCACAGACCGCAGTCGCACAACCACTCCATCCGCAGCTGCCACTGTTGCACACCAGGTCTCCCATTATGGGGCAGCTACTGGCAAACGTCAGCAGGCTGTATCGGCTATGAAGTGTTTGGGCGACAACAGACACACCGCGGAAGTTCTGTCCGAGTTCTTGCAGAAAGAAACGCAGTCGTGGCTAGGCACTGTAGATCTTGAGGCAGGCAAGGTAGTGAGTGATAACGGAAGGAATTTCATGGCTGCCATCTCCCTTTCCCAACTGAAACACATTCCTTACCTGGCTCACACCTTAAACCTGGTGGTGCAGTGCTTCCTGAAAAGTTATCCGGGGTTATCCGACCTGCTCCTCAAAGTGCGTGGACTTTGCTCACATATCCGCCGTTCGCCCGTACACTCCAGCCGTATGCAGACCTATCAGCGTTCTTTGAACCTTCCCCAGCATTGCCTAATCATAGACGTTGCAACAAGGTGGAACTCAACACTGCACATGCTTCAGAGACTGTGTGAACAGAGGCAGGCTGTTATGTTTTTGTGGGAGGATACACATACACGGGCAGGCAGTAGGATGGCAGACATGGAGTTGTCAGGTGTGCAGTGGTCGAAGATTCAAGACATGTGTCAAGTCCTTCAGTGTTTTGAGGAATGCACACGGCTGGTTAGTGCAGACAATGCCATAATAAGCATGAGCATCCCCCTAATGCGTCTGCTGATGCAAAGTTTGACGCACATAAAGGATCAGGCGTCTGCAGCTGAGGAAGAGGAAAGCCTTGATGACAGTCAGCCATTGTCTGGCCAGGGCAGTGTACAGGACGAGATAGCGGGCGAAGAGGAGGAGGAGGACGAGGAGGATGATGGGGATGATTATATTTTTAATGAGGAAGCTTTTCCGGGGCCACTGGAAATTGGTGGCGCGGCAAGGCCGGGTTCTGGTTTTTTGAGGGACACAAGTGACGTGGATTTGCCTGAAACTGCCCCTCAACCAATCACAACTGCAGATTTGAGAACTGGAACTTTGGCCCACATGGCGGATTATGCCTTACGTATCCTCAAAAGGGACACACGCATAACTAAAATTTTGAATGATGACGATTACTGGTTGGCCTGCCTCCTTGATCCTCGCTATAAAGGCAAATTGCAAAATATAATGCCACATGAGAACTTGGAACTAATATTAGCAACCAAACAATCAACTCTTGTTGACCGTTTGCTTCTGGCATTCCCTGCACACAGCGCCCGTGATCGTTCTCACACGAGCTGCAGGGGCCAGCAGACCAGAGGAGTTAGAGGGGCAGAAATCAGAAGTGGCGTTGGCCAGAGGGGTTTTCTGACCAGGTTGTGGAGTGATTTTGCTATGACCGCAGACAGGACAGGTACTGCAGCATCAATTCAAAGTGACAGGAGACAACATTTGTCCAGTTTGGTTACAAACTATTTTTCATCCCTTATCGATGTTCTCCCTCAACCGTCATTCCCATTTGATTACTGGGCATCAAAATTAGACACCTGGCCAGAATTGGCAGAATATGCATTGCAGGAGCTTGCTTGCCCGGCAGCTAGTGTCCTATCAGAAAGAGTATTCAGTGCTGCAGGTTCAATACTAACAGAAAAAAGGACTCGTCTGGCTACCCAAAATGTAGATGATCTAACCTTCATTAAAATGAACCACAACTGGATTTCGAAATCTTTTGCCCCACCTTGCCTGGCTGACACCTAGCTTTCCTATGAAAAGGTCTTGCCTGTGGACTATTCTGAATGCCTTTTCCAATCTCGTAATTTTCTGCACCTGATTGTCCAGCATACGACATGTTTACACCTCACTAAATGGCCAAACTCCCCACACGGGGCCGTGGTATCGACACTTGGCGACAGCACCCGTGAGAGTGCAGTTTGTCTGAAGAGGTGGGTGAGCCCGCTTTTGGTCGACGGCACTGCCACTGGGTCCCTCCTAGTACAATAAAGTGTCTCTGGCGGTGGTGGTGCGCACCCAACGTCAGACACACCGTTGTAATATGAGGGGCCCTGGGCCTGTACCGCCGGCCACAAGACAGTTTCCCCCCACCCCAGCTCAAACAGTGCTCTACCACTTGCAAAATTATCTCACAGCTCCACCAATGTTTAGTCTATGCGCTGACATCCTTCAATGCCTGCCACTGACAATACCATTGTATTGACATTTTTGTTATGTTAGGCCTTCGATGCCTGTCTGTGGTCACTCCTTCCACTAGGCCTCCACTGACCACACCACTGCTGCCCGTGTACCCCTGTAACCAATTTAAAATTGCCTACAGCCATGTGTTATTATTTTAGGCCTTCGATGCCTGTCTGCGGTGACTCCTTCCACTAGGCCTCCACTGACCACACCACTGCTGCCCGTGTACCCCTGGAACCAATTTAAAATTGCCTACAGCCATGTGTTATTATTTTAGGCCTTCGATGCCTGTCTGCGGTGACTCCTTCCACTAGGCCTCCACTGACCACACCACTGCTGCCCGTGTACCCCTGGAACCAATTTAAAATTGCCTACAGCCATGTGTTATTATTTTAGGCCTTCGATGCCTGTCTGCGGTGACTCCTTCCACTAGGCCTCCACTGACCACACCACTGCTGCCCGTGTACCCCTGTAACCAATTTAAAATTGCCTACAGCCATGTGTTATTATTTTAGGCCTTCGATGCCTGTCTGCGGTGACTCCTTCCACTAGGCCTCCACTGACCACACCACTGCTGCCCGTGTACCCATGGAACCAATTTAAAATTGCCTACAGCCATGTGTTATTATTTTAGGCCTTCGATGCCTGTCTGCGGTGACTCCTTCCACTAGGCCTCCACTGACCACACCACTGCTGCCCGTGTACCCCTGGAACCAATTTAAAATTGCCTACAGCCATGTGTTATTATTTTAGTTCTTCGATGCCTGTCTGCGGTGACTCCTTCCACTAGGCCTCCACTGACCACACCACTGCTGCCCGTGTACCCCTGTAACCAATTTAAAATTGCCTACAGCCATGTGTTATTATTTTAGGCCTTCGATGCCTGTCTGTGGTCACTCCTTCCACTAGGCCTCCACTGACCACACCACTGCTGCCCGTGTACCCCTGGAACCAATTTAAAATTGCCTACAGCCATGTGTTATTATTTAAGGCCTTCGATGCCTGTCTGCGGTGACTCCTTCCACTAGGCCTCCACTGACCACACCACTGCTGCCCGTGTACCCCTGGAACCAATTTAAAATTGCCTACAGCCATGTGTTATTATTTTAGGCCTTCGATGCCTGTCTGCGGTCACTCCTTCCACTAGGCCTCCACTGACCACACCACTGCTGCCCGTGTACCCCTGTAACCAATTTAAAATTGCCTACAGCCATGTGTTATTATTTTAGGCCTTCGATGCCTGTCTGCGGTGACTCCTTCCACTAGGCCTCCACTGACCACACCACTGCTGCCCGTGTACCCCTGGAACCAATTTAAAATTGCCTACAGCCATGTGTTATTATTTTAGGCCTTCGATGCCTGTCTGCGGTCACTCCTTCCACTAGGCCTCCACTGACCATACCACTGCTGCCCGTGTACCCCTGTAACCAATTTAAAATTGCCTACAGCCATGTGTTATTATTTTAGGCCTTCGATGCCTGTCTGCGGTGACTCCTTCCACTAGGCCTCCACTGACCACACCACTGCTGCCCGTGTACCCCTGGAACCAATTTAAAATTGCCTACAGCCATGTGTTATTATTTTAGGCCTTCGATGCCTGTCTGCGGTGACTCCT
Organism: Ranitomeya imitator; assembly: GCF_032444005.1. Classification (NCBI taxonomy): domain Eukaryota; kingdom Metazoa; phylum Chordata; class Amphibia; order Anura; family Dendrobatidae; genus Ranitomeya; species Ranitomeya imitator. The sequence continues at coordinate 511,202,303 of NC_091285.1, read as the reverse complement.
TCCACTAGGCCTCCACTGACCACACCACTGCTGCCCGTGTACCCCTGTAACCAATTTAAAATTGCCTACAGCCATGTGTTATTATTTTAGGCCTTCGATGCCTGTCTGCGGTGACTCCTTCCACTAGGCCTCCACTGACCACACCACTGCTGCCCGTGTACCCATGGAACCAATTTAAAATTGCCTACAGCCATGTGTTATTATTTTAGGCCTTCGATGCCTGTCTGCGGTGACTCCTTCCACTAGGCCTCCACTGACCACACCACTGCTGCCCGTGTACCCCTGGAACCAATTTAAAATTGCCTACAGCCATGTGTTATTATTTTAGGCCTTCGATGCCTGTCTGCGGTGACTCCTTCCACTAGGCCTCCACTGACCACACCACTGCTGCCCGTGTACCCCTGTAACCAATTTAAAATTGCCTACAGCCATGTGTTATTATTTTAGGCCTTCGATGCCTGTCTGCGGTGACTCCTTCCACTAGGCCTCCACTGACCACACCACTGCTGCCCGTGTACCCCTGGAACCAATTTAAAATTGCCTACAGCCATGTGTTATTATTTTAGGCCTTCGATGCCTGTCTGCGGTGACTCCTTCCACTAGGCCTCCACTGACCACACCACTGCTGCCCGTGTACCCCTGGAACCAATTTAAAATTGCCTACAGCCATGTGTTATTATTTTAGGCCTTCGATGCCTGTCTGCGGTCACTCCTTCCACTAGGCCTCCACTGACCACACCACTGCTGCCCGTGTACCCCTGGAACCAATTTAAAATTGCCTACAGCCATGTGTTATTATTTTAGGCCTTCGATGCCTGTCTGCGGTCACTCCTTCCACTAGGCCTCCACTGACCACACCACTGCTGCCCGTGTACCCCTGTAACCAATTTAAAATTGCCTACAGCCATGTGTTATTATTTTAGGCCTTTGATGCCTGTCTGTGGTCACTCCTTCCACTAGGCCTCCACTGACCACACCACTGCTGCCCGTGTACCCCTGGAACCAATTTAAAATTGCCTACAGCCATGTGTTATTATTTTAGGCCTTCGATGCCTGTCTGCGGTCACTCCTTCCACTAGGCCTCCACTGACCACACCACTGCTGCCTGTGTACCCCTGTAACCAATTTAAAATTGCCTACAGCCATGTGTTATTATTTTAGGCCTTCGATGCCTGTCTGCGGTCACTCCTTCCACTAGGCCTCCACTGACCACACCACTGCTGCCCGTGTACCCCTGGAACCAACATCAGAAAATATAAAAATAAGTATTTTGCTTATAAAAAAGAAAATACTGGAGAGATATCAAATGCAGACATTTTAACATTAACCCCTTAGTGACCGAGCCAAATTTTTGAAATCTGACCAGTGTCACTTTATGTGGTAATAACTCTGCAACGCTTCAACAAATCCCAGTGATTTTGAGATTGTTTTTTCGTGACACATTATACTTTATGATAATGGTAAATTTTGTTCAACATTTTTTGTGTTTATTTATAAAAAATATCAAAAATTTGAGAAAAATGTTAAAAAATTAGCAATTTTCTAAATTTGAATGATTATCCCTTTAATCCAGATAGTCATACCACAGCAAACCATTAATAAATAACATTTCCCACATGTCTGCTTTACAGCAGGACCATTTGTAAAATATTATTTTATTTTGTTAGCAGTTTAGGAGGTTTAAAAATGTAGCAGCAATTTTTCATTTTTTCAAAGAAATTTACAAAATTTATTTTTTTAGGGACTTATCCATGTTTGAAGTGACTTTAGGGGTCCCATATATTGGGAAACCCACAAACGTGATACCATTTTAAAAACAGCACCCCCTGACATATCAAAAACTGCGGTCAGGTAGTTTATTAACCCTTCAGGTGCTTTACAGGAATTAATGCAAAGTGGTATGACAGAAATGAAAATGTGTATTTTTACCACCTAAATGTTTCTAACTTCTAAACAGATTACTACAGCCGTCAGACTCTAAGGCCGCTATTTGGCCATGAATTGCCATGGCAAACATCAGGACAACAAAATCATGATATGAGGGTACCAATTGGGACAAAGAAGAAGCCCCCACGCTCTGTTAACCATTTATCATGATGTAGTCACTATTGACAGCAGCATCTAAGGGGTTAAACAGATTTAGATGGTGCAAATACTGATCATGGCTGGTACAGCAAGTTGTCAGCTATAGTGTACAACTGACAGATGCTGGATTGTCACCTGTATGGGGATACTATTCTCTTATATCTCAGGTCAGTTAAAAGACGTATTGGCGGTCATTAAGGGGTTAAAAACAAACACATACAACAAAAATCTGGTACAGTACTAAAAATGGCCACCAGCTACAATAACTTTCTCCTGCAAGTAGTTAACTGAAAGGTTTTTTCAATTTTAAACACAGATATGGCATCCACCGAGTGTTGTCCTGTCGCGTCTTCTTTATATTATTGCCAAGAAGATGCAAAACAATGAAAATAATAAAATCATTATTTACCAAAAAAATAGAGTAAGTCAAAACCACATTGCAAATAAACATTCATTACAAATAAAGAAACAGGGCGCGTCCGAGGGTGAGTATATACAGTGGGGCAAAAAAGTATTTAGTCAGTCAGCAATAGTGCAAGTTCCACCACTTAAAAAGATGAGAGGCGTCTGTAATTTACATCATAGGTAGACCTCAACTATGGGAGACAAACTGAGAAAAAAAAATCCAGAAAATCACATTGTCTGTTTTTTTAACATTTTATTTGCATATTATGGTGGAAAATAAGTATTTGGTCAGAAACAAAATTTCATCTCAATACTTTGTAATATATCCTTTGTTGGCAATGACAGAGGTCAAACGTTTTCTGTAAGTCTTCACAAGGTTGCCACACACTGTTGTTGGTATGTTGGCTCATTCCTCCATGCAGAGCTCCTCTAGAGCAGTGATGTTTTTGGCTTTTCGCTTGGCAACACGGACTTTCAACTCCCTCCAAAGGTTTTCTATAGGGTTGAGATCTGGAGACTGGCTAGGCCACTCCAGGACCTTGAAATGCTTCTTACGAAGCCACTCCTTCGTTGCCCTGGCGGTGTGCTTTGGATCATTGTCATGTTGAAAGACCCAGCCACGTTTCATCTTCAATGCCCTTGCTGATGGAAAGAGGTTTGCACTCAAAATCTCACGATACATGGCCCCATTCATTCTTTTATGTACCCGGATCAGTCGTCCTGGCCCCTTTGCAGAGAAACAGCCCCAAAGCATGATGTTTCCACCACCATGCTTTACAGTAGGTATGGTGTTTGATGGATGCAACTCAGTATTCTTTTTCCTCCAAACACGACAAGTTGTGTTTCTACCAAACAGTTCCAGTTTGGTTTCATCAGACCATAGGACATTCTCCCAAAACTCCTCTGGATCATCCAAATGCTCTCTAGCAAACTTCAGACGGGCCCGGGCATGTACTGGCTTAAGCAGTGGGACACGTCTGGCACTGCAGGATCTGAGTCCATGGTGGCGTAGTGTGTTACTTATGGTAGGCCTTGTTACATTGGTTCCAGCTCTCTGCAGTTCATTCACTAGGTCCCCCCGCGTGGTTCTTGGATTTTTGCTCACCGTTCTTGTGATCATTCTGACCCCACGGGGTGGGATTTTGCGTGGAGCCCCAGATCGAGGGAGATTATCAGTGATCTTGTATGTCTTCCATTTTCTAATTATTGCTCCCACTGTTGATTTCTTCACTCCAAGCTGGTTGGCTATTGCAGATTCAGTCTTCCCAGCCTGGTGCAGGGCTACAATTTTGTTTCTGGTGTCCTTTGACAGCTCTTTGGTCTTCACCATAGTGGAGTTTGGAGTCAGACTGTTTGAGGGTGTGCACAGGTGTCTTTTTATACTGATAACAAGTTTAAACAGGTGCCATTACTACAGGTAATGAATGGAGGAAAGAGGAGACTCTTAAAGAAGAAGTTACAGGTCTGTGAGAGCCAGAAATCTTGATTGTTTGTTTCTGACCAAATACTTATTTTCCACCATAATATGCAAAAATAATGATAAAAAAAACAGACAATGTGATTTTCTGGATTTTTTTTTCTCAGTTTGTCTCCCATAGTTGAGGTCTACCTATGATGTAAATTACAGACGCCTCTCATCTTTTTAAGTGGTGGAACTTGCACTATTGCTGACTGACTAAATACTTTTTTGCCCCACTGTACCTAATAAGAATATAATCACCCTCGGACGCGCCCTGCTTCTTTCCGACAGCCTTCCTTCCTAAGAATCAGCCCTTCCGTGGTGTAGAGAGAGGGTTTGTTACACTCCAAGGTGTTCCCCAGGTTGCCTTTCCTGAGCTTCGATCTTCCGGCTCTCGTTTAGTAGTTGTTGGAAACTACGCTGCATTGGGCCTACAAATTGGGTATGGGGTGTAGAGAGATGGTGTGTTCCACTCCAAGGTGTTCCCCAGGTTGCCTTTCCTGAGCTTCGATCTTCCGGCTCTCGTTTAGTAGTTGTTGGAAACTACGCTGCATTAGGCCTACAAATTGGGTATGGGGTGTAGAGAGATGGTGTGTTCCACTGTAGAGAGATGGTGTGTTCCACTCCAAGGTGTTCCCCAGGTTTCCTCTCCATTGCTTCGATCTTCTGGCTCTCGTTTAGTAGTTGTTGGAAACTACGCTGCATTAGGCCTACAAATTGGGTATGGGGTGTAGAGAGATGGTGTGTTCCACTGTAGAGAGATGGTGTGTTCCACTCCAAGGTGTTCCCCAGGTTTCCTCTCCATTGCTTCGATCTTCCGGCTCTCGTTTAGTAGTTGTTGGAAACTACGCTGCATTAGGCCTACAAATTGGGTATGGGGTGTAGAGAGATGGTGTGTTACACTCCAAGGTGTTCCCCAGGTTTCCTCTCCATTGCTTCGATCTTCCGGCTCTCGTTTAGTAGTTGTTGGAAACAACGCTGCATTGGGCCTACAAATTGGGTATGGGGTGTAGAGAGATGGTGTGTTCCACTCCAAGGTGTTCTCCAGGTTGCCTTTCCTGAGCTTCGATCTTCCGGCTCTCGTTTAGTAGTTGTTGGAAACTACGCTGCATTAGGCCTACAAATTGGGTATGGGGTGTAGAGAGATGGTGTGTTACACTCCAAGGTGTTCCACAGGTTTCCTCTCCATTGCTTCGATCTTCCGGCTCTCGTTTAGTAGTTGTTGGAAACTACGCTGCATTAGGCCTACAAATTGGGTATGGGGTGTAGAGAGATGGTGTGTTACACTCCAAGGTGTTCCCCAGGTTTCCTCTCCATTGCTTCGATCTTCCGGCTCTCGTTTAGTAGTTGTTGGAAACTACGCTGCATTAGGCCTACAAATTGGGTATGGGGTGTAGAGAGATGGTGTGTTCCACTGTAGAGAGATGGTATGTTCCACTCCAAGGTGTTCCCCAGGTTTCCTCGCCAATGCTTCGATCATCATGCTCTCGTTTAGTAGTTGTTGGAAACTACGCTGCATTAGACCTACAAATTGGGTATGGGGTGTAGAGAGATGGTGTGTTCCACTCCAAGGTGTTCTCCAGGTTGCCTTTCCTGAACTTCTATCTTCAGGCTCTCATTAAATTGTGGTTAAACGGAACAACTGCATTTGGCGTACTAGTTGGTTTGGGGCCTACTATCGGTGTCTGCCGCTCCTTGCTGTTCTCCTGGTTTCCTGTCCTGAAATTCCGTTTTCAGGCGCTCGTTAAGTAGTTGTTAATGTTAGACTGCATTTGGCCTACTAGTTGGGTTGGGGCCTACTATCGGTGTCTGCCACTCCTTGCTGTTCTCCTCCACTGAACAAAGCTGTGCCGCCTGTTTACTACTGTTGCCAATTTTGAACTGCATTTCGACTACTTACTGATTTGGGCCTACTCTCTGTGTCAGCCTCTCATTCCAGTTGTCCTCCACTGCAATGCCCCCTGATTAGTCCTGTGTTACCAATTTTGAACTGCATTTAGCCCACTTTATTCTTTGGGCCTATATCTGTGTTTCCTCCTCATCCTGCCCATTGCCCAGCCAGTGATAGATGAGTCTGCTGGTACATTGACCCATAACGCAACATTTCCCGTGCACGCTACACTGCAAGATTGTGACCCTGCTGAAAGTCAGGTCCCCCTTCCCGCATACCATACCACCTTACACGGGGACAAACAGGAAGGTGCAGATGAAAGTGCAGGTTCCTTCATCAGGTGGGGGGAGGAATACTAGTTGGCGACGTCACTGGCACAGGGCCTCTCATGGTACGCAAAAGTGTTGCTGCCGGTGGGAGGCGCCCCCGCCGTGCAAACACACCGCTGTACTTTGAGGGGCCCTGTGCCAGTGCCAATGCCAATGAGTGGGCCCCCCCTGCTTGCTCAGGTTCACAGCACTTGCAAAGTTGAAATACTTACCTCTCCCTGCTCCACTGCCGTGACGTGGTCCAGATTTCCTGGGCCCACTAATTACTTGAACCAGCCCTACCCACCACAACTTTAGCCAAATGACCCCCAATTTCAAATGCCTTCCAATTATTATAAGGTAAATTACGCTTGACAAGCTTCATTAAGAAGAATGGATGGTTTTGACATTAAAATGGGCACTCTAGGTGTTTTCCTGGCCCCCACTCACTGCCGACTATGCTGCCCCATTGACTTGCATTGGGTTTCGTGTTTCGGTCGATCCCGACTTTACGTCATAATCGGGCGATTTCACTCGACCCGACTTTTGAGATAGTCGGGTTTCGCGAAACCCGGCTCGACTCTAAAAAGGTCAAGGTCGCTCAACTCTAATGGTCAGTATTTGGTCAGTATTTTACATCAGTATTTGTAAGCCCAAACCAGGAGTGGAACAAATAGAGGAAAAGTATGATAGAAACATATGCACCACTTCTGTATTTATCACCCACTCCTGGTTTTGGCTTACAAATACTGATGTAAAATACTGACCAAATACTGCTAGTGTGACGGCAGCCTTATTATGTACTAGCTGAAGAGCCCGGCGTTGCCTGGGCATAGTAAATATCTGTGGTTAGTTATAGCACGTCACTTCTCTTATTTTCCCATCACGCCTCTCATTTTCCCAATCACATCTTTAATTTTCCCCCTCACATCTCTCATTTTCTCCCTCACACCTCTCATTTTCTCGCTCACTCCTCTCATTCCCGCCTAACACTTGTCATTTCGACCTCACATCTGTCATTTTCCGATCACTACACTATTTTCCCTCACTCCTCTCATTTTGCACTCACACCTTTTCATTTTCACCTCCCACCTCTCATTTTCACCTCAGTATATACATGTTTGTCATCTCCCTTATATATAGTATACACCTTTATGTCATCTCCTGTATATAGTATATACCTGTATGTCATCTCCCCTGTATATAGTATATACCTGCTGTGTGTCATCTCCCCTGTATATAGTATATACCTGTATGTCATCTCCTCCTATATATAGTATATACCTGTATGTCATCTCCTCCTATATATAGTATATACCTGTATGTCATCTCCTTCTATATATAGTATATACCTGTATGTCATCTCCTCCTGTATATAGTATATACCTGTGTGTCATCTCCCCTGTATATAGTATATATCTGTGTGTCATCTCCTCCTGTATATAGTATATACCTGTATGTCATCTTTTATATATAGCATATACCTGTATGTCATCTCCTCCTGTATATAGTATATACCTGTAGGTAATCTGCTCCTGTATATAGTATATACCTGTGTGTCATCTCCTCCTGTATATAGTATATACCTGTATGTCATCTCCTCCTGTATATAGTATGTACCTGTATGTCATCTCCTCCTGTATATAGTATATACCTGTAGGTAATCTGCTCCTGTATATAGTATATACCTGTGTGTCATCTCTCCTGTATATAGTATATATCTGTGTGTCATCTCCCCTGTATATAGTATATACCTGTGTGATCTCCTGTATTAGACCTCGCTAACACGTTATTTGCTCAGTATTTTTACCTCAGTATTTGTAAGATAAATTGGCAGCCTGATAAATCCCCAGCCAACAGGAAGCCCTCCCCCATGCAGTATATATTAGCTCACACATACACATAATAGACAGGTCATGTGACTGACAGCTGCTGTATTTCCTATATGATACATTTGTTGCTCTTGTAGTTTGTCTGCTTATTAATCAGATTTTTATTTTTGAAGGCTAATACCAGACTTGTGTGTGTTTTGGGGCGAGTTTCGTCTGTCAAGTTGTGTATGTTGAGTTGTGTGTGGCGACATGCATGTACCAACTTTTGTGAGATGAGTTTTGTGTGGCAACATGCGTGTAGCAACTTTTTGTGTGTAGAGTTGCATGTGACAGGTTAGTGTAGCAAGTTGTGTGCAGCAAGTTTTGCGCATGGCGAGTTTTGCGCGCGGTGAGTTTTATGTCTGGTGCCTTTTGAGTATGTGCAAGTTTTGTGTGAGGCAACTTTTGCATGTGTTGCAAATTTTGTGCATGTGGCAATTTTTCTGCGTGTGCAAGTTTTGCGTGTGGCAAGTTTTCCATGAGGTGAGTTTTGCACTTGTGGCGAGCTTTGCGTGAGCCTAGTTTTTGCATGTGGCGAGTTTTGCACGTGGTGAGTTTTGAGCGGCGACTTTTGTGTTTCGACTTTTATGTGGCGAGGTTGGTGTATGTGTGGTGATATGTGTACTGAGGGTGGTATATGTGTTCAAGCACGTGGTAGTGTGTGGCGCATTTTGTGTGTGTGTTCATATCCCCATGTGTGGTGAGTATCTCATGTCGGGGCCCCACCTTAGCAACTGATCGGTATATACTCTTTGGCGCCATCGTTCTCATTCTTTAAATCCCCCTTGTTCACATCTGGCAGCTGTCAATTTGCCTCCAACACTTTTCCTTTCACTTTTCCCCATTATGTAGATAGGGGAAAAATAGTTTGGTGAATTGGAAAGCGCGGGGTTAAAATTTCACCTCACAACATAGCCTATGACGCTCTCAGGGTCCAGACGTGTGACTGTGCAAAATTTTGTGGCTGTAGCTGCGACGCCTCCAACACTTTTCATTTCACTTTTTCCCATTATGTAGATAGGGGCAAAATTGTTTGGTGAATTGGAAAGCGCGGGGTTAAAATTTCACCTCACAACGTAGCCTATGACGCTCTCAGGGTCCAGACGTGTGACTGTGCAAAATTTTGTTGCTGTAGCTGCGACGCTTCCAACACTTTTCCTTTCACTTTTTTCCCCATTATGTAGATAGGGGCAAAATTGTTTGGTGAATTGGAACGCGCGGGGTTAAAATTTCGCCTCACAATATAGCCTATGACGCTCTCGGGGTCCAGACGTGTGACTGTGCAAAATTTTGTGGCTGTAGCTGCGACGGTGCAGATGCCAATCCCGGACATACATACATACATACATACACACACACACACATTCAGCTTTATATAGTAGATTTAACTCACACTATTTTGTCATATTCCATTTGTACTCTCAGGCTAATTGCCCTATCATGTGATGTCTGTGAATTTGTTACCCAGTTTGGTTATTTTGCTTAAATTTACCATATATACTCGAGTATAAGCCGACCCGAGTATAAGCCGACCCCCCTAATTTTGCCACAAAAAACTGGGAAAACTTAATGACTCGAGTATAAGCCTAGGGTGGAAAATGCAGCAGCTATCGGTAAATTTCAAAAGTAAAAATAGATACCAAATAAAAGTAAAATTAATTGAGACATCAGTAGGTTAAGTGTTTTTGAATATCCATATTGAATCAGGAGCCCCATATAATGCTCCATAAAGTTTGATGGGCCCCATTAGATGCTCCATATTACATTATGCCCCATATAATCCTGCATAAAGGGTAATAAGGGCCCCATAAGATACTCCATAGAGATATTTGCCCTATATAGTGCTGCACAAACGTTATGGCCCCATAAGATGCTCTGTACAGCCACTTGCCCCATATAGTGCTGCACAAGCGTTATGGCCCCATTAGATGCTCCGTACAGTCACTTGCCCCATATAGTGCTGCACAAACGTTATGGCCCCATAAGATGCTCCGTACAGCCACTTGTCCCATATAGTGCTGCACAAGCGTTATGGCCCCATAAGATGCTCCGTACAGTCACTTGCCCCATATAGTGCTGCACAAGCGTTATGGCCCCATAAGATGCTCCGAACAGTCACTTGCCCCATATAGTGCTGCACAAGCGTTATGGCCCCATAAGATGCTCCGTACAGCCACTTGCCCCATATAGTGCTGCACAAGCGTTATGGCCCCATAAGAGGCTCCAGGTACAGCCACTTGCCCCATATAGTGCTGCACAAGCGTTATGGCCCCATAAGATGCTCCGTACAGTCACTTGCCCCATTATAGTGCTGCACAAGCGTTATGGCCCCATAAGATGCTCCGTACAGTCAGTTGCCCCATATAGTGCTGCACAAGCGTTATGGCCCCATAAGATGCTCCGTACAGTCACTTGCCCCATATAGTGCTGCACAAGCATTATGGCCCCATTAGATGCTCCATACAGCCACTTGCCCCATATAGTGCTGCACAAGTGTTATGGCCCCATACGATGCTCCGTACAGTCACTTGTCCCATATAGTGCTGCACAAGTGTTATGGCCCCATAAGATGCTCCGTACAGTCACTTGCCCCATATAGTGCTGCACAAGCGTTATGGCCCCATAAGATCCTCCGTACAGTCACTTGACCCATATAGTGCTGCACAAGTGTTATGGCCCCATAAGATGCTCCGTATAGTCACTTGCCCCATATAGTGCTGCACAAGTGTTATGGCCCCATAAGATGCTCCGTACAGTCACTTGCCCCATTATAGTGCTGCACAAGCGTTATGGCCCCATAAGATGCTCCGTATAGCCACTTGCCCCATATAGTGCTGCACAAGTGTTATGGCCCCATAAGATGCTCCGCATAGTCACTTGCCCCATATACTTTTGCTGCGATAAAAAAAAAAAATCACATACTCACCTCTCTTCGCTCAGGACCCCCGGCACTTTCAATAGTTACCCGCTCCTTGTGCGGCTCCGACTTCGGCACTGACGTTCAGCAGAGGGCGCGCACTGACTACGTCACCGCGCCCTCTGTCCTGAGCGTCACAGCCAGAGGACGCTGAAGACGGAGCCGCACTGGAACGAGGAGAGGTAAATATCGCGCAGAGCTGTGCTCCCCCTCCCCATATACTTACCTGCTCCTGGCGCTGTGTCCCTGCTTCTTCCACCGCTGCATCTTCTTCCTGTATTGAGCGGTCACAGTTTCTGCTCATTACAGTAATGAATATGCGGCTCCACCTCTATGGGAGGTGGAGCCGCATATTCATTACTGTAATGAGCAGTACCATGTGACCGCTCAGTACAGGAAGAATCTTTAGCGCTGGAAGAAGCAGGGACGTCCAGGGACCGCGCCTGGAGAAAGTAAGTATAATTACACAGCCCCCGCTCCCCCTCCCCTGCCGACACCAGGGTATGACTCGAGTATAAGCCGAGAGGGGGACTTTCAGCCCCAAAAAATGGGCTGAAAATCTCGGCTTATACTCGAGTATATACGGTACTTTATTTAATTTTTGCTTTCAGTTTGCATGACAGATAATTTATTTTTGCTTGCATATATTGTACGTCTGTACACATTGTGATAAAGACCCCAGTGGGATCAAAACGTCCTTATTTTTCACACATTTCAAAAGCACCATTTAACTTTGCTTGTTTGCACAAAATAAAGAAACTTGCATTAACAGAAAGAGAGTGTGCTGTGAATCTCTCTAGCCTTGGTCGTGGGGTCACAGACCCCCATTCCATATGTACCTCAACACTTTGACTCAGGAGCCATCTACGTCCAACTCTATTTCTGGCAACCAGGAGTACTGAGAAAAATTGCCAAAAAATACTAAATAAATGCTCATTGGACATTATCATCCTCACGGTTGAATACCTCCAGAAAGCATCACGGAAACACAACAAAAGATTTCTGCTATTGAAACCCAACTTTCAGCCACCCTCTCTTCACCAGATTGGAACAATCTGAAAAGTAAAACTGAGAAGACTTTTCAGGAGCACCAGAAATCTCGCCAAGAGAAGGAACGCCAAAAATTTCAGCATGACACCGTGGATTACATTCACAACTGAGTATACCAATGGAACTACTCTGCAACCATGAGAAAATGGCATCAAAATGCAGGACTCCACGGCGATGGCTCTTTCAGCTTATGGGGTAACACTTCAACTGGACCAACCAGACCGGGTTTTTTACGGAAAAGCCACAGGGCAGGACACCACCAATCCCAGGTAAGCCATCAAACCTGGTTGTGAACATTTCCCGTTATACCCTCTCCCTGCGGAACTGACTAGCTTACAGAAGGGATTATCCTTCTGTCCAATACCAACCTGGGACTCTTTCCAGTTGGAGAAGGACATGCATTGGTTTTACCGCATGATACGTTTGAAAACTAATTGTCACGATTGGACTGGCGGGTAAACTGGGACCAGGGGCACCTTTCCTGGCCCTAGCTCTAGGGGGCACCCTAACTCGCCCTGTTCCCCGGGATACCTCAGATGGCGAGGATGCCGGGGCCTCCGCCCTCGCCCTGTCTCCTGACTGCCACCCTGCGTCTGTCCCCCTCCCCACCTGGGGAAGAGAGGCGCTACCGTGTACAACAGTACACCAACCCGACAAACAGGGGAACAAAGACAAGGGTAAAATGAAAACTCCACTCACACAAACTATGCTCTCACAAATAACAAAGATATCCACCAGGGTGTGAAGGACGGGGAAGGTAAATAAAGCAGGTAAGGATGAGGAATTTTCCAAGCATACAAACCATACAACTGTCGCACAATAAATTCCTCCAGCTCTCCAAACACCAGCTCCTCACTACTCCAGGTCTATCAAGCAAGTGCTATCTCAGACAAAGATCTGACCAGAAGGCCTAGCTTTTATAGGAGAGAGGAGTGGCTAACCGAGCACAGCTGAAAGCAGGAATTTGCACATGGCCTATTAACCCCTGTCCTGCTGAAAGAAAACAAAACACCTTTAATACACAGGAGAAGTGCTTCTTCTCAGCGAAGAAGCAGAAGCCGTCAGATGCCGTGGTCTTCTGGTACTGCTCTGTCGCGGTAACTCCGTAATAGTACACCCCCTTCTATGAGGGACCTCCGGAACCTCAGGACCAGGTTTATCTGGGTGGGCCGTGTGAAAGGCCCGAACCAGTCTGGTCACATGAATGTCGGAAGCTGGAACCCACATCCTCTCCTCAGGACCGTACCCCTTCCAATGTACCATGTATTGAAGTGACCAACAAACAAGACGAGAATATAAGACCTTGGCTATCTGGAATTCCAGATTACCATTGAGAATGACAGGAGAAGGTGGCAAAGGTGAAGATCCTGCAGATGCCACGTACTGTTTGAGAAGAGAATGGTGAAACACATTGTGGAATTTAAAAGTAGGCGGCAGAGCAAGACGGAATGCTACTGGATTGACTACGGCTAGGATCTTATAGGGACCAATAAACCTGGGACCCAATTTCCAAGATGGAACCTTTAGCTTAATGTTTCTTGAGGGCAGCCACACCAAGTCACCAACACTCAGGTCCGGACTCACCAAACGTCTCCGATCAGCCACACTCTTATACTTGGAGCCCATTTTTTGTAAATTATCAATCACCCCCTGCCAAATCGTAGAAATAGAAGAAGAGAACCGTTCCTCCTCGGTAAACCAGAAGGGCGATCACCATTGAATGAACTAAACTGCGGATGAAACCCATATGCCCCCCAAAAATGGGGACTTACCAGTTGATTCCTGACAGCGATTATTAACAGCAAATTCAGTCAACGGTAAGTAGGTCACCCAGTCCTCCTGATTCTCAGATACAAAACATCTAAGATATGTCTCTAAATTCTGATTAACCCGTTCAGTCTGCCCATTAGACTGTGGGTGAAACGCCGAAGAAAAAGACAACTGGATCCCCAGACGGGTGCAAAACGCCCTCCAAAATTTGGAGATAAACTGCACCCCCGATCAGAAACAATATCCGTAGGAATCCCATGCAGTCTTATTATTTCCCTGACAAAGATTTGCGCCAAAGTTTTGGCATTAGGCAAAGCTGGCAATGCAATAAAATGAGACATTTTCCTGAACCTGTCCACCACCACCAGGATTACAGTGTTCCCTGCAGACACAGGTAGATCCGTAATAAAATTGACCGACAAATGAGTCCAAGGTCTGCTGGGAATCTCTAAAGGTAGGAGAGCCCCTGATGGATGAGTATGTGAAGTCTTAGAACGCGCACAGACATTGCAGGCGGCGACATACTCCTGGACATCCTTATAAGCACCTGGCCACCAAAAACGCCGAGTAAGTAGATCCGCGGTAGCCTTAATCCCTGGATGTCCAGCCAGCACCGTATCATGATGTTCACTAAGGATTCTAAGATGGAGATTGACTGGTACAAACAGTTTACCAAATGGACAGGTAGCAGGCGCGTCCCACTGAGCGTCCGCAACCTCTCTTTCAAAATTGGAGCATATGGACGCCATTACTACCCCTTTTTGTAGTATAGGTACCGGTTTGCACTTATCGCCTCCCCCAGGAAAGCAAGGGGACAAAGCATCTGCCTTAAAATTTTTGCTTCCCGGCCTAAAAGTGACAAAAAGTTAAATCTGGTAAAGAACAAAGCCCATCTTGCCTGACGAGGTGTAAGACGTTTTGCCAACTCCAAGTAAACCAGATTCTTATGGTCAGTGATCACCATCACAGGGTGAACCGCTCCTTCCAAGAAATAACGCCATTCCTCAATTGCCCATTTGATAGCTAAGAGTTCCCTATTACCAATATCATAGTTTCTCTCAGCTGGCGACAGTTTTTTAGAAAAGTAAGCGCATGGTTGCCATTTACCAGGAGATGCACCTTGCGATAATACAGCCCTCACTCCCACCTCCGATGCATCCACCTCCACAATGAATGGCTGAGTGACATCAGGCTGAATAAGAATCGGCGCAGAATCAAAACACCCCTTCAAAGTGTCAAATGCCTCCCTGGTAGGACTGGACCACTTGGAGAAGTCCGTCCTTTTTTTAGTCATATCAGTGAGTGGTTTAGCTACTACTGAAAAGTTCTTTATGAATTTATGGTAGTAATTGGCAAAACCCAAAAACCTTTGTAAGGCCTTCAAATCCTCAGGATGATCCCATTCCAATACCGCCCGGACTTTCGCCAGATCCATGCGAAAACCGATGGCAGATAATACATATCCAAGGAAAGGGATCTCCTCCACCAAGAACATGCACTTTTCAGGTTTGACATACAATTTATTGTCACGAAGTATCTGTAGGACTTGTCTGACATGTTGCTGGTGTGACTGAAGGTCAGGTGAGTACACAAGGATGTCATCCAGGTAGATAACAACAAACCTGCCTACAAGGTGACTAAAGATGTCATTAATGAAGTGCTGGAAGATGGCGGGCGCGTTTGTCAACCCAAAAGGCTTCACTAAATTCTCGTAGTGTCCTTCTGGCGTATTGAACACAGTCTTCCACTCATCACCCTCCTTAACGCGGATGAGATTGTACGCCCCCCAGAGGTCCATTTTAGAGAACCATTTTGCCCCAACAATTTGATTAAAAAGGTCAGGTATAAGAGGTAGCGGATACGGATCATGGACCGTGATAGCATTAAGTTCCTGGAAATCCAGGCAAGGACGAAACCCGCTATCCTTCTTCTTTACAAAAAAGAACCCTGCAGCAAGGGGTGAAGAGGAAGGTCGGATATGGCCCTTAGCCAGACTTTCTGTAATATAGTCCTTCATGGCCTGCCTTTCTGGACCTGAGATGTTATAGAGTCTACTCTTGGGCAGCTTGGCACCAGGAACCAGATTGATGGCACAATCATAAGGACGATGTGGGGGAAGCTGTTGGCTCCCCTGCTCAGAAAACACATCCACGAAGTCTGACAGGTAATGGGGCACAGACTGGGTATCCCCCCCTTGCCAACCGGGTACCCAAACAGTGTCCTTGACAGTATGTACTCCACTTAACCACTTCCTGTGTCTGCCAATCAATTACTGGATTGTGCAGAGCGAGCCAAGGAAATCCCAGTACTAGAGGTGAGGGCAGGCCCTCAAGCACATAAAATTTTAACACCTCAGAATGTATGGCCCCTACCTGTAGCCGTAAGTCATGGACTACCTGCGTGAAGTGCCCCTGTCTTAGAGGACTGGATTCAATAGCTATTATGGGTATACAGTAGGTCTGGACAAGGTTTGTGAGACAAGTCCTTGGTCCCGGACGAACCCTGCATTGACCAAATTAAACCCCGCCCCACTGTCCAAGAAGGCGGACACATCAACCTTATTTCCACCCACATATAACATAGCTGGAAGGAAAAAACGAGTCTTTCCCACAGAGGTTATGAGTACACCCGGGTTGCCTACCTCCCCGCAACCCGGGCTCTCTAGTTTTCCGGCGGTTGTTTAAACAAGTGGCGGGTAGGACATGCGCTCACAAAATGACCTTTCTTGCCACAACAAAAGCACACTCCCCCCTTACATTGAATTAAAGCAAGTTTGCTAGGTTGGGACGTTGCACCCACTTGCATGGGTTCCACAGTAGAATCAGTACTGGTCACGCTCAAACTTGGACCTCCTGTCCCCAGAGGTGTCTCCCTATGCCTCTGGTGAAGACGGCGATCAACCTGGATTGCCAGAGACATGGCCGCCTCAAGGGAATCCGGAGTCTCATAGAGAGCTGAAGCCTTTACTCCTCTAAGCATCAAATATTCCATAACAGTTTAATACCATGTTTCTGCGCAAAGTGATTACAGCAAAAATAGTAAAACCATGTTTTTTATTAGTATATCATTAAAAACCAACAATATGAAAACAGAGTGGGAATAAACCTCCATTGGTGGGAGTTGCAATTAATACAAGACTGCAGGTCAACTGAAGGTCACAAAAGAAACTGTAATATGTTGGAATCAATTTACAGGTAAAAACAAAATGGTTATATAGTAACTGTTGAGTCCTTTTCCGTCCCTGGCTTCCTGGATGTAGGGATCCAAGTAAATGACACGCAGCACAAAGGTTGTGTGGTCATAAACAGGGGTAGCCCCGGAGCACGCCTGCCTCACTGGGTGCTGTCCCTTCTTTATATAGTAAAAAGTTAGGCATTTACAGACATGCGCACATATTTCACAATCTCTTACAAAACAAGTCTATATTAGTGAAATGTTACAATATCTGGTATGTGGGTGAAGGACTATGATAACAAGAAGGAATGCGCGCGTGATTACTTCCATAAAAGGAAATGTCAAGTTTGCTGTTTAGAAGCAGATTTCTCAGGAGGAAGACAAGATGGATTCTTTGGTTCAGTCTGGTCTCCACAATTCCCCCCTTTGACATATTCTTTTATAATCTATCATAAATTCTTGCATGAAGTCTGTGCATTCTCTTCTTTATACGGCAGTATACTAAAACATTACAAATTCAAGCATAAAAAAAAATGACAAGGATTAATATGACGATCGGATAACATATAAAAAACTTTATATTCTCGTATCACAAAATTTATTTGTGCATACCGAGATACCCTTGAGTTCAACCTTGAACAATACATATATAATTACAATAACAATAACTATATGTATTAGGCTTTGCATAATTCCGGTAACCCACCCACCGATCCCTCTGAACCAATTGGCCGGGTTAAGAAAAGAAAAGGTATCTGACCACCAGCTATCCTTATTTTGGTCATTGTCTTTGTCATACTGATCCCTAAGTCGTTGTACGTCTTTTAATTTAAATATCATACTCATAGTACTATTAGGGTCTATATAATGACAGCAGGTGGGTCCGATGATTTGACACATACCCCCTTGTGAGGCAGTTAGGTAATCCAATACCAGGGTATGTTGGTTAGTGACTATTATAAGCTGATTCTGTACAGCTATACTGGTATTTAATATGTCCAATATGTCCCAAATCTGATCATCTAGATAATCCGTGGCTCTAACTAATTTATCCCACATTTGTGTTAACATAGGATAAATAAAAATGGTACTAGCAATTTTGTTGGGAATTCCCATTTGTACTATATGTGGCCTCCCCGAGGGACGTGGTGAGTTATCTGCAGCTCTTTTATACAGTGTGTGCTTGGGCACGGCTTGCATATTCACTTGTTTATTTGAAATTATGAAAGTAGCCGGGGTTAGGCGTCCTAATGTACAAGTACCCTTTATACCTACGGGAAGCCATTTATATGCTCCTTCTCCGCATATCCAAAATGTACCCTCAGGCAGATCCCACAAAGCTGAGTGCTGCAATACCAATCTGTGAGCCAAATCCACAAAACTAGATACATTCTGAAGCATACACCAAGAGGGTTTTTGTCCCAAGGGGCTACAGTACCCGGCTGCGGGATTCCCACATACATGCATTCCGTTGACATACTCATTGGATTCATTACAAACCAGGTTCCCTGGCTTGCTTGTACAACTGTCTGCATCACCTTGGGGGAACAACTCAGAATGTTCCCATTTTCTATTATGTATGTATCTTTCCAATACTGTAGGTTTGAAAGCATCAGAGGAAGGGGTGGTTGTACTGAAACTGAGCTGTAGATTTTCAGTGGGGACCTGTCCTAACTCAGTTAATCCAGTCTTATTCCTAGGTACCCAGGCCCCACCCTTATAGGCCAAATAATCCTGAGAGATTACCTTGCCACCAAGGAAATTCTACCCATCCCACAATTGGTATAGCGATTGTAGTATTCCATAGTCTAGTGTTGCCAGATTGGTTGTTGGCCAGGTTGTCTGAACAATTAGGCCAAGCGAATATCTCTTCAGCTGACACGGGAACTGCTAGAAAAGGTATACTTGTGGCTGATACTGGTGAATGGGTACAGATCCAACAATCTGCCAGGGGTTGCGTATTATTTAACAAGTCATGCACTAATTTTCTATGATGTTGCACGAATCTATTGTTAAAAGGGGCTAGAGAATTCAGTCTTTCCCATGCCTCCGTTGAGGTTAACATTATTAACATCAATATCATGAGTCTTATACTGCTTTTTTGCAATGACTTGCGTGTATCCATGATGCCTTTCCTTCAAGCTTGACTGATGTAGGTGTTGTCAATAGGACTTGGTAGGGTCCGTCAAATCTTGGTTCAAGAGCCTTTCTGGTGTGTCTTTTTACATAGACTTGATCACCTGGTTCCAACTTGTGACTTCCTTCAGTGTTGTCAGGATCTGGAAGGGAAGCAAAAACTTGTGCATGCACCTTAGTTAATTGTTTCTGAAGATTTTGCACATAAGAAGTCAATGACTCAATATTTAACACAAGTTGCTGTGGAAAATAACATCCTAAATTGGCAGTCCTGCCAAACAAAATTTCATATGGAGACAGTTTAGTCTTACCCCTTGGGGTATTGCGTATTGAGTAAAGGGCCAGTGGAAGGCATTCTGTCCAAGGCTTTCCTGTTTCAGCCATGGCTTTCTGTATTTTTAATTTTAAAGTTCCATTCATGCGTTCCACCTTACCAGAACTTTGAGGATGATACGGAGTGTGTAACTGACTTTCAACACCCAACATTTTCAGTACATTTTGAAATATTTCTCCAGTGAAATGAGTACCCCTATCTGACTCGATCACTTCAGGGAGACCATAACGGGGCACCAGTTCGGCAACTAGCTTTACAGCAGTGTTTTTAGCTGAAGCCTTCCGAACTGGATAGGCCTCTGGCCACCCCGAGAACATGTCCACACACACCAACACATACTCATACCCATTACTCTTTGGCAGCTGGATAAAGTCTATCTGTAACCGTTGAAACGGGTAGAGAGGTCGGACATGGTGCTTCATAGGGGTCTTTGCTGTCTGTCCGGGATTATGTGTCAGGCATATAGCGCATGCAGCACAATAGTCTCTTGCGTAGTTGCCAAAACCTGGAGCCAACCAGACTTGCTTTGCCAGTAGTGTCATTGCATTTGCAGACACATGCGTAGGGTGGTGCAATCCACCAACTACAATCGGGTACCAGGCTCTAGGTAGACATATTAGTCCATCTTTCTTCCAAATTCCCGCTTGTTCTTCTGCCCCTTCCTTTTTCCACCTGTCCCTCTCCTCTTCTCCTGCATCTTCCTGTGCTTGTCTCAGTCTATCTTCAGTATTTTCCGTGGGATTTACAGTATGGACCTGTTGTAAGGGTTTGACTGCTGCTGCTTTGGCTGCTTTATCAGCCCTATCATTTCCCCTAGATTCCCTAGTGTCGAGTCTCACATGTGCAGCTACCTTGATTACTGCTACTTCTTTTGTTTCTTGTGCAGCCTCTAAGATCTGTTTGATCAGAGAAGCATGTTTTACAGGTTGTCCTGACGCTGTCATGTAACCTCTAGCTCTCCAGATTACTCCAAAATCAAACACAATACCATGTGCATACCTAGAATCAGTGTATATATTAGCTGTCTGATTCTCAGCTATTTTTAGAGCTTCAATCAATGCTGTTAGTTCTGCTTCTTGTGCAGATTGTTTCGGTGGAAGCGGTTCTGCTTTGAGAGTTTCAGATTCTGACACAACTGCATACCCTGTATGGAAGTTACCTGTGTCATCTGCAAACCTACTACCATCTATAAACAGCTCTAAATCTGGATTTTGAAGTGGTGTTTCGGATACATTGGGTAAGCCTACCGTTTCTTGTAAAATGAGCTCTGTACAATCATGTGTGTCTGTAGGGAAAAAATTTGCGTATGGATCAGTGTCCTTATTCCCCCCTTCAGACTCGAGAGGTAGCAGTGTAGCTAAATTGAGAGTCTGAAGCCTAGCAAATGTGATAGTAGAGGGGAGCAGCAAAGAACACTGCAGCCGCAAATGTCTGGCCATGGAAATGTGTTTTGGTTGGACCTGGTTTAATATCCCATAAACATCATGTGTAGTTTGAACTGTGAGTGGATACTCTAGGACAATTTCTGATGCTTTGTCCAACAATAATGAGACAGCAACAACTACACGTACACAGGTTGGCGCTGCTCTAGCTACGGGATCTAACCTTGCTGAAAGATATGCAATTGGTCTTTGTTTCCCTGCATGCTTCTGGGTAAGAACTCCTGTAGCATGGGAATCAACTTCTGCAGCCATAAGCTGAAATGGTTTGGTGTAGTCTGGTAGCCCTAACGCTGGAGCTGAAACAAGGGCATCTTTTAATTGTTGGAACGAAATCTGACCTTCTTTTGTCAACATGTAAGGTTCACTTTTTACACAGTCATACAGTGGTTGCATTAGTTGACTGGCATGTATAATCCATTGTCTACAATGAGACACTATTCCTAAAAATGCTCGTAGCTGTTTATGATTTCTAGGCTCATTCATCTGTCTTATTGCTTCAGTTCTTTGAGGTGTAAGATGCTTTTTACCTTGAGAAATGCAATGACCTAAAAAGACCACTTTGGTCTGACAAACTTGTAGCTTTTGTCTATTCACTTTACACCCTTCTTTTTCTAGAAAACATAGTAAACTCACAGTGGACCTTTCTGCAGTTTCTAGATCTGGGCAGCAAAGTAGTAGGTCATCCACAAAATTACTACCTGTGGTTCGGGTTCAAACCTCTGGAGGACTGTTTGTAGGGCATTTGAATAAAGAGTAGGGGAGTGTATCATTCCCTGTGGAAGGCGTGTCCACGCCAACTGTTTGCCCTTAAATGTAAATGCAAACAAATGCCAACTGTCTTGGTGTAAAGGAACCGAGAAAAATGCATTTGAAAGATCTATTACAGTAAACACTTGAGAACTGGCTGGTATCTGTGATAGTAACGTATGAGGATTGGGTACAACTGGGGTGATTGGATCTAGAACTTTGTTTATTTCTCTTAGATCATGTACCATACGATATTTGGGCATAGAACCCTTATCAAAAGTTCTCTTCTTGACTGGATACAGAGGAGTGTTAGCAGGTGATTGTATCTCTACCAAAACTACTTTCTCTCTATATCCCTCTATCTGTTTTGTAATCGCTAGTTCCTGCTGGGCACTCACAGGGTATTGTCTGAGCTGTGGGAGAACAGTTCCTGGTTGCACAGATAGTTTTACAGGAGAGATATGCAATAATCCCACATCAGTGTCACCCTGTGCCCACAGTGTTTCTGGGACCGTTGAGAGGTCTAGATCTGTGGTGTACTCTTTTTCTTCAGTATAATCCTCAAAAGCCTGAATTCTGACATATTGTTCTAATATTTCTGCATCATCAGGGATAGTCAGCATAACTGTGCCATCTTCCCTAAAATTGATGTTAGCTTCTAATTTCTTTAGGACATCAGTTCCCAACAAACATGTTGGGGCACCTCTGGCATACAAAAATCTGGATGCAAAACATTTAGGTCCTAATGAGACCTCTAGGGGCACAGTATATGGCAGTGTTCGAATTACCCCATCATAACCCTCAGCCAAAGTTGTTTGCTGTGAAACATCTTCTGGGTTCGGAAGAAAATCTTGATTCAAAATTGAGGAAGTTGCACCTGTATCTATCAAAAATGGAATCTCTCTTCCCCCCACATTCACCTGTATTATAGGTCTTCTAGCTGGTAGGGAAGTTTGTAACACATTGAGTCAATCTGAGTCTGGTATGGGACCATCCACTATGGATGTCTGTTGGGTGTCTGAGGGCTTATTCTTTGGTACAAATTTTCCTGATTTTATGTCTGCCTGCTTCTTTCTACATTCTCTCTGGAAATGTCCTGGTTTCTTGCAGTAATGACAGGGAAAATTATGTCTTGCCCTTCCACCTGTTGTGTTTGCTTGCGCTATTCTGACAGGTTTTTTCTTTTCTCTTAAATCCATAGCAATGCCCATACATCTTTGTTTCACTATCTGTGGTTGTTCTAGAGTTCTCCAATCTGGCGTAGCTGACTTGAATCTTTCCTTAATGCCTGGTTCAAGTCCCTCAATCAATTGTTTAGTATAGAGCCGGAGGACTCCTGGATCAGCAATATTTAATCCCTCATCCCTAAAGCTATCTTCCAGCTCCCGGGAATACTCATCTATGGATTGACCTGCTTTCTGCATAACTATGCCTGTGGATCCTCTCTCCCTCTGTTTTCCTTGCATGAACTGATTTAGAGCCTCTACAAACCGGTTTCCTGACTCTATCACAAAAGGTGCTCTTACATTTTCTCCTGCTGGTCTTTGAGCCTGTGTTGCTACAATCAGCTCCTGAAACATTCCCGATGGCATTTTTAGCCTACATAATTCCATTCCATCCATCCATGAACCATTATGTGTGCGAATTATTTGCTCTATATAACTAGCAAATCTATTTGGGTATCGAGTTGGATCTGGTGCATTCATAAGAAGAGACATACCCTCAGCTGGTGTCCATGGAAAATACTGCTGTGTTTCAATTTGCCTAGTAATTCTTTGATTAGGATTCTCGGGATCAGCTTCTCTCACTCCCTTTGTTATTATCCTAACAGGTGCTAATAACTGATGGCCTTTAGGGGCCCCACAGGCGGAACACTAAGTTCTCCAATCCGGATTCTGCTGGCCACAATTTTGGCATACCCATCCTTCCACCCCGCTTAACCCAGGATATAAATTTGGTATGGGTTTCCCTTCCTCTGTACCTCCTGAAGGTACAAATGGTTGAACATTCGGATCTAGATAAGGAGGAGAAACTGAATGAGTCGTAGCACAACATTTTCTCGTACCCATACTCCATTTGGAAGTGTCTGGATCATACTTCCAATTCTCCTCTTTAGCTGTTTTTGAGACCTTTATCATACAGTGTATGATTTCTTCCCACCCATTATCCCTGATAATTCCACCTCGTTCTTTACTCAGTCTTTCCCATTCAGTGCTAAACATAAGTGCTTCTGAAATTCCCAATTTTTTCTTACCCTTCTGATCTGCCTTCTGACTGTCCTTCCACATCTTTCCTGTATGATATCTTTTGCTTCTACTTGTCCTAAGACGGTTTTTGTCTGTTTATTTCCCATTTTTCTTTTCAATAATAGCTACACTTATCCTAGGTGACGTTTGGACAACCACCTCTCTGGAGTGATGTCTCGTTGCCTTCTTCCTAGGGAGCTAAAATATTGAAGGGCTGATCTGCTCCGTTCTTTCTAATGTGCAGAATAAACTTGATTCCTACAATGCACGCAAACAGGATCAGCAACACCAAACAGATCACCAAACTTTCCGTCTCTGTTATCATACTTGTCCCAGGCTCATGGACCCGTGTCCTGGGCTCATTCTATCAAACTCTTATCCAGAAATGAAGAAACAAGTTCTTAAAGAGAGTCAAGCATGGGCGGAGGTCTCCCCGAAAGGACGCAACCACATGACCCAGTTAGGCTGACTTCACTAATAAGACTTGTCCTAACAATTTCGGCTTATTGTTTTACGTACTTTTATCCTTCTTTCATAACATGCCACAACCTTCACACTGTTCACACACTGTTCACACACTGCCAGGGACAGGACTCATAAATCTATACAATATGGTAACCCGAGTTTTATAGGTATCTACTCACTACTAGACTAACCCAGCGTGACACGGCTCGTAGAGATCTTTCGGATAATACAGGGCAGATAAAAGAGAACTAATAATGTCTCTTACCTGGCCAGGTTTTTAAGTTCATTTGCCGTCCATTATCCCAGATCTCCGTTGTCCGTATCCGCAGGTGAATCTCGAGCAGATACTCTCGCCTCGGGTCCCTGTTTCGGGCGCCAAGAAATGTTGAGTCCTTTTCCGTCCCTGGCTTCCTGGATGTAGGGATCCAAGTAAATGACACGCAGCACAAAGGTTGTGTGGTCATAAACAGGGGTAGCCCCGGAGCACGCCTGCCTCACTGGGTGCTGTCCCTTCTTTATATAGTAAAAAGTTAGGCATTTACAGACATGCGCACATATTTCACAATCTCTTACAAAACAAGTCTATATTAGTGAAATGTTACAATATCTAGTATGTGGGTGAAGGACTATGATAACAAGAAGGAATGCGCGCGTGATTACTTCCATAAAAGGAAATGTCAAGTTTGCTGTTTAGAAGCAGATTTCTCAGGAGGAAGACAAGATGGATTCTTTGGTTCAGTCTGGTCTCCACAGTAACATAGTTAGTAAGGCCGAAAAAAGACATTTGTCCATCCAGTTCAGCCTATATTCCATCATAATAAATCCCCAGATCTACGTCCTTCTACAGAACCTAATAATTGTATGATACAATATTGTTCTGCTCCAGGAAGACATCCAGGCCTCTCTTGAATCCCTCGACTGAGTTCGCCATCACCACCTCCTCAGGCAAGCAATTCCAGATTCTCACCGCCCTAACAGTAAAGAATCCTCTTCTATGTTGGTGGAAAAACCTTCTATCCTCCAGACGCAAAGAATGCTCCCTTGTGCCCGTCACCTTCCTTGGTATAAACAGATCCTCAGCGAGATATTTGTATTGTCCCCTTATATACTTATACATGGTTATTAGATCGCCCCTCAGTCGTCTTTTTTCTAGACTAAATAATCCTAATTTCGCTAATCTATCTGGGTATTGTAGTTCTCCCATCCCCTTTATTAATTTTGTTGCCCTCCTTTGTACTCTCTCTAGTTCCATTATATCCTTCCTGAGCACCGGTGCCCAAAACTGGACACAGTACTCCATGTGCGGTCTAACTAGGGATTTGTATAGAGGCAGTATAATGCTCTCATCATGTGTATCCAGACCTCTTTTAATGCACCCCATGATCCTGTTTGCCTTGGCAGCTGCTGCCTGGCACTGGCTGCTCCAGGTAAGTTTATCATTAACTAGAATCCCCAAGTCCTTCTCCCTGTCAGATTTACCCAGTGAATATGAACATGTGTAATGATTGATATTATAAACTCAGTCTTAAAAAGGTGTCTGGCTATTATGCATTCAATGTAAAGTGCTTAGTGGAGCGCCCGCTAGGACCGTGGGATACTCGGTACCAGGCCAATTCTGTTGTTAAAGGGGTGGTCACGGTGGCAGGGACCCGCTCCGTGGCCCTGGACGTCCAATAAAAGGGGATTAATAGAAATGGGAATAAAGTCTAATGTAGTAGTGCTCGTGACGCCACCTATGGTACTCGGCCAGGGGTGGTCAACGCTGCTTAAAGGGGTCCTCTGGGGATGATGGTATTGCAGCAGGGATGGTCTAGTTCCTCACCTCTGCATTTTTGGGGCTGAGTCTAGAGACCTCACTTGCACCAAATCTGCTGTGCCCTGTGACAGATAACAGGGAACAGCGTACTTTTACATTGTTGTTGCGGCTTTGTGGTGTAGCAGAGTTCGCCACTGTACACACCGGGTGACATTTAACCCACGTGTTTTTGGTGCTCACCCGCCATTTTGTTCCACCTTTGCTTAGCAGCAGGTTCCATCTCTGCACGGGGGACCCCGGGTTGTGAACGCACCTTTTTTTATTTTGTGCGCTCCGGCAACCCTAACAGTGGCTGATGGGTGTCGAGGTCAAAAGTCTTTGTATAGGCCGTGACGTTGTTGGTTCACTAGTGCTTTCACAAACATTACCATCTACCCCACATCCATCCTTGAACACCAAACCTAATCCCCTTCCACCACGACCTCACTTTTTCCCAGTCATGTTGCTCAGATAGTGTGGTAGGAGCACAGTATTAGCAACCAAAAATTAGATTTTTTATTCTGCACCAGTAAACAGTGAAATTACATGAAAAACACTGGAACGTTTGGGAGAGAACAGAACATTCATGTTTATGGGGGAGTTGAAAGATGCGGTTGGGAGCCAAAGAGCTATTGGTTCTCAGACTAACTAAATTATATGGATGACTTTATTTCCCAGGCTTACCGTATTATGAAAATTGTGTATCAAAGATAATTGTTCGTATATTAGGCTGTGTGCACACGATGCAGATTTGGTGCAGAAAAATCTGCTGCAGTTCTGCACTAAATCTGCATCTCCTGGCAGAATCTGCAGGTGCGTTTTTGATGCGTTTTTTTAGCACAAATCTGCACAAAAAACGCATCAAAAACGCACCAAAAACGCACCTGCAGATTTCTATTATGGAGGGGTGCAGAAACGCTGCAGAACTGCACAAAAGAAGTGACATGCACTTCTTTGAAATCTGCAGCGTTTCTGCGCAGATTTTTCTGCACCATGTGCACAGCTTTTTTTTTTTTCACATTGATTTACATTGTACTGTGATCACAGTGCAGTTCTGCAGCGTTTCTGCTGCAGAAAAATCTGCTGCAGTTCTGCACTAAATCTGCATCGTGTGCACATACCCTAAATGTGAGCAATGTTGTTTATTGAAATATTTCTTTTTACTACATTGCATAAATTGTGCAATTAAAAATGTTAATAAGTGAAAAATATTGACAAAAAATTATAAAATACTAAAAATTTGTGGAGTTGGTTATATCACAAATGTAAAAATGGAGAAAAAGGAGAGCTGCAACCTGTAAATGTATCTTTTGTGCAGTAAAGGATATCATTTACAAGGAATGTGAATTCACTAAACAGAGATACTTAGCATTTTTGTCATGTCATGTTTCTGGCAGATTTGCATGGTATGTCACACTTATTACCCCTCAATATTCTGTGTAGGCAGACTCTCAAAAAAGAAGAAACTGCCAAATTCAGGGGAGAGGGGGTTGAACTGAATTGAAGAAAACAATAGCAGTGTGAGTAAACAGGCAAAACAAATAGATAAGAAATGATTGAGTAAAAGTACAAAAAATGTTAATGCTCCATCCCCCAGGCAAAAGTGAATATCTAAGGCTCCAGTGAAAAATTCCTTTCTGCAGCATGGTGGCTCAGTGGATAGCACAGCAGCCTTGAAATGCTGGGGTGCTAGGTTCAAATCCCACCAAGGACAACATCTGCAAGGAGTTTTTACGTTCTCCCTGTGTTTGTGTGGGTCTCCTCCAGTTTCCTCCCACACTCCAAAGATATACTGATAGGGAATTTAGATTGGGGGCCCCATTCAAGAGTGGCAGAAATAGGTATGGGTATGCAAAAACTGTGGGCATCTGGCCCACCTCTGAAGAACATAAAGGGGCACAAAGAGCTCTCGCCCATGGAATGGCGAGCTAAAGGAGAGCCAGGGTGTAGAAGCGAGAACCAGGCTGCAAGTGTTGCTGAAGCACCGAGTCCGGAACTGCTGAGGCCGCGCCGCCTGTTGCAGGGGGGAAGGAAATTGAGGATGGAGGAGACCCATGACCTGCAGAGAGGGGGCGTGATGAGTCAGGATAGTATAAGGAGGTTTGCGCGGGAACAGAGAGAGGCTTCCCGCCGGAGGGCTGAGTGAGTGAGGACCTGTGCCGTGCCATAAGCAGCGATAAGCAGTGCGGCAGCAATAAGGGTTGGGGGCAGTAAGGACCCAGAGAGCGTCCCCGATCGTGCAGGTTAGAGCATGCCGAGTGGGAGTTTGCTAAGAAAGGCTCCCGGCTGCAGAGCACAGAGAGACACGTGCCGAGCAGAGCATGGCGGTGCAGACATCCAAGTACCAGCGGCTGTGCTGAGTGTCGGATGTCAAGTGCAGCATTGCGGTGCGGGCATCCAGGTATTGGCGGGTGCACAGGAAAGCACACGCCGAGTAGAGACTTGTGCAGAGCTTCACTCTTCGGCTCTGCAGTTCAATGGACTAGGGGCTCAGTGGGCAAAACCGGTGACCGCCTGCTGCCGCCAGAAGCGGGACCGTGTGTTAGGTGGGAAAGCCTGAAGATGCAGCATTGGCATCCACCAGCATGTCATCACCCATCAGACTGCAAGCAAGGGCAGCAGAGCCAGATAAATTGAATCTGATAAAAAGACTGTTGAGTTAAATCACCACTGTTTAACCTGTTTTCCCCCTCCCTGTTATCTCCCTGTTGTCTCCCTGGGAGGAGTTCATTACTGCTGATTAAGTAAACAATAGTTAACCTTTGCTAGAAAAAAAGAAAGAAAAATATGATCCAAGATTGTACACATTAGGGTCAGGAGAAATACTGAATTATAGCTGATAAACTTATTAAACAACATAGGTACAAAAACTCGTTAGAACCTGGTAAAACCAGGTGTAAATCCAGATTCAAAACATTGCATAATGAGTGGTAATACAGAGGAGTGAATATAAAAGAAAATAATGAACAAGGACCTACCCAAAAGCATGTACTATAGGTATTATGGGGATCCCCCGTAACCGAAAAAAAGTCCTGTATGGAAGTAAAATCGGAGTGATAGCATAGGTGAATTGTGCTAGGTGTAAAAAAACCCTAAACAAGTGGAGACAGGGTTTACACATACTGGAAAATTTAGGAGTCCTGGCTCTGAATATTACCAGGTGTATGAGACTGTTAATCTGTTGTGAACAAGATAAAAAGTAAGAGATACCATGGGACCTTAAGGTACCTTCACACTGAACGATATCGCTAGCGATCCGTGACGTTGCAGCGTCCTGGCTAGCGATATCGTTCAGTTTGACACGCAGCGGCGATCAGGATCCTGCTGTGATGTCGTTGGTCAGAGCTAGAAGGCCAGCACTTTCTTTCGTCGCTGGACCTCCTGTAGACATCGCTGAATCGGCGTGTGTGACACTGATTCAGCGATGTCTTCACTGGTAACCAGGGTAAACATCGGGTTGCTAAGCGCAGGGCTTTCACCGCTCTGCTTTCCGGCCACTGTGCTTACACAGGGCAGAGAAGCAGAGCGCCAAGGGACAGACAGCGGAAGGTAAGTATGAAGTGTTTTTTTTTTTTTACTTTAAAGCTGGTAACCAGGGTAAACATCGGATTACTAAGCGCGGCCCTGTGCATAGTAACCCGATGTTTACCCTGGTTACCGGCATCGTTGGTCGCTGGAGAGCTGTCTGTGTGACAGCTCTCCAGCGACCAAACAGCGACGCTGCAGCGATCCAGATCGTTGTGTGGATCGCTGCAGCGTCGCTCAGTGTGAAGGTACCTTTAGTGCCATATGTTCTAAGAATTCTATTGTGGAAACACTTACCCAGTCCTAGTTTGGTGCTAAAAGCAATAGATTGCCTGTTATATGGTGTTATGTATGGTGTGCTGGGAGGAAAGGGCCGCGCGACAGGAAGTGAAGTATCAGAAGTGACATCGTGCTTTCCAGTGACTAGAGGAATGGAGGTTTGCATTCCACAGTACCGGAAGCAAGATAAGCGTTCCACTAAAGATGATGCTTGCTTTCCACATGGCTGATGTGAAACAAAAGTATGCATTGTCCTGGTACAGGTAATACATTGATTACCGGTGACATTATACACAGGAGCTCTGTATATAGTGTATGGTGTACATGTAATACAGTGATTACTGGTGACATAATACACAGGAACTCTGTATACAGTATCCGTGTACAGGTTATACAGTTATCAATGACATTATACACAGGAGCTCTGTATATAGTGTCAGTGTAAAGGTAATACAGTGATCACTGGTGACATTGTACACAGGACCTCTGTATATAGTATACAGTGTATAGTGTCAGTGTGCAGGTAAGGCCGGGTCACACTTCTGAGTTCAATGCGAGAAACTCGCACGAGTCTCTGGCATCAAGTCCCGGCACTGCCGCCGGCACTCGGGACCAGAGTGTGCGGCTGCACCTATTTCTATGCAGCCGCACGCTCTGGTCCCGAGTGCCGGGTATTGATTCTAGAAATTCGTGTGAGTTTTTCACATTGAACTCGCAAGTGTAACCCCAGCCTAACACACTGACTCACCAGTGACATCTCTAGGTGAAGTCCTTCATCTTCACTTTTCATCTTCATCCAGCACAGACTGCCATCACTTCTTCCAGGCAGGGCTCATCTCTGCAGATAATGACACAGTTATCTAGAGCACTGCTTGCAGAACACATTACTTAATTTTTTTCCCAACTTCTACACTACACCAGATGAAGAAAAAAAGGCGACATAGTGTCGCTCTGCACAGTAACAGGACCGCCCCCCCCATTTAAAACAGTTTCCTCAAAAAAATAAAATAAATACAGCACTGCAGTAATAATATCCCTTAAATAGCCCTTATGATAATAAAATCCCCCATCCATGCACTGGCTGCACTGGCGGTAGGTCCGCCCCTGATTCTAGGCATATATAGTCGCTGCCATAGTTAGTAAACAAGGAATAAAGGAGGATGGTTTTAAATATTCTATTTTAAGTATTCTCCATGTGAAGCCTCCATTAGCATAAAAAGATTCAATTTGCATCCATCTATGCTCAAGATTCTCCAACCACCAATCCTTAGTTGAATCGAAAAATAGTGATCACATGATAAGTCAGAACATTGGGGACTCCCATACCTCTCAATCAAAAGGGATAATATATAATTTTTTAAAACTCTTTGTTTTTTTCCCTGCCCATATAAATTTCATAATTAAAGTTTGAAATTTACCAATCACCTTATGTGGGATTCTAAAGGGAATACATCTAAATACCGTATATACTCGAGTATAAGCCGACCCCCCTAATTTTGCCACAAAAAACTGGGAAAACATAATGGCTCGAGTATAAGCCTAGGGTGGGAAATGCAGCAGCTACCGGTAAATGTCAAAAGTAAAAATAGATACCAATAAAAGTAAAATTAATTGGAACATCAGTAGGTTAAGTGTTTTTGAATATCCATATTGAATCAGGAGCCCCATATAATGCTCCATAAAGTTTATAATGGCCATATAAGATGCTCCATATTAAAATATGCCCAATATAATCCTGTATAAAGGTTAATAATGGCCCCATAAGATGCTCCATAAACATTTGCCCCATATAGTGCTGCACAAACCTTGATTATGGCCCCATAAGAGGCTCCATACAGACACTTGCCCCATATAATGCTCTACAAAGGTTAATTATGGCCCCATAAGATGCTCCATACAGACATTTGCCCCATATAGTGCTGCACAAACGTTATGGCCCCATAAGATGCTCCATACAGACATTTGCCCCATATAATGCGTCACAAACGTTAATTATGGCCCCATAAGACCCTCCATAAAGATATTTGTCCCATATAGTGCTGCACAAACGTTGATTATGGCCCCATAAGGTGCTCCATACAGACTCTTGCCCCATATAGTGCTGCTGCACAAACATTGATTATGGCCCCATAAGATGCTCCATACAGACACTTACCCCATATAGTGCTGCACAAACGTTGATTATGGCACCATACAGACACTTGCCCCATATAGTGCTGCACAAACGTTATGGCCCCATAAGATGCCCCATACAGACACTTGCCCCATATAGTGCTGCACAAAGGTTGATTATGGCCCCATACAGACACTTGCCCCAAATAGTGCTGCACAAACGTTATGGCCCCATAAGATGCCCCATACAGACACTTGCCCCATATAGTGCTGCACAAACGTTGATTATGGCCCCATACAGACACTTACCCCTTATAGTGCTGCACAAACGTTGATTACGGCCCCATACAGACACTTGCCCCATATAGTGCTGCACAAACGTTATGGCCCCATAAGATGCCCCATACAGACACTTGCCCCATATAGTGCTGCACAAAGGTTGATTATGGCCCCATACAGACACTTGCCCCAAATAGTGCTGCACAAACGTTATGGCCCCATAAGATGCCCCATACAGACACTTGCCCCATATAGTGCTGCACAAACGTTGATTATGGCCCCATACAGACACTTACCCCTTATAGTGCTGCACAAACGTTGATTACGGCCCCATACAGACACTTGCCCCATATAGTGCTGCACAAACGTTATGGCCCCATAAGATGCTCCATACAGACACTTGCCCCATTTACTGTTGCTGCGATAAAAAAAAATCACATACTCACCTCTCCGTCGCTCAGGCCCCCGGCACTTTCAATATTCACTTGACTTCGCTCCAGCGCCGCTCCATGTTCAGTGTCTTTGGCACTGACATTCAGGCAGAGGGCGCGCACTAACCACGCCACTGCGCCCTCTGTCCTGAGCGTCACTGCAGAAAACGCTGAAGACGGAGCGGCGCCGGAAGGAGGAGCAGGTGAATATTGCACAGCGCAGCGCTGCCCTCCCCTATGGGAGGTGGAGCCGCATATTGATTACTGTAATGAGCGGTACCATGTGACCGCTCAGTACAGCAAGAAGCTGCTGGCGCCGTGGAAGCAGGGACCGCACCAGGAGCAGGTTAGTATAATTAGACAGCCCCTGCTCCCCCTCACCTGCCCACCCCTGGGTATGACTCGAGTATAAGCCGAGAGGGGGACTTTCCTCCCAAAAAAATGGGCTGAAAATCTCGGCTTATACTCGAGTATATACGGTAAATACAATACCTCGGGGAGGAAAGTCATTTTAAACGAATTTATCGTAGCCATTAATGATAAAGTCAAATTGGAATATTTCTCAAGCTGCAGATTAAGAAAACTATATATACTATCCAAATTTTTGCATACTATTTGGTGTGAATTTGTTAGGGTAATATCCAAATATGAAATACTATTTTCTGCCCACTCAACAAGAAAAAGGGACTCAAGCCCACATTTAGTTTGATATGAAATATGAATAAGAAAAATGACAGACTTAGCCCAATTGAGTTTATAATATGAAATATTAGAAAAGACTAATACATTTGTAATAATGTGCTGAAGAGATTTTTCCAAATTTGTACAGTTGTTCTCAAAAGTTTATATACCCCAGCAGAATTGTTTCTTTCTTGTTTTTTTTTCAGAGATTATGAATGATAACACCAAAACTTTTTCGCCACTCATGGTTAGTGGTTGGGTGAAGCAATTTATTGTCAAACTACTGTGTTTTCTCTTTTTAAATCATAATGACAACCTAAAACATCCAAATGACCATGATTAAAAGTTCACATACCCCATTTCTTAATACCGTGTATTGCCCACTCTAACACCATTGACAGCTTGAAGTCTTTTCTGGTAGTTGTGGATGAGGTTCTTTATTTTCTCAGATGGTAAAGCTGCACACTCTTATTGGCAAAAAGCCTCCAGTTCTTGTAAATTCCTGGGCTGTCTAGCATGAACTGCGTGCTTGAGATCTCTCCAGAATGGCTCAATGATATTGAGGGCATTAGACTGAGATGGCCACTCCAGAAACTTCACTTTGTTCTGTTCTAGCCAATGACAGGTCGACTTGGCCTTGTGTTCTGGATCATTGTCATGTTGGAAAGTCCAAGTACGTCCCATGCGCAGCTTCCGGGCTGATGAGTGCAAATATTCCTCTGGTATTTGCTGATAATAACGTGCTGCATTCATCTTTTCTTCAACTTTGATCAAGTTTCCTGTGACTTTGTAGCTCACACATCCCCAAAACATCAGTGATCCACCTCCGTGCTTTACAGTAGGATTTTCCTCCTCTTAGTTGAAGCAAAGGTCTTATCTGAAGAGGTGTCTTTTACAAGAACAGGAGACATTTCAGGTTTAAAGGTACCGTTACACTAAACGATTTACCAACAATCACGACCAGCGATACGACCTGGCCGTGATCGTTGGTAAGTCGTTGTGTGGTCGCTGGGGAGCTGTCACACAGACAGCACTCTCCAGCGACCAATAATCCGGGGAACAACTTTGAAACTGTCTTCAACGATGCCGAAGTCCCCAGGTAACCAAGGTAAACACCGGGTTACTAATCGCAGGGCCGCGCTTAGTAACCCGATATTTACCCTGGTTACCATTGTAAAAGCTAAAAAAAAAAAAACAGTACATACTCACATTCCGATGTTTGTCACGTCCCCGCGGCCCTGCGCTTAGTAACCCGATATTTACCCTGGTTACCAGTGAACACATCGCTGGATCGGCGTCACACACGCCGATTCAGCGATGACATCGGGTGATCAGCGACCAATAAAAGGTCCTGATCACACCCAGCGACCAACGATCTCCCAGCAGGGGCCTGATCGTTGGTCCCTGTCACGCTTAACGATTTCGTTAATGATATCGTTGCTACGTCACAAAAAGCAACGATATCGTTAACAAAATCGTTATTTATGAAGGTACCTTAAGATGTGCTGAGATTCCTCCTCAGAATCTGCCAGTTGGTAGAACACGTCAATCCCCTTTGAACAGCATCGGACTGGAGCACCTTGGGCCCACCAGAGAAAATCATTCTTGGGGCCCACTATGTAGCTACATAGAAATACATACAAGACCACCAATTGTGCTATAAACCACGCTAATATCAGGGTATAATATAAGGTAGTACACGTCTTAATTATGTAGCAGGGTTTGGGTAGGCCCCCTCAAACAAAATAAAGTAGCCCCCTCATAGGGTACAATGTATCCCCCTCACAGAATATAATGCAGCCCCCCATAGAATATAATGTAGCCCCCCCATAGAATATAATGCAACCAGCCTCAGAGTATAATGCAGCCCCCATAGGGTATAATGTAGCCCCCTTAGAGTATAGTGCAACCCCCCTCACAAGGTAAAATGCAGCCCCTTCATGGAATATAATGTAGCCCCCTCATAGTGTATCACGCTGCCCCCTCTCATAGGGTATCATGCAGCTCACCCTCATAGGGCATCATACAGCTCCCCCCATAGGGCATCATGCAGCTCACTCCCTCCATAGGGCATCATGCAGCTCACCCTCCCCTTAGGGTATCAGGCAGCTCACCCTCCCCATAGGGCATCA
The DNA here is from genome assembly GCF_032444005.1 of Ranitomeya imitator. NCBI lineage: Eukaryota > Metazoa > Chordata > Amphibia > Anura > Dendrobatidae > Ranitomeya > Ranitomeya imitator. Next base: position 511,166,769 of record NC_091285.1, on the reverse strand, counting down.
TGCAGCTCATTCCCCCATAGGACATCATGGAGCTCACTCCCCCCATAGGGCATCATGCAGCTCACCCTCCCCATAGGGTATCAGGCAGCTCACCCTCCCCATAGGGCATCATGCAGCTCACTCCCCCCATAGGGTATCATGCAGATCACTCCCCCCATAGGGCATCATGCAGTTCACTCCCCCATAGGGTATCATGCAGCTCACTCCCCCCATAGGGCATCATGCAGCTCTCTCTCCCCATAGGGCATCATGCAGCTCACACCCCCTCCTTGCCCCACAGGGCATCATGCAGCTCACCCCCCCTTGCCCCATAGGGCATCATGCAGCTCACACCCCCTCCTTGCCCCATAGGGCATCATGCAGCTCACCCCCCTTGCCCCATAGGGCATCATGCAGCTCACACCCCCTCCTTGCCCCATAGGGTATCATGCAGCTCTCCCCCCCCTTGTCCCATAGGGCATCATGCCGCTCACACCCCCTCCTTGCCCCATAGGGCATCATGCAGCTCACCCCCTTGCCCCATAGGGCATCAAGCAGCTCACACCCCCTCCTTGCCCCATAGGGCATCATGCAGCTCACACCCCCCATACAACCAGCCAGGACTCAATAAAAAAATACAAAAAAAGCACAATACTCACCTCTCCTCCTCGCTCCCACGCTGACTCCAGCAGCGGCTCTGCTCCGATGTCAGGAGCTGCGTTGCTGTCGGCCTCACACACAGCAGGTGCGCGATGAAGTGACGTCATCGCGCACCTGCTGTGTGTCAGCGGCGAGGGGAATCATGGGAGAGGGAGCATCATCTGACGCTCTCTCCCCATTAATCAGCGCTGGGGGCGGCATTGGTGCCGGGACCCCTGGCTTACGGCCCCATAGCGGCTGTGTGAGCTGGGGGCCCCTGGGGAAGCTGCGGGGGGGCCTTGTCTGCGGGCAGTGTTTAGCCGCTATTTGCGGCAAATGCTGCCCGCTATTATAGTGAAATGAATTCACTCCTGTCCACGCCCATGGGGGCGTGGGGAAGCGTGAATATTCATTTCACTTTAGCAGCAGGGACAGGCTTAGGCTTCCTGTCACCCGCTGCTTCTCCGCTGGTACTGGGGGCCTCATAGCAGCTGCATGGTGTGCCGCTATTAGCGACACCCCACTTGCTTGGGGCCCCTTGGAGCAGCGGGGGCCCTAGGCACTGCTGGCACTGTCAGGGCCTGGGCCCACCGGAGAATCCTCCGGTTCTCTGGTGGGCCAGTCCAACCCTGCCTTTGAAGCATGTGACCAGATTACTAGTCAATAACCGGCATGTGTAGATGAAAACCATGGAAGACCCAGAAGAACATTGTTCACAGTGCCAAGCAGTGGCGCTGCTATCATGAGGCAAGTTGAATACTTTGCCTCAAGCGGCAGGGGGCAGCAGAGCGGCAGACAGGGGGCAGAAGAGCGGCAGTCAGAAGTTAGAACGCGTGGTGCCGACTCTCCCTGCAATCCCTGCTCTGACACTTGCAGACAGTGTCACAAAAAAGCTAACATGCGGCGTGCCCGGTCTGAGGTGCAGTCAGATGCCGTGCCCTGTCTCCTGACCTGCTGGCTGCTGTGCTGGGAGTCGGACACACACATTGCTGGGACTCGGAGCAGTAACCGACAGTACTAAGTAAAGTAACTATAAAAAACATTATTCGCCACCCCCCACATCCCCCACACTGCTGCTGCTGCACGGCAAGTCTGTCAGGGTTCGCAGCCTCCCTCCATCAGATTCTCAGACAGAAGTAGATTCAAGGAGCGAGTGCCTGGTGTCAATGCAGAGACTCGATTAACTGAATTTCTTAAAGCAGTGGAAGGAAAGAGTTTAATTACAAGGGGCAGCCGTGAAAGTAATAAATTTTAGATGTTATCTCAACTCAGCAAAGATTTTATAAACTTTCCACTTCTTGGAGCGGAGCCGTGTGTGTATGAGGTGTATGGAGCGGGGGACGTCCGTTATAAATGGGGGAAAGGTCTTTAAAGGGGAAATGTTTGTGAAGCCACCTGTGCTATTCGGTCAGGGTGACCGACGCTGCTTAGGGGTCCGCTGGGGTGATGTTATGGCAGCTAGGTGGTATACCTTCCCACAGGTGAGTATGGATAGGACAAACCCGTATGACTGATGGCCTGAGGCTTTTTACAGGGACCATACAATGCCCCAGCCCCCACAAGTTGCCACCGTGCCTCCTGGGTATAAGGGCGGGCAGCCAACGTGGAATTAACTGTCCTGCCAGTCTCTGAAGTAAAGCATAGAGATCCTTACTCCCTCGGTGTTCTGGCTACCGCCTTCTGCGCCTCAGAGGGAGGCAGCCTATTGCAGGGCAGAACTCCCTCTGGATTCCTCTCCTTGTGCTATGACTTTGTTTCTCACTCTCAGCAACGCAATTCCCTTCGTGTCCTTTCTTAGGATGCTGCCGCACGTGGGGCAGGCGCAGCTCCGTGAACCCTCATTCTCCACAGACCTCATTCTGCATCTGGCTCCCTCTCACTCCAGCCAGCTTCTCTCTGACTTCCTATCCAGACTACCAGTTTTACCTAATTGTGAGGAATGCCCTACTAGATAGAAGCATGGCTCCCCCTGGCGGCCTGGAGTGTGAAGTGTGCTGTGTGGTTTGTGATACCTGGCAAGGTGATCTCCTTTATTGCCTTCAGACGTAACATCATTCCCCCTGGTGGAAGAACAGCATTACTGCAACGACCAGGAACCTGGAGCGCTGCACTCCCTCCCCTCCCCCACCCCCCCCTCCCCCGTTAAATCCAGTACTAAGGGACTGGGAAAAGAGAACAACAATACATTAGCAAAAAGACATACAGTGCAGACCAAAAGTTTGGACACACCTCATTTAAAGATTTTTCTGTATTTTCATGACTATGAAAATTGTACATTCACACTGAAGGCATCAAAACTATGAATTAACACATGTGGAATTGTATACTTAACAAAAAAGTGTGAAGCAACTGAAAATATGTCTTATATTCTAGGTTCCTTAAAGTAGCCACCTTTTGCTTTGATGACTGCTTTTCACACACTTGGCATTCTCTTGATGAGCTTCAAGAGGTAGTCACCAGAAATGGTCTTCCAACAATTTTGAAGGAGTTCCCAGAGATGCTTAGCACTTGTTGGCTCTTTTGCATTCACTCTGCGGTCCAGCTCACCCCAAACCATCTCAAATGGGTTCAGGTCTGGCGTAGCACCCCATCACTCTCCTTCTTGGTCAAATAGCCCTTACACAGCCTGAAGATGTGCTTTGGGTCATTATCCTGTTGAAAAATAAATGATGGTCCAACTAAACGCAAACCGGATGGAATAGCATGCCACTGCAAGATGTATTGGTAGCCATGCTGGTTCAATATGCCTTCAATTTGGAATAAATCCCCAACAGTGTCACCAGCAAAGCACCCCCACACCATCACACCTCCTCCTCCATACTTCACGGTGGGAACCAGGCATGTACAGTCCATCCGTTCACCTTTTCTGCGTCACACAAAAACATGGTGGTTGGAACCAAAGATCTCAAATTTGGACTCATCAGACCAAAGCACAGATTTACACTGGTCTGATGTCCATTCCTTGTGTTCTTTAGCCCAAACAAGTCTCTTCTGCTTGTTGCCTGTCCTTAGCAGTGGTTTCCTAGCAGCTATTTTACCATGAAGGCCTGCTGCACAAAGTCTCCTCTTAACAGTTGTTGTAGAGATGTGTCTGCTGCTAGAACTCTGTGTGGCATTGACCTGATCTCTAATCTGAGCTGCTGTTAACCTGCGAATTCTGAGGCTGATGACTTGGATAAACTTATCCTCAGAAGCAGAGGTGACTCTTGGTCTTCTTTTCCTGGGGCGGTCCTCATGTGAGCCAGTTTCTTTGTAGCGCTTGAGGTTTTGCCACTGCACTTGGGGACACTTTCAAATTTTTCCCAATTTTTCGGACTGACTGACCATTTCTTAAAGTAATGATGGCCACTCGTTTTTCTTTACTTAGCTGCTTTTTTCTTGCCATAATACAAATTCTAACAGTCTATTCAGTAGAACTATCTGATGATCCCAGCACCATTTATAAGGCAAGAAATCCCACTTATTAAACCTGACAGGGCACACCTGTGAAGTGAAAACCATTTCCGGTGACTACCTCTTGAAGCTCATCAAGAGAATGCCAAGAGTGTGCAAAGCGGTCATCAAAGCAAAAGGTGGCTACTTTGAAGAACCTAGAGTATAAGACATCATTTCAGTTGTTTCACACTTTTTTGTTAAGTATATAATTCCACATGTGTTAATTCATAGTTGTGATGCCTCCAGTGTGAATTTACAATTTTCATAGTCATGAAAATACAGAAAAATCTTTAACTGAGAAGGTGTGTCCAAACTTTTGGTCTGTACTGTACATATTTTTGAAAAACATTTGAACAATTACAAAACTTTGCTTCCCTTTATGGGAGGTGAGAACACTTGAACGTTGCAAACAATAACATTTATATTGTACACATGACTTTTTAAGGCAAGTTGAAAACAAGTACTATCTATCTATCTATGAAACACAATTACCCATACAGGTATACTATCTACTAAGTGCAGGTACCCTCTAAGGGCATACTATTATTAACCCTCAAAGTGTAAATCAACATTTTCGTTATTCTTCTACGCATGCAGAACTATCTATCAACCCCCACGGGCTCACTGCATTTTCTTCAGTTTATTCACAAGTACATCATCTTCAAACATTTTCTATTCTATATCCTATCCACTATGCAAACATTATTACTATCTACCTTTTCTTTATTGTATTAACTTATTATCTATTATATTAACCCCTTCATGACCCAGCCTATTTTGACCTTAATGACCTGGCCGTTTTTTGCAATTCTGACCAGTGTCCCTTTATGAGGTAATAACTCAGGAACGCTTCAACGAATCCTAGCGGTTCTGAGAATGTTTTTTCGTGACATATTGGGCTTCATGTTAGTGGTAAATTTAGGTCGATAATTTTTGTGTTTATTTGTGAAATAAATGGAATTTTGGCTAAAATTTTGAAAATTTCGCAATTTTCAAATTTTGAATTTTTATTCTGTTAAACGAGAGACACAAAATAGTCAATAAATAACATTACCCACATGTCTACTTTACATCAGCGCAATTTTGGAAACAAAATTTTTTTTTGTTGCTAGGTGCTAGGAAGTTATAAGGGTTAAAAATTGACCAGCGATTTCTCATTTTTACAGCAAAACTTACAAAACCATTTTTTTTAGGGACCACCTCACATTTGAAGTCAGTTTGAGGGGTCTATATGGCTGAAAATACCCAAAAGTGACACCATTCTAAAAACTGCACCCCTAAAGGTGCTCAAAACCACATTCAAGAAGTTTATTAACCCTTCAGGTGCTTCACAGCAGCAGAAGGAACATGGAAGGAAAAAATGAACATTTAAGTTTTTAGTCACAAAAATGATTTTTTATCAACAATTTTTTTATTTTCCCAAGGGTAAAAAGAGAAACTGGACACCAAAAGTTATTGTACAATTTGTCCTGAGTACGCCGATACCCCATATGTGGGGGGAACTACTGTTTGGGCGCACAACAGGGCTCGGAAGGGAAGGAGCGCCATTTGACTTTTTCAATTAAAAATTGGCTCCAATCTTTAGCGGACACCATGTCGCGTTTGGAGAGCCCCTGTGTGCCTAAATATTGGAGCTCCCCCACAAGTGACCCCACTTTGGAAACTAGACCCCCCAAGGAACTTATCTAGATGCATAGTGACCACTTTAAATCCTCAGGTGCTTCACAAATTCATCCGTAAAAATTAAAAAGTACTTTTTTATTCACAAAAAAAATTTTTTAGCCTCAATTTGTTCATTTCCACATGGGCAACAGGATAAAATGGATCCTAAACTGTGTTGGACACCATGTCGCATTTGGAGAGCCCCTGTATGCCTAAACATTGGAGCTCCCCCACATGTGGCCCCATTTTGGAAACTAGACCCCCCAACGAACTTACCTAGATGCATAGTGAGCACATTGAACCCCCAGATGCTTCACAAATTGATCCGTAACAATGAAAAAGTACTTTTTTTTCACAAAACATTTATTTTGGTCTCAATTTGTTCATTTCCACATGGGCAACAGGATAAAAATGGATCCTAAAATTTATTGGGCAATTTCTCCTGAGTACAGTGATACTTCACATGTGGGGGTAAACCACTGTTTGGGCACACGGCCGGGCTTGGAAGGGAAGGAGCGCCATTTGACTTTTTGAATGAAAAATTAGCTCCAATCGTTAGTGGACACCATGTCGCGTTTGGAGAGCCCCTGTGTGCCTAAACATTTGAGCTCCCCCACATGTGACCCCATTTTGGAAACTAGACCTCCCATGGAACTGACCTAGATGTGCGGTGACCACTTTAAACCCCCAAGTGCTTCACAGAAGTTTATAACGCAGAGCCGTAAAAATAAAAAATAATTTTTCTTTCCTCAAAAATTATTTTTTAGCCCGCATTTTTTTATTTTCACAAGAGTAACCAGAGAAATTGGACCCCAAAAGTTGTTGTCCAGTTTGTCCTGAGTACGCTGATACCCCATATGTGGGGGGGAACCACTGTTTTGGGCACACGTCGGGGCTCAGAAGGGAAGTAGTGACGTTTTGGAATGCAGACTTTGATGGAATGGTCTGCGGGCATCATGTTACGTTTGCAGAGCCACTGATGTGCCTAAACAGTAGAAACCCCCCACAAGTGACCCCATTTTGAAAACTAGACCCCCAAAGGAACTTATCTAGATATGTGGTGAGCACTTTGAACCCCCAAGTGCTTCACAGAAGTTTACAACGCAGAGCCGTGAAAATAAAAAAAATAATTTTTCTTTCCTCAAAATGATGTTTTAGCAAGCAATTTTTTATTTTCACAAGGGTAACAGGAGAAATTGGACCCCAATAGTTGTTGCCCAGTTTGTCCCGAGTATGCTGGTACCCCATATGTGGGGGTAAACCACTGTTTTGGCGCATGTCGGGGCTCGGAAGGGAGGGAGCGCCATTTGACTTTTTGAATGCAAGATTGGCTGGAATCAATGGTGGCGTTTGGAGACCCCTGATGTGCCTAAACAGTGGAAACCCCTCAATTCTAACTCCAACACAAACCCCAACACACCCCTTACTCTAATCTCAGCTCTAGCCATAACCCTAATCACAACCCTAACCCCAACACACCCCTAACCACAGCCCTAACCCCAACACACCCCTAACCTTAATCCCAACCCTAACCATAATCCTAACCCTAATCCAAACCCTAACCCCAACACACCCCTAACCATAACCCTAACCACAAGCCTAATCTTAACCCTATTTCCAACCCTAGCCCTAATTCCAACTCTAACTCTAATTCCAACCCTAACCCTAAGGCTATGTGCCCACGTTGCCGATTCGTGTGAGATTTTTCCGCACCATTTTTGAAAAATCCGCGGGTAAAAGGCACTGCGTTTTACCTGCAGATTTACCGTGGATTTCCAGTGTTTTTTGTGCAGATTTCACCCGCGGATTCCTATTGAGGAACAGGTGTAAAACGCTGCAGAATCCGCACAAAGAATTGACATGCTGCGGAAAATACAACACAGCGTTCCCGCGCGGTATTTTCCGCACCATGGGCACAGCGGATTTGGTTTTTCATAGGTTTACATGGAACTGTAAAGCTGTTGGAAAACTGCTACGAATCCGCAGCGGCCAATCCGCTGCGGATCCGCAGCCAAATCCGCTGCGGATCCACAGCCAAATCTGCACCGTGTGCACATAGCCTAATTCTAAGGGTATGTGCACACGATGCGGAAAACGCTGCGGAAACACAGCGTTTCCGCCGCTGTGGGTCCGCAGCAGTTTCCCATGAGTTTACAAAAAACGCTGCGCACATGCTGCGGAAAAAAACTGCGCGGAAACACAGTGGTCTACATTCCGCACATTTCACTTCTTTCCGCTGCGGTTTTACAACTGCTCCAATAGAAAACCGCAGTGAAATCCGCAGAAGAACCGCGGTAAATCCACGATAAATCCGCAGCGGTTTTGCACTGCGGATTTATAAAAACCGCTGCGGAAAAATCCGCAGAGGACCAGAACACGTGTGCACATTCCCTAACCCAAACCCTAGTTCTAACTGTAGTGGGAAAAAAATTTTTTTTTCTTTATTTTATTATTGTTCCTACCTATGGGGGTGATAAAGGGGGGGTTCATTTAAATTTTTTTTACTTTTATCACTGTGATAGGTTTTATCACAGTGATCAAAATGTACATGGAACGAATCTGCCGGCCGGCAGATTCGGCGGGTGCACTGCGCACGTGGAGAAGACGGACGGACACCGGGAGCCTCGGTAAGTATAATGTGGGGAGATCCAGGCACGGAGGGGGGCATCGGAGCACGGGGGGATGGCATAGGAGCACGGGGGGGAGCGGACAGGAGGACAGGGGAGCGGAGCACAGGACGGAGGGGAGCGGACCACAGAATGGAGGACTGGGGGGGAGATTGGTGGGGTTGGGGGGCACATCAGTGTTTCCAGCCATGGCCGATGATATTGCAGCATCGGCCATGGCTGGATTGTAATATTTCACCAGTTTTTTAGGTGAAATATTACAAATCGCTCTGATTGGCAGTTTCACTTTCAACAGCCAATCAGAGCGATCGTAGCCACGGGGGGGGGGGGGGGGGGGGGTGAAGCCACCCCCCTGGGCTAAAGTACCACTTTCCCTGTCCCTGCAGATCAGGTGAAATTGGAGTTAACCCTTTCACCCGATCTGCAGGGACGCGATCATTCTGTGACACAGCATATGCGTCACAGGTCGGATTGGCACCGACCTTCATGACGCATATGCTGTGTCACAGGTCGGGAAGGGGTTAACTCCTTATCAAAGTGCAACAAGTTACCAATCCCTTTAAGGGTAACTCAAGTCGTTTCAAGAGGTAGTGCAAAGCATTAATCACACCATCAACATTCAGGTAAATTTTAGTAACAAAGGTCACGTGATGCGAGAGACCCGTGACTTGGGGGGGCTACAAGACGTGTAATCCTGACCCGGAATTCTGCCCCACCAACGGGTTTTTCTTCAGGTCTGTAAGGCAAAGTTATTTTTACAGCAAAGTTAACAGCAGCTTCTGTTAAGAGGCAGTCTCTGTAGAAGCCCCCTTTGTAAAACCAGTAAGAAGCACCTTTAAGAAGGTGCAAACTATGTACAGGCAGTTCAGGAATCATTCACCGCCCATGATCCTACAGTCTTTAAAGGCAATAATAAAACTTGTGCAAAACTTAGGATCCCTTTAAGTAGGGATCCCTTTAAGAGTTAACCCTGGACGGGTTTAAACTTGAAAAGCAAAGGAAGAACAGTTAACTATTTACATTCATCGGGTCTTCGAGGTTTACTGTAGTTCTGGAGGTACCACTGGTGGAGGTAGCCCAGTTGGATACTGGCGGCTACCAGGTACTACATAGAGTGCATCTGCACTCCTGATGGGGGTCTGTGTGCTGACAGTCCTCTGCCCCACGAAGGTTTGGGTGCACTTAGAGCACATGGTGACCAGTGCAGGGGTCACCTGTTCGGGTGGAGATGTTCCCGATGGTACCAAATCAGGGCTACGAGACGGCGGTGCTGTAGTTTCAGGTTTGTATTTGTGGACATGGAGGGCATACCAACCCTTGTCTCCCCAATGTCGCGTGTAGGTGGCACGGTCACCAGGGTACAGATCCCGGCCTGGGTGTCCCTCCATGAGGTGCGCCTCCACATCCCGCCGATTTACAAATACCTCAGAGTAGAGGCTGGGCTCCTTAATAAAGCCCCAACCTCCTTGTAAGCGGAAGGTCACAACTGTCCCGTAACACTGGGGACCACAATCCTCCTGACCCGTCCGCGTAGCCTGAGCTTTAGCCTGCAGGTCTTTCTCGTGGTCGGCCTAACGTCTAAGCTTTTTCTTCCTGGCCCACTCCTCCTGCTGCCGGAGTAGCTGCTGGCGGTAATCCTGCTGGGAGACGACCTCGATGCCCTCTCCCTCCCATTGAGCCTCCCCAGGGAACCCAATCAGGTCGGTGGTGGTATGGGTCCATTTAAATGTTACCCACTCCCTTTGGACGTTCACAGCCTGTTTCGTGGGCTGCAGCGGGACGTCAGAGGTCTTCAGGGTCTCCCAGGGCCTCTCGCATTCTTTGCGGCTACACACCCGGCCGAGTGGTGTTGGTGGGGGCGAGTCTATGGCCACTAGCAGGGGCTCTTCTGCTACCAGGGCAGGACCGATGTCGTTTCCTGCTTCCGCAGCATCTCCGGTGGCGGCCTCTTCCTCTGCAGGCTGGGGTTCGGGCAGCTGACTGCACCACTGCTCCTCGCTGACGGCGGTCGCGCGTTGGTACAGGCTCCGGAGCTGATGGCACAGCTCCTCCACTTCTGCTCCGAGAACCTCCTGGTTTGTACAGCCTGGTAGGGTCCTGCTCTGTTCCCATTGGCCGGGACAGCTGCGGGTTCTCTCCCCCTCTTCCAAGCGACCTCCGCTCGCCATGTTGCCAACCAGGTTCTGCCTCAAGGCGTTCAGTCAGTCCTGCCCTTCCTCTTCTGGAGGGCGGTTCCTTCTTCGTCCTCCACCATCCCAGACCAGGAGGCGGACCTTTCTGGTTGATGGGAATATCTCCCGGACATAGTAGTATCTGTGAGGGGCTGGCTCCACTTTCGCGCCGTTCTTCCAGGCTACGCCCACGATTACACGCCCCACTCCTCCGGCATGCCACATGATGCTGTAATGGCGGTGGTTTTGGTGGTAAATGGCAATACACAGTCTTTAAGCACAAACAGTTGAAATACGATTCAGGCACAGTCCTTAGGCGCACATGACCCGATTTTCAGGCTTAAGTAGATCCTGTTCGTGACGCCAAAGTTGGATGGCCCCCCCTTGTAGGGCAGTGGGGTACACGGTACCGGGTCCTTCGGTTCTCAGTGGGGATGTCACGGTGGCTCACCCGGTCCGTGGCCCTAGGGGACGTCCGTTATAAATGGGAAAAAGGTCTTTAAAGGGGAAATGTTTGTGACTAGGGTTGAGCGAAACGGGTCGGCCATTTTCAGAAGTCGCCGACTTTTGGAAAAGTCGGGTTTCATGAAACCCGACCCGACCCCTGTGTGGGGTCGGCCATGAGGTCGGCGATCTTCTGAATCTGGTATCGGAATTCCGATACCGAGTTCCGATATGTTTGCAATATCGGAAATCGGTATCGGAATCCATATTTAAGTGTAAAATAAAGAATTAAAATAAAAAATATTGCTATACTCACCCTCTGACGCGCCCTGGTACTAAGCGGCAGCCTTCCTTCCTTAGAATCAGCGCGTGAAGGGCCTTAGATGACGTCGCGGCTTGTGATTGGTCGCGCGACCGCCCATGTGACCGCTCGCGCGACGAATCACAAGCCGAGACGTCACCGAAGGTCCTTCAAGCGCTGATTCTTAGGAAGGAAGGCTGCCGGAAAGAAGCAGGGCGCGTCCGAGGGTGAGTATATACCTAATAGGAATATACTCACCCTCGGACGCGCCCTGCTTCTTTCCAGCAGCCTTCCTTCCTAAGAATCAGCGCTTGAAGGACCTTTGGTGACGTCGCAGCTTGTGATTGGTCGCGCGAGCGCTCACATGGGAGGTCGCGCGACCAATCACAAGCCGCGACGTCATCTAAGGTCTTTCACGCGCTGATTGTAAGGAAGGAAGGCTGCCGGTTAGTACCAGGGCGCGTCAGAGGGTGAGTATAGCAATATTTTTTATTTTAATTCTTTGTTTTACACTTAAATATGGATCCCAGGGCCTGAAGGAGAGTTTCCTCTCCTTCAGACCCTGGGAACCATTGGAAACCCAATGCGCTGCATTGGGTTTCGTGTTTCGGCCGACCCCGACCCCGACTTTTTTATAGGATCGGCCGATTTCACTTGACCCGACTTTTGAAAAAGTCGGGTTTCGTGAAACCCGACCCGATCCTATAAAAGTAAAAGTCGCTCAACCCTATTTGTGACACCACCTGTGGTATTCGGTCAGTGTGACCGACGCTGCTTAGGGGTCCGCTGGGGTGATGTTATGGCAACTAGGTGGTATACCTTCCCACAGGTGAAGTGTATCTCCAGGGCTTCCCAGAGTGTAAATGGTGAATGGTGGATGTTGTAAGGCGCAGTGAATAACGAGGACACAAGGTTCAGCGTCCACAGTCCAGAGCACCAGATCACAGGGTAGGCAGAGTCCGGCCAGTCTGAAGGCAAATCCAGAGTCCCCTTATCCAGGTGGAAATCAGTAGCCTTCCTCTAGCACCTGAGTGTTGTAGTCCCTCCCTTCTGAGCTTCTCGGTGAGGTCCTCACAACTGATGTTGGTGTTCTAGATGTTATGTCTCTCTTTCTCTCTGTCCCCCAGATGGTATGGATAGGACAAACCCGTATGACTGATGGCCTGAGGCTTTTTACAGGGACCCTACGACTCCCCAGCCCTCACAAGTTGCCACCGTGCCTCCTGGGTATAAGGTCGGGCAGCCAATGTGGAATTAACTGTCCTGCCAGTCTCTGAAGTAAAGCATAGAGATCCTTACCCCCTCGGTGTTCTTGCTACCGGCTTTCTGCACCTCAGAGGGAGGCAGCCTATTGCAGGGCAGAACTCCCTCTGGATTCCTCTCCTTGTGCTATGACTTTGTTTCTCACTCTCAGCAACGCAATTCCCTTCGTGTCCTTTCTTAGGATGCTGCCGCACGTGGGACAGGCGCATCTCCGTGAACCCTCGTTCTCCACAGACCTCAGTCTGCATCTGGCTCCCTCTCACTCCAGCCAGCTTCTCTCTGACTTCCTATCCAGACTTCCTATCCAGACTTCCTATCCAGACTACCAGTTTTACCTAATTGTGAGGAGTGCCCTAATAGATAGAAGCATGGCTCCCCCTGGCGGCCTGGAGTGTGAAGTGTGTTGTGTGGTTTGTGATACCTGGTAAGGTGATCTCCTTTATTGCCTTCAGACGTAACATCACTCCCTCTGGTGGAAGAACGACATTACTGCAACGACCAGGACCCTGGGGCGCTGCATCAGACATGACAAGAACATGAGCCAAGTCAATAACGGGAAAAACAGCATGTCCAAACAGGACACTAGCAGAACAAACTTACTAGGAATCAAAATTCGGGTAAGGAGTGGTGGAGGGAGATAACTGGAATGGGATAGGCAGGGGAACTTAATTTCTGCAGGACACAGCAGGGATGAATTCCTGTAGAGACCAGTCACGCCCCCCTTGAAGTCAAATGAAAAGCACTTTCATATGCAACAGTGCTGAGGAGTGCTGCAAAAGGCACAGCTCAGTAATCTGGCCTGGTGACCATAGTGAATAGAGCTAGGCTGAGGAGGCTTCTAAGATTTGGTATTTTTATCTACTTTTCTGAATTGTATGAAAATCTGATGCAGTTTTAGATAAAATGTATGCAGAAATGTGGCGAATTCTCAAAGATTCGCAAACCTTCTAGCACCGCTGTATATCAAGGCTGGGTACATCCCTCTTGACAAGCACATACTATACTACATTGAATGCACCTCAATACAATTGAACCACATTACTGTATACACAGTAATGAGCACATTTATGTAATAGATGGCTAGTACTACTCCTAACTCTATCCACTTTATGCTTATATCAGTATTGAATTCGGCAGGTAGACCTTGGAAGAGAAATATAGAGATATTGAAAGCCATATGTTGTCTTGGCCATTTGTTCACATAACATTTGATCACTAACAAAATGTACAGACTAAAATGCATTTTTGCTGTTTTCTAGCAAATTATTACAAAAAAAGTATGTATGTTTGCACTTGACAATGGTATTGTCGAGACCCTGGGTATACCGGGTGACCCCCTTACCTTGGATCACCCCCCTTTTCTCCGATACCTTCCCCCAAACTAGGGTCGAGCGAAACGGGTCGGCCATTTTCAGAAGTCGCCGACTTTTGGCAAAGTCGGGTTTCATGAAACCCGACCCCTGTGTGGGGTCGGCCATGAGGTCGGCGATCTTCTGAATCTGGTATCGGAATTCCGATACCGAGTTCCGATATGTTTGCAATATCGGAAATCGGTATCGGAATCCATATTTAAGTGTAAAATAAAGAATTAAAATAAAAAATATTGTTATACTCACCCTCTGACGCGCCCTGGTACTAAGCGGCAGCCTTCCTTCCTTAGAATCAGCACGTGAAAGACCTTAGATGACGTCGCAGCTTGTGATTGGTCGCGCGAGCGGTCACATGGGCGGTCGCGCGACCAATCACAAGCCGCGACGTCATCTAAGGTCTTTCACGCGAGAAAGAGAATCAGCAATGGCATTGTGAGCACCTGGCACGTGGGATGCCGTCACTTGCGCATTCAACGCTAAGCATGACAAAACCAACTGTCTCAACACGCGAACCCCCGTAGGCGATGACACAGAAAGCCCGTTGATAGCACAAATGACACCCATATTGTCACAATTAAAGCGCACCCACCTATTCCGGAAGTCTTTACGCCATAAATGGACCGCCACCAGGATGGGAAAAATCTCCCAACAATGCAATATTCCTGACCAGGCCGGCACCAATCCAAGCTTCAGGCCAATGTTCCGCACACCACTGCCCCCGAAAATATGCTCCAAAACCGGCATCCGTAAACAACTCCAGAGTGTCACTATCCATCACCTCGTCCATGATCAAAGAACGTCCGTTATAGTCCATCAAGAACCTATTCCAAACCACCAAATCCTCCCTCACCTCTGCCGACAATCTGATAAAATGATGAGGGGCACGCACTCCAGCCGTAGCACTCACTAACCTTCTGGAAAAAACTCTACCCATGGGCAAAACACGACACGCAAAATTGAGCTTCCCCAGCAGTGACTGCACCTCATGCAGAGACAACTTTTTTAAACGACAGGCCCTGGCCACTTCAGCCCGAAGACCCTCCACCTTCTCAATCGGCAAACGAAACTCCCACTGCACCGTGTCGATCACAATGCCCAAAAACGAAAGACACGTGTCTGGGCCTTCAGTCTTTCCCGGTGCCAACGGGACTCCAAAAAGATCAGCCACCCACTGAACCGCGCTCAACAACCTCTGGCAACGATCGGACCCAGCTGGGCCGACGCACAAAAAATCATCCAGGTAGTGTATAACAGAATCACAACCGGACACATCACGAACCACCCACTCCAAAAATGAACTAAACGATTCAAATAAAGCACAGGGCAAGGAACAACTCATCGGTAAACACCTGACCACGAAAACCCTCCCATTCCAAAAACAACCTAACAGCCTAACACTGGAGGGGTGAACCGGCAACAAACGAAAACCTGATTCAATGTCCGTTTTTGCCAACAGCGCCCCTTTCCCCGACTTGCGCACCCAAACCACCGCTTCATCAAAAGATACATATCCCACCGAGCAAAGCTCCGGTGCTATACCATCGTTGATGGACAACCCCCGTGGGTAGGACAAATGATGAATCAGACGAAATTTTCCTGGCTCTTTTTTGGGCACGACCCCAAGCGGTGACACAACTAAATCCGGCAATGGTGATACCTCAAACGGGCCCGCCATACGGCCCAACAACACCTCCTTTTCCAACTTTTCAGTGACCACTGCACTGTGCAACAAGGCAGAACACAAATTTTTAACCCCTTGTGGCACCTCAAAACTAGGAGCTGGTATCACGAAACCATCCTTAAAACCTGAAAATATTAATTCGGCCTTCTCCTTATCCGGGTATCTATTTAGATAAGGGGCCATCTTTTCCAGACTCACTGGAGTCGCCCCCTTGGGAATTACCAGCCCCTGACTTGGCTTACCTTTTTTAAAACATTTAGCGGCCCCATGCGAGGAGCCGCTACAATGGGAGCAGAGATGCTTAAATTTGCAGCTGGCCCCAAACTTGCATTGGCCCTCATTGAACTGCCAACACAATCCCGACTTCCGCTCTCCCGAATTACCCAACTGGGCCCCGGAACCTGAACCACCGGCCTGGTTAGCCTGACCCGAGGATCCGGATCCCCCATGAAAGGAATGCCCAAATTTGTACTGCGCCATGACCTTCAGCCATAAACCAATATCCTTCTGATCCCACCTTATAGCAGACCGGATAGCTTTCCGCTGCCGAAATTGCTCATCATACCTGAGCCATGCCTGCCCACCGTAAACCCGATAAGCCTCACCGATGGAATCCATATAACAGAACAACCCACCGGTGTTCTCCGGAGACTTTTAAGCAATTACACTAGCTAAAATCGCAAACGCCTGCAGCCAGTTTGAAAATGTTTGCGGTATCAGACGCCATCTCCGTTTCTCCTCATCCTCTTTCTTACTTTCTTCTTTTTTGCTCTTATCCAAATTAAACTTCTCTAGCGGAAGCAACGAGAAAATTTCAACATATTTTCTCTTTCACTTCCTTCTTAAGATGGGCCCCCAAAGGGCCTTCAAAACAAACGTAGACTTCCCCGTGAGCCCTATCATCAAGACGCACCCTGCATTCCTTTTCCTTTTCCGTCTGCACCGACACCGAAACAGGCGACACCTGCACTTGAGTTGTCGCCACAACACCAACCAGTGGCCCGCAAGGGGCTACCCAAGCAGCTAACTGCCTCTGCTCCACTAAACCCCTATCCAACCTAGACAACAACGCCTGTACGCTATGTAGCAACTCCTGTACCTCTGCCCCCCCCCCCGAAACGGCAGCACCATTCGCCACCTCCACCCCAGCCATACTACCCAGCGTACCACCAGCCACCGGTACGGAAACATTTTGCATAAATGGACTAGACATGGACATGTACTCACCAGGCTGCGAGGAGGCTGTGACCCCTCCAGCCGAACTGCCGGTCTCCAGACATCCCTGCTGCCCAACCTCCTGACTCGACACCTGCTGCAATCGCTGTGCCTCCTGCGAGTAATCCAATGCCGCCGCTGGGGAATGAGGTGTAATGCTGCCTCTGGACAATCCGGAGCCTCCGGCCGAGGCCCACTGTGCTCCAGCCACCCGAACAGGCACCGCTGCTGAGCCGCCACAATTGTCCAGCTGGGCCAGATAATGCCCAGCTCCCGGCAACAGAACCGGCGCGTCACTGGGCTGACACAGGCCGTCCGCCCCCCCCGCTGGCTCCGTCGCTGCTGTACTGCATAGGGACAGGCCGTGCGACAGGAGCATCGCCGCTGTGGCCCCCCGCACTGCTGCATCTCCCACGCTGCCCGGTGCGCGCTGGCTCCGCCCCCCTACTGGCGCGAGACTGAGGCCCAGTCACCGCCGAAGGGACCCGCCCGGCAATAGGATTCCTCCCAGGCCGGGGCCTGCTGGCACCGCTACTCACCAGCGCCCGGCCTGGAGGGTCCCAGGAGGGGCGCCTGCGGGGGCCCCTGGGAGCCATATCTGGGGACAATCTCTCTGGGGGCCTACATCTCTGGGCCGGCCGCTCCAGCGGGGACGCTACTGCCGCCGCTTGACTCCCGCCGATAATCGCCGCCACCTGCGCCTCCAGCCAGCCATCAGGGTGCGAAGCAGCCGCAGCCCTGAGGCTCTCCAAGACACGGTCCACCGCTGACATGGTAAGGGATGTCTGTTCCTGAGTCTTGAAGAGCGGGAACTGACAGGCTCCACCCCCACCTATCCCATATTACCCCCCATACCTAGGCCCTCCTCCCAATCACCGTAAAACCCACCTCCAACCCCTTGTCATGCTGGCCTCCGCTCAGGCCTTGCTGTGGGGGTTGGGCGGCCCTGCTCCAGCCATTACTTAAGCTATTATAAAAAAAAATATTTGGGGGGGTTACAAAATGTGCTCTATTATAGGAAATTAAATAAAAAAAGCATTATTTGCCTATATACTTAAATTCATATTACTTGAATGCTCCGCCAATCCAACATCGCTGGGGGGTGTCCAACATTACTAAAATGATGATGTCCTATTCAACAGCTACATGACTGCTGAGGTCAATCAGTGGTCAAAGTGGTGATGTGCCATACATGAAAATGTCCGTTACATTGCTACATGAAAGCCAATTAGTGGTCGTTTGCCTGTTCAGATATGCCTATGTATGTTGTATGCGCACAGAAAAATAGTTTATTCTATAATTCTGTGACGATAGTGTGTCATGTTATTAGCAGCACATCTCTTGCTTACATTGGCAAAGTGCTGCAGACAGAGTCGGACTGGCCCACCGGGATACCGGTGAAATGTCCGGTGGGCCCCGACCCAGGGAGGAGGAGAAGGAGGAGGAAAAAGATAGAAAAAAAAAAAAACAGACGCGGGCCCTTTAAGTCTTCGGGCGGCGCCGACCGCCGCCACGACCAGGGCCCCCACCCCAGTGCCATCGCTGGCATTGGGCCCCCCTTCTATACTCACCTCTCCTGGTTCCTGCGGCTACGCGGTAGCTGCAGCGTCTTCAGAGCCCTCTGACTCTGTGACGTCTCAGGGCAGAGAGGTTTCGATGACGTCATCACTGCGCGCTCAGCCTCTCTGTCCTGAGCGTTGCAGATCCGCGGAGAGACACTGAGCACCGGACCTGCGCTGGGAGCGGGAGAGGTGAGGATTTAACTTTTTTTCTTTATGTCTGTCTATGGTGGTAATATGCTGGAGACACTGGGGCCGGGGGCAGAATGCTGGAGACACTGGGGCAATGCTGGAGACACTGGGGCAGATTGCTGGAGACACTGGGGCAGATTGCTGGAGACACTGGGGAAGATTGCTGGAGACACTGGGGAAGATTGCTGGAGACACTGGGGCAGATTGCTGGAGACACTGGGGCAGATTGCTGGAGACACTGGGGCAGATTGCTGGAGACACTGGGGCAGATTGCTGGAGACACTGGGACAGATTGCTGGAGACACTGGAGCAGATTGCTGGAGACACTGGGGCAATGCTGGAGACACTGGGGCAGATTGCTGGAGACACTGGGGCAGATTGCTGGAGACACTGGGGCAATGCTGGTGACACTGGGGCAGATTGCTGGAGACACTGGGGCAATGCTGGAGACACTGGGGCAATGCTGGAGACACTGAGGCAATGCTGGACACACTGGGGCAGATTGCTGGAGACACTGGGGCAATGCTGGAGACACTGGGGCAATGCTGGAGACACTGGGGCAGATTGCTGGACACACTGGGGCAATGCTGGAGACACTGGGGCAGATTGCTGGAGACACTGGGGCAATGCTGGAGACAGTGGGGCAATGCTGGAGACACTGGGGCAATGCTGGAGACACTGGGGCAGATTGCTGGAGAAACTGGGGCAGATTGCTGGAGACACTGGGGCAATGCTGGAGACACTGGGGCAGATTGCTGGCGAAACTGGGGCAGATTGCTGGACACACTGGGGCAATGCTGGAAACACTGGGACAGATTGCTGGACACACTGGGGCAATGCTGGAGACACTGGGGCAGATTGCTGGAGACACTGGGGCAATGCTGGAGACACTGGGGCAATGCTGGAGACATTGGGACAGATTGCTGGAGACACTGGGGCAGACTGCTGGAGACACTGGGGCAATGCTGGAGACACTGGGGCAATGCTGGAGACACTGGGGCAATGCTGGAGACACTGGGGCAGAATGCTGGAGACACTGGGGCAATGCTGGAGACACTGGGGCAATGCTGGAGACACTGGGGCAGATTGCTGGACACACTGGGACAATGCTGGAGACACTGGGGCAATGCTGGACACACTGGGGCAGATTGCTGGACACACTGGGGCAGATTGCTGGACACACTGGGGCAGATTGCTGGACACACTGGGGCAATGCTGGAGACACTGGGACACTGTATGTTGTATGCGCACAGAAAAATAGTTTATTCTATAATTCTGTGACGATAGTGTATCATGTTATTAGCAGCACATCTCTTGCTTACATTGGCAAAGTGCTGCAGACAGGGTCGGACTGGCCCACCGGGATACCGGTGAAATGTCCGGTGGGCCCCGACCCAGGGAGGAGGAGAAGGAGGAGGAAAAAGAAAGAAAAAAAAAAAAAACAGACGCGGGCCCTTTAAGTCTTCGGGCGCCGCCGACCGCCGCCACGACCAGGGCCCCCCCCCGACCAGGGCCCCCACCCCGGTGCCATCGCTGGCATTGGGCCCCCCTTCTATACTCACCTCTCCTGGTTCCTGCGGCTGCGTGGTAGCTGCAGCGTCTTCAGCGCCCTCTGACTCTGCGACGTCTCAGGGCAGAGCGGTTTCGATGATGTCATCACTGCGCGCTCAGCCTCTCTGTCCTGAGCGTTGCAGAGCCGGAGAGACACTGAGCACCGGACCTGAGCTGGGAGCGGGAGAGGTGAGGATTTAACTTTTTTTTTTTTCTTTATGTCTGTCTATGGTGGTAATATGCTGGAGACACTGGGGCCGGGGGCAGAATGCTGGAGACACTGGGGCAATGCTGGAGACACTGGGGCAGATTGCTGGAGACACTGGGGCAGATTACTGGAGACACTGGGGAAGATTGCTGGAGACACTGGGGCAGATTGCTGGAGATACTGGGGCAGATTGCTGGAGACACTGGGGCAGATTGCTGGAGACACTGGGGCAGATTGCTGGAGACACTGGGGCAGATTGCTGGAGACACTGGGGCAGATTGCTGGAGACACTGGGACAGATTGCTGGAGACACTGGAGCAGATTGCTGGAGACACTGGGGCAATGCTGGAGACATTGGGGCAGATTGCTGGAGACACTGGGGCAGATTGCTGGAGACACTGGGACAGATTGCTGGAGACACTGGGGCAGATTGCTGGAGACATTGGGGCAGATTGCTGGAGACACTGGGGCAGATTGCTGGAGACACTGGGGCAATGCTGGAGACACTGGGGCAATGCTGGAGACACTGGGGCAGATTGCTGGAGACACTGGGGCAGATTGCTGGAGACACTGGGGCAATGCTGAAGACACTGGGGCAATGCTGGAGACACTGGGGCAGATTGCTGGACACACTGGGACAATGCTGGAGACACTGGGGCAATGCTGGACACACTGGGGCAGATTGCTGGACACACTGGGGCAGATTGCTGGACACACTGGGGCAGATTGCTGGACACACTGGGGCAATGCTGGAGACACTGGGGCAATACTGGACACTGGGGCAGATTGCTGGACACACTGGGGCAATGCTGGACACTGGGGCAGATTGCTGGACACACTGTGGACAATTGGACATACTGGGGAAGATTGCTGGACATACTGGGGTAGATTGCAGGACACACTGGGGCAGATTGCTGGACAACCTGGGGGAAATATGCTGGACACACTGGGGCAGATTGCTGGACACACTGGGGGTAATATGCTGGACACACTGGGGCAGATTGCTGGACAACCTGGAGGTAATATGTTGGACAACCTGGAGGTAATATGTTGGACAACCTGGGGGTAATATGCTGGACACACTGGGGCAGATTGCTGGACACACTGGGGCAGATTGCTGGACACACTGTCTGGGGGCAATGCTGGACACTCTGGGGCAATATGCTGGACATACTGGGGCAGATTGTTGAACACACTGTCTAGGGGCAAATCTGGACACACTGGGGCAATATGCTGGACATACTGGGCAGATTAATGGACACACTGTCTGGGGGCAATGCTGGACACTCTGGGGCAATATGCTGGACATACTGGGGCAGATTAATGGACACACTGTCTGGGGGAAATGCTGGACATACTGGGGCAGATTGCTGGACACACTGTCCGGGGGCAATGCTGGACACATTGGGGCAATATGCTTGACATACTGGGGAAGATTGCTGGACACACTGTCTGGGGGCAATACTGGACACACTGGGGCAGATTGCTGGACACTGGGGCAATATGCTGGACATACTGGGCAGATTGCTGGACACTGGGGCAATATGCTGGACATACTGGGGCAGATTAATGGACACTCTGTCTGGGGGAAATGCTGGCGCAGATTGCTGGACATACTTGGGGTAATATGCTGGACACACTGGGGCAGATTGCCGGACACACTGGGGCAGATTGCCGGACACACTGGGGCAGATTGCCGGACACACTGGGGCAGATTGCCGGACACACTGGGGCAGATTGCCGGAAACACTGGGGCAGAATGCTGGACACACTGGGGCAGAATGCTGGACACTCTGGGACAGAATGCTGGACACACTGTCCGGGGGCAATGCTGGATACACTGGGGCATTATGCTTGACATACTGGGGAAGATTGCTGGACACACTGTCTGGGGGCAATGCTGGACACACTGGGGCAGATTGCTGGACACTTGGGCAATATGCTGAACATATTGGGGCAGATTGCTGGACACACTAGGGGTAATATGCTGGACACACTGGGGGCAGGACTGGAGGCATGGGCAGAATGTAGATACGGGGCATGATTGGAGACACGGGGCAGAATGAACTACATGGGGTAGGATTGGATCATGGGGCAGGATGGATACGATGGACACAGATGGGGCAGGATGTGGAGATCATATGGGGTAGAATGGATACTCATGAGGGCAGGATGCGAGAACATATGGCTGGAGCCAGGAATGAGATAAACGGGGCCAGGGTGGAGGATATTATTACCATAGGGGCTAATTAAGGGATATTATTACTGCAGTGATATATTTATTTTATTTTTTGAGTATACTGTTTAAAAATGGGGGATGGTCCTGTTACTGTGCAGAGTGACACTATATCACCTTTTTTTCTTCATGTGGTGTAATGTAGAAGTTGGGAAAAATTAAGTAATATGTAATTATGATGGAATATAGGCTGAACTGGATGGACAAATGTCTTTTTTTCGGCCTTACTAACTATGTTACTATGTTCTGCAAGCGGAGCTTGAGATAACTGTGTTATTTCCTGCAGAGACGAGTCCTGGCTGGATGAAGTGATGGCGGTCTGTGCTGGATGAAAGATGAAGGACTTCACCTAGAGACGTCACCGGTGAGTCAGTGTTACCTATACACTGACACTATACACTGTATACTATATACAGAGCTCCTGTGTATAATCTCACCAGTGATCACTGTATTACCTCTACACAGACACTACATACCAAGTACAGATCTCCTGTGAATACTGGCACTTATGGTGATAGTATTGTGTGTGGTTTGTTTTTATTACTGATCAGTATTGTAGTATTCAGTCACTATGTGGTGGTAATATGTGGTCTGGAAATGGTGTTGTGGTATTTGTCCCTTGTATGTGCTATTTTGTCACCAAGTGGTGGTAATATGTGGTCTTGACATGGTGCAGTGGTATTTGTTCCTTGTATGTGATATTATTCGATCACTGTGGTTGTAATTTGTGGTCTGGTCATGGTGCGGTGGTATTTGTCCCTTGTATGTAGCATTATTCGGTCACTGTGGTGGTAATATATGATCTGTTCATGGTGTGGCAGTATTTGTCCCTTGTATGTAGTATTATTCGGTCACTATGTGGTCTGGTCATGGTGTGGTGGTATTTCTTCCTCTATGTGATATTATTGGTCTTGGTATAGTGGATTGTGTTGTGTATGGTGTCATTTGTTCTCTCTGATATTAATTAGGAGAAGATTCTTCATTTCCATTAGAGTTTTAATGCTTTGTACACAGCGGCAAAGATGCACTTACAGGGGGTTTCCTGTGGAAAAAAGTAATCACCTCTCCACAGGATAAGTGATAACGTATTGATTGGTGGAGGTCTGACTGCTTGGACCCATTCAGCAAAATGTGGAACTTTTTATCCCCATTAGACTGGAGTGGCATGTCTGACTAGATCACTGATCCATTCATTCACTCCGTGGCTGCACTTGTTTTTTTCTGGAAGTCCCAAAGAGAATGAATGGAGCTGCGGTCAGAAATCCCACCTGCCGCTGCATTTTAAAATAGTGATAAAAGTGTCCTGTCAGGGATAAAACTTCCCCATTCTTCCGATCGGTGCAGTTTCTAATGGTCGGATCTAAGCGATCACCTATCCTGTGGAGCCCATGGTTCAGTGATAACTTGTTTTAACCAAGAACCCCATTAATGTAAACTACCGTAATTATACATCCCAGTTATTGGGGCACACGGTAGATGTGCAGCAGCCGCTGGTGTTTTACAGCCGATGCTCCACTATAATGACAGATGTTTGCATATAGCTGTAGGGTGGGCCCCTAGAGTCCATTCCTCTGGTGGGCCCCAGACACCGCAGTCCGATGCTGGCTGCAGATAACGATATGTATGCCATTTGCTCATTCAGCGGGTGTTTGTTGGCATGTGTAGACATGCTTTGAACTATCATTCCCTAATTATTGACTATTGGCTCATTTAATTGTGACATTTTGTCCATTGATTGGCTGCAACAGTCAGGTGACCTCCTGATGAAGGAATGTCCTGACTGCAGGACTGGTGGGGCAACCGGAAAGGCATCACTGCAACAGGGAGAAACTCAACTGGCAAGTACTGTATATACTTGAGTACAAGTCGACCTGAGTATAAGCCGAGGCACCTAATTTTGCTACGAAAGACTGGGAAAAGTTATTGACGCGAGTATAAGCTGGGTATGCATTATGCCCTCATCCCTGTCCTGGTATGCATGGCTCCCCATCCCTGTCCTTGTATGCATGGCTCCCCATCCCCGTCCTGGTATGCATGTCTCCCTGTCCCTGTCTTTGTATGCATGGCTCCTTATCCCCATCCTTGTATGCATAGCTCCTTTTCCACTATCCTTGTATGCATGATTCCTATAAAAAAAATCACATCCTACTTACCTTCCCTGCGTGCCTGCGCTGCATCTTATTCTGGCACCAGCAGCTTTTCCGGCCAAGCAATCACGTGTCCCCGCTAATTAAAGTAATGGATATTCACTCCATGCCTATGGGAGTCGAGAGGGATGAACATTCATTACCTTAATGAGCGGGGGACATGTGATCGCTCGGCCAGAAGACTGGCACTGGAAGGAGATGCAGCGAGGGCACGCAGGGAAGGTAAGTAGCATTTGTGCTGGGAGTCGACAGCTGTGGATGTAATTGTGTGCGCTATAAGAGAAATGAATATTCACTGCCAGCGCAGTGAATATTCATTTCTCTTTAGCAGCAGGCACAGTTACAGCCACTGGCTCCTGCCTCTGTAACCCACTGCCCCACTGCTCTCCCTCCTCCACCATGTTTCTGGGACAATGACTCGTGTATAAGCTGAGGGGGCATTTTCAGCACAAAAAAAGTGCTGAAATACTTGGCTTATACACGAATATATGCGGTAATTGTTATTTCTTGAATTTTTGATACCTATCTTCGAAAACAATGACCTATTGCTTTAACCCCTTAACGTCCAATGATGGGCATAGCCTGTCATGGTAGGGTGTCAGTTCCTGCACCAAGATGGGCTATTCCATCATGCATTCAACTGTCACTGCGTGTAAACACACAGTGATAGTTCAGTGCCGAAAGCTGTCACAGAGGGGAAAATGTGATTTTTTTTTCTTGGCTCTGTTATAAACTTCTGCAAAGCACCTGGTGGTTCAAGATGCTCATCACACAGCTAGATAAGTTCGTTGAGGGGTCTACTTTCCAAAATGGTATCACTTGTGGGGAGCTTCCACTGTTTAGGCACATCAGGGACCCTCCAAAAGTGACATGCTGTCAGTTCTCAGTTCCAGCCAATTTTAGGTTCAAAATGGTGTTTTGTGTTCAAAAAGTCAAACCTTGCTCCTTCCCTTCCGGGTCCTGTCGTGCGCCCAAACAATCGTCTTCCTCCACACATTGGGTATCGGTGTACTCAGAAGAAATTGCACAACAATTTTTCAGGTCCATGTTCTCCTGCTACCTTTGTTAAAATAAAAAATGGGGCTAAAAGATGATATTTGTGGAAAAAATTAGATTTTTAATTTTCACGGCTCCACGTTATAAACTGATGTGAAGCATCTGGGGGTTCAAGGCGCTCACCAAACATCTAGATAAGTCCCTTGCGGGGTCTAGTTTCCAAAGGGAATTTTCATTGTTTAGGCACATCAGGGGCTCTCCAAACACAACATGGCGTCCGCTCTCGATTCCAGTCAATTTTACATTAAAAACATCAAACGGCGCTCCTTCCCAAACAGTGGTCTTTCTCCACATATGGGCTATCGGCATACTCAGGAAAAATTGTACAACAATATTTGAGGTCTATTTTCTCTTGCTACCTTTGATAAAATAAAAAAAATGGGGCTAAAAGATTATTTTTGCGGAAAAAAATTTATTTTTAATTCTCATGGCTCTACGTTATGAACTTATGTGAATCACCAGGGGGTTCAGGGTGCTTACCAAACATCTAGAGAAGTCCCTTGAGGGTTCATTTTCTCCTGATAGCCTTGAGAAAATAAAAAAATTGGGTCCAAAGTAAATTTTTTGTGAAAAAAGTAAGATGTTAATTTTTTCCTTCCACATTGCTTCAGTTCTTGTGAAGTTCCCGAAGGGTTAATAAACTTACCAAAAGAAAATAGGGTGATGCCGCGCTTAGGGGTTAAATGCTAGGTGATGCTGGATGGCGCATAGCCGGTGACTGAGTCCTACAAGTGCGAAAAATGGAAATTTAAGTATATACCCTTAGCAGGGAGTAGATAAATCCTTAGTAGAATGCGAAAAAAGGCGTACATCTACTATATAAAGCTGAATGTGTGTATGTGTGTGTGTGTGTATGTGTGTGTGTGTGTATGTCCGGGATTGGCATCTGCACCATCGCAGCTACAGCCACAAAATTTTGCACAGTCACACGTCTGGTCCCCGAGAGCGTCATAGGCTAAATTGTGAGGCGAAATTTTAACCCCGCGCGTTCCAATTCACCAAACAATTTTGCCCCTATCTACATAATGGGGAAAAAAGTGAAAGGAAAAGTGTTGGAAGCGTCGCAGCTACAGCAACAAAATTTTGCACAGTCACACGTCTGGACCCTGAGAGCGTCATAGGCTACGTTGTGAGGTGAAATTTTAACCCCACGCTTTCCAATTCACCAAACAATTTTGCCCCTATCTACATAATGGGGAAAAAAGTGAAAGGAAAAGTGTTGGAGGCGTCGCAGCTACAGAAACAAAATTTTGCACAGTCACACGTCTGGACCCTGAGAGCGTCATAGGCTATGTTGTGAGGTGAAATTTTAACTCCGCGCTTTCCAATTCACCAAACTATTTTTCCCCTATCTACATAATGGGGAAAAGTGAAAGGAAAAGTGTTGGAGGCAAATTGACAGCTGCCAGATGTGAACAAGGGGGACTTAAAGAGTGAGAGCGATGGCGCCAAAGAGTATATACCGTACAGTTGCTAAGGTGGGACCCCGACATGAGATACTCACCACACACGGGGATATGAACACACACACAAAATGCGCCACACACTACCATGTGCTTGAACACATATACCACCCTCAGCACACATTTCACCACACATACACCAACCTCACCACATAAAAGTCGAAACACAAAAGTCGCCGCTCAAAACTCGACACGCGCAAAACTCGCCACATGCAAAAAATAGGCTCATGCAAAACTCGCCACAAGTGCAAAACTCACCTCATGGAAAACTCGCCACACGCAAAACTTGCACATGCGCAAAAATTGCCACATGCACAAAATTTGCAACACATGCAAAAGTTGCCTCACACAAAACTTGCACATACTCAAAAGGCACCAGACATAAAACTCACCACGCGCAAAACTCGCCATGCGCAAAACTTGCTGCACACAACTTGCTACACTAACCTGTCACATGCAACTCGACACACCAAAAGTCGCTACATGCATGTCGCCACACACAACTCAACACACACAACTTGACAAACGAAACTCGCCCTAAAACACACACAAGTCTGGTATTAGCCTTCAAAAATAAAAATCTGATTAATAAGCAGACAAACTACAAGAGCAACAAATGTACCATATTGGAAATACGGCAGCTGTCAGTCACATGACCTGTCTATTATGTGTATGTGTGAGCTAATATATACTGCCAGGGGGAGGGCTTCCTGTTGGCTGGGGATTTATCAGGCTGCCAATTTATCTTACAAATACTGAGGTAAAAATACTGAGCAAATAACGTGTTAACGAGGTCTAATACAGGAGATCACACAGGTATATACTATATACAGGAGAGATGACACACAGGTGTATACTATATAAAGGAGGAGATGACATACAGGTACATACTATATACAGGAGGAGATGACATACAGGTATATACTATATACAGGAGGAGATGACACACAGGTATATACTATATACAGGAGCAGATTACCTACAGGTATATACTATATACAGGAGGAGATGACATACAGGTATATGCTATATATAGAAGATGACATACAGGTATATACTATATACAGGAGGAGATGACACACAGATATATACTATATACAGGGGAGATGACACACAGGTATATACTATATACAGGAGGAGATGACATACAGGTATATACTATATATAGAAGGAGATGACATACAGGTATATACAATATATAGGAGGAGATGACATACAGGTATATACTATATACAGGAAGAGATGACATACAGGTATATACTATACATAGGAGGAGATGACATACAGGTATATACTATATACAGGGGAGATGACATACAGGTATATACTATATACAGGAGATGACATACAGGTGTATACTATATATAAGGGAGATGACAAACATGTATATACTGAGGTGAAAATGAGAGGTGTGAGGTGAAAATGAAAAGGTGTGAGTGCAAAATGAGAGGAGTGAGGGAAAATAGTGTAGTGATCGGAAAATGACAGATGTGAGGTCGAAATGACAAGTGTTAGGCGGGAATGAGAGGAGTGAGGGAGAAAATGAGAGGTGTTGGGGAGAAAATGAGAGATGTGAGGGGGAAAATGAGAGGCGTGATGGGAAAATAAGAGAAGTGACGTGCTATCACTAACCACAGATATTTACTATGCCCAGGCAACGCCGGGCTCTTCAGCTAGTATATATATAAACATAGACACTGTGCTGCGGGACGGTGCTTACCCTGCTATTGGTGCGCCTGTAATCCCGATGTGACAGCTCGCAATGCTGTAGGAGGATGTATCCAATCAGCGTAGGAATATGCGGGGGAAAAAGGAAGAAGAAACCCGATCCGGAGTCCGTTTCTTGCTGTTGCGGAGTGGTGTGCGGGGAGAAGGGAGCAGGAGGGTATGTGGCAGCTGACGCGATACCTAGGGAGCCCCGGCCGAAGGCGTCCCTGGTAACCGCGGGGAAAAGATGGCTGGTGGCGCCTGCTCGTGCGTGCCTGAACTGTGACGTCACAAGAGGTACGGAGCGGCGTTGGGGCCAAAAAGGAATGACTAAACCAACGCGTTTCGAAGGCAAACGGCCTTCTTCATCAGGGTTAATGCATATCATCCCATCTCCTCCCTTTATATGCTTCGACTGCCACTAGCCCGCCCACATCCCGCCTCTACACATAACTAGTTTGGGTATGCTGCAGGGAATCTGTATTGCCGCAGCTATCCTTGCACTGCGGACCAAGTTTTCATGTTTATTTTATCAGGGGCAATCCTGGTTCGAACTTATCCTATTAACCCTCTGCTGTCCCACATTAACTATGAATGTATACAGTGGGGCAAAAAAGTATTTAGTCAGTCAGCAATAGTGCAAGTTCCACCACTTAAAAAGATGAGAGGCGTCTGTAATTTACATCATAGGTAGACCTCAACTATGGGAGACAAACTGAGAAAAAAAAATCCAGAAAATCACATTGTCTGTTTTTTTAACAATTTGTTTGCATATTATGGTGGAAAATAAGTATTTGGTCAGAAACAAACAATCAAGATTTCTGGCTCTCACAGACCTGTAACTTCTTCTTTAAGAGTCTCCTCTTTCCTCCACTCATTACCTGTAGTAATGGCACCTGTTTAAACTTGTTATCAGTATAAAAAGACACCTGTGCACACCCTCAAACAGTCTGACTCCAAACTCCACTATGGTGAAGACCAAAGAGCTGTCAAAGGACACCAGAAACAAAATTGTAGCCCTGCACCAGGCTGGGAAGACTGAATCTGCAATAGCCAACCAGCTTGGAGTGAAGAAATCAACAGTGGGAGCAATAATTAGAAAATGGAAGACATACAAGACCACTGATAATCTCCCTCGATCTGGAGCTCCACGCAAAATCCCACCCCGTGGGGTCAGAATGATCACAAGAACGGTGAGCAAAAATCCCAGAACCACGCGGGGGGACCTAGTGAATGAACTGCAGAGAGCTGGGACCAATGTAACAAGGCCTACCATAAGTAACACACTACGCCACCATGGACTCAGATCCTGCAGTGCCAGACGTGTCCCACTGCTTAAGCCAGTACATGTCCGGGCCCGTCTGAAGTATGCTAGAGAGCATTTGGATGATCCAGAGGAGTTTTGGGAGAATGTCCTATGGTCTGATGAAACCAAACTGGAACTGTTTGGTAGAAACACAACTTGTCGTGTTTGGAGGAAAAAGAATACTGAGTTGCATCCATCAAACACCATACCTACTGTAAAGCATGGTGGTGGAAACATCATGCTTTGGGGCTGTTTCTCTGCAAAGGGGCCAGGACGACTGATCCGGGTACAAGAAACAATGAATGGGGCCATGTATCGTCAGTGCAAACCTCCTTCCATCAGCAAGGGCATTGAAGATGAAACGTGGCTGGGTCTTTCAACATGACAATGATCCAAAGCACACCGCCAAGGCAACGAAGAAGTGGCTTTGTAAGAAGCATTTCAAGGTCCTGGAGTGGCCTAGCCAGTCTCCAGATCTCAACCCTATAGAAAACCTTTGGAGGGAGTTGAAAGTCCGTGTTGCAAAGCGAAAAGGCAAAAACATCACTGCTCTAGAGGAGATCTGCATGGAGGAATGGGCCAACATACCAACAACAGTGTGTGGCAACCTTGTGAAGACTTACAGAAAACGTTTGACCTGTCATTGCCAACAAAGGATATATTACAAAGTATTGAGATGAAATTTTGTTTCTGACCAAATACTTATTTTCCACCATAATATGCAAATAAATTGTTAAAAAAACAGACAATGTGATTTTCTGGCTTTTTTTTTCTCAGTTTGTCTCCCATAGTTGAGGTCTACCTATGATGTAAATTACAGACGCCTCTCATCTTTTTAAGTGGTGGAACTTGCACTATTGCTGACTGACTAAATACTTTTTTGCCCCACTGTATATAAAATTAAATTCTTTATTAGAAATAATCAATTAAAACCTATATGTTTATCACTATACATCCCTCATGATGAGTGGATTATTTTGCTCATAGGTCCCCTAGTGTTTTAAAAACTAAATGAACCTGCTTGTACATATAAAAAAACTTATTTTATGTCTGGAGTCATAAGGTTATCATGCCACTACAAATATAATTGTGAAGGGTAAAAAATGTATTGATATATAAATAGAAACTGTATGTGTGCAGACATAAAAACTAAAAAATAAATAAATATTTGAGGACTAAAATATTTAAAATCCTGAATCAGTGGAGGTACCCACCATAGGGACGTGACCCTATCCTTGTACCTCCTAGTGAAACTGCCCATTCGGGAACCGCGGACAGTGTCTATATCTACATAAAACTGAGGTTAAAAACCAAGGTTACACCCTGCCCCCCCATGCATGTTTTGTATGTGAAACCCCATTGATGGGGGTGGGAGAGAAGAGGGGAGGGGGGGGGGGGTTGGGAAAAAGATAAGGGGAGAGAATATGTATCTTGTATATAAAAAATGGAAAAGGAAAAAAGATCAGGGGAGAGACTACGTATACGAAGGGGAGAGACTACGTATACGAAGAGGAAAAAAAGGGAGGAGAAATTCATGAAGATGGATTTTAAGCACTATGTGAGTAGAAAGAGCCCTATTGCTATTAAAACGGGCAAGGTTATGGCTCCCAATGGTTTATGTCCTAGTTGACCTCCCCCCAATTTTTTTTTTTAAATATATATATATTCAGTTAAAGCTACCTATGATCGTGATGCCCAACCCCCACTCATAGGGCATACAGTTCCAATTCCTGGTTAAGACCTTTCGGAGATAGGCTATCCAACAGAAATATCCACTGCGACTCAATTCTGGACATCTGTTTGAGGAAGTCCCCGTTCCTTGGATTTGGTTTGATTTTCTGAATACCACAGAAGTCTACGTCTTTTATCTTCCTCCCATGTTTTTCCACAAAATGTTGCGACAAGGGGTGTCCCATATATCCCTTTTGAATGTTGGTTAAATGTTCTTTAATCCGTATCCTGAGTTCTCTCTTGGTCCAACCAACATATAGTTTCTTGCATGGGCATAGGATGATGTAGATAACCCCCATAGAAAAACAGGAAATTTTATTTTTAATACTAAAAGTCTTCATATTGCTAGAATCCTTAAATTCTACCTGGCAGGTTTTTTTAAAAGTTGTATGAACCATCCCAGATCATCATCACATCATCTATGAATCTTCGCCATAGTATTAAACCTTCATGTAATCGTCCGTTTTTGTATATATGGGATTCTTCCCACTTGGCCACGTATATGTTAGCAAAACTGGGCGCAAACCGCATGCCCATCGCGGTTCCCCATGTTTGTAGGAAGAACTTATCCTCATACATGAAATAGTTGTGTTTTGTAATGAAGGTAATCCCATCTTGAATGAACTGGACCTGATCATCTTGGTATATCCATAGTTTTTGGAGGAAGATACCCGCCGCTTGACATCCTTTTTCCTGGTTAATCACAGTGTATAGCGACTTGATGTCCAGAGTTGCTAGAAGATACTGTGGTTTCCAATCAACGGTACTTAGAACTTGTAGGACGTGACCTGTGTCCTTCAGATACGCTGGAATGAGTGGCATGTACTTTTGTAGATGAGTATCCACATACCGGGATAGGTTCGCTGTGAGGCTATCTATCCCGGAAATAATTGGTCTTCCTGGTGGATTTGTTTTACTCTTGTATAACTTCGGATAGGTAAAACACTGCTATGCTGGGGTTCTCCTTGTATATAAACTGATATTCTTTTCTACTCAGGATACCCAGAGATTTGCCCCTCATGCATAGAATCCTAAGTTTGCTCACATAATGTGAGGTGGGATCTCTGTTATGATCCGGTGACCTTGGAGCAGCATGAAAACTTTCACTGGAGTAGGTGGTAACTATACTGACCGCAAATCCTGATCTTCACACCGCAACTAGAAGTAGCCATGGGGTGTACCTAACAAGCCCTAGACACCTCGTCACAGCCGGAGGACTAAATACCCCTAAAGATGGAAATAGGAATACTACCTTGCCTCAGAGCAGAACCCCAAAGGATAGGCAGCCCCCCACAATTATTGGCTGTGAGTAGGAGAGGAAAGACACACACAGTCAGAAAACAGGATTTAGCACAAGAGGCCACTCTAGCTAAAATAGGAAAGGATAGGACAGAGTTCTGTGCGGTCAGTATTAAAACCCTTCCAAAAATATCCACAGCAGATTCTACAAAAAATTCCTCCATCTAACTAAAGACGTGGAACGTATATCTGCAACTCCAGAGACTACCAAACTAAGAGCAGGAATACAATAAAAAAAACAAGCACACAGCTTGTGTGCCATAGAAAAAGAAACAGACACTTATCTTTGCTGAATTGGCAGCTAAGCAGGAGAAGCCAGACAGAGATCCAACACTTCCCAAGAAACATTGACAACTGGCAAGGACTAATGAGTCCTGCAAACCAAAATACCCTAGTCAGAATTGCAATCAGCAGATACACCTGTCCAGGACTGCAGCCCAGAGACAACTGCATTACCACCTACAACCACCGGAGGGAGCCCAAAAGCAAAATTCACAACAGATCTCCTATTAGCTTCTTGTACGTTGCCCCATCACTCAGAAGTCTTTCAGCTTCTTCTTGGTACATTGTGCGATTGAGAACCACGATGGCCCCCCCCCCCCCCCCCCCTTTGCTGGACGAACAATAATATCATTGTTTGTCTGTAGCTTTTTCAAAGATTCTCTCTCTTGCCGCTTCAAGTTATGGGAGACATATGTGGACCTTTGTTTTTTCTGATATAGTTTTCTAATATTCGCTGTTACCAACATGTCAAAAGTATGAAATGCATTAGAGTATTCCTGTACTGGATTAAACGCGGAGGGATTGGATAGTGAGGTGTGGACATATTTAGATGTTTCCTGGGTATTATTCCTAATTATCGTTTGTTCTTTTTTTATAAAGTATTTCTTCAACGCTAAGTTCCGTAGATACTTCTTCATGCTGACATACAAGTTAAATGGTTTTGCTGTGATAATGGGGGCAAATTTCAATCCTCTTTGTACTAGGGCAACTTCGCTGTTCGTCAACTGATGTGTACTTAAGTTGTGAATTTCTTGGGCGTCTTTAGGTGTACTTATTTTCTTTTTGGCGAGTTGCCTTCCCCTCTTACCTCTTTTGGTTTTCTGTTTCCTACCCGGAAAAAATCCAGGTTCACGGACGAGTATGTAGTTGGATTGTTGCTTTTTTTCTTCTGTATTGGGCCTGAGGTTTTCTTATTGTTGTTACTGGTTAAATTTATATTGGTCACGGTACGACCTATATTACTACCAGGTTTCCTTGCATCAGATGTTGGATTCCTAGCTGGGAGGAAACCCTTTTTATTTTTCTGGGTCTCCCTATTACCCAGATTTATATATATTACCCAGATTTTACACAATTGCGTAAAGATATCCATGATTTGGTTATTCGTTTTTTTCAAATTGAGCACTCGTTTATCAATGATAAACTGTAATGCTTTGAAGGAAAAGTCCTCAAACATATTTTCCCATTCTTGTTTGGTAGTATGGTCTCCAAAATCCCCTGTGAGGGTCTTGTGGATTATTAAACCTGAATATCTGACACAACAATTTGTGGAAAAAGGGTATTCCCTAACTGCACTGGAGATAGCTAGAAATGAAGTGAGGGGTATATCGAGAGATTCATTGATATACGGGACAAAATCTAAAGTGGTGGAGACCATTAATATTCCAGAGCAAATAAAAACCCTACCGATTATAACACAGTTTCATGCAGGCTATAGAAAATTTCAAGGCATCATACGCAAGCATTGGTCGATCTTGTCAACAGATAAGGTGATAGGAGAATTTTTACCACCTAACCCCAAGTTTGTCTTCAGGAAGGCCCAAACCTTGGCCCTTAGTAAATCTACATATAACACCAAAATTTCCTCAAATTCAAATATGGGGTTTACACCATGTGGCAAGTGTTTCGGTTGTATAAATACAACTTTTAAAAAAAACCTGCCAGGTAGAATTTAAGGATACTAGCAATATGAAGACTTTTAGTATTAAAAATAAAATTTACTGTTTTTCTATGGGGGGGGTTATCTACATCATCCTATGCCCATGCAAGAAACTATATGTTGGTCGGACCAAGAGGGAACTCAGGATACGGATTAAAGAACATTTAACCAACATTCAAAAGAGATATATGGGAGGAAGATAAAAGACATACACTTCTGTGGGATTCAGAAAATCCAACCAAATCCATCAGAGTCAGGTTCACACGCCGAAGGCAAAACTATAGCTGACACCATTAGCAGGATGCATAGGAGCTAAATAGCAAACCTGAACCCAGAATGAGGCAGAGCAAAGTTAACCCTTGACATGATCTGCCCAGAAAAAGGGCAGACAGAATTAAACCCTGGAACGGATCATGACAGAAAAATTTGAAAATTTTGAAATTTTCCAAATTTTTGGTAATTTATATTTTTTTCCACAATTAAACGCAAGTAATTTCGAAAAAATTTTACCACTACAATATTTCACAAAAAAAAATTATCAGAATCAGTGGGAATTGTTGAAAGCGTTCCAGAGTTATAACCTAACCACATAAAATGACTTGGT
Source organism: Ranitomeya imitator (assembly GCF_032444005.1). Lineage (NCBI taxonomy): Eukaryota > Metazoa > Chordata > Amphibia > Anura > Dendrobatidae > Ranitomeya > Ranitomeya imitator. The sequence continues at coordinate 511,130,981 of NC_091285.1, read as the reverse complement.
CCTTAAGGGATTAATCAGGTTTTAGTGCTGAATGTATTTGAAAAAATATAAATTAACAATATGTTTTTTCTTCATAAAAAATAAAAACAAAATTAGAAATCTTGCAATTTTTACAGTGGCCACTGAGGCTTTTTTAGACTCATACTTCCACTCTTTTACAGAGTTTTCAGCAGTTTCTATATCATCAGAGGCAGAAGACACCTTGATAACACAGGATCAACCAATCACAATAGGTCATGTAACAGCAGATCCTGCTACGCCTCCCTTCACAATGACCCTTTCACCCACTCATTAGACACATCGATGTAAAAGATAAGGGTCGGGATTTGATTATTGTGGCTTTGTATATGTGAGTTAGTGCTTGAAAGATAGGAAACTACAGTCTAAAAAATCCACAGTGGCCATTGTAAAAATTGCCAGAGTTCTATTTTTTATCATTAATACTGATTGTAATGTGCAAAAAATAAAATAAAATTGAAGAAATACATGTAACAAAAACCTACCGTATATACTCGAGTATAAGCCGACCCGAGTATAAGCCGAGACCCCTAATTTTGCCACAAAAAACTGGAAAAACTTAATGACTCGAGTATAAGCCTAGGGTGGAAAATGCAGCAGCTACTGGTAAATGTCAAAAATAAAAATGGATACCAATAAAAGTAAAATTAATGGAGACATTAGTAGGTTAAGTGATTTTGAATATCCATATTGAATCAGGAGCCCCATATAATGCTCCATACAATTCATGATGGGCCCCATAAGATGCTCCATATTAAAATATGCCCCATATAATGCTGCACAAATGCTGATTATGGCTCCATAAGATGCTCCATACAGACATTTGCCCCATATAATGCCGCACAAATGCTGATTATGGCCCTATAAGATGCTCCATACAGACATTTTCCCCATATAATGCTGCACAAATGCTGATTATGGCCCCATAAGATGCTCCATAGACACATTTGCCCCATATAATGCTGCAGAATTGCTGATTATGGCCCCATAAGATGCTCCATACAGACATTTGCCCCATATAATGCTGCACAAATGCTGATTATGGCCCCATAAGATGCTCCATACAGACATTTGCCCCATATAATGCTGCACAAATGCTGATTATGGCCCCATAAGATGCTCCATAAATACATTTGCCCCATATAATGCTGCACAAATGCTTATTATGGCCCCATAAGATGCTCCATACAGACATTTGCCCCATATGATGCTGCACAAATGCTGATTATGGCCCCATAAGATGCTCCATACAGACATTTGCCGCATATAATGCTGCACAAATGCTGATTATGGCCCCATAACATGCTCCATACAGACATTTGCCCCCATATAATGCTGCACAAATGCTGATTATGGCCCCATAAGATGCTCCATAGACACATTTGCCCCATATAATGCTGCACAATTGCTGATTATGGCCCCATAAGATGCTCCATACAGACATTTGCCCCCATATAATGCTGCACAAATGCTGATTATGGCCCCATAACATGCTCCATACAGACATTTGCCCCCATATAATGCTGCACAAATGCTGATTATGGCCCATAAGATGCTCCATAGAGATATTTGCCCCATATAATGCTGCACATGGCCCCATAAGATGCTCCATAGAAATATTTGCCCCACGTAACACTGCACATGGTCCCATAAGATGGTCCATAGAGATATTTGCCCCATATAAAGCTGCACAAATTCTGATTATGGCCCCATAAGATGCTCCATAGAGATATTTGCCCCATATGCTGTTGCTGCAATTTAAAAAAAAATCACATACTCACCTCTCGACGCTCAGGCCCCCGGCACTTGCTATATTCACCTGTCCTCCGTTCCACTGCCGAGCGTCGCTGTGTCTTCCGCGTCCTCCGCACTGACGCTCAGGCACAGGGCGCGCACTATACACGTCATCGTGCCCTCTGACCTGAGCGTCACTGCAGAGGACGCAGAAGACACAGCGGCGCCAACGGTGGAATGAGGGACAGGTGAATATAGCGCACTGCCCCTCGTCATACTCACCTGCTCCTGGCGCAGTCCCTGGACGTCCCTGGTTCTCCGGGCGCCGTCAGCTTCTTCCTGTATTGAGCGGTTACATGGTATCGCTCATTACAGTAATGAATATGCAGCTCCACCCCTATGAGAGTGGAGTGGGGTCCATATTCATTACTGTAATGAGCGGTACTATGTGACCGCTCAATACAGGAAGAAGCTGTCAGCGCCCAGAGAACCAGGGACCGCTCCATGAGCATGTGAGTATGATTAGACAGCTGCCGCTCCCCCTCCCCTGCCGACCCCTGGGAATGACTCGAGTATAAGCCGAGAGGGGCAATTTCAGCCTAAAAAAATGGGCTGAAAATCTCGGCTTATACTCAAGTATATAGGGTAATTTAAACAATATATTTTTTATTGCAGATTTACCAGTTTTCTATGAAAAGTAATTTTACTGCATTAAAGTCAATGATTAGAAATGTACACTGTAACTGACTGACATGTACTTAGTTAAAAAAGGTTTATTGTCCTAAAGGCTGATCACCCTTAACCTATCTAATGTCATTTAATATATGATGGAACATGAGGGTAAAGGTACATTTACCTTTTCTGAGCAGTTGAATGTAACTTTTGAATGACCTTTACCGATGAGAGATTTCAACTTGTAATTTTCACCATAATTATCGATTGTGCAGAATGCATCAACCGGTTGTAGCATGTGAGTGGAAACTTATGAATTCTCATGTGAAACCTTGACAAATTTCTGGGTTAGTGACAGGTAAAAATATTCCCATTTATTGTCATCCCATCTTGTTAAGTATTGCAATTAACACTATTTTGCTCAAAAAAGTGTAAAAACCATCCCAACCCAACAAGGTGTACCCAATCAGGATGGTGCCTAACTCTAGTAGTTCACCTCACATATGTGCCAGCAGACCTCAAAATAAATTGGGGCAGAGCAGGACCCAGATCTGACTATAAATTTTTTAATCAAAATGTTGTCAAGTAATTACCCAATGTTATATACAGATGATTCTCACAAAATTAGAATATCATCAAAAAGATAATTTATTTCAGTTCTTCAATACAAAAAGTGAAACTCATATATTATATGCAATTAGGGTGGTTTCACATTTGCGTTTTTTTTGCGGCAAAAAATGCAAAAAAACGCATGCGTTTTTTCCCCCTATATTTAACATTAAAAACGCATGCGTTTCTTTGTATGCGTTTTGACGCGTTTTTGCAATGCATGCGTTTTTTTTCTGCATGTGTTGTGTTGCAGAAATGCAACATGTAGTATTTTTAGCGGCGTTTTTTTGCCGCGAAAAAACGCATGCGTTTTTTTGCGGCAAAAAAATGCATTGCTGTCTATGTAAACGCATGCGTTTTTAACCACATGCGTTTGCATGCGTTAAAAACGCATGCATTTTTTAAAAAAACACCATAAAAACACACTGATAAACCACCCCACACCATAAAATTGATAAAGGGATCCTACCCCTAACCCTAACCCTAACCCTACCCCTAACCCTAACCCTACCCCTAACCCTACCCCTAACCCCAACCCTAATCCCTTTAAGGGTAGGGTTAGGGGTAGGGTTAGTGGTAGGGGTAGGGTTAGGGGTAGGGGTAGGGTTAGGGTTAGGATCCCTTTAGGGTTAGGGTTAGGGGTAGGGTTAGGGTTAGGATCCCTTTAGGGATAGGGTTAGGATCCCTACCCCTAACCCTAACCCTAGCTCTTTCTGTTTATAGTGGGTTTTTTACTTTATTTTGATGATTGGCAGCTGTCACACATTTATCTGCATGCGTTTAAAAAACGCAAACGCATGAAAAAACGCATGTAAATGCGTCAAAACGCTGCGTTTTTTTCACCACATGCAAAAACGCATGCGTCAAAAAAACGCAGCGTTTGCATGTGTTTACATGCGTTTTTTCACCATGCGTTTTTTTAAAAAACGCATGCGTTTTGAAACGCAAGTGTGAAACCAGCCTTAGTGATGAGTGATTGTACTTTTTACTCGGGTTTTCCCGAGCATGCTCGGGTGACCCCCGAGTATTTGTTAGTGTTCGGAGATTTTGTTTTCATCACGGCAGCTGAATGATTTACAGCTATTAGTCAGGCTGAGTACATGTGGGGGTTGCCTGGTTGCTAGGTAATCCCCACATGTAATCAAGCTGGCTAATAGCTGTAAATCTTGCTGCTGAGGCGATGAAAACTTAATCTCCGAGCAGTCATAAATACTCGGAGGACACCTGGGTGTGCTCGGGAAAACCCGAGCAACGAGTACACTCGCTCATCACTATATGAAATCATTACAAACAGAGTGACCTATTTCAAGTGTTTATTTCTGTCAATGTTGATGATTATGGCTTGTAGGCAATGAAAACCCAAAAGTTATTATTTAAGTAAATTAGAATAATTAACAAAAAACACCTGCAAAAGTTTCCTAAGCTTTTAGAAAAGGTCCTTCATTCTGTTTCAGTAGGCTCCACAATCATGGAGAAGACTACTGACTTGACAGAAGTCCAGAAGACAGTTATTGACACACTCCACAAGGAGGTTAAGCCACAAAAGGTAATTACTAAAGAAGCTGGCTGTTCTCAGAGTGCTGTATCTAAGAATATTAATAGTAAGTTGAGTGGAAGGAAAAAGTGTGGTTGAAAAAGGTGCACAAGCAACTGGGATAACTGCAGACTTGAAAGGATTGTGAAGGAAAGTCTATTCAAAAATTTGGGGGTGATTCTCAAGGAGTGGACTGCTGATGGAGACATTGCTTCAAGAGCCAACACACAGACGTATCCAGAACATGGGCTACAAGTGTCGCATTCATTGTCTCAAGCCACTCATGACCAATAGACAATGTCAGAAGGGTCTTCCCTGAGCCAAGAAGAAAAAGAAACGGACTGTTGCTCAGTGGTCAAAGGTTTTGTTTTCAGATGAAAGTAAAATTTGCTTTTCATTTGGAAATCAAGGTACCAGAGTCTAGAGGAAGAGTGGAGAAGCACACAATCTAAGCTGCTTGAGGTCTAGTGTGAAGTTTCCACAACCAGTGATGGTTTGGGAGCCATGTTATCTTCTGGTGTAGGTCCTCAGTGTTTTATCAAGACCAAAGTCAACGTAGCCATCTACCAGGAAATTTTAAAGCACTTCATGCTTCCCTCTGACTACAAGCATTTTGGAGATGGAAATTTCATTCTCCAGCAGGACTTGGCACCTATCCATACTGCCAAAAGTACCAACACCATGTTTAAAAACAACAGTATTACTGTGCTTGGCCAGCAAACTTGCCTGACGTTAACCTTGTCAAGACGAACATGAGAGACACCAGACCCAACAATACAGACGAGCTGAAAGCTACCTGGGCTTTCATAACACCTCAGCAGTGCCAGAGGCTGATAGCCACCATGACACGCCGCATTGATGCAGTAATTGATGCAAAAGGAGCCCTGACCAAGAATTCAGTTCATTTACTCCACACTTTCTCTCCTGTTACATCCCCACGCTCATCATGGGTGATATCAACATCCCCATTGCTTTTCCCCTCTCCCCATATGCTACTCACCTTTTATCTCTAACCTCCTCCTTCGGCCTTTCACAAATTACTAACTCTCCAATGCATGAAGATGGAAACTCCTTTGACTTGGTCTTATCCCGGCTTTGCTCAGTGGATGATTTTACAAACTCCCCTCTCCAGCTCTCTGACCACAACCTTCTTTCATTCTCTATCAAGAACTGCCATCCCACTCAGGTCACCCCCTACTTTCCGCATGTATAGAAATATACAGGTCATTAACACCCAGAAACTTATGAAGAACTTGCAGTTATCATTGGTCCCTATCACCACCCTCTCATGTCCTGATCCTGCACTGGAGCATTATAATGACATACTGCAATGTGCCCTGGATGATGCTGCAACTACAATACATAGAACAACATGGCACAGATGGCAACAACCCTGGCACACGCTGCAAACACATTTCCTACAGCAGAGCTCCAGGTGTGCCGAACGTTTGTGGAGAAAATCCAATCTACCCAAAGATTTCATCCATTATAACTTTATGCTTAAAATGTATGTGATGCAGTGACCCATGTTACAGCCAGGGGGTACTGTGTGTGGGCTTCAGGATGCGCTTGAAGGCATAATTATGGTGGTGAATTAGAGACTGGCATTATTGTAAATGGCCTGTATGTGTTGCAGAGATGCTCTGCGCTGTGAGCCCTAAATGATATGGTTATGCTGGGACTTATAGTTCCACAAGTGTTTGTTGTGTTTACTTATAAGGGGAGCTTATAGGGTTAGCTGGTGAGCTTGGCGGGACTGGCTAACCACATACACCACCCACCTATGGGGGTGGTTACAGCTACATAATGTGACCAGGGTTTGGTCACATGATTGAGAGTGTGAGTTCCTGTATAGCCTGTGTGTTGGAATGTCCTGGAATGGACTGGATTCCTGGAAGCACCTGGTGAGGCTATGGACTGAATGGTCAGTGTGATGGAATGTCCTGGGATGGACTGGATTCCTGGAAGCACACGGTGAGACCATGAACTGAAGGCCTGTGTGTTGGAAGTGCCTGGAACTGGACTTCCTGAAGAGGCCGTATCTGCAGAGCCTGGGATGGCTACTGTGTTGGGGAAGCTATAGTTCCTACTGCGGGTCTGGACTATCTGAGGTGCCCTGGTCACAAGGATGGTGACCACAGTAATGCAGCTTTCCCCTGGGAACCAGCACTGACAGGAGTCAGTGCGTGGAGCCGGAGCTCCTGTAAGGACACTCCAGTTAACGGGGGGGAGAGGGTGGGGGTTACGGGCAGAGAAGTATCTGCCATTGGAACAGACTGTCAGTGGTTAATGTGTTCCGTTGACGTGTATAATAAACTGATTGTGACATGGTTTATGAGCCTTAATAAACCGGAAAAACTGTTTATGTGGAGAAATCGGGCCTGAGTGCTTTAATTCCCGTTGCCAAGCATGTTTCCCCAACCCACTCAGGTAGCGCTATCTCACATATACAACACTGCCCTTCACCTCTCCAAACAAACCTATTTCAACACCCTCATCACTTCACTATCCAATAACCCGAAACATCTCTTTGACACTTTTCATTCCCTACTCAACCCAAGAGTGCAGGCCCCAACCACGGATCTCCGCGCTAACGATCTGGCCCATTATTTCAAAGAAAAAATTGACCATATCCGACAGAAAATTATCACCCAATCCCCTCATACCATGCACTCTCCTCCCTCCCCCACTGCATCTAGCTCACTCTCTGACTTTGAAGCGGTCACAGAAGAAGTAATCAGGCTCCTTGCATCTTCTCACCCGACCACTTGCACCAGTGACCCCATTCCATCACATCTCCTCCAGTCCATTTCCCCTGCTGTCACCACCCACCTAACAAAAATATTCAACCTCTCCCTCTCTTCTGGTATCTTGCCCTCCTCATCTCCTCATTTAAGCATGCCATCATACATCCATTACTTAAAAAACCATCCCTCGACCAAAACTGTGCCGCTAACTATAGATCTGTCTCTAATCCTCCCTTCATCTCTAAACTCCTGGAACGCCTGGTCCACCCCCGTCTTATCCGCTATCTCTCAGATAGCTCTCTTCTCGACCCATTACAATCCGGTTTTCGCTCTTTACACTCTACTGAAACTGCCCTTACTAAAGTCTCTATTGATCTACAGGTCCTTCTCAAAAAATTAGCATATAGTGTTAAATTTCATTATTTACCATAATGTAATGATTACAATTAAACTTTCATATATTATATATTCATTATCCACCAACTGAAATTTGTCAGGTCTTTTATTGTTTTAATACTGATGATTTTGGCATACAACTCCTGATAACCCAAAAAACCTGTCTCAATAAATTAGCATATTTCACCCATCCAATTAAATAAAAGTGTTTTTTAATAACAAACAAAAAAAACATCAAATAATAATGTTCAGTTATGCACTCAATACTTGGTCGGGAATCCTTTGGCAGAAATGACTGCTTCAATGCGGCGTGGCATGGAGGCAATCAGCCTGTGACACTGCTGAGATGTTATGGAGGCCCAGGATGCTTCAATAGCGGCCTTAAGCTCATCCAGAGTGTTGGGTCTTGCGTCTCTCAACTTTCTCTTCACAATATCCCACAGATTCTCTATGGGGTTCAGGTCAGGAGAGTTGGCAGGCCAATTGAGCACAGTAATACCATGGTCAGTAAACCATTTACCAGTGGTTTTGGCACTGTGAGCAGGTGCCAGGTCGTGCTGAAAAATGAAATCTTCATCTCCATAAAGCATTTCAGCCGATGGAAGCATGAAGTGCTCCAAAATCTCCTGATAGCTAGCTGCATTGACCCTGCCCTTGATGAAACACAGTGGACCAACACCAGCAGCTGACATGGCACCCCACACCATCACTGACTGTGGGTACTTGACACTGGACTTCAGGCATTTTGGCATTTCCTTCTCCCCAGTCTTCCTCCAGACTCTGGCACCTTGATTTCCGAATGACAAGCAAAATTTGCTTTCATCAGAAAAAAGTACTTGGGACCACTTAGCAACAGTCCAGTGCTGCTTCTCTGTAGCCCAGGTCAGGCGCCTCTGCCGCTGTTTATGGTTCAAAAGTGGCTTTACCTGGGGAATGCGGCACCTGTAGCCCATTTCCTGCACACGCCTGTGCACGGTGGCTCTGGATGTTTCCACACCAGACTCAGTCCACTGCTTCCTCAGGTTCCCCAAGGTCTGGAATCGGTCCTTCTCCACAATCTTCCTCAGGGTCCGGTCTCCTCTTCTCGTTGTACAGCGTTTTCTGCCACATTGTTTCCTTCCAACAGACTTACCATTGAGGTGCCTTGATACAGCACTCTGGGAACAGCCTATTTGTTGAGAAATTTCTTTCTGGGTCTTACCCTCTTGCTTGAGGGTGTCAATGATGGCCTTCTTGACATCTGTCAGGTCGCTAGTCTTACCCATGATGGGGGTTTTGAGTAATGAACCAGGCAGGGAGTTTATAAAAGCCTCAGGTATCTTTTGCATGTGTTTAGAGTTAATAAGTTGATTCAGAAGATTAGGGTAATAGGTCGTTTAGAGAACCTTTTCTTGATATGCTAATTTATTGAGACAGGTTTTTTGGGTTATCAGGAGTTGTATGCGAAAATCATCAGTATTAAAACAATAAAAGACCTGACAAATTTCAGTTGGTGGATAATGAATCTATAATATATGAAATTTTAATTGTAATCATTACATTATGGTAAATAATGAAATGTAACACTATATGCTAATTTTTTGAGAAGGACCTGTACTTTCAGCTAAATATAATGGTCACTGCTCCCTGCTAATTCTCTTGGATCTCTCTGCAGCATTCAACTCTGTAGATCATCAGCTCCTCCTTACTATGCTCCACTCCATCGGCCTAAAGGACATCGTTTTCTCCTGGTTCTCCTCCTATCTCTCTGACCGCTCATTCACTGTATCTTTTGCTGGCTCCTCCTCTCATCTTCCCCTTACTGTTGGAGTTCCTCAAGGATCGGTTCTAGGCCCCTGCCTCTTCTCTTTGTATATTGCCCCTATTGGTCAAACAATTAGCAGATTTGGTTTCCAGTACTATCTCTATGCTGATGACACCCAATTATACACCTCTACTCCTGATATCACACCTGCCTTTTTAGAAAATACTAGTGATTGTCTTACCACTGTCTCTAACATCATGTCCTGCCTCTATCTGAAACTGAACCTGTCAAAAACTGAACTCCTTGTGTTTCCTCCCTCTACTAATGTGCCAATGCCCGACATTGCCATTTCTGTGTGTGGTTTCTCCATTACTCCCCAGCAACACACCTGCTATCTTGGGGTCATACTTGATTCAAAGCTTTCATTCACCCCCCACATCCAATCACTGGCTTGCTCTTGTTATCTGCACTTCAAAAACATTTCTAGAATTCAACCCTTTCTTACATTCAACTCTGTAAAAACTATCAATGTTTCTCTTATTCATGCTTGTCTGGACTATTGTAACTCTCTACTAATTGGTCTCCCTCTTACCTAACTCTCCCATCTCCAATCTGTCTTGAATGCTGCAGCCAGGATCATATTCCTCACCAATTGTTGCACCGATGCCTCTACCTTGTGCCAGTCATTACACTGGTTACCCATCCACTCCAGAATCCAGTACAAACTTACTACCCTCACCCACAAAGCACTCCATGGCTCAGCACCACCCTACATCTCCTCCCTCATCTCATTCTACCACCCTACCCGTGCCCTCCGTTCTGCTAATGACCTGAGGTTAGCATCCTCAATAATCAGAACCTCCCACTCCCATCTCCAAGACTTTTCACGTGCTGCAGCAATTCTTTGGAATGCACTACCCAGGTTAATACGATTAATCCCCAATCCACACAGTTTTAAGCATGGCCTAAAAACGCATTTCTTCAGACTGGCCTACCGTCTCAATGCTTTAACCTAACTATCCCTGTGTTACCCATTCAAAATTTTTACCATAACCAGGTTCTTCGCATCATGTTCTCACGTGCTTCATGCATTTAATAGCCCTCTGTGTCTATACTGTTACATACTTAGGCTGATAACCGGTTCATGCAGCATTACATGAACACCCCATTCTTACACTATGGCTAGTCCGAACAACTTAAAGCAATTGTTACCATCCACCTTTTGTGTCTCCCCTTTTCCTCATAGATTGTAAGCTTGCGAGTAGGGCCCTCGTTCCTCTTGGTATCTGTTTTGATCTATGTGCTTATTGTTATGCTGTAATGTCTATTCTTTGTACAAGTCCCCTCTAAAATGTAAAGTGCTGCGGAATATGTTGGCCCTATAGAAATAAAATTATTATTATTATTTACTGAACATACATTTCAGTAGGCCAACATTTCGGATTTTAACCCCTTCATGACCCAGCCTATTTTGACCTTAAAGACCTTGCCGTTTTTTGCAATTCTGACCAGTGTCCCTTTATGAGGTAATAACTCAGGAACGCTTCAATGGATCCTAGCGGTTCTGAGATTGTTTTTTCGTGACATATTGGGCTTCATGTTAGTGGTAAATTTAGGTCAATAAATTCTGCATTTATTTGTGATAAAAACGGAAATTTGGCGAAAATTTTGAAAATTTCGCAATTTTCACATTTTGAATTTTTATTCTGTTAAACCAGAGAGTTATGTGACACAAAATAGTTAATAAATAACATTTCCCATATGTATACTTTACATCAGCACAATTTTGGAAACAAATTTTTTTTTGCTAGGAAGTTATAAGGGTTAAAATTTGACCAGCGATTTCTCATTTTTACAACGAAATTTACAAAACCATTTTTTTTAGGGACCACCTCACATTTGAAGTCAGTTTGAGGGGTCTATATGGCTGAAAATACCCAAAAGTGACACCATTCTAAAAACTGCACCCCTCAAGGTACTCAAAACCACATTCAAGAAGTTTATTAACCCTTCAGGTACTTCACAGCAGCAGAAGTAACATGGAAGGAAAAAATGAACATTTAACTTTTTAGTCACAAAAATTATCTTTTAGCAACAATTTTTTTATTTTTCCAATGGTAAAAGGAGAAACTGAACCACGAAAGTTGTTGTCCAATTTGTCCTGAGTACACTGATACCTCATATGTTGGGGTAAACCACTGTTTGGGCGCACGGCAGGGCTTGGAAGGGAAGGAGCGCCATTTGACTTTTTGAATGAAAAATTGTCTGCACTCTTTAGCAGACACCATGTCACGTTTGGAGAGCCCCCGTGTGCCTAAAAATTGGAGCTCCCCCACAAGTGACCCCATTTTGGAAACTAGACGCCCCAAGGAACTTATCTAGATGCATAGTGAGCACTTTGAACCCCCAGGTGCTTCACAAATTGATCCGTAAAAATGAAAAAGTACTTTTTTTTCACAAAAAAATTCTTTTAGCCTCAATTTTTTCATTTTCACATGGGCAACAGGATAAAATGGATCCTAAAATTTGTTGGGCAATTTCTCCTGAGTACACCGATACCTCACATGTGGGGGTAAACCACTGTTTGGGCACATGGTAAGGCTCGGAAGGGAAGGAGCGCCATTTGACTTTTTGAATGAAAAATTATCTCCATCGTTAGCGGACACCATGTCGCGTTTGGAGAGCCCCTGTGTGCCTAAACATTGGAGCTCCCCCACAAGTGACCCCATTTTGGAAACTAGACCCCCCAAGGAACTTATCTAGATGCCTATTGAGCACTTTAAACCCTCAAGTGCTTCACAAATTGATCTGTAAAAATGAAAAAGTACTTTTTTTTCACCCAAAAAATTTTTTTGCCTCAATTTTTTCATTTTCACATGGGCAATAGGATAAAATGGATCATAAAATTTGTTGGGCAATTTCTGCCGAGTACGCCGATACCTCATATGTGGGGGTAAACCACTGTTTGGGCACACGGCAGGGCTCGGAAGGGAAGGCGCACCATTTGACTTTTTGAATGGAAAATTAGCTCCAATTGTTAGCGGACACCATGTCGCGTTTGGAGAGCCCCTGTGTGCCTAAACATTGGAGCTCCCCCACATGTGACCCCATTTTGGAAACTAGACCCCCCAAGGAACTTATCTAGATGCATATTGAGCACTTTAAACCCCCAGGTGCTTCACAGAAGTTTATAACGCAGAGCCATGAAAATAAAAAATAATTTTTCTTTCCTCAAAAATGATTTTTTAGCCTGGAATTTCCTATATTGCCAAGGGTAATAGGAGAAATTGGACCCCAAATGTTCTTGTCCAGTTTGTCCTGAGTACACTGATACCCCATATGTGGAAGTAAACCACTGTTTGGGCGCACGGCAGGGCTCGGAAGGGAAGGCACGCCATTTGGCTTTTTAAATGGAAAATTAGCTCCAATCATTAGCGGACACCATGTCACGTTTGGAGAGCCCCTGTATGCCTAAACATTGGAGATCCCCCACAAGTGACCCCATTTTAGAAACTAGACCCCTCAAGTAACTTATCTAGATGCATATTGAGCACTTTAAACCCCCAAGTGCTTCACAGAAGTTTATAACGCAGAGCCATGAAAATAAAAAATAAAAATTATTTTCTCAAAAATGATCTTTTAGCCTGCAATTTTTTATTTTCCCAAGGGTAACAGGAGAAATTTGACCGCAAAAGTTGTTGTCCAGTTTCTCCTGAGTACGCTGATACCCCATATGTGGGGGTAAACCACTGTTTGGGCACATGCCGGGGCTTGGAAGTGAAGTAGTAAACCTGTCAAAAACTGAACTCCTCGTGTTCTCTCCCTCTACTAACCTACCTTTGCCTGACATTGCCATCTCCGTGTGCGGTTCCACCATTACTCCAAAGCAACATGCCCGCTGCCTTGGGGTCATCCTTGATTCTGACCTTTCATTCACCCCCTACATCCGATCACTGGCTCGCTCTTCTTACCTGCATCTCAAAAACATTTCTAGAATTCGCCCTTTTCTTAATTTCGACTCTGCAAAAACTCTGACTGTTTCACTTATTCATTCTCGTCTGGACTATTGTAACTCTCTACTAATCGGTCTCCCTCTTGCAAAACTCTCCCCGCTCCAATCTGTCCTGAATGCTGCAGCCAGGATCATATTCCTCACCAACCGTTTCACCGATGCCTCTACCCTGTGCCAGTCATTACACTGGCTACCCATCCACTCCAGAATCCAGTACAAAACTACTACCCTCATCCACAAAGCACTCCATGGCTCAGCACCACCCTACATCTCCTCCCTGGTATCAGTCTACCACCCTACCCGTGCCCTCCGCTCCGCTAATGACCTCAGGTTAGCATCCTCAATAATCAGAACCTCCCACTCCCGTCTCCAAGACTTTACACGTGCTGCGCCGATTCTTTGGAATGCACTACCTAGGTTAATACGATTAATCCCCAATCCCCACAGTTTTAAGCGTGCCCTAAAAACTCATTTGTTCAGACTGGCCTACCGCCTCAATGCATTAACCTAACGATCCCTGTGTGGCCTATTTATAATTAAAAAAAAAAAGGTTCCTCGCATCATGTTCTCATACACTTTATGCAGTATTAGCCCTCTGTGTCTGTACTGCTACATACTTAGGCAGGTAACTGGTTCATGCAGCTTTACATGAACACCTGAGCCTTACACTATAGCTGGTCCGAATAACTAAAGCAATTGTTACCATCCACCTCTCGTGTCTCCCCTTTTCCCCATAGTTTGTAAGCTTGCGAGCAGGGCCCTCACTCCTCCTGGTATCTGTTTTGAACTGTATTTCTGTTATGCTGTAATGTTTATTGTCTGTACAAGTCCCCTCTATAATTTGTAAAGCGCTGCGGAATATGTTGGCGCTATATAAATAAAATTATTATTATTATTATTATTATTATTATAAGTAGTGACGTTTTGAAATGCAGACTCTGATGGAATGCTCTGTGGGCGTCACGTTGCTTTTGCAGAGCCCCTGATGTGGCTAAACAGTAGAAAACCCCCACAAGTGACGCCATTTTGGAAACTAGACCCCGAAAGGAACTTATCTAGATGTGTGGTGAGGACTTTGAACCCCCAAGTGTTTCACAGAAGTTTATAACGCAGAGCCATGAAAAAAAAAAAAAAATATTTTCTCAAAAATGATCTTTTAGCCTGCAATTTTTTATTTTCCCAAGGGTAACAGGAGAAATTTCACCCCAAAAGTTGTTGTCCAGTTTCTCCAGAGTACGCTGAAACCCCATATGTGGGGGTAACCCACTGTTTGGGCACACGTCGGGGCTCAGAAGGGAAGTAGTGACTTTTGAAATGCAGACTTTGATGGAATGGTCTGCGGGCGTCACGTTGCGTTTGCAGAGCCCCTGGTGTGCCTAAACAGTAGAAACCCCCACAAGTGACCTCATTTTAGAAACTAGACCCCACAAGGAACTTATCTAGATGTGTGGTGAGCACTTTGAACCCCCAAGTGCTTCACAGAAGTTTATAATACAGAGCCGTGAAAATAATAAATACGTTTTCTTTCCTCAAAAATAATTATTTAGCCCAGAATTTTTTATTTTCCCAAGGGTTACAGGAGAAATTGGACCCCAAAAGTTGTTGTCCAGTTTCTCCTGAGTACGCTGATACCCCATCTGTGGGTGTAAACCACTGTTTGGGCACACGTCGGGGCTCAGAAGGGAAGTAGTGACTTTTGAAATGCAGACTTTGATGGAATGGTCTGCGGGCGTCACGTTGCGTTTGCAGAGCCCCTGGTGTGCCTAAACAGTAGAAACCCCCCACAAGTGACCCCATTTTAGAAACTAGACCCCCCAAGGGACTTATCTAGATATATGGTGAGCACTTTGAACCCCCAAGTGCTTCACAGACGTTTACAACGCAGAGCCGTGAAAATAAAAAAATAATTTTTCTTTCCTCAAAAATGATGTTTTAGCAAGCATTTTTTTATTTTCACAAGGGTAACAGGAGAAATTGGACCCCAGTAATTGTTGCGCAGTTTGTTCTGAGTATGCTGGTACCCCATATGTGGGGGTAAACCACTGTTTGGGCACACGTCGGGGCTCGGAAGTGAGGGAGCACCATTTGACTTTTTGAATACAAGATTGGCTGGAATCAATGGTGGCGCCATGTTGCGTTTGGAGACCCTTGATGTGCCTAAACAGTGGAAACCCCTCAATTCTACCTCCAACACTAACCCCCCCACACCCCTAACCCTAATCCCAACTGTAGCCATAACCCTAATCACAACCCTAACCCCAACACACCCCTAACCACAACCCTAACCCTAACCACAACCCTAATTCCAACCCTAACCCTAAGGCTATGTGCCCACGTTGCGGATTCGTGTGAGATTTTTCAGCATCATTTTTGAAAAATACGCGGGTAAAAGGCACTACGTTTTACCTGCGGATTTACCATGGGTGTCCAGTGTTTTTTGTGCGGATTTCACCTGCGGATTCCTATTGAGGAATAGGTGTAAAACGCTGCGGAATCCGCACAAAGAATTGACATGCTGCGGAAAATACAATGCAGCGTTTCCGCGCGGTATTTTCCGCACCATGGGCACAGCGGATTTGGTTTTCCATAGGTTTACTTGGTACTGTAAACCTGATGGAAAACTGCTACGAATCCGCAGCGGCCAATCCGCTGCGGATCCACAGCCAAATCCGCACCGTGTGCACATAGCCTAATTCTAAAGGTATGTGTACACTCTGCGGAAAACGCTGCGGATCCGCAGCAGTTTCCCATGAGTTTACAGTTCAATGTAAACCTATGGGAAACAAAAATCGCTGTACACATGCTGCAGAAAAACTGCACGGAAACGCAGCGGTTTACATTCCGCAGCACGTCACTTCTTTCTGCGGATTCCACAGCGGTTTTACAACTGCTCCAGTAGAAAATCGCAGTTGTAAAACCGCAGTGAAAAGCGCAGAAATAACACGGTAAATCCGCCATAAATCCGCAGCGGTTTAGCACTGCGGATTTATGAAATCCGCAGCGGAAAAATCCGCAGAGGACCAGAATACGTGTGCACATACCGAAACCCTAACCCTAGCCCTAACCCTAACCCTACCCCTAACCCTTCCCCTAACCCTAACCCTACCCCTAACCCTAACCCTAGCCCTAACCCTAACCCTATTCTAACATTAGTGGAAAAAAAAAATTCTTTATTTTTTTATTGTCCCTACATATGGGGGTGACAAAGGGGGGAGGGTCATTTATTATTTTTTTTATTTTGATCACTGAGATAGATAATATCTCAGTGATCAAAATGCACTTTGAACGAATCTGCCGGCCGGCAGATTCGGCGGGCGCACTGCGCATGCGCCCGCCATTTTGGAAGATGGCGGCGCCCAGGGAGAAGACGGACGGACCCCGGCAGCATCGGTAAGTATGATGGGGTGCGGGGGGAGCACGGGGGGGGGGGGATCGGAGCATGGGGGGGTGGATCGTAACGCGGGAGGGGTGGAACGGAGCACCGGGGGGGAGGAACGGAGCACGGGGGGGGGGGGGTGGAACGGAGCATGGGGGGTGGAACGGAGCACGGGGGGGTGGATCGGAGTGCAGGGGGGGTGATTGGAGCACGGGGGGGGTGATTGGAGCAGGGGGGTGAGCGGACAAGAGCACGGGGGGGAGCGGAGCACAGGACGGAGGGGAGCGGGGCAGTGTACCGGGCAGATCGGAGGGCTGGGGGGGCGATCGGTGGGGTGGGGTGGGGGCACATTAGTATTTCCAGCCATGGCCGATGATATTGCAGCATCGGCCATGGCTGGATTGTAATATTTCACCCGTTATAATAGGTGAAATATTACAAATCGCTCTGATTGGCAGTTTCACTTTCAACAGCCAATCAGAGCAATCGTAGCCACGGGGGGGTGAAGCCACCCCCCCTGGGCTAAACTACCACTCCCCCTGTCCCTGCAGATCGGGTGAAATGGGAGTTAACCCTTTCACCCGATCTGCAGGGACGCGATCTTTCCATGACGCCACATAGGCGTCATGGGTCGGATTGGCACCGACTTTCATGACGCCTACGTGGCGTCATGGGTCGGGAAGGGGTTAAAATCATTTTTCAAGCTAGTGTTATAAAGCATTCTAATTTACTGAGATAATGACTTTTGGGTTTGAATGGCTGTAAGCAATAATCATCAACATTAACACAAATAAACATTTGAAATAGATCACTCTGTTCGTAATGACTGTATATAATATGAGTTTCACTTTTTGTATTGAAAAACTGAAACAAATAACTTTTTGATGATATTCTAATTGTGTAAGAAGCCCCTTTACATGTACTGTTACTTTTTATTTACTCACTGGAAAGCATTTGCTGATTGGTTTTATCCTAAGTTTTATCTGTGAGGGTATGTGCACACGTTGCGGATTTGGCCCTGCGGATCCGCAGAAGTTTTCCATGCGGTGTACAGTACCATGTTAACCTATGGAAAACCAAATCTGCTGTGCACATGCTGCGGAAAATTCCACACAAAAACGCTGCAGTTTATTTTCCACAGCATGTCAAGTCTTTGTGCGGAATCTGCAGCGTTTTACACCTATTCAATTATAGGAATCCGCAGGTGTAAAAACGCAGGCGAAATCCGCACAAAATACGCAGGTTAAACGCAGGTCATTTTAGCTGCAGATTCTGCAGAATCCGCACTGAAAAATCCGCAATGGAGTCTGCAACGTATTCACGTACCCTTAATGGTCACAATCTGAATGTGCTCCTATACATTGCACTTATACCAACAGGTGTGCTGGTCCATTTCTTTGGTTTTATTTAGTTCTGTATACTTTGTACACACAGGGGCATGACCCACATTTTTTGCATCTAGTCTATATAGCTTTTCACAGGCAGGTGCAAAACAGTCAGGTCTGGGTCCTGCTCTGCTCTTGTCTGCCTATTAATGGCCACAGTGTGAATGTGCACCTAAAAGTTGCACTTAAGCACTTAATAGGTGTGCAAGATCATGTCTTTGATTTATCTTTGCAATTTGCAGCCTGTCACTTTCAGAAACACTATCTCTTTGCCGAAATAGTGGTTACCTGCAGGTAAAAAGCATTTAAATCATGCCTAGCTGGCTTACTGGAGTAGCGGTTATAGGAAGAAACAGAAGTTATTTTCTCCCTGCAGCTACTTCCATTTATCAGGGTGGTAGAGGGGCTGTTATAGTCCACTCAATTCACAGTGAGCGTAGCTGTAAGCACTCCCTGACACATTGAATGTGCTCTGGTGCATATGAGTGCATCATGGTTGTCAATCAATGCATCAGCGAGTGATAAGAGCTCACTCACAATAAAGCATGCATTGACTTAAATAGTTTCCTATAAAGCCCGGATGACAGAAAGTTAGCAGATGCAGAGGGAATGTAAATTAATTTTCTCCCTGTAGCCAACACTTCATTGAGCCAGTGAGACATGATTTAAAAAGGACCATTCACAAAATTTTTCATGTTGAACTGGACACAGGATGTAATATTGCCTGCAGAGCAGACTCAATCAGTGCAAGTCTCTTTTGGCACACCTGTTTAAATTGTCAAAGTGGGGACAGGACACATACATGCCACATCAATATTGCAGGCATGCGGGTGTTACATTCCCCTTTTTGGCCATCAACTGAACCTTGCCCATGCATTTGTGGTTGATTCCTTAGTTTTCCTTAGTTGGATGGATAGGAGTGGTTGATAAGAAAAACTGGTAAAAGACTTAAACATTTTACTTGTGTTC
Source organism: Ranitomeya imitator (assembly GCF_032444005.1). Classification (NCBI taxonomy): domain Eukaryota; kingdom Metazoa; phylum Chordata; class Amphibia; order Anura; family Dendrobatidae; genus Ranitomeya; species Ranitomeya imitator. Next base: position 511,111,785 of record NC_091285.1, on the reverse strand, counting down.
AAAATACACTGCTCAAAAAAATAAAGAGAATACTAAAATCCCACATCCTAGATATCACTGAATGAAATATTCCAGTTATAAATCTTTATTCATTACATAGTGGAATGTGTTGATAACAATAAAACCTAAAAATTATCAACGTAAATCACAACTAATATCCCACGGAGGTCTGGAGTTGGAATGATGCTCAAAATCAAAGTGGAAAATAAAATTAGAGGCTGACCCAACTTCAGTGGAAATGCCTCAAGACAAGGAAATGATGCTCAGTAGTATGTGTGGCCTCCACGTGCCTGTATGACCTTCCTACAATGTCTGGGCATGCTCCTGATGAGGTCGGCACATGGTCTCCTGAGGGATCTCCTCCCAGACCTGGACTAAAGAATCAACCAACTACTGGACAGTCTGTGGTGCAATGTAACATTGGTGGATGGTGCAAGACATGATGTCCCAGATGTGTTCAATTGGATTCAGGTCTGGGGAACGGGCGGGCCAGTCCTTAGCTTAACTGCCTTCATCTTGCAGGAACTGCTGACACACTCCAGCCACATGAGGTCTGGCATTGTCTTGCATTAGGAGGAACTCAGGGCCAACCACACGAGCATATGTTCTCACAAGGGGTCTGAGCATCTCATCTCGGTACCTAATGGCAGTCAGGCTACCTCTGGCGAGCACATGGAGGGCTGTGCGGCCCTCCAAAGAAATGCCACCCCACACCATTGCTGACCCACTGCCAAACCGGTCATGCTGAAGGATGTTGCAGGCAGCAGATCGCTCTCCACGGTGTCTCCAGACTCTGTCACGTCTGTCACACGCGCTCAGTGTGAACCTGCTTTCATCTGTGAAGATCACAGGGTGCCAGTGGCGAATTTGCCAATCCTGGTGTTCTGTGGCAAATGCCAAGCGTCCTGCAGGGTGTTGGGCTGTCAGCACAACCCCCATCTGTGGACGTCGGGCACTCAGACCATCCTCATGGAGTCAGTTTCTAACCGTTTGTGCAGACACATGCACATTTGTGGCCTGCTGTAGGTCATTTTACAGGGCTCTCCTTGCACAAAGGCTGAGGTAGCGGTCCTACTGCTGGATTGTTGCCCTCCTACAACCCCCTCCACGTCTCCTGGTGTACTGGCCTGTTTTCTGGTAACACCTCCAGTCTCTGGACACTACGCTGACAGACACAGCAAACCTTCTTGCCACAGCTCGCATTGATGTGCCATCCTGGATGAGCTGCACTACCTGAGCCACTTGTGTGCGTTGTAGAGTCCGTCTCATGCTACCATGAGTGTGAAAGTACAACCAACATTCAAAAGTGACCAAAACATCAGCCAGAAAGCATTGGTACTGAGATGTGGTCTGTGGTCCCCACCTGCAGAACCACTCCTTTATTGAGTGTGTCTTGATAATTGCCAATAATTACCTTCTGTTGTCTATTCCATTTGCACAACAGCATGTGAAATTGATTGTCAAACAGGGTTGCTTCCTAAGTGGACAGTTTGATTTCACAGAAGTTTGATTTACTTTGAGTTATATTATGTTGTTTGTGTTTCCTTTATTTTTTTAGCAGTGTATATGTAAATGAAAACACAGCACTGGTAATCAACATGGTGCCATGTGAGAAAAAAAATTATCAATACTAGAAAAAAAATGTGGGAGCGCTTCTGGTAGCCACCATCCCAGTATCAGTAGTAGAATGAAACACAGGTCACAGGCATACTTTGAATTGGGCAAATGTGTCAAAAGGGAGAAAGCAGAGAGCATAATGAAATATATGTCTCATCTCTCTTCTCAGTCACAGCAGGATGATGTAGCCTTTGACAGCAACACCATCAGCTTGAGTTAGTATTCTACACAGTCCACTTCCTCTGCTATCATAACACTTAATCCCTTCATGACCTTGGACATGCTCAGTACGTCTTGGTCGACAGGTGCATACCGACCTTACAGGCGATTTTGCTTGCACAGAGGCTGTGAGCGTGCAATCGCTGCCGAGTGTCACCTGATTCTGACAGCTGACACCTGCCAATCAGTGCAGGACCAGTGCCCGTGCACTTTAACCCTGTAACAATCACTAGCAATCGCAGCATTTAGAAGTCAGGCAGAGGGAGGGAGCTCTGCCCTCTGACCGACACCTGTTATGATGACATCCGGGTCATCAGGCTTTGGCATGCCCCTCAGACCATGCACAGAGCATGAGGGGCTTGTGTCAATGCAGCACTGACAGTTATCATCCATTGCAATGCTCATGCACTGCAATGGATTATAACTGCGATCAGGCTCTGAAAGTGAAAGTCCCATAGTGGGACTAAGTAAGGCTAGGTTCAAATTAGCATTTCTGTGAGCAGCGTATCATCTGCATGTGCAAACGCATACAAAAATGCATGCAAATGCATGCTTACGCCTCCGCATCATCTTGCGCATGACACACAAAAAAATGCTGCGTGTGCATGTGTTTAAATGCGTTTTGGCATGCATTTGTGTTTTTATGTGCATGGTGGGGTTGGTGACATTATTTCCTGGGCATGCGCAGTCTAAAGTACGCATGTGTATCGAACGCATGTGTATGCATGTCCTTGTGTACAAATGCGTTCCCATAGACATTAATGCTTTTTTTACGCACTCATCCACAATCATCCGCATGCGCATGATTGTGCAATATTTGACGCCTCAAAAAATGCAATATGTTACGTTAGCCGAACACCGTGAAATGATGCATGCGTACGTATCCACATGCGAACGCATGTCCCTGCGTACACCATGTTAACCCCTTAGTGACAGAGCCAATTTGGTACTTAATGACTGAGCCAATTTTTACAATTCTTACCACTGTCACTTTATGAGGTTATAACTCTGGAACGCTTTAACGGATCCCACTGATTCTGAGATTATTTTTTCGTGACATATTGTACTTCATGTTAGTCATAACATTTCTTCGATATTACTTGCGATTATTTATGAAAAAAACAGAAGTATTGCGAAAATTTTTAAAATTTTGCAATTTTCAAACTTTGTATTTTTATGCCCTTAAATCAGAGGGATATGTCATGAAAAATAGTTAATAAATAACATTTCCCACATGTCTACTTTACATCAGCACAATTTGGGAAGCAACATTTTTTTTGTTAGCGAGTTATAAGGGTTAAAAGTTGACCAGCAATTTCTCATTTTTGCAACACCATTTTTTTTAGGGACAACATCTCATTTGAAATCATTTTGAGGAGTCTATATGATAGAATATAACCAAGTGTGACACCATTCTAAAAACTGCACCCCTTAAGGTGCTCAAAACCACATTCAAGAAGTTTATTAACCCTTTACGTGCTTCACAGGAACTGAAACAATGTGGAAGGAAAAAGTGAACATTTAACTTTTTTTGCAAACATTTTACTTCAGATCCATTTTATTTTATTTTCACAAGTGTTAAAACAGAAATTTAATGATAAATTTTGTTGTGCAATGTCTCCTGAATACGCCAATACCCAATATGTGGGGGTAAACCACTGTTTGGGCGCACCGCAGAGCTTGGAAGAGAAGGAGCGCCGTTTGACTTTTTCAATGCAGAAATGGCTGGAATTGAGATCGGATGCCATGTGACGTTTAGAGAGCCCCTGATGTGCCTAAACAGTGGAAACGCTCCACAAGTGACACGATTTTGGAAACTAGACCCCTTAAGGAACTTACCTAGATGTGTGGTGAGCACTTTGAACCCCCAAGTGCTTCACAGAAGTTTATAACGTAGAGCCGTGAAAATAAAAAATCGCATTTGTTTACACAAAAATGATCTTTTCGCCCACAAATTCTTATTTTCACAAGGGTAACAGGAGAAATTAGACCACAAAAGTTGTTGTGCAATTTCTTCTGAGTACGTCGATACCCTATATGTGGGGGTAAACCACTGTTTGGGCGCACCGCAGAGCTTGGAAGAGAAGGAGTGACGCCATTTTTCTTTTTCAATGTAGAATTGGCTGGAATTGAGATCGGACACCATGTTACGTTTGGAGAGCCCCTGATGTGCCTAAACAGTAGAAACCCACCACAAGTTACCCCATTTTGGAAACTAGACCCCTTAAGGAACTTATCTAGATGTGTGGTAAGCACTTTAAACCCCCAAGTGCTTCACAGAAATTTATAAAGTAGAGCCGTGAAAATAAAAATTCCTTTTTTTTCCTCAAAAATGATTTTTTAGCCTACAATTTTTTATTTTCTCAAGGGTAACAGGAGACATTGGACCCCAAAATCTGTTGACCAGTTTGTTCTGAGTATGCGGATACCCCATATGTGGGGGGGCACTGTTTGGGCACCCATCGGGGCTCGGAAGGGAAGGAGCGCCGCTTGGAATGCAGACTTTGATGGTCTGCGGGCGTCATGTTGCATTTGCAGAGCTCCTGATGTACCTAAACAGTAGAAACCCCCCACAAGTGACCCCATTTTGGAAACTAGACCCCCCAAGGAGCTTATCTAGATGTGTGGTAAGCACTATGAACCCTCAACTGCTTCACAGAAGTTTATAATGTAGAGCCATGAAAATAAAAAAAATCATATTTTTTCCACAAAAATGATCTTTTCACCCCCAAAATTTTTACTTTCACAAGGGTAACAGGAGAAATTGGACCCTAAAATGTATTGTGCGATTTATGCTGAGTAGGCTGATACCCCATATGTGGGGGGGACCACTGTTTGGGCGCATGGCAGAGCTCGGAAGGGAAGGAGCGCCGTTTTGGAATGCAGACTTTGATAGAATGGTCTGCAGGCATTAAGTTGCGTTTGCAGAGCCCCTGATGTACCTAAACAGTAGAAACCCCCCACAAAAGACCCCATTTTGGAAACTAGACCTCCCAAGGAACTTATCTAGATGTGTGGTGAGAACTTTGGATGCCCAAGTGCTTCACAGAAGTTTATAATGCAGAGTCGTGAAAATAAAAAATATTTTTTTTTCCACAAAAAAGACTTTTTAGCTTCCAAGTTTTTATTTTCACAAGGGTAACAATAGAAATTGGACCCCAAAAGTTGTTGTCCAATTTATCCTGAGTATGCTGGTGCTCCATGTGTGGGGGGACCACTGTTTGGGCACAAGGCAGAGCTCGGAAGGGAAGGAGCGCCGTTTTGGAATGCAGACTTTGATAGAATGGTCTGCGGGCATTAAGTTGCGTTTGCAGAGCCCCTGATGTACCTAAACAGTAGAAACCCCCCACAAGTGACCCCATTTTGGAAACCATACCCCCCAAGGAACTTATCTAGATGTGTGGTGAGAACTTTGAAAGCCCAAGTGCTTCACAGAAGTTTATAATGTAGAGTTGTGAAAATAAAAAATATATTTTTTTCCACAAAAAGATTTTTTAGCCCCCAAGTTTTTATTTTCATAAGGGTAACAGGAGAAATTGGAACCCAAAAGTTGTTGTCCAATTTATCCCGATTACGCTGATGCCCCATATGTGGGGGTAAACCACTGTTTGGGTGCATGGCAGAGCTCAGAAGGGAGGGAGCACCATTTGACTTTTTGAGCGCAAAATTGGCTGTCATGTTTGGAGACCCCCTGATGTACCTAAACAGTGGAAACCCCCCAATTGTATCTCCAACCCTAACCCCAAAACAACCCTAATCTCAACCCTAACCATAACCCTAATCAAAACCCTAAATCCAACACACCCCTAATCCTAATCTCAACCCTAACCTCAAACCTAACCCTAATCCCAATACACCCCTAAACCTAATCCCATCCCTAACCTTAACCCTAATCCCAAACCTAACCCTAATCCCAAATGTAACCCTAATGCCAACCCTAACCCTAATACCAACCCTAATCCAAACCCTAACCCTAATCCCAACTCTAACCTTAACTTTAGCCCTAACCCTAGCCCTAACTTTAACCCCAACCCTAGCCCTAACTTTAGCCCCAACCCTAACCCTAGCCCTAACCCTATCTTTAGCCCCAACCATAACCCTAGCCCTAACCCTAAATTTAGCCACAACCCTAACCCTAACTTTACCCCCAACCCTAGCCCTAACCCTACCCTAACCCTAACTTTAGCCCCAACCCTAACCCTAGCTCTAAGGCTACTTTCCCACTTGGGTCGTGTGGCATCTGTCGCAATCCGTCGTTTTGGACAAAAAACGGATCCTGCAAATGTGCCCACAGGATGCGTTTTTTGCCCATAGACTTGCATTGCCAAAAGATCGCGACGGATGGCCACACGTCGCGTCCGTCGTGCACTGGATCCGTTGTGTTTTGGCAGACCGTCGTCACAAAAAAAGTTCAATGTGACTTTTTTTGTACATCGCGTCCGTGACTCTGCCCCCTCCTCCCCAGGACATAGACTGGGCAGCGGATGCTTTGAAAAACTGCATCCGCTGCCCACATTGTGCACAATTTTCACAACGTGCGTCGATACCTCGGGCCGACACATTGCGACGGCAATGTACCGATGCAAGTGTGAAAGAAGCCTAACCCTAGCCCTAACCCAAAATTTATCCATAACCCTAAATTTAGCCCCAACCCTAGCCCTAACCCTAACCCTAAATTTAGCCCCAACCCTAACCCTAAATTTAGCCCCAACCCTAACCCTAAATTTAGCCCCAACCCTAACCCTAACCCTAAATTTAGCCCCAACCCTAACCCTAAATTTAGCCCCAACCCTAACCCTAAATTTAGCTCCAACCCTAACCCTAACCCTAAATTTAGCCCTAACCCTAACCCTAAATTTAGCCCCAACCCTAACCCTAAATTTAGCCCAAAACCCTAACCCTAAATTTAGCCCCAATCCTAACCCTAACCCTAAATTTAGCCCCAACTCCTCTAGCTGTCGGACGCAGATCATGGCGGGCGCACTGCGCATGCACCCGCCATTTTCTTACCACATGAAGAAGCCAGTGGGCAGGATGGGACGCAGGAGGACCCAGGGACACTGGTAAGTATAACAGGGTGCCCGAAACCCCCTATTTCTCTGTCCTCTGATGTGCAATCACATCTGAGGACAGATTACACACATCGCTTTTTTTTTTTGCGGCAGCCAGTAAACAGTTAATTACCGGCGATCGCAAAACAGGGGTCAGTAAAAACCGACCCCGATCATGTTCTTTGGGGTCTCGGCTACCCCCGGCAGCTGAGACCCCAAAGATCTTCTGGGTGCCGGCCGGCGGGCGCACTGCGCATGCGCCCGCCATATTTTGGCCAAAAAAGATGGCGGCACCCATCGGGAGCCACAAGGAGCACCGGGGGAGACAGGTGAGTATCGGGGGACCCCATTTCTCGGTCCTCTGATGTGCGATCACATCGGTGGACAGAGAAATTAAATGGGAAATCGTGTTTTGGGTTTTTTTGCGACCGCCGGTAAATGGTTAATTACCGGCTATCGCAACTCGCGAATCATGTTCTCTGGGGTCTGGGCTACCCCCGGCAACCGAGACCCCAAAGAAAATCCGACTCTGGGGGGGCGCTATTCACTTTTTCCACTGTGGATTAAGTACCCTTAACTGCTGCCGTTAAAAAGCGTATTGGCGGTCGTTAAGAGGTTAAAGATATGTACGCATGAAACATGCGGATCTATGGGGATCATACACTGCACACAGAAACGCTAATGTGAACTCGGCCTAAAAAGGTTACAAAAAGCCACACAAAAAATGTAAAAAATATTTTTTTCCAAAAAATTAGAAAATAATATACTTTATTGATAAATTTCTATTTATTATGTAAAAAGATAAACAAAAAAATACACATACTTGGTATCGCTGCCTCCGTGATGACCCGCCCCATAAAATTGTCCCACTAGTTAATCCCTTTAGTGAAGACAAAAAAAACAAAAATCGGGAAAAAACATGCTTTTTCATCATATTGCCAAAAAAAAAGTGGAATAAAACACGATCAAAAAGACAGATGTAAATAAAAATTGCATGTCTGAAAACATCATCTTGTCCCGAAAAAAATAAGCTGTCACACATCAGTAGAAAAATAAGCAAGTTATAGCTCTCAGGATACAGGATACAGTTTTTATTATGTAAAAGCACCAAAACATAAAAAAATGATATAAATGTGGTATCGCTGTAAACAAACTGACCCGAAGAATAAAGCTGCCTTATCAATTTTATCACACGCAGAATGGTATTAAAAGAATAAAATAAACAAAACATTTCCTGATTTACTGGTTTTTGTTCATTCTGTCTCCCAAAAATCAGAAAGAGAGCGATCAAAAAATGTTAGGTGACCGAAAATGATACCAATAAAAATATCAACTTGTTCTGCAAAAAACAAGCCCTCAAATGACTCTGTCGGACGAAATATGGAAAAGTTATTGCTCTCAAAATATGGAGATGTGAAAATTAGTTTTTGCAATAAAAAGTCCTTTTTAGTGTGTGAAAACAACCAAACATAAAAAAACTATATAAATCTGGTATCACTGTAATCGCATCGACCCGAAGATTAAAGTCGTCTAATCACTTATACCACATGAGGAATGGCGTAAAATAGCAAATAAACCAATTTTTCATCTGCTGTTGATTTTTTTAATTCAGCCTCAAAAAGATTGCAGTTAGCCTCGGCTCACATTTATACTGCTTTCTATGCTGAGCGATTACACCGGAGTTGAAAAAATATTTAGAATTGAGAGTCCTCAGTGGTTGATACGTTTCCTGTATGAAAATGGAGCATGGTACAAAGATACACTGTGTGCAGAATTATTAGGCAAGTTGTATTTTAGAGGATTATTTTTATTATTGATCAACAACTATGTTCTCAATCAACCCAAAAGACTCAAATATCAAAGCTTAACCCCTTAAGCCCCGAGGGTGGTTTGCACGTTAATGACCGGGCCAATTTTTACAATTCTGACCACTGTCCCTTTATGAGGTTATAACTCTGAAACGCTTCAACGGATCTTGGCGATTCTGACATTGTTTTCTCGTGACATATTGTACTTCATTTTAGTAGTAACATTTATTCGATATAACTTGCGTTTATTTGTGAAAAAAACGGAAATTTGGCGAAAATTTTGAAAATTTCGCAATTTTCCAACTTTAAATTTTTATGCCCTTAAATCACAGAGATATGTCACGCAAAATACTTAATAAGTAACATTTCCCACATGTCTCCTTTACATCAGCACAATTTTGGAACCAAAATTTTTTTTTGTTAGGGAGTTATAAGGGTTCAAAGTTGACCAGCAATTTCTCATTTTTACAACACCATTTTTTTTTAGGGACCACATCTCATTTGATGTCATTTTGAGGGGTCTATATGATAGAAAATACCCAAGTGTGACACCATTCTAAAAACTGCACCCCTCAAGGTGCTCAAAACCACATTCAAGAAGTTTATTAACCCTTCAGGGGTTTCACAGGAATTTTTGGAATGTTTAAATAAAAATGAATATTTAACTTTTTTTCACACAAAATTTATTTCAGCTCCAATTTGTTTTATTTTACCAAGGGTAACAGGATAAAATGGATGCCAAACATTGTTGTACAATCTGTACTGAGTACGCTGATACCCCATATGTGGGGGTAAACCACTGTTTGGGCGCATGGCAGAGCTCGGAAGGGAAGGAGCGCCATTTGACTTTTAAATGCAAAATTGACAGGAATTGAGATGGGACACCATGTTGCGTTTGGAGAGCCACTGATGTGCCTAAACATTGAAACCCCCCACAAGTGACACCATTTTGGAAAGTAGACACCCTAAGGAACTTAGATCATACTGATCACTGAATTATTAAACTCCATCAGATCATGAAGCGTTAAACAGATCAAATAACTTTATTAACACATAAAACCACAAACAATTAAAAAATGCCTCACAGTTAGTAGGAGATAGGCTTTTTTCAGCGTACAGTGGCGCCGTTAGATAGTTCTATCTATACCCAGCTTACATCGTCACCTGTACATAATTTATTTCTGGGTCTTATTACCTAAGTTTGAAAGCATATGTTCTGCACTTTACAACATCAATAGTGATTATATCTGGATAGATTTATACCTGCTTTTCTGGCTGATCTCTGTATTGTTTATTATTTGTAACTGTGAGGCATTTTTTAATTGTTTGTGGTTTTATGTGTTAATAAAGTTATTTGATCTGTTTAACGCTTCATGATCTGATGGAGTTTAATAATTCAGTGATCAGTATGATCTAAGTTGTGTTTGGAGTGTTGCCCTGCCTTGGTACTAAGGAAATGGGCTTGTGCTTTGTGCTTATTACCCTAAGGAACTTATCTAGATGTGTGGTGACCACTTTGACCCACCAATTGCTTCACAGAAGTTTATAATGCAGAGCCGTAAAAATAAAAAATCATATTTTTTCACAAAAATGATCTTTTCGCCCCCAATTTTTTATTTTCCCAAGAGTAAGAGAAGAAATTGAACCTCAAAAATTGTTGGCCAATTTGTCCTGAGTACGCTGATACCCCGTATATGGGTGTAAACCATTGTTTGGGCGTATGGCAGAGCTCGGAAGGGAAGGAGCGCCATTTTACTTTTCAATGCAAAATTGACTGGAATTGAGATGGGATGCCATGTTGCGTTTGGAGAGCCCCTGATGTGCCTAAACATTGAAATCCCCACAAGTGACACCATTTTGGAAAGTAGACCCCTTAAGGAACTTATCTAGAGGTGTGGTGAGCACTTTGACCCAACAAGTGCTTCACAGAAGTTTATAATGCAGAGCCGTAAAAATAAAAAATCATATTTTTTCACAAAAATAATCTTTTCGCCACCAATTTTTTATTTTCCCAAGGGTAAGAGAAGAAATTAGACCACAAAAGTTGTTGTGCAATTTGTCCTGAGTGCGACGATACCCCATATGTGGGGGTAAACCACTGTTTGGGCGCATGGCAGAGCTCGGAAGGAAAGGAGCGCCATTTGACTTTTCAATGCAAAATTGACTGGAATTGAGATGGGACGCCATGTTGCATTTGGAGAGCCCCTGATGTGCCTAAACATTGGAACCCCTCACAAGTGACACCATTTTGAAAAGTAGACCCCTTAAGGAACTTATCTAGATGTGTGGTGAGCACTTTGACCCAACAAGTGCTTCACAGAAGTTTATAATGCAGAGCCGTAAAAATAAAAAATCTTATTTTTTCACAAAAATGATCTTTTCGCCCCCAATTTTTTATTTTCCCAAGGGTAAGAGAAGAAATTAGACCACAAAAGTTGTTGTGCAATTTGTCCTGAGTGCGACGATACCCCATATGTGGGGGTAAACCACTTTTTGGGTGCATAGCAGAGCTCGGAAGGGAAGGAGCGCCATTTGACTTTTCAATGCAAAATTGACTGGAATTAAGATGGGACGCCATGTTGGTTTGGAGAGCCCCTGATGTGCCTAAACATTAAAAACCCCCACAAGTGACACCATTTTGGAAACTAGACCCTCTAAGGAACTTATCTAGATGTGTTTTGAGAGCTTTGAACCCCCAAGTGTTTCACTACAGTTTATAACGCAGAGCCGTTAAAATAAATTTATTTTTTTTTCGCAAAAATTTTTTAGCCCCCAGTTTTGTATTTTCACAAGGGTAACATAATAAATTGGACCCCAAAAGTTGTTGTCCAATTTGTCCTGAGTACGCTGATACCCCATATGTGGGGGGGAACCACTGTTTGGGCGCATGGCAGAGCTCGGAAGGGAAGGAGCGCCATTTGGAATGCAGACTTAGATGGATTGGTCTGCAGGAGTCACGTTGCATTTGCAGAGCCCCTGATGTACCCAAACAGTACAAACCCCCCACAAGTGACCCCATATTAGAAACTAGACCTCCCATGGAACTTATCTAGATGTGTTGTGAGAACTTTGAACCCCTAAGTGTTTCACTACAGTTTATAACGCAGACCCGTGAAAATAAAAATTCTTTTTTTTTTCACAAAAATGATTTTTTAGCCCCCAGCTTTGTATTTTTACAAGGGTAACAGAATAAATTGGACCCCAAAAGTTGTTGTTCAATTTGTCCTGAGTACGCTGATACCCCATATGTGGGGGGGAACCACTGTTTGGGCTCATGGCAGAGCTCGGAAGGGAAGGAGCGCCATTTGGAATGCAGACTTAGATGGATTGGTCTGCAGGCGTCACGTTGCATTTGCAGAGCCCCTGATGTACCCAAACAGTAGAAACCACCCACAAGTGACCCCATATTGGAAACTAGACCTCCCATGGAACTTATCTAGATGTGTTGTGAAAACTTTGAACCCCCAAGTGTTTCACTACAGTTTACAACGCAGAGCCGTGAAAATAAAAATCCTTTTTTTTCCCACAAAAATGATTTTTAGCCCCCCAAATTTTTATTTTCCCAAGGATAACAAGAGAACTTGGACCCAAAAAGTTGTTGTCCAATTTGTCTCGAGTACGCTGATACCCCATATGTTGGGGTAAACCCCTGTTTGGGCGCACGGGAGAGCTCGGAAGTGAAGGAGCACTGTTTTACTTTTTCAATGCAGAATTGGCTGGAATTGAGATCGGACGCCATGTCGCGTTTGGAGAGCCCCTGATGTGTCTAAACAGTGGAAACCCCCCAATTATAAATGAAACCCTAATCCAAACGCACCACTAACCCTAATCCCAACTGTAACCCTAACCACACACCTAACCCAGACACACCCCTAATTCTAATCCCAACCCTAATCCCAACCGTAAATGTAATCCAAACCCTAACCCTAGCCCCAACCCTAGCCCTAACCCTAACCCTAACCCTAACCGGAAAATGGAAATAAATACATTTTTTTTAATTTTATTATTTTTCCCTAAGGCTAGGTTCACATTGCGTTAGGGAAATCCGTTTAGCACTAGCGGATTGCGCTAACACAATGTCTTTTTAGGTGTCGTGTTTAGTGGTCGCGTTAACGTCCCCGCTCTGGAAGATCGGGGATCGGACCTCGGGCGCGCCGCGGACGCTGCAAGCAGCGTCTGAGGCGCGCCACAAAAGAATGGCACCTTGCTAGCGCGAGCCGAAAATGGCACGCTCTAGCGATGCGCTACACCTGAAAATCACATTGCTGTCAATGGTTGTGCTAACGGACCCGTTGCACGGCGTTAATTGTGACATTTTCGCCGTGCAACGCTGTCCGTTAGCGTTAACCCATTAACGCAATGTGAACCTAGCCTAACTAAGGGGGTGATGAAGGGGGGTTTGATTTACTTTTATAGCGAGTTTTTTAGCGGATTTTTATGATTGGCAGCCGTCACACACTAAAAGACGCTTTTTATAGCAAAAAAGTTTTTGCGTCTCCACATTTTGAGACCTATAATTTTTCCATATTTTGGTCCACAGAGTCATGTGAGGTCTTGTTTTTTGCGGGACGAGTTGACGTTTTTATCGGTTACATTTTCGGACACGTGACAGTTTTTGATCGCTTTTTATTCCGATTTTTTTGTGAGGCAGAATGACCAAAAACCAGCTATTCATGAATTTCTTTTGGGGGAGGCGTTTATACCGTTCCGCGTTTGGTAAAATTGATGAAGCAGTTTTATTCTTCGGGTCAGTACGATTACAGCGACACCTCATTTATATCATTTTTTTTATGTTTTGGCGCTTTTATACGATAAAAGCTATTTTATAGAAAAAATAATTATTTTGGCATCGCTTTATTCAGAGGACTATAACTTTTTTATTTTTTTGGTTATGATGCTATATGGCGGCTCGTTTTTTGCGGGACAAGATGACGTTTTCAGAGGTAACATGGTTATTTATATCCGTCTTTTTGATCGCGTGTTATTCCACTCTTTGTTCAGCGTTATGATAATAAAGCGTTGTTTTTTGGCTCGTTTTTTTTTTTTTTTTCTTACGGTGTTCACTGAAGGGGTTAACTTGTGGGCCAGTTTTATAGGTCGGGTCGTTACGGACGCGGCGATACTAAATATGTGTACTTTTATTGTTTTTTTGTTTTTTTTTTATGTAAAGAAATGTATTTATGGGAATAATATTTTTTTTTTTCTGCTTTATTTAGGAATTTTTTTTTTATTTTTTTTTTTACAAGTGTGGAAATTTTTTTTTTTACTTTTTCACTTTGTCCCAGGGGGGGACATCACAGATCACCGATCTGACAGTGTGCACAGCACTCTGTTAGATCGGTGATCTGACATACAGCCGGGCAGGATTAGAGCTGCAGCTGCAGCCTGATCCTGACCCGGAAGTGCTCCCTGCAGGACCCGGATGCAGCCCGGCGGCCATTTTGGATCCGGGGACTGCAGGGAGAAGACGCTCGGTACACGGTGAGCACATCACCGTGTACCGATCGTCTCAGGGAAGCCCGCAGGGAGCCCCCTCCCTGCGCGATGCTTCCCTGCACCGCCGGCACACCGCGATCATCTTTGATCGCGGTGTGCCGGGGGTTAATGTGCCGGGAGCGGTCCGTGACCGCTCCTGGCACATAGTGCCGGATGTCAGCTGCGATAGGCAGCTGACACCCGGCCGCGATCGGCCGCGCTCCCCCCGTGAGCGCGGCCGATCGCATATGACGTACTATCCCGTCCATGGGAATTAAGTCCCAGGTCACCTGGACGGGATAGTACGTCATATGGGATTAAGGGGTTAATATTTTTGGAAGTTGGAGTGTTTTTTTTTTTTTTTAGATTTGGCTATGTTAGGAGGATATCTATTTCTGCAGATAACTATTACTGTGCAGAATTATTAGGCAACTTAAAAAAAACCAAATATATTCCCATCTCACTTGTTTATTTTCACCAGGTAAACCAATATAACCGCACAAAATTTAGAAATAAACATTTCTGACATGCAAAAACAAAACCTCCAAAAATTAGTGACCAATATAGCCACCTTTCTTTATGATGACACTCAACAGCTTTCCATCCATAGATTCTGTCAGTTGCTTGATCTGTTTACGATGAACATTGCATGCAGCAGCCACCACTGCCTCCCAGACACTGTTCGAGAGGTGGACTGTTTTCCCTCTCTGTAGATCTAACATTTTATGAGGGACCACAGGCTCTCTATGGGGCTCAGATCAGGTGAACAAGGGGGCCATATCATTATTTTTTCTTCTTTGAGACCTTTACTGGCCAGCCACGCTGTGGAATAGTTGGAGGCATGTGATGGAGCATTGTCCTGCATGAAAATCATGTTTTTCTTGAAAGATACCAACTTCTTCCTGTACCACTGCTTGAAGAAGTTGTCTTCCAGAAACTGGCAGTAGGTCTGGGAGCTGAGCTTCACTCCATCCTCAACCCGAAAAGGTCCCACAAGTTCATCTTTGATGATACCAGCCCACACCAGTACCCCACCTCCACCTTGCTGGCGTCTGAGTCGGAGTGGAGCTCTCTGCCCTTAACTGATCCAGCCTCTGGCCCATTCATCTGGCCCATCAAGAGTCACTCTCATTTCAACAGTCCATAAAACCTTTGAAAAGTCAGTCTTAAGATATTTCTTGGCCCAGTCTTGACGTTTTATTATTATTATTATTATTTATTATTATAGCGCCATTTATTCCATGGCGCTTTACATGTGAGGAGGGGTATACATAATAAAACAAGTACAATAGTCTTGAATAGGGTTGAGCGAAACGGGTCGAACATTTTCAAAAGTCGCCGACTTTTGGCTAAGTCGGGGTTTCATGAAACCCGATCCGACCCCTGTGCGGGGTCGGCCATGCGGTACGCGACTTTCGCGCCAAAGTCGCGTTTCAATGACGCGAAAAGCGCCATTTCTCAGCCAATGAAGGTAAACGCAGAGTGTGGGCAGCGTGATGACATAGGTCCTGGTCCCCACCATCTTAGAGAAGGGCATTGCAGTGATTGGCTTGCTGTCTGCGACGTCACAGGGGCTATAAAGAGGCGTTCCCGCCGACCGCCATCTTACTGCTGCTGATCTGAGCTTAGGGAGAGGTTGCTGCCGCTTTGTCAGAAGCAGGGATAGCGTTAGGCAGGGTCCATTAACCACAAAACCGCTTGTGCTGCAGCGATTTGCACTGTCCAACACCACCCTCGGTGTGCAGGGACAGTGGAATTTTTTTTTTTTTTTTTTTTCCCCTCAGCGCTGTAGCTCATTGGGCTGCCCTAGAAGGCTCCCTGATAGCTGCATTGCTGTGTGTACGCCGCTGTGCAAACCAACTGCTTTTTTCAAAGCACAAATCCTCTTGTTCCTTCCTTTCTGCACAGCTATCTTTTTTGTTTGTCCACACTTTTTATTTCATTTGTGCATCAGTCCACTCCTTATTGCTGCCTGCCATACCTGGCTGAGATTACTGCAGGCAGGGAGATAGTAGCTGCCTGCCATACCTGGCTGAGATTACTGCAGGCAGGGAGATAGTAATTGTAGGACATTCCCTGTTTTTTTTTTTTTTTTTTTTTTGGTGGGAGATTAAGATTGGCAATTTGGCATTTCTGCTAGAGTGCCATCCCTGTGTGTGCCATCTCTCTCACATAGTGGGCCATAGAAAGCCTTTTCATTTTTCTGTATTTTTTTTTGTGGGGTGTATAAATTCTCCCTGATAAAAATACAGTGGGAGATTAATATTGGCCTTTGGGCTTGTGTGCCAGTCCTGAGTGTGCCATCTCTCTCACAAATAGTGGGCCATAGAAAGCCTATTTTATTTTTTTTTGGGTTTTATAAATTCTCCCTGAAAAAAAGGGAGATTAATATTGGCCTCTGGGCTTCTGTGCCAGTCCTGAGCGTGCCATCTGTGCCAGTCCTGAGCGTCCCATCTCTCTCACAAATAGTGGGCCATAGAAAGCCTATTTAATTTTTTTTTTGGTTTTATAAATTTTCCCTGAAAAAAGGGAGATTAATATTGGCCTCTGGGCTTGTGTGCCAGTTGTGAGCGTGCCATCTGTGCCAGTCCTGAGCGTGCCATCTCTCTCACAAATAGTGGGCCATAGAAAGCCTATTTAATTTTTTTTTTGGTTTTATAAATTTTCCCTGAAAAAAGGGAGATTAATATTGGCCTCTGGGCTTGTGTGCCAGTTGTGAGCGTGCCATCTGTGCCAGTCCTGAGCGTGCCATCTCTCTCACAAATAGTGGGCCATAGAAAGCCTATTTAAATATTTTTTTGGTTTTATAAATTCTCCCAGAAAAAAAGGGAGATTAATATTGGCCTCTGGGCTTCTGTGCCAGTTGTGAGCGTGCCATCTGTGCCAGTCCTGAGCGTGCCATCTCTCTCACAAATAGTGGGCCATAGAAAGCCTATTTAAATATTTTTTTGGTTTTATAAATTCTCCCAGAAAAAAAGGGAGATTAATATTGGCCTCTGGGCTTCTGTGCCAGTCCTGAGCGTGCCATCTGTGCCAGTCCTGAGCGTCCCATCTCTCTCACAAATAGTGGGCCATAGAAAGCCTATTTTATTTTTTTTTTGGGTTTCAGAAATTCTCCCTGGAAAAAAAAAGGGAGATTAATATTGCCCTTTGGGCTTGTGTGCCAGTACTAAGCGTTCCATCTCTCTCTCTCTCTCAGTCAGTGGGCCATAGAACGCCTATTTTTGGTTTTATTTGTTTTCTAAATTCTCCCTGAAAAAATCATTTTATTTTATTTGGTTTCTAAATTCTTCCTGATAAAATCATATTTTTTTTATTATTTTTTTTTCTAAAGTCTCCCTGAAAAAAAAAAAAAAAAAAACAACCAAAAAAAACAGTGGGAGATTAATATTGGCCTTTCTGCTTGTGTGCCAGTCTTGACTCCTGGGTGCGTCATCTCTCAGTCAGTGGGCCATAGAACGCCTATTTTTGGTTTTATTTGTTTTCTAAATTCTCCCTGAAAAAATCATTTTATTTTATTTGGTTTCTAAATTCTTCCTGATAAAATCATATTTTTTTTATTATTTTTTTTTCTAAAGTCTCCCTGAAAAAAAAAAAAAAAAAAACAACCAAAAAAAACAGTGGGAGATTAATATTGGCCTTTCTGCTTGTGTGCCAGTCTTGACTCCTGGGTGCGTCATCTCTCAGTCAGTGGGCCATAGAACGCCTATTTTTGGTTTTATTTGTTTTCTAAATTCTCCCTGAAAAAATCATTTTATTTTATTTGGTTTCTAAATTCTTCCTGATAAAATCATATTTTTTTTATTATTTTTTTTTCTAAAGTCTCCCTGAAAAAAAAAAAAAAAAAAACAACCAAAAAAAACAGTGGGAGATTAATATTGGCCTTTCTGCTTGTGTGCCAGTCTTGACTCCTGGGTGTGCCATCTCTCTCTCTCTCTCTCTCCAATTGTGGTCCATAGAAAGCCTACATTTTTTTTCCTTGATTTGGGTTCCAAAATCTACCAGAGAAAATAACTCCATCAATCATTGGTAGAAAAATATTGGCCTCTGGGCTTGTGTGCCACTCCTGATTCCTGTGTGCGTCATCTCTCACTCAGTGGCCCATAGAAAGCATATAGTTTGTTACATTTGTTTTCTAAATTCTCCCTGCAAAAATCTATTTTTTTTTTTTTGGGGGGTTTCTAAAGTGTTCCTGAAAAAAATAAAAATAAAAAAAAAATAATAGTGTGACATTAATATTAACATTTGTGCTTCAGTGACAGTCCTGCGTGTGGGGCATCTCTCTAATTTGCAGCCACCAAAAAAAGAGTGTGTAACATTGGGCCTGATTTTCGCTGTGGTCTCACCAACCTGTAAAGGGGTAGCTAAATCATACTGAAGTTATAGCTCACCGTGTAAGTTGTGTGACTGCAACAAATAACGTTAGTTTGGTTACGTTTTTAAAACAATGAGGAAGTCTAGTGGAAGAGGTCGTGGCCGGGGGCGTTCATTGTCAGCTGGTAATGAGGGTAGTGGTAGTGGTGGAGCATCAGGTGGTCGTGGGGGAAAAAATATTGCACCTAAGTCTGGAGCTGTGGAGCCAGGTTCGTCGTCCGGCTACACAAGGCCTCGAACGCTCCCTTTTCTGGGATTAGGAAAACCGCTTTTAAAGCCGGAGCAGCAAGAGCAAGTTTTGGCTTATCTTGCTGACTCAGCCTCTAGCTCTTTTGCCTCATCTCGTGAAACTGGTAAAAGTAAAAGCAGCGCGTCGTTAGTGGATGTTCACGGTCAGGGACAAGTCACTTCCTTGTCCTCTTCAGCAAAAACAACAACAGAGAAGAATGCAGCAGGCGACACAACGGGTTACTCCATGGAGCTCTTTACACATACCGTCCCTGGCTTAGAAAGTGAAGCAGTTAACAGTCCATGCCCATTACAAATTGAATCTGACATGGAGTGCACTGACGCACAGCCACAGCCAGACTACTATGCTGGTCCTTTGACTCAGACCACAACATTGCCCTCGCAGGGTGCTGATCAAGAATCAGACCCTGATGAGACTATGTTGCCCCATCACGAACGCTATACCACCGAACGACACGGTGACACAGACGAAGTTGCGCAGGAGGTACAAGAAGAGTTATTAGATGACCCAGTTCTTGACCCCGATTGGCAGCCATTGGGGGAACAGGGTGCAGGCGGCAGCAGTTCTGAAGCAGAGGAGGAGGAGGGGCCGCAGCAGGCATCAACATCGCCACAGGTTCCATCTGCCGGGCCCGTATCTTGCCCAAAACGCGTGGCAAAGCCAAAACCTGGTGGAGGACAGCGTGGCCATCCGGTTAAAGCTCAGTCTGCAATGCCTGAAAAGGTATCCGATGCTAGAAAGAGTGCAGTCTGGCATTTTTTTAAACAACATCCAATTGATCAGCGCAAAGTCATCTGTCAAAAATGTTCTACTTCCTTAAGCAGAGGTCAGAATCTGAAAAGTCTCAATACTAGTTGCATGCATAGACATTTAACCACCATGCATTTGAAAGCTTGGACTAACTACCAAACGTCCCTTAAGGTTGTTGCACCCTCGGCCAATGAAGCTAGTCATCAACGCAACATCCCTTCCGGCAGTGTAGGACCACCATTTAGCGCACCACCTGCTGTATCTGTGCAGGTATCTTTGCCAGGCCAAAGCAGTCAGGGTCAGGGAATCACCAGTTTCGTAGTAGGAAACACTGCATCTAGGGCACCGGCGGCAACAATACCATCTCCCACCGTCTCTCAGTCTGCCATGTCCACCGGCACCCCCGCTAGTTCCACGATCTCCAGCTCTCCAGTCCAGCTCACCCTACATGAGACTATGGTTAGAAAAAGGAAATACTTAGCCTCGCATCCGCGTACACAGGGTTTGAACGCCCACATAGCTAGACTAATCTCGTTAGAGATGATGCCCTACCGGTTAGTTGAAAGCGAAGCTTTCAAAGACCTGATGGACTACGCTGTACCACGCTACGAGCTACCCAGTCGACACTTTTTTTCCAGAAAAGCCATCCCAGCCCTCCACCAGCATGTTAAAGAGCGCATCGTCCATGCACTCAGGCAATCTGTGAGCACAAAGGTGCACCTGACAACAGATGCATGGACCAGTAGGCATGGCCAGGGACGTTACGTGTCCATCACGGCACACTGGGTAAATGTGGTGGATTCAGGGTCCACAGGGGACAGCAAGTTTGGGACAGTTCTGCCTAGCCCACGGTCTAGTAAACAGTTGTCTGTAGCCGTTCGCACCCCCTCCTCCTCCTCCTCCTCGTCCTCCTGCAGAAGCAAGAGCTCGTCCACAGACCGCAGTCGCACAAACACTCCATCCGCACCTGCCACTGTTGCACACCAGGTCTCCCATTATGGGGCAGCTACTGGCATACGTCAGCAGGCTGTATTGGCTATGAAGTGTTTGGGCGACAATAGACACACCGCGGAAGTTCTGTCCGAGTTCTTGCAGCAAGAAACGCAGTCGTGGCTGGGCACTGTAGATCTTGAGGCAGGCAAGGTAGTGAGTGATAACGGAAGGAATTTCATGGCTGCCATCTCCCTTTCCCAACTGAAACACATTCCTTGCCTGGCTCACACCTTAAACCTGGTGGTGCAGTGCTTCCTGAAAAGTTATCCGGGGTTATCCGACCTGCTCCTCAAAGTGCGTGGACTTTGCGCACATATCCGCCGTTCGCCTGTACACTCCAGCCGTATGCAGACCTATCAGCGTTCTTTGAACCTTCCCCAGCATCGCCTAATCATAGACGTTGCAACAAGGTGGAACTCAACACTGCACATGCTTCAGAGACTGTGCGAACAGAGGCGGGCTGTTATGTTTTTGTGGGAGGATACACATACACGGGCAGGCAGTAGGATGGCAGACATGGAGTTGTCAGGTGTGCAGTGGTCGAAGATTCAAGACATGTGTCAAGTCCTTCAGTGTTTTGAGGAATGCACACGGCTGGTTAGTGCAGACAACGCCATAATAAGCATGAGCATCCCCCTAATGCGTCTGCTGATGCAAAGTTTGACGCACATAAAGGATCAGGCGTCTGCACCAGAGGAAGAGGAAAGCCTTGATGACAGTCAGCGATTGTCTGGTCAGGGCAGTGTACATGACGAGGTACCGGGCGAAGAGGAGGTGGAGGATGAGGAGGATGATGGGGATGAGTATATTTTTAATGAGGAAGCTTTCCCGGGGGCACGGGAAATTGGTGGCGTGGCAAGGCCGGGTTCTGGTTTTTTGAGGGACACAAGTGACGTAGATTTGCCTGCAACTGCCCCTCAACCAAGCACAACCGCAGATTTGACAACGGGAACTTTGGCCCACATGGCGGATTATGCCTTGCGTATCCTCAAAAGGGACACACGCATTACAAAAATGATGAACGATGACGATTACTGGTTGGCCTGCCTCCTTGATCCTCGCTATAAAGGCAAATTGCAAAATATTATGCCACATGAGAACTTGGAACTAATATTAGCAACAAAACAATCAACTCTTGTTGACCGTTTGCTTCTGGCATTCCCTGCACACAGCGCCCGTGATCGTTCTCACACGAGCTCCAGGGGCCAGCAGACCAGAGGTGTTAGAGGGGCAGAAATCAGAAGTGGCGTTGGACAGAGGGGTTTTCTGACCAGGTTGTGGAGTGATTTTTCTATGACCGCAGACAGGACAGGTACTGCAGCATCAATTCAAAGTGACAGGAGACAACATTTGTCCAGTATGGTTACAAACTATTTTTCATCCCTTATCGACGTTCTCCCTCAACCGTCATTCCCATTTGATTACTGGGCATCCAAATTAGACACCTGGCCAGAATTGGCAGAATATGCATTGCAGGAGCTTGCTTGCCCGGCAGCTAGTGTCCTATCAGAAAGAGTATTCAGTGCTGCAGGTTCAATACTAACAGAAAAAAGGACTCGTCTGGCTACCCAAAATGTAGATGATCTAACCTTCATTAAAATGAACCACAACTGGATTTCAAAATCTTTTGCCCCACCCTGCCCGGCTGACACCTAGCTTTCCTATGAAAAGGTCTTGCCTGTGGACTATTCTGAATGACTTTTCCAATCTCGTAATTTTCTTCACCTGATTGTCCAGCATACGACATGTTTCCACCTCACGAAATGGCCAAACTCCCCACACGGGGCCGTGCTATCGCCACTTTGCGCTTGGACCCTTGAGAGTGCTGTTTGTCTGAAGAGGTGGGTGTGGCCGCTTTTGGTCGACGGCACTGCCACTGGGTCCCTCATAGTACAATAAAGTGTCTCTGGCGGTGGTGGTGCGCACCCAACGTCAGACACACCGTTGTAATATGAGGGGCCCTGTGCCTGTACCGCCGGCCACAAGACAGTTCCCCCCCCCAGCTCAAACAGTGCTCTACCACTAGCAAAATTATCTCTCACAGCTTCACCAATGTGTAGTCTAGCCGCTGACATCCTTCAATGCCTGGCACTGACAATACCATTGTTTTGACATTTTTGTTATGTTAGGCCTTCGAAGCCTGTCTGCGGTCCCTTCTTTCTACAACTACTACACTGACCAGGTCACTGCTGCCCGTGTACCCCTGGAACCAATTTAAAATTGCCTACAGCCATGTGTTATTATTTTAGGCCTTCGATGCCTGTCTGCGGTCACTCCTTCCACTAGGCCTCCACTGACCACACCACTGCTGCCCGTGTACCCCTGGAACCAATTTAAAATTGCCTACAGCCAGCCCAATTTTTTTATTTTAGGCCTTCGATGCCTGTCTGCGGTCCATTCTTTCAACTACTACTACACTGACCAGGTCACTGCTGCCCGTGTACCCCTGGAACCAATTTAAAATTGCCTACAGCCAGCCCAATTTTTTTATTTTAGGCCTTCGATGCCTGTCTGCGGTCCATTCTTTCAACTACTACTACACTGACCAGGTCACTGCTGCCCGTGTACCCCTGGAACCAATTTAAAATTGCCTACAGCCAGCCCAATTTTTTTATTTTAGGCCTTCGATGCCTGTCTGCGGTCCATTCTTTCAACTACTACTACACTGACCAGGTCACTGCTGCCCGTGTACCCCTGGAACCAATTTAAAATTGCCTACAGCCAGCCCAATTTTTTTATTTTAGGCCTTCGATGCCTGTCTGCGGTCCATTCTTTCAACTACTACTACACTGACCAGGTCACTGCTGCCCGTGTACCCCTGGAACCAATTTAAAATTGCCTACAGCCATGTGTTATTATTTTAGGCCTTCGATGCCTGTCTGCGGTCACTCCTTCCACTAGGCCTCCACTGACCACACCACTGCTGTCCGTGTACCCCTGGAACCAATTTAAAATTGCCTACAGCCATGTGTTATTATTTTAGGCCTTCGATGCCTGTCTGCGGTCCATTCTTTCAACTACTACTACACTGACCAGGGCACTGCTGGCCGTGTACCCCTGGAACCAATTTAAAAGTGCCTACAGCCAGCCCAAGTTTGTTATGTTAGGCCTTCGATGCCTGTCTGCGGTCACTCCTTCCACTAGGCCTCCACTGACCACACCACTGCTGTCCGTGTACCCCTGGAACCAATTTAAAATTGCCTACAGCCATGTGTTATTATTTTAGGCCTTCGATGCCTGTCTGCGGTCCATTCTTTCAACTACTACTACACTGACCAGGGCACTGCTGGCCGTGTACCCCTGGAACCAACATCAGAAAATATAAAAATAAGTATTTTGCTTATAAAAAAGAAAATACTGGTGAGATATCAAATGCAGACATTTTAACATTAAAAACAAACACACAACTCTAATCTGGTACAGTACTAAAAATGGCCACCAGCTACAATTACTTTCTCCTGCAAGTAGTTAACTGAAAGTTTTTTTAAATTGAAAACACACATATGGCATCCACCGAGTGTTGTCCTGTCGCGTCTTCTTTATATTATTGCCGAGAAGATGCAAAATAATGAAAATAATAAAATCATTAATTACCAAAATAATAGAGAAAGTCAACACCACATTGCAAATAAACATTCATTCCAAATAAAGAAGCAGGGCGCGTCCGAGGGTGAGTATATACCTAATAAGAATATAATCACCCTCGGACGCGCAATGCTTATTTCCAACAGCCTTCCTTCCTAAGAATCAGCCCTTCCGTCGTGTAGAGAGACGTTGTGTTACACTCCAAGGTGTTCCCCAGGTTGCCTTTCCTGAGCTTCGATCTTCCGGCTCTCGTTTAGTAGTTCTTGGAAACTACTCTGCATTAGGCCTTCAAATTGGGTATGGGGTGTAGAGAGATGGTGTGTTCCACTCCAAGGTGTTCCCCAGGTTGCCTTTCCTGAGCTTCGATCTTCCGGCTCTCGTTTAGTAGTTGTTGGAAACTACGCTGCATTAGGCCTTCAAATTGGGTATGGGGTGTAGCGAGAGGGTGTGTTACACTCCAAGGTGTTCCCCAGGTTGCCTTTCCTGAGCTTCGATCTTCCGGCTCTCGTTTAGTAGTTCTTGGAAACTACACTGCATTAGGCCTTCAAATTGGGTATGGGGTGTAGAGAGAGGGTGTGTTACACTCTAAGGTGTTCCCCAGGTTTCCTTGCCATTGCTTCGGTCTTCCGACTCTCGTTTAGTAGTTGTAGAAAAGTACACTGCATTAGGCCATACAAAATGGGTATGGGGTGGAGAGAGATGGTGTGTTACACTCCAAGGTGTTCCCCAGGTTGCCTTTCCTGAGCTTCTATCTTCAGGCTCTCATTAAATTGTGGTTAAATGGAACAACTGCATTTGGCGTACTAGTTGGTTTGGGGCCTACTATCGGTGTCTGCCACTCCTTGCTGTTCTCCTCCACTGAACAAAGCTGTGCCGCCTGTTTACTACGGTTGCCAATTTTGAACTGCATTTCGACTACTTACTGATTTGGCCCTACTCTCTGTGTCAGCCTCTCATTCCAGTTGTCCTCCACTGCAATGCCCCCTGGTTATTCCTGTGTTACCAATTTTGAACTGCATTTAGCCCACTTTCTTCTTTGGGCCTATATCTGTGTTTCCACTTCATCGTGCCCATTGCCCAGCCAGTGATAGATGAGTCTGCTGGTACATTGACCCATAACGCAACATTCCCCGTGCACGCTACACAACAACATTGTGACCCTGCTGAAAGTCAGGTTGCTCTTCCCGCATACCATACCACCTTACACGGGGACAAAGAGGAAGGTGCAGATGAAAGTGCAGGTTCCTTCATCAGGTGGGGGGAGGAATACTAGTTGGCGACGTCACTGGCACAGGGCCTCTCATAGTACGCAAAAGTGTTGCTGCCGGTGGGAGGCGCCCCCGCCGTGCAAACACACCGCTGTACTTTGAGGGGCCCTGTGCCAGTGCCAATGCCAACGAGTGGGCCCCCCCTGCTTGCTCAGGTTCACAGCACTTGCAAAGTTGAAATACTTACCTCTCCCTGCTCCACTGCCGTGACGTGGTCCAGATTTCCTGGGCCCACTAATTACTTGAACCAGCCCTACCCCCCACAACTTTAGCCAAATGACCCCCAATTTCAAATGCCTTCCAATTATTATAAGGTAAATTACGCTTGACAAGCTTCATTAAGAAGAATGGATGGTTTTGACATTAAAATGGCCACTCTAGGTGTTTTCCTGGCCCCCACTCACTGCCGACTATGCTGCCCCATTGACTTGCATTGGGTTTCGTGTTTCGGTCGATCCCGACTTTACGTCATAATCGGCCGATTTCACTCGACCCGACTTTGGACATAGTCGGGTTTCGCAAAACCCGGCTCGACTCTAAAAAGGTCAAGGTCGCTCAACTCTAGTCTTGAACAATACAAGTCACAACTGGTACAGGAGGAGAGAGGACCCTGCCCGCGAGGGCTCACAATCTACAAGGGATGGGTGAGGATACAGTAGGTGAGGGTAGAGCTGGCCGTGCAGCGGTTTGGTCAATCGGTGGTTACTGCAGGTTGTAGGCTTGTCGGAAGAGGTGGGTCTTCAGGTTCTTTTTGAAGGTTTCGATGGTAGGCGAGAGTCTGATATGTTGTGGTAGAGAATTCCAGAGTAGGGGGGATGCACGAGAGAAATCTTGTATGCGATTGTGGGAAGAGGAGATAATAGGGGAGTAGAGAAGGAGATCTTGTGAGGATCGGAGGTTGCGTGCAGGAAAGTACCGGGAGACGAGGTCACAGATGTATGGAGGAGACAGGTTGTGGATGGCTTTGTATATCATGGTTAGGCTTTTGTACTGGAGTCTCTGGGTGATGGGGAGCCAGTGCAGGGATTGACAGAGGGGAGAGGCCGGGGAATAGCGGGGGGACAGGTGGATTAGTCGGGCAGCAGAGTTTAGAATAGATTGGAGGGGTGCAAGAGTGTTAGAGGGGAGGCCACAGAGCAGGAGGTTACAGTAGTCAAGGCGGGAGATGATGAGGGCATGGACTAGGGTCTTTGCAGATTCTTGGTTGAGGAATGAACGGATCCGTGAAATATTTTTGAGTTGGAGGCGGCAGGAAGTGGAAAGGGTTTGGATATGTGGTTTAA
This sequence comes from Ranitomeya imitator, assembly GCF_032444005.1. Classification (NCBI taxonomy): domain Eukaryota; kingdom Metazoa; phylum Chordata; class Amphibia; order Anura; family Dendrobatidae; genus Ranitomeya; species Ranitomeya imitator. The sequence continues at coordinate 511,085,112 of NC_091285.1, read as the reverse complement.
AGGAGAGATCAGTGTCAAGGATTAACATTTATCTTATGTTTCTTGTTCAAAGATGGTCGTTTTTCAGCCTTCCATACCTTGGCCATGTCCCTGAGTATCGCACACCTTGTGCTTTTTTGTTAACGTTGCAGCTCTGAAATATGGCAAAACTGGTGGCAAATGTCATCTTGGCAGCTTCACACTTGATTTACCTCAATTCATGGGCAGTTATTTTGCGCCTTTTTTGCCCAACACGCTTTTTGCGACCCTGTTGGCTATTTGCCATGAAACACTTGATTGTTCGGTGATCATGCTTCAAAAGTTTGGCAATTTCAAGACTGCTGCATCCCTCTGCAAGACATCTCACAATTTTGGACTTTTCAGAACCCGTCAAATCTCTCTTCTGACCCTTTTTGTCAAAGGAAAGGAAGTTGCCTAACAATTAAGCACACCTTATATAGGGTTTTGATGTCATTAGACAACACCCCTCCTCATTACAGAGATGCACATCACCTGATTTACTTGGTAGTTGGCTCTCAAGCCTGAACAGCTTGGAGTAGGACAACATGTATAAAAAGTACAAACAATACAGAAAACACACTGGCGCTAGGCTATAATCCTATAATAAGATGCAGGCACCTGGGCAGGTTGTGTGCACATCCCTGCCAGAGTGATCACTGTATTACCTGTACACTGACAGTAAATACAGAGTTTCTGTATACATAAGCACTCAGTATTGTGTTTTTTTTATTTTTTTAAATTAATGATCAGTATTGTAGTGTTCAGTCACTATGTGGTGGTAACATGTGGTCTGGTCATGGTGTGGCGGTACTTGTTCCTTGTATGTGGTATTATTGGTCATCAGGTGGTTGTAATATGTGGTCTGGACATGGTGCGTTGGTATTTGTTTAGTGATGAGCGAGCATACTCGTTTCTCGAGATTTCCCGAGCACGCTCGGGTGTCCTCCGAGTATTTTTTAGTGCTCGGAGATTTCGTTTTCAGCACCGCAGCTGAATGATTTACATCTCTTAGCCAGCTTGATTACATGTGGGGGTTCCCTAGCAACCAGGCAACCCCCACATGTACTTATGCTGGCTAACAGATGTAAATCATTCAGCTGCGGCGCTGAAAACGAAATCTCCGAGCACTAAAAAATACTTGGAGGACACCCGAGCGTGCTTGGGAAATCTTGAGTAACGAGTATACTCGCTCATCACTATATTTGTTCCTTGTAAGTGGTATTATTCAGTCACTATGTGGTGGTAATATGTGGTCTGGTCATGGTGTGGCGGTATTTGTTCCTTGCATGTGATATTATTCGGTCACTGTGGTGGTAATGTGTGGTGTGGTCATGGTGTGACGATATTTGTCCCTTGTACTGTATGTGGTATTTATGGTTGTTTAAAACAAAATGTAAATGTATGTCACTCATTCCCTTAAAGAAAAATCCATAAAAATATATTTATTTTTAATAGTTTAGAGTAGAGTAGGGCCTAGCCAAAAGAGTCTACCGTGTTGTGGTGTCAACTTAAAAATTATTTTGGCCAGAACAAAAGCTGCTGGTTATTAATGTGATCTGGTGTTTGATGGGAACTGTTAATATCTGATCGGTGAGGATGTGGTGGAGAAGTTGAGTTTTTCCAAGAATGAGCAGTGGGACAGTGGAGGTGGAGCTGGGGTGGAGTCTGGGCGGAGTCTCAAGGGAACCTGAAAATGTTGCCAGTATGGGGCCCTGAAATTCCCAGTGGAAACCCTGGTCTGTCTCATAAGCTGCAGACCACAGCTTCCTGAGACTTCAGTGTGCTCACATATATATAGATATATAGAGATTTGGATATATATATATATATATATATATATGCAACTTGTGCCATCGTCCTATATTTATTGTGGGAACTCGCACTACATATACTATATATGTGGGGTAGTGGGATACCTTCATACTGTATATATCATCATACATCATATGGGGCTGTGGGGCTACCTTATTCCATATAGGGGGCTGTACGGACATGATACTATGTATAGAGGGGATATGGGATCATCATACTATATATAGGAGGCTGTGAGGTGCATAATATCGCAATTAGAGAGCTGTAGGGGACCATCATACTATACAGTATATAGGGGTTTTTGGAGACATACTATTTGTGGGGAGCTATAGTATATATAGGAAACTTTAAAGTCTCATACTATATATAGGAGGCAGTTAGGACATCATTTTGTATGTAGGGGGCTATGTAGCCATTTTACTATATATAGGGAGTTTTGGGGTCCTCAATGTATAATAAAGAGGTATTGGGGGCTGTAGGACCATCATTCTGTATATACAGAACTGTGTGGGTGCTCAGAGGACATTATTTGTTATGAATGGGCACATCATTAGTTTTGATAGGGGCACTCATGATCCTTTTTTGGGGGGGGACAGTGTTACTTTAAGTGAGCACTCAAAGGTATTTGTTGCTGGAAGGGGGCACTTGGGATATTATATCCTTCAAAGGCCCATAATTTTGGGGGGTGGGAGTAATCCTAGTAATGACACAATTGATTAAATATTGGGATCGGTGGTCCACACTGCAGGTGCACACAGAGTGGGGAGTTTTTGTAGGTTGCGAATAGATGGGGACGGCGCTAGAAATGTGAGAAGTCAAATGTACCTTTTTTGTAATCTGTGTGGACGAGTCCTGGCTGGAGAAGTTGTCATGTCGGTCTGGGCCAGATAGAAATGTGAACGATGCGAATCAGAAAGAACGTCATGTGTAAGTTACTATATATAACTGCACTGTAATCACTTGTTCTGCAAAACTGGTATCTACCAATATACGGTTACTGTTAGGTTGTAATATTGCTCTTTTTAGGTAACTTTTTAAAAAAAAATTAGTAGCAGCTAAATGTAATTCAGTCATAGTAAAGGGTGTATGGTGGTATCATTGGTCTTTGTATAGAATGTAGTTTCATATAGAGGCAATGGTGATATTATAATATTATGTATTCGCTGTGTAGTGGTGACAGTAGTAGGCACTGTGTAGCCATATTATATGTATGTTTGTAAGTAAGCTCTGTTATGGCACCATATCTAAGCAGTTAACTTGGTTCTAGTACTGTATGAATGTAGTAATCTAGATTATGGTAACGTATGTATTCCGTAATCTTGGTTCTGCTCCAGTTTCTATGTAGCAGGTTTGGCTACATGTAGTAGACTTATTAAGCTCGGTTCTGCTCCCATATCTCTGTAGTAAGCTCTGTTCTGCTCCCATATCTCTGTAGTAAGCTCCGTTCTGCTCCCATATATCTGTAGAAAGCTCCGTTCTGCTCCCATATCTCTGTAGTAAGCTCCGTTCTGCTCCCATATCTCTGTAGTAAGCTCCGCTCTGCTCCCATATGTCTGTAGTAAGCTTGGTTTTGCTCCCATATCTCTGTAATAAGCTCCGTTCTGCTCCCATATCTCTGTAGTAAGCTAGGTCCTGCTCCCATATCTCTGTAGTAAGCTCGGTTCTGCTCCCTTATCTCTGTAGTAAGCTCCGTTCTGCACCCATATCTCTGTAGTAAGCTCGGTTCTGCTCCCTTATCTCTGTAGTAAGCTCCGTTCTGCTCCCATATCTCTGTAGTAAGCTCGGTTCTGCTCCCTTATCTCTGCAGTAAGCTCTGCTCTGCTCCCATATGTCTGTAGTAAGCTTGGTTTTGCTCCCATATCTCTGTAGTAAGCTCTGTTTTGCTCCCATATCTCTGTAGTAAGCTCTGTTCTGCTCCCATATCTCTGCAGTAAGCTAGGTCCTGCTCCCATATCTCTGTAGTAAGCTCGGTTCTGCTCCCTTATCTGTGTAGTAAGCTCCGTTCTGCTCCCATATCTCTGTAGTAAGCTCGGTTCTGCTCCCTTATCTCTGCAGTAAGCTCCGCTCTGCTCCCATATGTCTGTAGTAAGCTTGGTTTTGCTCCCATATCTCTGTAGTAAGCTCTGTTCTGCTCCCATATCTCCGGAGTAAGCTCTGTTCTGCTCCCATATCTCCGGAGTAAGCTCGGTTCTGCTACCTTATCTCTGCAGTAAGCTCCGTTCTGCTCCCATATCTCCGGAGTTAACTCGGTTCTGCTCCGATATCTCTGTAGGGAAAAAGCAAAGTCTATATACTGACTGCAGGTCACATAGACGGTACCACTATAAATAATATATATAACAAAGCATAAGTGGAAAAAATAAAACGTAACTTTTATTGAAACTAAAGCCACACAAAAACTAAACCAAACACCCAAGTGAATTAAAAATTGGGGCAAAGTCTCGACCATATGGTATGGTGACCACAGAGACTAGTTGTCCCCACATAGGACTGGAAGATTTCCTCTGCAAAATGTTAGAGAAATCCCAATAATCTAGGTTATGACCTATGGAAAAGCTAGAGTTGGAATAACATCCATAACACTCAGCGTCAAACCTAGCTGCATGAACAGACAATAAAAATACTATCACTAGTAGCATGCAGTATAGGCAGTGCTACTGGTGGCTATATCGATAAAGTAAAAGGAACAGTCTCACCAGTTCCAAGACGTGGGCCCAGGAGCGCCGGATAATATCTGGTCAGAAGATGATCCGGAGACAAAGGAGGAGACGACAATCCCTATGTCAGTCCCTATGGGGCTATCAGTAAGCTATCCCCAAAAGCTCCTGCCCTTACAAGGGCAGTCCACAGCTACCCCTGTATAAACATGCCCTGCACTCTCCCTATATATCCGTCCCGACGCGTTTCATCCAAGCCGATTCTTCAGGGGACTTGCTTGTGCATGGAGCTAGAGTGCCTATATGCTAAAAAGGAGGGACATAAAGTCCTACCACCCTCAATGCTGTCTTGAGCTTGCAATTACGTGCATAAGTACCACGAAGAAAATAAACTGGTACTATATGACGCCAGGCTGTGAGCTAATGGCACTGCCAACAGAACCCACTGAGCCGGTGGCAAGTATTTTTATTGTCTGTTGATGCAGCTAGGTTTGACGCTGAGTGTTATGGATGTTATTCCAACTCTAGCTTTTCCATAGGTAATAACCTAGATTATTGGGATTTCTCTAACATTTTGCAGAGGAAATCTTCCAGTCCTATGTGGGGACAACTAGTCTCTGTGGTCACCATACCATATGGTCGAGACTTTGCCCCAATTTTTAATTCACTTGGGTGTTTGGTTTAGTTTTTGTGTGGCTTTAGTTTCAATAAAAGTTACGTTTTATTTTTTCCACTTATGCTTTGTTATATTTATTTATACCGATATCTCTGTAGTAAGCTCGGTTCTGCTCCCATATCTCTGGAGTAAGCTCAGTTCTGCTCCCATATCTCAGTAGTAAGCTCGGTTCTGCTCCCATATCTCCAGAGTAAGCTCAGTTCTGCTCCCATATCTCCGGAGTAAGCTTGGTTCTGCTACCATATCTATGCAGCAAGCTCTGTTCTGATATCTATGAACCAGCCTGTTTTTAAAGCCTGTTATCTCTGCTACTTTTATGCAGTGGCCAGAGATTATTAGGGAAAAAGGAGGGCCACTGCAACTGAAGGGCCACTGCCTTGTGATTGCCCCCCAGGCTGAAAAATGCCAGCCAGCCCCTGCTAACAGTGCACAGCTGATAGCCTTAAAGCAGGAATGCTTCCAGGAGCTCTCAACTGAGCAGATTAACCTCTGCACTGCTAAAAGAAATTTACACTGTTTAATATGAAGGTGAAGTACTTCTAAGGCCGGCGTCACACACAGCGTATGAAAATACGGTCCGTATATTACGGCCATAATACGCTGAAAAGTCCCGAAAATAGTGGTCCGTAGCTCCTCCATAGGCAGGGTGTGTCACCGTTTTTTGCGCATGGCATCCTCCGTATGTAATCCGTATGGCAGCCGTAATGCATGTTTTTAGCGCAGGCTTGCAAAACCGACATACCGCTATACAAGGGATCCATGTGTTAAAAAACAAAACAAAACATATATACTGTCTCTCTCTCTCTATATATATATATATGTCAGTAGACACATACAGTGGGGCAAAAAAGTATTTAGTCAGTCAGCAATAGTGCAAGTTCCACCACTTAAAAAGATGAGAGGTGTCTGTAATTTACATCATAGGTAGACCTCAACTATGGGAGACAAACTGAGAAAAAAAAATCCAGAAAATCACATTGTCTGTTTTTTTATCATTTTTTTGCATATTATGGTGGAAAATAAGTATTTGGTCAGAAACAAACAATCAAGATTTCTGGCTCTCACAGACCTGTAACTTCTTCTTTAAGAGTCTCCTCTTTCCTCCACTCATTACCTGTAGTAATGGCACCTGTTTAAACTTGTTATCAGTATAAAAAGACACCTGTGCACACCCTCAAACAGTCTGACTCCAAACTCCACTATGGTGAAGACCAAAGAGCTGTCAAAGGACACCAGAAACAAAATTGTAGCCCTGCACCAGGCTGGGAAGACTGAATCTGCAATAGCCAACCAGCTTGGAGTGAAGAAATCAACAGTGGGAGCAATAATTAGAAAATGGAAGACATACAAGACCACTGATAATCTCCCTCGATCTGGGGCTCCACGCAAAATCCCACCCCGTGGGGTCAGAATGATCACAAGAACGGTGAGCAAAAATCCCAGAACCACGCGGGGGGACCTAGTGAATGAACTGCAGAGAGCTGGGACCAATGTAACAAGGCCTACCATAAGTAACACACTACGCCACCATAGACTCAGATCCTGCAGTGCCAGACGTGTCCCACTGCTTAAGCCAGTACATGTCCGGGCCCGTCTGAAGTTTGCTAGAGAGCATTTGGATGATCCAGAGGAGTTTTGGGAGAATGTCCTATGGTCTGATGAAACCAAACTGGAACTGTTTGGTAGAAACACAACTTGTCGTGTTTGGAGGAAAAAGAATACTGAGTTGCATCCATCAAACACCATACCTACTGTAAAGCATGGTGGTGGAAACATCATGCTTTGGGGCTGTTTCTCTGCAAAGGGGCCAGGACGACTGATCCGGGTACATGAAAGAATGAATGGGGCCATGTATCGTGAGAGTTTGAGTGTAAATCTCCTTCCATCAGCAAGGGCATTGAAGATGAAACGTGGCTGGGTCTTTCAACATGACAATGATCCAAAGCACACCGCCAGGGCAACGAAGGAGTGGCTTCGTAAGAAGCATTTCAAGGTCCTGGAGTGGCCTAGCCAGTCTCCAGATCTCAACCCTATAGAAAACCTTTGGAGGGAGTTGAAAGTCCGTGTTGCCAAGCGAAAAGCCAAAAACATCACTGCTCTAGAGGAGATCTGCATGGAGGAATGGGCCGACATACCAACAACAGTGTGTGGCAACCTTGTGAAGACTTACAGAAAACGTTTGACCTCTGTCATTGCCAACAAAGGATATATTACAAAGTATTGAGATGAAATTTTGTTTCTGACCAAATACTTATTTTCCACCATAATATGCAAATAAAATGTTAAAAAAACAGAAAATGTGATTTTCTGGATTTTTTTTCCTCAGTTTGTCTCCCATAGTTGAGGTCTATCTATGATGTAAATTACAGACGCCTCTCATCTTTTTAAGTGGTGGAACTTGCACTATTGCTGTCTGACTAAATACTTTTTTGCCCCACTGTATATGTATGTATATTATTGCTTCATACAGCGCGAGATAGCAGAAGGCCGATAATTCAATTACCAGCTTTTGCTTTCTCCTTCCTAAACCCGACATGATATGAGACCTGGTTTACATACAGTAAACCATCTCATATCCCCATTTTTTTTGCATATTCCACACTACTAATGTCAGTAGTGTGTCTATGCAAAATTTGGCCGTTCTTGCTAGTAAATTAAAGGGTTAAATGGCGGAAAAAATTGGCGTGGGCTCCCGCACAATTTTCTCCGCCAGAGTAGTAAAGCCAGTGACTGAGGGCAGATATTAATAGCCCTCTGCTGGTTGTCCTCATATAAACTCGAGCAAGGGAGCTTTCAAGGAAAGTTCCCACGATCTAGGAACAGCCAGCAGAGGGCGCCTCACCGCAAATGAAGCTAAATATAGCTCATTGATCTATATTTAGCTTCATTCGCCGGGGTTTTGCAGAAATGAGCAGCCTGCATTAGCGGAGCTCGTGTCTGCAAAATATTTTAACCCCTTCAGATGGATCTACATCATTGGACCTTACAGATCCTCGGAAGGTATGTATATTGTTGGTTTATTATTTTTTTTTAATTTACAGATCGAGGGTCTTCAGTGAGTGGATTGAGAGTAGAATAAATTAATACAACAACCTTTGTGATTTTTTCAATAAATTAATTTTTAATAATGTGTGTGTGTTTTTTTATTTAACCCTTTACTAGTATTGGATTAATAATGGATAGGTGTCATAATTGACGCCTCTCCATTATTAATTTGGCTTAATGTCACCTTACAATAGCTACACGGGAATGGGAAGAGAGTGGCCAAGTGCCAGAATAGGCGCATCTTCCAGATGTGCCTGTTCTGGGGTGGCTGGGGGCAGATGTTTTTAGCCAGGGGAGGGGCAATAACCATGGACCCTCTCCAGGCTATTAATATCTGCCCTCAGTCACTGGCTTTACTACTCTGGCGGAGAAAATTGTGCGGGAGCCCACGCCAATTTTTTCCGCCATTTAACCCCTTATTTTACTAGCTAGAACGGCCAAATTTTGCACATACACACTACTAACATTAGTAGTGTGGAATATGCAAAAAAAATGGTGATATGAGATGGTTTACTGTATGTAAACCATGTCTCATATCATGTCGGGTTTAGGAAGGAGAAAGCAAAAGCCGGTAATTGAATTATCGGCTTTTCTCTCTAACAGCGCTGCGTATTCCTCGCAAGTCACACTGCTGGTCCGTCTGGAATCCGTATTTTTGGGGCTTCCATAGACTTTCATTGACGTTTTATTTGCGCAATACGGTGACAAACGCAGCATGCTGCGATTTTCTACGGCCGTAGAAAGCCGTATAATACGGATCAGTTTAATACGGCAGATAGGAGCAGGGGCATAGAGAATAATTGTGCCGTACTTTTTGCGAGTTTTACGGACCTAGTTTCTGCGCTCTTACGTCCGTAAAACTCGCAAGTGTGACGCCGGCCTAATCATTGCAGGAGTAGAAGAAATCAGATGCTTCGGTCTTCTAGCACTTTTCTGTTGTGATAAACCCGTGATACCAATGGTATAAATTCTGGGACACACCTGTGGTGTCAATATGATCACTGCATCCATAGATTAATTCACCAAGAGGTGTATTTTGTAAAATGGGGTTACTTATGATGAGTTCTGCTGGCAACTCAGAGGCTCTCCCAGTGGGTCACGGCACCTGCAAATCATAACAGTAATCTGCGCTATAAAATGGCGCTCTTTATTTGTGAGATTTGCACTGTGCCTGAAAAATATTTCCCATTTACCTGTACGGTATTGGTGCACTCAAGAGTAATTTTTGCAACAAACTAAGGTCCATTTTTTCCTATTAGCCCTTAGAAAAATTAAAAATTTGGGTCTGAAATAATTCTTTCTTCACCACCCAATAGTATAAAAATCTGTGAGGCACATGTAGTGTCAATATGATCACTGCTCCCCTAGATTAATTCATTGGGGAGTGTAGTTTGCAAAATGAGGTCATATATGGGGGATTCCTTCTGTTCTGGCATCTCAGGAGCTCTGCAAATGTGACATGACAACCTCAAACCACTCCAGCAAAATCTGAGCTCTTATATGGCACTTCTTCCCTTCTGAGCTTTGCACTGTGTCTCAAAAGTACATTTTGACCACATTTGGGGTATCATGGCACTCAGGAGAAATTGCACAACAAATTTTGGGGTCCATTTTCTCCTGCGATCCTTGTGAAAATGAAAAATTTGGGGCTAAAACAGCAGTTTTGTAGGAATTTTATTTTTATCATTTTCACAGATCAACGTTGTAAATTCTGTGCAGCACCTGGGGTTCAAGGTGCTCACCACACATTTAGATAAATTCCTTGAAGGGCATAATTTCCAAAATAGGGTCACTTGTGGGGGTTTTCCATTTAGGCATGCCAGGGGTTCTCCAAACACGACATGACACCCACACACAATTCCATCACAGTGTCTGCGTTCCAAAACATCACTCCTTCCTTTCTGAACCCTGCTGTGCACCCAAACAATAGTTTCCCCCACATATGGGGTATCAGCATACTCAAGAGAAATTGCTCAACAATTTGTATGGTGCAATTTCACATGTTAACCTTGTGAGAAAAAAAAGTTGGAGCTAAAATAACATTTTTGTGGGGAAATCCACTAGGCTCTCCCCGCACAGGTTCAAATCCTGCCAACTACATCTATGTTCCCATAGCTTTTTCTGCATTGAGCAGGGGGTTGGACATGATGACCCTTGAGGTCCCTTCCAACGCTAACATTCTATGATTCTACTCGAATCGAGTAGGTCAGAGGCTCAGACGGGCTCGACTTGAGTAACGAGCATAATGGAAGTCAATGGGAAAGTCGAGCATTTTTTCGAGAATACCCTAAAAAGAGGGTTGGGGGCAGGAAAAATCGCTGAAATGGATGAAAACAGCACTCAAATGGAATGGGAACAGCATGTCATGAAAGCATGAAAGATGTCAGGATGCATTTGTAATTCCCAGGTCTCTGCTGGGAACAGTGTTGTCAGAGTATTGCTCTACTTTTACAGACTGACAATAAAACATACAAAACCAAAGATAAAATGGATTTTACAGGAAAGAATGTTAGGAATCATTCTTTCCTGTATAAATACTTGTATGTAAGGCAAAATTAAAAAAGAGAAAAAAAGCCTACTCCACCCCTTATTAGCCTCGTCATCTATGACTACAGTAGATTAGATGGTGGGAAATAAAACTACAACCACTAGTAGTCACCGGTGAATATAATTTTAACATTCTACTATCTTATCTTAGCATGTGATGTGTGTCATGGTCAGACATCCTGTTTAACTAATGAAGAAGGGACTCAAACTTACAAAGCCAATGCGAACAATGGAAGAACTGCCAAAAATTAGAAGGAAGAGAGACTCGGATACACCCTATTTAGACATAAAGGAGGGCGTCATAAACATTCTGTAAAAATTGTTAGGTAGTGGGACTCCTAGACTCATAAAACCTATGCACTAAGTCAAGTGCAAGGGCTGTCAAAAATTAGAAGAAGGGACAGGAATATACCCTGAAAGACATGTAGAGGGCCTCTATAAACATTTATTTCCCATTTTTAAGGAGTGTGACTCCTAGATTGGTAAAGCTCATGCACTAAATGTAAGGACTGGCAAAAATTTGAAGGATGGACTGTATTGCACCCTGGAAGACACGTAGAGGAGGGCCTAAAAAAAATGTTTTTTCGTATTGTTAAGGCATGGGACTCGTAGACTGGTAAAACCTACGCACTAAGTGAATGGACTGCCATAAATTAGAAGGAGGGACTGCAATACACCCTGGAAGACACGTACAGTAGGGCCTCTGTAAGCATTTCTTTCCCAATTTTAAGGAGTGGGACACCTAGACTGGTAAAGCATTTGCGCTAAGTGCAAGGACAGCCAAAAATTAGAAGGATGGACTGCAATACACTTTGGAAGACACGTAGAGGAGGGCTACAGAATTTTTTTTTCCCCATTTTTAAGGCGTGGAACTCCTAGACTGGTAAAGCCTTTGCACTAAGTGCAGGGGCTGAAAAATATTTACCTCTGCAGCATATATGCAAATATGTAAGAGAATTGTAGAGGTAGGCGTCATATGCATCCTGTAAATTTTATGAAGGAGGACATCATACACACCCTGGAAAAATTAAGAGCGAGGTTATAAAGCCTGCCTATATGACCCTAATCTAAAACTATCCATCCTCCACCAGTTATCCCTACACTGAATGCAGGTAACAGCTGTTTTACTAGAGAAAGGACAGTATGTAGTCCTGAAAATGACTTTTATTTTAAAGGTGCAGCAGCGGTATACAAGTACTGCTATAGCAATTGAACATTGCCTATATGCTTGCTCTAATGTAAGCTCTCTGTTATGGACTGACCTGAGTTGGAGTAGTGGTATTGCAACCACTAGGGGCAACACCGGCAGTTAACATAGTCAGGACTAGCCAGGGGTCGGTACACAGGAGAAGAAATGTAGTTAAAGAATCAGCAGGTAGTGTAGTCAGGAAAAGCCAGGGGTCGGTACACGGAAGCAGCAGTGTAATCTTGAAATGAAGGTGAAAGTTAAAGGAAGTTTAACTAAAGGTTGGGAGCTCATTAATCTCCCAAGGAAAGAAGTGCAATGCCAGGTTTGAGTAGGGTGTTCAATCAGAGTGGGCCAATCAGGTACTCAGTATTACTAGTATCTGGGTTAGCAAGGATCTGTCCAACGAGCTGAATAGCTCAGAGGGAAGAGCTGCCGCCTGGTGCACAAGAGCTGCTAGGCTCGAGTCCTGACACTCTCTCTCCTACATCAACTCTCCCTGATCTGCTTTCAGAGGACAATGTGCCGAGCATCATGCCATCAGTTCTTTTAAATTAGACCAGATGATGTGATTCAGCTTGCCAACCACAGTACTGCCAGTAGCCAACATGACTACGGCATTACTGTGTATGGCAGGCAATCCTCACATGTTTATTGGATGTGTAATAGCCGCAAATCAGGGTGGGGATTCAAGCACAGCGCTTGACCAGTTGGGATACTCGATTGAGTAATTAGCGTACTCAAGTACCCAGATACTCAGCCAGCTCTTCCCTCTCCTAGTGTATCCTCACCCACCCCCTGCAGACTGTGAGCCCTCGCGGGCAGGGTCCTCCCTCCTTATGTACTCGTGTGCCTTGTTATCTGCTCATGTTTAATGTAATTGTCTATATTTGCCCCGTATTCACATGTAAAGCGCCATGGAATAAATGGCGCTATAAAAATGTATAATAATAATAATACTCGATTTAGTATTGATCAATGGCAAACACGCTCGCTCATCAGTACTGGAAGCTCTGTCTGTTTCCACCAAAAGGCAGCAGTTATCTGTCTCCTCCTACACATCTGTGATATTACTTTAAAGATAATACCCCATCCCCAATAGCTTCAGGGTACAGTGTTGATTCCACAAACCTACCTTACTCATTTTGCTCATGTAAGGTAAAGCACTACCAAGTGCTTGAAAGCCTGGTGGATAAAAGCCATAAAGCAGAAGAGTTACTGCTGTGTAGCAAGCGGCAACTCACACACTTGCTGGCTGGCTGTGAACAGAAGCTGTGAATTGTCATAATTGATAACACTCAGAACGTTTTTCCAGTTAGGCACAGTAGCTCATGTTCCTTGCATGGCTCACATACTGAATTCAACAGTGTCATATTTCTTTCACAAATATATCCACTTGAGGAGAGTGATGGCAATTGCCAGGAAAATGTCAGCTAATTTCTGTCATTTTTACCCGGCAAAGCACACCCTTACAAAAACAGAAAGGTCTACCAAAGTGTTGTCTGATTTTTTACATGGTAAGGGCCGGACTGGCCATCGGGCAGTTCTGGCAAAAGCCAGTAGGGCCGGTGCCAGTAGTGGGCCGCTGCGCATCGACTCACCCTTCCCCCCCAGCGCCGCCGCTGCCGCATTCAACTATACCAGCGTCTATGACGCCGGTACAGTTGAATGCAATGATGGAGGAGAGAGCGTCACCTGACGCTCCCTCTTCCATCATTCCCCACTCTGCCTCTGACACTGCGCATGTGCGTGCACTCACTGTGTCCCAGGCAGAGCAGCGGCAGCCGCCGAGACAGGAGCAGGGAGCAACGTAGGTACGAGGTGAGGTGAGGAGTGTTTTTTTTTTTACTGGACTGTGGGGCCATTCTAGGGGGGAGGAGAGATGTGGGCTCTGCTGTATACTACTATGTGGGCTGTGCTGTATACTACTATGTGGGCTGTGCTGTATACTACTATGTGGGCTGTGCTGTATACTACTATGTGGGCTGTGCTGTATAGTACTATGTGGACAGTGCTGTATACTACTATGTGGGCTGTGCTGTATACTACTATGTGGGCTGTGCGATATACTACTGTGTGGGCTCTGCTGTATTTTACTACGTGGGCTGTGCAGTATACTACTACGTGGGCTGTGCTATATACTACTGTGTGGCCTCTGCTGTATACTACTATGTGGGCTCTGCTGTATAGTACTATGTGGGCTCTGCTGTATACTACTATGTGGACAGTGCTGTATACTACTATGTGGGCTGTGCTGTATACTACTATGTGGGCTGTGCGATATACTACTGTGTGGGCTCTGCTGTATTTTACTACGTGGGCTGTGCAGTATACTACTATGTGGGCTGTGCTATATACTACTGTGTGGGCTTTGCTGTATACTACTATGTGGGCTCTGCTGTATACTACTATGTGGACAGTGCTGTATACTACTATGTGGGCTGTGCTGTATACTACTATGTGGGCTGTGTGATATACTACTGTGTGGGCTCTGCTGTATTTTACTACGTGGGCTGTGCAGTATACTACTACGTGGGCTGTGCTATATACTACTTTGTGGGCTCTGCAGTATACTACTCTGGGGCTCTGCTGTATACTACTATGTGGGCTCTGCTGTATACTACTATGTGGGCAGTGCTGTATATTACTATGTGGGCTGTGCTGTATACTGCTACATGGGCTGTGCTGTATACTGCTACGTGGGCTGTGTTATCTGCTATGCGGGTTGTGCTATATACTATGGGGGGTTTATTATATTCTATGGGGGAGGCCGTGTTATATACTATGTGGCTGTTATATACTATTGTGAGGGTATATTATATTCTATGGGGGAGACTGTGTTATACTATGGGGGGCTGCATTATATTCTATGGGGCTAGATTATATATTATGGGGAGGTGGGCTGTATTATATTCTATGGGGTGGCTGCATTATACTCTGGGGTGGCTGCATTATACTCTGGGGTGGCTGCATTATATTCTGTAGGGTGGTGGCTGCATTATACTATACGTGGGCTGCATTATACTGTATCGAGGATTATGGGGAATAAGTTATACTATATGAAGAACTATGGGGTGCATTATTCTATGGGAAGTGAATTGTACTACATGGATGACTATGGCGGTGCATTACACTATATGGAGCCCTATGGGGAGTGTATTATGCTATATGAAGGACTATGTGGAGTGTATTATGCTATATGGAGGACTGTGGTGCACATATATATGGAGGACTTTGGGGTGTATTTTACTAAAGTAAAATGCTGCATATTCAGATTGTTTTTGCTGGAACAAAATCATTGTTCTCAGCAGCACATCGCCGGTGTAAACTGTAGATGTGCTGCTGATAACATGATACTGTATGGGGATCTGTTAGTGATCATTCTGTCCCATCATTATTTCTCAGATGGTGGAAAGAGGCCGGGAAACAAGTGTTGAACAACTTCAGTATGGTTGATCAAACTCATTTAGTGGCCTGAACTCAGCGCTTGTAAATACAACCAAAATGCTTTTGTGTGATGTGCAATATGTTAGCATTTGGGGCCCCATTTTAAACTTTGCCTAGGGCCCCACTTTGCCTAAAACCGGCACTGCCTACAAGTTGTAAGACTCATGCTGGTGTGGTAGATGGAGGCAGGTATATCTCACCCAGGTGTTTGTCCTATGTGAATTAGGCCACTCAGTATCTTCAGGGTGCTAATGGGTTAATGATTGCAGGAATAAAAGATGACCAGCTGGGTGTTTCCAGTGTCTGCCTGGGGCACACAGATTGCCTGCCTGTGTGAGACAAACGTGAGTGAAGAGCTCTGCTCAAGATCTGTATGATGTTAGCTGGGTGGGAGAAGCCCCCCCAGTTGTTGAGATAGCAACGTATTTGTTTAGTTAGTGCCGGACAGGCTAGGGTTTATTTTTATGTTTTGTTTTTTGTGTTGCTTTCACGTTAATAAATCTGACCTGAGGTCAGCCTGCTCAGAAACCTGCTGTACGCCTCAGATTCAATGCACAAACCACGTGTCCTTTGACCCCAGCAAAGGCGATCCCAGAGTGTTTTGTCACAAAGTGTACAAAGATATTATACAGTTACCATGTGACAAGTGGACCTGTGTAACTTCAAATGCCAGGGCTGAATTTTAGTCCCAGTCTGGCCCTGGTCACCACTCTTCAGAGTCACCGGGTCTCGTGATGCGCAGCGGAACCAAAAGTGGCTGTAGACAAAGTTTATGAAACCTCAGAATGAGGTTTCATAGCCTTTGGTCATCTCAATCACTTCATTATCTAAGAGATCCAGTTATGTAGGTAAAGTAGCGTCTTTTCTTGCTACTGCAACTAAAAGCAATAAATAGGACAGCTGTAATGCTGGATACAGCTGTGATTATCTATATATATAATTGTGTAAGGGTTTTTCCGTCTGTCTGTCTGTCTTTCTGTCTGTCTGTCTGTCCTGGAAATCCCGCGTCTCTGATTGGTCGAGGCCGCCAGGCCTCGACCAATCAGCGACGGGCACAGCGACGATGATGTCATAAAGGACGTAGAAATCCCACGATTCTGATTCAGCGACGGGCACAGTATCGACGTAGATGTCATAATGGTTGTCATGGCGACGATGATATCATAAAGGTTGCCTTGACCAATCAGCGACGGGCACAGTCTGCCGCAAATTCTGGAATCATCATTGTCCATATACTACGGGGACATGCATATTCTAGAATACCCGATGCGTTAGAATCGGGCCACAATCTAGTATGTTATATAGTCGTGTTACGCTCCCCTCACTTCTTGTAACCTACAAGTGTACAAAGATATTATACAGTCACCATGTGACAAGTGGGCCTGTGTAACTTCAAATGCCAGGGCTGAATTTTAGTCCCAGTCCGGCCCTGATGGTAATGCAGCGCCCCAGAGACCTGGTCGTTGCAGTATGGCACTCTGCCGCTAAGGAGAGTGGCGGTACGTCTGATGGCACTAAGGAGTTCTCCTGACCAGGTATCACCAGAACACATTACACTTCACACTCCGGCCACTAGGGGGAGAAAAAGGCTTTATTTATTGGGCCACTCCTCACATTGGTAAGACTAGGGGCTAGGGAGGAAGTTAGTCAGAAGCTGACTGGGTTGGAACCAGGCAACATCCCGTGGCAGGGGGTGTTGCAGGGAGAAGGCACAGGGGGGTCCCTGTCAGGCGTGGGAACCTGGCAGGTGCCTAGCGAACAGAACAGAACGTAACAGAACAGCGCCTGCACACCCTGCGGCGGTATCCAGGAGAGAGACACGAAGGGAAGGATATTGTGGAACAGTGTAAATGAGATAAAGCACAAAGGAGAGCCAGTAGGAGTCGTGCCGAGAGAGAGAGGCAACATCTTACTGAGGCGCGTAGTCGGTGGCTGGAACACCGTAGGAGTAACTGACTTCAGGCCTTACTTCAAACTCCGCCGGACAGTCAATTATAGGTAGGCTGTCTACCTAACTACACCTACGAAGGCATAGGGGGCAACGCGTGGAGAGGGGCGTCTCTAGGGTCCCGGAAGAGCTCTGAGCCTTCCCGTCAAACGGGTGGCGTCCTAGCCATAACATACCTGGGGGACGTTAGAAACTAGTAACATCTGGAACCAAAGAACGAGAGAGCTGTAGAGAACGAACGAACGAGAACAGCAGTTGTGAGGACTATTCCGAATGCCCAACAGGGTAGGACTACAACACACAGGCACTAGTGGCAGGCAATGATTTCCATCTGCGAAGGAAACTCTGGATGTGCCCATCGGACCGGCCGGTCTCTGATAGCCCTGTTAAACGTGCTCTGGATTGAGGATCCTGAAGTCTTCAGTAAAGAGGTAAAGAGACTGCAACCCTGTGTCCTCATTATTCCTCGCACTACGCACCATCACTCTTTATTGGACGCCCCTTAGCAGGGTCACGGACCGGGTCCAGCCACCGTGACAACCCCAGAACTGAGACAGAAAGGACCGGTACCAAGTAACCTGTGGCCCTGTGTCTGGGGGCGATCCAACTTGACGTCACGAACAGGATCCTATTTAAGCCTGAATAATTGGGTCATGTGTGCCTTGGAACTGTAATTGAAACGTGTTGGACTGTGATTTATTGCAAGGACTGTGTATTGCTATCTACCGCAAGATTCCCGCCAAAACCGCCGCCATTGCCGCGCCACGAGGAGCGCAGGAGGAGAAGGAGGGCTTGCCATGGGAGGAGACTACCAAAGTGGCGCCAGAAGTGCTGACCGCCCCCTCCGATTGCTGTTGCGGGAGGACGATCTCCCCCGAAGCAGAGGAGAACCGCCCCCTGATTGGCAACGGCGGGAACCAAGACAAGAAGGAGCTCCACCTCCAGGAAATGGAGGAGCAGCGTGTGAGTGCCATTGCAGATCCCGGAGAGGGGATGACGACCAACGGGTACCCGGACGATGAAGGAGTGATCCTGGCTTGCCCCCGTCAGCCGGAGGTGGACCCAGACTCGAATCTGCCGCGGCGGGAGGACCCGGACTTCTTGGGGTCGCTGGCGGAGGAGCCGAGTCAGCCTATCCCGAGCATGGAGCCAGCCGATGCGAAGCTATGGAGATCGGAGCCGCCACATAGAGCCGCGTTGGGAGAACCACAGTTCGAGCCGCAGCCGACTCCAGTGTCCTTATCAACGGAACCGATCGGCATCGGTGGAACCACATCAGACGGAGGTATGGAAAATGCCCCTGCCCTCCTGACCGATCCGGCTCCCGCGACCGCTCCCCGTCCTGACGGTGACCGATTCCCTGCCCCTGAACTGGTGGTTATAGCCCCCGACACCATGGAGAAGCTGGTGCCTCCGCTACCGACAACTATGGGGACACCACTGTGCATGAGCTCCGAGGGGGTGATCTTCCAATGGGATAACCCGAGGATAGAGCCAGACAGGACCAGACAGGAGGGCCTCAGCATCGATGCGCTCACCTGGGAACAATATAAACAATGCCTGATTTTACACTGGAAAGACCGAAAAGAGACAGCACAAAGTGACCCACCAAAAGTACAAGGACCAAAGACAGGACGCAATAAAGGAAGTCCGGTAAAGCGGGGAACTGTGTTAGCCTTTCACCCGAAGCGAGGTTGGGGCTATATACAGGAATCGGGGCTACCGACGGAAATCTTCTTTACTAGCTACAATGTGAAGACCCCGCGCCGTGATAGATGGGATAATCAACTGCTGTATCAAGGGGATCAGGTGACATACACCCGCCATCGGAGTGCGCAAGGATGGTGCGCCCGGAATGTTTACCGATGCGAGCCGGTAGTGGCGCCACCTGCTGTCCTGACTACGATTAACCCAGATTTGACGAATTCCACCTCTGTCACCACAGTGTGCATCATCGCTGCTACAGAACTTGCAACCAAAGCTGACATTCGGATCCAGACACCGGGTGACCTGGCCGCACCTGAGCGACGAACCCATGACAATGACACTGCAACAGGTAAGAACACGGAACCGGAACTTCGGCGGCCGGGAGGAGTCCTCGACTGATGGATGCCTTGCAACCTACTATAGCACTAAACCTCGAAAATCTGAATATGTACATAGTTAACTGTTTCCTGCTGTTGCTGCTACTTTAAACCCGACCAGACATGACGCAGAAAGTCTTGCTTTCGGTGGACTTGCATACAGAGAGAGAATCTGCACTAGAGACTTGGGTCCCTCTTAAAGGGAATGTTTACACGATTGCCTTAATAAAAGTTGAAACGTTAATAATGTTAAAAATTTAGAAAGTTTGATAATGTTGACAGAGACTGAGGACAGGAAAGCTTGAAAGTGAACCCGTAGGGGTTAGAGAGAGAGTCCTCCTGAGAACTGTAGAAAGATGGTCGGTACAATGACAGTAGGCCCAGCCAAGGAGCTAGGCGGTCCTGCATTGGTGAAGTTGGAACGGAAAGGAAAGTTGAGTTATTTATATAGTATTCTATAGTAGGCCTTTATTGGGTTCAGCTTATACGCCCTTAAAGGAAAAGTTAAATCAGAGTTTGCACTTAGTAGAATATCCGGCTGGGTACTGAGAGTTATTTATAGTCAAAATGTTATTTAAAAATATTTAATCCTGTTTTTTGTTTGTAACGTTCAAGTGTCCTTACCTCCCATAAAGGGAGGCAACTTTTCTATTTACTTGTTCTAAGCATTTCAAAAATTTTGTATGTCTTTTGCTGTATTATATTGTTGTTCTTCTTCCCAGTCCAGGAGTACTGGATTTAACCGGGGGGGAGTGCAGCGCCCCAGAGACCTGGTCGTTGCAGTATGACACTCTGCCGCTAAGGAGAGTGGCGGTACGTCTGATGGCACTAAGGAGTTCTCCTGACCAGGTATCACCAGAACACATTACACTTCACACTCCGGCCACTAGGGGGAGAAAAAGGCTTAATTTATTGGGCCACTCCTCACATTGGTAAAACTAGGGGCTGGGGAGGAAGTTAAGGTACCTTCACACTCAGCGACGCTGCAGCGATATAGACAACGATGTCGATCGCTGCAGCGTCGCTGTTTGGTCGCTGGAGAGCTGTCACACAGACAGCTCTCCAGCGACCAACGATCCCGAGGTCCCCGGGTAACCAGGGTAAACATCGGGTTACTAAGCGCAGGGCCGCGCTTAGTAACCCGATGTTTACCCTGGTTACCAGCGTAAATGTAAAAAAAAAAAACAGTACATACTTACCTACCGCTGTCTGTCCCCGGCGCTCTGCTTCTCTGCACTTCTCCTGCACTGGCTGTGAGCACAGCGGCCGGAAAGCAGAGCGGTGACGTCACCGCTCTGCTTTCCGGCTGACCGACGCTCACAGCCAGTGCAGGAGGAGTGCAGAGAAGCAGAGCGCCGGGGACAGACAGCGGTAGGTAAGTATGTACTGTTTGTTTTTTTTACTTTTACGCTGGTAACCAGGGTAAACATCGGGTTACTAAGCGCGGCCCTGCGCTTAGTAACCCAATGTTTACCCTGGTTACCAGTGAAGACATCGCTGGATCGGTGTCATACACGCCGATCCAGCGATGTCTGCAGGGAGTCCAGCGACGAAATAAAGTTCTGGACTTTCCTCAGCGACCAACGATCTCCCAGCAGGGGCCTGATCGTTGGTCGCTGTCACACAGAACGATTTCCTTAACGATATCGTTGCTACGTCACAAAAAGCAACGATATCGTTAACGATATCGTTATGTGTGAAGGTACCTTTAGTCAGAAGATGACTGGGTTGGAACCAGGCAACATCCCGTGGCAGGGGGTGTTGCAGGGAGAAGGCACAGGGGGGTCCCTGTCAGGCGTGGGAACCTGGCAGGTGCCTAGCGAACAGAACAGAACGTAACAGAATCGCACGTGCACACCCTGCGGCAGTATCCAGGAGAGAGACACGAAGGGAAGGATATTGTGGAACAGTGTAAATGAGATAAAGCACAAAGGAGAGCCAGTAGGAGTCGTGCCGAGAGAGAGAGGCAACATCTTACTGAGGCCGGAACACCGTAGGAGTAACTGACTTCAGGCCTTACTTCAAAACTCCGCCGGACAGTCAATTATAGGTTGGCTGTCTACCTTACTACACCTACGAAGACATAGGGGGCAACGCGTGGAGAGGGGCATCTCTAGGGTCCCGGAAGAGCTCCGAGCCTTCCCGTCAAACGGGTGGCGTCCTAGCCATAACATACCTGGGGGACGTTAGAAACTAGTAACATCTGGAACCAAAGAACGAGAGAGCTGTAGAGAACAAACGAACGAGAACAGCAGTTGTGAGGACTATTCCGAATGCTCAGCAGGGTAGGACTACAACACACAGGCGCTAGTGGTAGGCAACAATTTCCATCTGCGAAGGAAACTCTGGATGTGCCCATCGGACCGGCCGGTCTCTGATAGCCCTGTTAAACGTGCTCTGGATTGAGGATCCTGAAGTCTTCAGTAAAGAGGTAAAGAGACTGCAACCCTGTGTCCTCGTTATTGCCTGCACCTCACACCATCACCATCCACCTTACAGGGAAGCCCTTGGGACATACTTCACCTGTGGGAAGTTATACCATCCAGCTGCCATTCCATCACCCCAGCGGACCCCACAGCAGCGTCGGTCACTCTGACCGAACACCACAGGTGGCGTCACGAACCCCTGACAGACTGTACCACCACCTTCATTGGACGCCCCTTAGCAGGGTCGCGGACCGGGTCTAGCCACCGTGACAGCCTCAGAACTGAACCAGAGAGGCCCGGTACCGAGAACCCGTGGCCCTGTGTCTGGGGGCAATCCAGTAACCCACTGGAATATGCATATGTTGGAGTGACTGTATGAGCAGCATAAACACTATATCATGCATATGTAAACTGGAACATTTGTTACTTTGAGATCCATGATTGGCAGCTGAAGAGAGACGCATGTTGCCTACTGAAACCCTTTGAAGTGTCGACCAAATTTGTTAGTAGAGACAAGTGTGGAATCAATAATGTAATCTCTCACACATATATCCTGGAAAAAACACTCACCAGATGAAAGCGGGAATGGAGGAAGAACAGCAACTTACATGTTCATCACAACAACGTCTTTAGGGTACCCTCAAGGTCCATATTACATGTAGCATGATTTAAAGGAGGACGAACAGCAGCAAACAGATGTGGAGAGGAACATAGAGTTGGCACAGATAGGTGATGATGCTGACAGAGAGAAAACAACTACAATGCTGCAAATTACAACAAAATGTGGCAGCAGGCTGATGAAAATGAAGCAATAGGGCCCTCAGCTGTGCTTGCCAGCATGGCAATCTCTCTACTGGAATTGTTATGGGTATGGGCGTACATAGAAAATATGGTGCCTCATAGCAGAAGTTCTAATTGCCCCATAGACGCCAAGGTAGAATAATGGAGGAGGATGCCAATGCAGTTGAACATGCTATGACAGTCGGGACATTGACAGTATGCCACTGCTTATGGTATGACAGGCATATTGTTACCTTTAAGCAAAGTGGTGACTACTGAATAGTCATGCTTTAAGACCCTTGCTATAAAAGCAAAATGACCTTTGACTACAAATTTGCAGATGACACATTTGAATAAAATGGCGTCTTTTAGATTGAATGTTAATGGCCTCAGGCCTTTTGCAGCTAAATAGCAGTTTTAAGGTACCTTCACACATAACGATTTCATTAAAGATATCGTTGCTTTTTGTGACGTAGCAACGATATCGTTAACGAAATCATTATGCGTGACCGCGACCAACGATCAGGCCCCTGCTGGGAGATCGTTGGTCGCTGGGAATGATCAGGACCTTTTTTTTTGTCGCTGATCAACCGCTGTCATCGCTGGATCGGCGTGTGTGATGCCGATCCAGCGACGTGTTCACTGGTAACCAGGGTAAATATCGGGTTACTAAGCGTAGGGCCGCGCTTAGTAACTCGATGTTTACCCTGGTTACCATTGTAAAAGTTAAAAAAAACAAACAGTACATACTTACATTCCGGTGTCTGTCCCCCGGCGTCAGCTTCCCGCACTGACTGTGTCAGCGCCGGCCGGCCGTAAAGCAGAGCACAGCGGTGACGTCACCGCTGTGCTCTGCATTACGGCCGGCCGGCGCTGACACAGTGCAGGGAAGGTGAGGCCGGGGGACAGACACCAGAATGTAAGTATGTACTGTTTTTTTTTTTAACTTTTACAATGGTAACCAGGGTAAACATCGGGTTACTAAGCACGGCCCTGCGCTTAGTAACCCGATGTTTACCCTGGTTACCCGGGGATTTCGGCATCGTTGGTCGCTGGAAAGCTGTATGTGTGACAGCTCTCCAGCGACCACACAATGACCTAAACAGCGACGCTGCAGCGATCGGCATCGTTGTCTATATCGCTGCAGCGTCGCTAAACTTGACGGTACCCTTACCCACAAAACTACACTCCAATTAATGTTTCATACAGACGTCCATGATTTTCCAAGTAAAAGTGATAACAGAACAGGATTTATTTAATAACTACAAAACACCCAATTATACACATCTTCTAATGACCTCACCCCTACCTTAATACAAAATACCAGTGATTGTCTGTCCGCTGTCTCAACTGTTATGACCTACTTCTATCTGAAACTGAATATCTCCAAAACTGAACTTCTCGTACTTCCTCCTTCTGGTAGGAAACCAGATATTGCAATTGCCTTGGGTGGTTCAATCATAACTCCCAAGCAGCACGTTCTCTATCTTGAGGTCATATTTGACAAAGAATTTTCCTTTATTCCCCATATTCAATCACTCATTCGCTCATTTCATCTGCATCTTAGAAACATCTCCAGAGTCCGACCTTTTCTCACCTTTGAAACTGCAAAAACTCTTAGGCTACGGTCACACTATCAGTATTTGTCACTATTTCACATCAGTATTTGTAAGCCAAAACCAGTAGTGTAACAATCAGAAGGGAAAGCTATAATAGAAACACGTCACCAAATCTGCATATTTGACTGACTCCTGGTTTTGGCTTACAAATACTGATGTGAAATACTGACCAAATATTGATAGTGTGACCGTAGCCTTACTGTCGCTGTTATTCATTCTCATCTGGTCTACTAATACTGATCAGTCTCCTTACCAAACTTTCTCCTCTCTAATGCATCCTGAATGTGGCAGCATGGTCATGTTTCTGTCAGCCAATGAGAACGTTTCCAGGGTGTTTTTTTAATACAAGGTGCAGCATTACATTTGGGCACTGCCCTTGTGAGGGCAGGAGCCACTACATGGAGCAAGCCATGGATAATTAGGGTCAATCGGGTATCCATACTGGTGCGGCCCCTGAAATGGCTTCATGAATTGGGTGAGATTACAACAATTTACTATTGAGATGGGCATTAAAATAACAGCCTACAAAAATTACTCCCAAAAAAAACAAAATTCATATTAAAGCATATTAACCCCTTTCTGACCTTGGACGGGATAGTACGTCCGATGACAGATTCCCTGCTTTGATGCGGGCTCCGATGGTGCACATCACTGACTCCAGCTACGTGATCGGGGGTCAGCGATGCATCGGCATGACAACCAGAGCTCTCCTTGAGACCTCTATGGTTGTTGATGCCAGATTGCTATGAGCGGCACCCTGTGGTCGGCGCTCTTAGCAATGCAACAATTCTACTACATAGGAGCGATCTGAGCATCGCTCCTATGTAGCAGAGCCAATCGAGTTGTGCCAGCTTCTAGCCTCCCATGGAGGCTATTGAAGCATGGCAAAAGTAAAAAAAAAAGTTTAAAAAAATAGGAAAAAAATAAAAATATATAAAAGTTTAAATCACCCCTTTTTGCCCTATTCAAAATAAAATAATAAAAAAATCAAATATACACATATTTGGTATTGCTGCGTTTAGAATTGCCTGATCTATCAAGAAAAAAAAGGACTAACCTGATCGCTAAACGGCGTAGCGAGAAAAAAATGTAAGACGCCAGAATTGCATTTTTTTGGTTGCTGCTACATTTCATTAAAATGCAATAACGGGCGATCAAAAGATCATATCTGCACCAAAATGGTATCTTTAAAAATGTCACCTCGGCATGCAAAAGATAAGCCCACACCCGACTCCAGATCACGAAAAATGGAGATGCTATGGGTATTGGAAAATGGTGCAATTTTTTCTTTCCGCAAAGTTTGGAATTTTTTTTCACTACTTAGATAAAAAATAACCTAGACATGTTTGGTGTCTATGAACTCATAATATTAGAGATAAACTTGGCACACACGTCGTGAGATGCGTGACGCACTGGACTAGCGGTGGATACCGCGTCCGTTACTTCTGTCATTGGCGCCTGATACGGCCTTACCTAAGACTGCTGTCTTATTACAAGTGGGGTGTTTTACCCTTTGTGACCCAAAAAACTGTAAGCTCAAAGTACATTGATGAAGGTCTGAATGTGACCAAAACGTCTACTGTATGTACTTTGTTTCTATTAAATTTTCACTGCATCTCACGACGTGTGGGCCAAGTTTATCTCTAATATTGTACCGCTTGGGCACCTACTTGAGCACCACGATCATAGTAGTGCCTACGGATTTCTTCCTAATTAACGCAACCCTTACGTAGAGCACACTATCCTTGGGTCATGTCATCATCACTCACTTTCTCGTATAGCGCAGAAGAAACATCCAACATTATAGCACAATCCACAGCATCCACCAATTTCTTAAGAGTCCCTCCTAATGAGACAAGGGGTCGGGACTTTGAAAGGGAACTGAGACGATGCACAAACCTTGAACTTCACTGTGAGACTCTACAGAATAACTTAAAGTCCAAAGAATACCAAGAAGACTACGTGTCCCACTCCGCCCGACCTAATTTAGTGATTCCCCCGTTTATTGCTCGCATTTTGAAAAAATACTTAATAAGTGTTCTTTTGATCTTATAACTCTCACACTAGAACATCTGCACCAGGGGATCACCCAAAGCAAAGAACAGATCGCCAACATTGAAAGTCAGCTAGCTACTTCCTCCACAGTGGAAGAACTCAACAGTCTTAAAACCAAAATCAACACCACGATTGACCAACATCGACGGGACACTGAAGCAAGGAAAAGAAGCAAGTTCATTAGAGACGCAGAGGATTACGAACAAAACAGAGTCTATAAATGGCGAGACCACGCCAACTCCGGGACCTTCTCTTCACGCTCCAATTACAGATCTACTACAGACATCTCGACTTCCGGATCGGATCAGGAGAGACAGGACAGACCAACCTCAACATACTTACACCACTGATAAAACAAACCCCCTCTTTTCTACTCGACACAGGGGCCTTCTTGCAACTCATTGAGGAACTGGCCACTATCCCCAAAGAGGCGTTCCTCGTGACATTCGATGTTAAAGACTTAAACACATCCATACCACATACAGAAGGCATTAAATCAGTGAGGGAAATTCTCACATCCTCCAATATGGACCCAGAACAAATTAACCCGTTCTGCGATCTACTCTCCATTATTCTAACCAAAAACTTTTTCCTCTTTGACTACAAATTCTATTTACAAATACGTGGCACCGCCATGGGCAATAACGCAGCGCCTCCGTACGCCAACTGCTACATGAGAATACCATTTATGTCAATGACCTATTCCGCTCACACCCTCTAGTGTGGAAGAGGACCATTGACGACATTTTCTGTATTTGGAACGGCCCGCAGGAAACATTAGAAACTTTTTTCAATTTTTAAAGTCATCATGGCCAGGTCTAGATTTTACTATGATGCATAACCTAATACAGGTCAATTTTCTAGACACAATAGTCCTTAAAAATGACCAGGGAGAACTTTCCACGGATCTCTTCACCAAACCGACAGACCGCAATAGCCTTCTTCACTACCAGAGCTTCCATCCAACCAAAATGAAAAACTCCATACCAAAATCCCAATTTAAGAGAGTCCACAGAATAGTCTCTGATGCATCTTTACAGAAGCAACGTCTAGAAGAAATGCGCTCTAAGTTTATGGAAAGGGGTTACTGTTATGTTTGCTAATGACAGGTGTTATGAAGGCAATCCAGAAACACAGTGTGCTTAGCGATCAGAGCGCACACAGTGATCTGACAAATACCCAAAAATACAAGAACGAGCTCTGAGACGTCGAAACTCTGTAGACTGCACACCTGATCCTATCCTAAACACAACTAAAAGCGGCTGTGGATTGCGCCTAACAACTACCTAGGCAACTCGGCACAGCCTAAGAAACTAGCTAGCCTGAAGATAGAAAAATAGGCCTGACTTGCCCCAGAGAAATTCCCCAAAGGAAAAGGCAGCCCCCCACATATAATGACTGTGAGTAAGATGAAAAGACAAAACGTAGGGATGAAATAGATTCAGCAAAGTGGGGCCCGATATTCTAGGACAGAGCGAGGACAGTAAAGCGAACTTTGCAGTCTACAAAAAAACCCTAAAGCAAAACCACGCAAAGGGGGCAAAAAAAACCCACCGTGCCGAACTAACGGCACGGCGGTACACCCTTTGCGTCTCAGAGCTTCCAGCAAAACAAAAGACAAGCTGGACAGAAAAAAGGCAACAAAAAAGCAAAAAGCACTTAGCTATACAGAGCAGCAGGTCACAGGAACAATCAGGAGAAGCTCAGATCCAACACTGAAACATTGACAAGGAGCAAGGATAGCAGCATCAGGCGGAGTTAAGTAATGAAGCAGTTAACGAGCTCACCAGAACACCTGAGGGAGGAAGCTCAGAGGCTGCAGTACCACTTGTGACCACAGGAGTGAATTCAGCCACAGAATTCACAACAGTACCCCCCCCTTGAGGAGGGGTCACCGAACCCTCACCAGAGCCCCCAGGCCGACCAGGATGAGCCGCATGAAAGGCACGAACAAGATCGGAAGCATGAACATCAGAGGCAAAAACCCAGGAATTATCTTCCTGAGCATAACCCTTCCATTTAACCAGATACTGGAGTTTCCGTCTAGAAACACGAGAATCCAAAATCTTCTCCACAATATACTCCAATTCCTCCTCCACCAAAACCGGGGCAGGAGGCTCAACAGAAGGAACCATAGGTGCCACGTATCTCCGCAACAACGACCTATGGAATACATTATGTATGGAAAAGGAGTCTGGGAGGGTCAAACGAAAAGACACAGGATTGAGAACCTCAGAAATCCTATACGGACCAATAAACGAGGTTTAAATTTAGGAGAGGAAACCTTCATAGGAATATGACGAGAAGATAACCAAACCAGATCCCCAACACGAAGTCGGGGACCCACACGGCGTCTGCGATTAGCGAAAAGTTGAGCTTTCTCCTGGGACAAGATCAAATTGTCCACTACCTGAGTCCAGATCTGCTGCAACCTATCCACCACAGAATCCACACCAGGACAGTCCGAAGACTCAACCTGTCCTGAAGAGAAACGAGGATGGAACCCAGAATTGCAAAAAAATGGAGAAACCAAGATAGCCGAGCTGGCCCGATTATTAAGGGCGAACTCAGCCAACGGCAAAAAGGACACCCAATCATCCTGGTCTGCAGAAACAAAACATCTCAGATATGTTTCCAAGGTCTGATTGGTTCGTTCGGTCTGGCCATTAGTCTGAGGATGGAAAGCCGAGGAAAAGGATAGGTCAATGCCCATCCTACCACAAAAGGCTCGCCAAAACCTTGAAACAAACTGGGAACCTCTGTCAGAAACAATATTCTCAGGAATGCCATGCAACCGAACCACATGCTGAAAGAACAAAGGTACCAAATCAGAGGAGGAAGGCAATTTAGCCAAGGGCACCAGATGGACCATTTTAGAAAAGCGATCACAGACCACCCAAATGACTGACATCTTTTGAGAAACGGGAAGGTCAGAAATGAAATCCATCGAAATATGTGTCCAAGGCCTCTTTGGGACCGGCAAGGGCAAAAGCAACCCACTGGCACGAGAACAGCAGGGCTTAGCCCTAGCACAAATCCCACAGGACTGCACAAAAGTACGTACATCCCGTGACAGAGATGGCCACCAGAAGGATCTAGCCACTAACTCTCTGGTACCAAAGATTCCAGGATGACCAGCCAACACCGAACAATGAAGTTCAGAGATAAGTTTATTAGTCCACCTATCAGGGACGAACAGTTTCTCTGCTGGACAACGATCAGGTTTATTCGCCTGAAATTTTTGCAGCACCCGCCGCAAATCAGGGGAGATGGCAGACACAATGACTCCTTCCTTGAGGATACCCGCTGGCTCAGATAAACCCGGAGAGTCGGGCACAAAACTCCTAGACAGAGCATCCGCCTTCACATTTTTAGAGCCCGGAAGGTACGAAATCACAAAGTCGAAGCGGGCAAAAAATAACGACCAACGGGCCTGTCTAGGATTCAAGCGCTTGGCAGACTCGAGATAAGTCAAGTTCTTATGATCAGTCAATACCACCACGCGATGCTTAGCTCCTTCAAGCCAATGACGCCACTCCTCGAATGCCCACTTCATGGCCAGCAACTCTCGATTGCCCACATCATAATTACGCTCAGCGGGTGAAAACTTCCTGGAAAAGAAAGCACATGGTTTCATCACTGAGCAATCAGAACCTCTCTGTGACAAAACCGCCCCTGCTCCAATCTCAGAAGCATCAACCTCGACCTGGAACGGAAGAGAAACATCTGGCTGACACAACACAGGGGCAGAACAAAAATGACGCTTCAACTCCTGAAAAGCTTCCACAGCAGCAGAAGACCAATTAACCAAATCAGCACCCTTCTTGGTCAAATCGGTCAATGGTTTGGCAATGCTAGAAAAATTACAGATGAAGCGACGATAAAAATTAGCAAAGCCCAGGAATTTTTGCAGACTTTTCAGAGATGTCGGCTGAATCCAATCCTGGATGGCTTGGACCTTAACTGGATCCATCTCGATAGTAGAAGGGGTAAAGATGAACCCCAAAAATGAATCTTTCTGCACACCGAAGAGACACTTTGATCCCTTCACAAACAAAGAGTTAGCACGCAGGACCTGAAAAACCATTCTGACCTGCTTCACATGAGACTCCCAATCATCTGAGAAGATCAAAATGTCATCCAAGTAAACAATCAGGAATTTATCCAGATACTCACGGAAGATGTCATGCATAAAAGACTGAAACACAGATGGAGCATTGGCAAGTCCGAACGGCATCACTAGATACTCAAAATGACCCTCGGGCGTATTGAATGCAGTTTTCCATTCATCTCCTTGCCTGATTCTCACCAGATTATACGCACCACGAAGATCTATCTTAGTGAACCAACTAGCCCCCTTAATCCGAGCAAACAAGTCAGATAACAATGGCAAGGGATACTGAAATTTAACAGTGATCTTATTAAGAAGGCGGTAATCAATACACGGTCTCAGCGAACCATCCTTCTTGGCTACAAAGAAGAACCCTGCTCCCAGTGGTGATGACGATGGGCGAATATGTCCCTTCTCCAGGGATTCCTTCACATAACTGCGCATAGCGGCGTGTTCGGGCACGGACAAATTAAATAATCGACCTTTAGGGAATTTACTACCAGGAATCAAATTGATAGCACAATCACAATCCCTATGCGGAGGTAGAGCATCGGACTTGGGCTCTTCAAATACATCCTGATAATCAGACAAGAACTCTGGGACCTCAGAAGGGGTGGATGACGAAATCGACAAAAATGGAACATCACCATGTACCCCCTGACAACCCCAGCTGGATACCAACATGGAATTCCAATCCAATATGGATTATGGGTTTGTAGCCATGGCAACCCCAACACGACCACATCATGCAGATTATGCAACACCAGAAAGCGAATAACTTCCTGATGTGCAGGAGCCATGCACATGGTCAGCTGGGCCCAGTATTGAGGTTTATTCTTGGCCAAAGGTGTAGCATCAATTCCTCTCAATGGAATAGGACACCGCAAAGGCTCCAAGAAAAACCCACAACGTTTAGCATAATCCAAATCCATCAGATTCAGGGCAGCGCCCGAATCCACAAACGCCATGACAGAAAACGACGACAAAGAGCATATCAAGGTAATGGACAGAAGGAATTTGGACTGTACAGTACCAATGACGGCAGACCTAGCGGACCGCTTAGTGCGCTTAGGACAATCAGAAATAGCATGAGTGGAATCACCACAGTAGAAACACAGACCATTCAGACGTCTGTATTCCTGCCGTTCAACTCTAGTCATAGTCCTATCGCACTGCATAGGCTCAGGTTTAACCTCAGGCAGTACCGCCAAATGGTGCACAGATTTACGCTCGCGCAAGCGTCGACCGATCTGAATGGCCAAAGACAAAGACTCATTCAAACCAGCAGACATAGGAAATCCCACCATGACATCCTTAAGAGCCTCAGAGAGACCCTTTCTGAACAACGCTGCCAGCGCAGATTCATTCCACTGAGTGAGTACTGACCATTTACTAAATTTCTGACAATATACTTCTATATCATCCTGACCCTGGCACAAAGCCAGCAAATTTTTCTCAGCCTGATCCACTGAATTAGGCTCATCGTACAGCAATCCGAGCGCCAGGAAAAACGCATCGACACTACTCAATGCAGGGTCTCCTGGCGCAAGAGAAAATGCCCAGTCTTGAGGGTCGCCGCGCAAAAAAGAAATAATAATCAAAACCTGTTGAATAGGATTACCAGAAGAATGAGGTTTCAAGGCCAGAAATAGCTTACAATTATTTTTGAAACTTAGAAACTTAGTTCTATCTCCAAAAAACAAATCAGGAATAGGAATTCTTGGTTCTAACATAGATTTCTGATCAATAGTATCTTGAATTTTTTGTACATTTATAACGAGATTATCCATTGAAGAGCACAGACCCTGAATATCCATGTCCACACCTGTGTCCAAAATCACCCAAATGTCTAGGGGAAAAAAAAAAGTGAACACAGAGCAGAAAAAAAAAAAAAAATGATGTCAGAACTTTTTCTTTCCCTCTATTGAGAATCATTAGTTGGGCTCCTTGTACTGTTATGTTTGCTAATGACAGGTGTTATGAAGGCAATCCAGAAACACAGTGTGCTTAGCAATCAGAGCGCACACAGTGATCTGACAAATACCCAAAAATACAAGAACGAGCTCTGAGACGTGGAAACTCTGTAGACTGCACACCTGATCCTATCCTAAACACAACTAAAAGCGGCTGTGGATTGCGCCTAACAACTACCTAGGCAACTCGGCACAGCCTAAGAAACTAGCTAGCCTGAAGATAGAAAAATAGGCCTGACTTGCCCCAGAGAAATTCCCCAAAGGAAAAGGCAGCCCCCCACATATAATGACTGTGAGTAAGATGAAAAGACAAAACGTAGGGATGAAATAGATTCAGCAAAGTGGGGCCCGATATTCTAGGACAGAGCGAGGACAGTAAAGCGAACTTTGCAGTCTACAAAAAAACCCTAAAGCAAAACCACGCAAAGGGGGCAAAAAAAACCCACCGTGCCGAACTAACGGCACGGCGGTACACCCTTTGCGTCTCAGAGCTTCCAGCAAAACAAAAGACAAGCTGGACAGAAAAAAGGCAACAAAAAAGCAAAAAGCACTTAGCTATACAGAGCAGCAGGTCACAGGAACAATCAGGAGAAGCTCAGATCCAACACTGAAACATTGACAAGGAGCAAGGATAGCAGCATCAGGCGGAGTTAAGTAATGAAGCAGTTAACGAGCTCACCAGAACACCTGAGGGAGGAAGCTCAGAGGCTGCAGTACCACTTGTGACCACAGGAGTGAATTCAGCCACAGAATTCACAACAGGTTACCCTCCCCACATTCTTGATATATCTGAAACCACCTCCATTCCCAATTCTAGAGTGAGTTCGAAATGTCGTATCCCGTTTGTCCACAGCTACCATCCCCTGGCGTATATACTGCACAAATCTATACGACGCCATTGGCACATTTTTCGGACAGCACATCCCAAGATAAAAGAATTTAATGAACCCTTCCTTCCCTGCTTCAGGAGACCATGCAACATACGTGATAAACTAGTAAGGGCAGACATAGGCACTTCACATCAGGCCCCAAGACAACGATTTCCTGCAAACCCCAGGTATGGCACTTTCCCATGTCTACAATGCACACAGTGCAACAATGTACAGAAAGGCAATACCTATTACCATCCCCACAATGGTAAACAATACACTATCAAGGGATTTTTCACATGTGATACATCATTCGTGATCTACTTTGTCAAATGTCCTTGTGGTTTATGTTATGTGGGCGAAACAACGCAACCCTTAAAAGATCGGATATCGAAACATAAATCCACCATTAGGTGCAAGAATACACTACTGCCCATCCCTTATCATTTCATAACCCAGGGCCATACCATCGCCCAATTAAAATTTCAGGTGATTGAGCAAGTCACACCACCACCCAGAGGGGGGGACAGGGTACACCTCCTTAAGAAGAGGGAAGCCTACTGGATTCATGAATTGCAGACTCTGGCCCCAATGGGCCTCAATAGAGAATATGATATTCAAGCATTCAAGCCTTAATTATGAGTCTATGTGGGCATTGATTTAACTTGTACACTATCTGATTGTATGACAATTTCATGTATTTGTGTTACCTATTTTATTAATGCATATATTTCTCTTGCAGAACCGCCTGTACTAACACACTACCTATGTCTCCAGGATCACCACATCCTCCCTCACTTTTTCATACAGAGATCAACTTGGTAACAGGGGTAGTTCCCCATTCTTTGAAATGCGCATCCTCAAAGTGGAATACTAACCCCACCTATCTCCTTAATTGTGGAACACAGAAAACCGTCACTCAAACCTTCCACGTCACCAATCCTACAACAGCGATAGTGCACTGTAATGCGCAGTCTCAGAGTGGAACGCAAACTCCACCCACTCCTTACATGGTGGAACGCTGAACACTGTCACTCAAACCCTCCACGTCACTTCCGGCTAGCCACTTCCGGTTGCGCGACTCCCGCACTCTGGGAATCAGCGCGGCTTTATAATGGACCACCCTGACACTCACCCCACGCACTGGACTAGCGGTAGATACCGCGTCCGTTACTTCTGCCATTGGGTAAGTTACCTTTGCATATCCGGTGATACTGTACGTTAGCATTATCACACTATAACGCAGCAGAGCTGCATTACAATGCACAATTAAGATTTTTTTTTCCATCTCCATCCCCCACAGCGCCTGATATGGCCTTACCTAAAGGTACCTTCACACATAACGATTTCGTTAACGATATCGTTGCAACATCACGCTTTTTGTGACGTAGCAACGATCCCGCTAACGATCTCGTTATGTGTGACAGCGACCAACGATCAGGCCCCTGCTGGGAGATCGTTGGTCGTTGGGGAATGATCAGGACCTTTTTTTGGTCGCTGATCACCCGCTGTCATCGCTGGATCGGCGTGTGTGACGCCGATCCAGCGATGTGTTCACTTGTAACCAGGGTAAATATCGGGTTACTAAGCGCAGGGCCACGCTTAGTAACCCGATATTTACCCTGGTGACCATTGTAAAAGTTAAAAAAAAAACAGTACATAATCACATTCCGATGTCTGTCACGTCCCCCGCCGTCAGCTTCCCTGCACTGACTGTCAGCGCCAGCCGTAAAGCCACAATGGTAACCAGGGTAAATATCGGGTTACTAAGCGTGGCCCTGCACTTAGTAACCCGATGTTTACCCTGGTTACCCGGGTGCTGAAGGGGGACTTCGGCATCATTGAAGACAGTTTCAACGATGCTGAAGTCTTTCCCCTGATCGTTGGTCGCTGGAGAGAGCTGTCTGTGTGACAGCTCCTCAGCGACCACACAACGACTTACCAACGATCACGGCCAGGTCGTATCGCTGGTCGTGATCGTTGGTAAGTCGTTTAGTGTAACGGTACCTTAAGACTGCTGTCTTATTACAAGTGGGGTATGTAACCTTTTGCTATACCACCTGCCAGGATATGATAACGGGGCATGATTAGTGACCGGTGGCTTATTCAGCTTTGTTCTTCCCTCCTATCATCATAGGTGTTTGACCCTTTGTGACCCAAAAAACTGTGAGCTCAAATTGAGGGTAGTTTTCTATTTTCTACTGACTTCTGTGTCACACTCACGTTAGCTGGACTCACTGCACTGTTGAACATTGCACCCTGACTAGCTCCATTCCTCACACCAGGATCTGTACATAATAGTTGAGACGTAAAACGGTTAAACTGTGTGCAATTATTTGCTACTCCATTGTACCGCATCTAGACTGTTTACATAATCATTGGTTATCATATTACCGTTCGACCACGCACTGGACTAGCGGTGGATACCGCGTCCGTTACTTCTGTCATTGGCGCCTGATACGTCCTTACCTAAGACTGCTGTCTTATTACAAATGGGGTTTTTCCCCGTTTTCTAGTATATGACATGCTAAAACCAATGATATTGTTCAAAGATACAGCTCGTCCTGCAAAAAGTAAGCCCTCACATGGCCATATTGACGGAAAAATAAAAAAGTTATGGCTCTGGGAGGTAGGGGAGAGAAAAACGAAACCGGGAAAAAAAAAACCCCGGGTCATGAAGGGGTTAAAAGAAGAGGTTATGCAGAGAAAAATCATCGGGTAAGTATACATAAATAAATACTGCAATTTGTTTTTGGGAGTAAATTTTGTAGGCTGCTATGTTGATTTCTACTCCTAAATACGTAGAGGACCTTGTTTGGGCTTCTGAGATGGGCATTAGCATTGCTCTTTACAGCATCCATGTTATGCTTTTATACACCTATATATGTCCCTTGCTGTCATGATAAGGTGATTCAGTACCACAATGGACATTGAGGTCAGAGCACATACAGTGACCTGACAATAACCCAAAAACATAGAACGAGCTCTGAGACGTGGAAACTCTGCTGACCGCAATCCCTAATCCTCTCCAACACACTAAAGGCAGCCGTGGATTGCGCCTAACGCTCCCTATGCAACTCGGCACAGCCTGAGAAACTAGCTAGCCTGAAGATAGAAAATAAGCCTACCTTGCCTCAGAGAAATACCCCAAAGGAAAAGGCAGCCCCCACATATAATGACTGTGAGTAAAGATGAAAAAACAAACGTAGAGATGAAATAGATTTAGCAAAGTGAGGCCCGACTTTCTAAACAGAGCGAGGATAGAAAGGTAACTTTGCGGTCAACACAAAACCCTACAAAAACCACGCAAAGGGGGCAAAAAGACCCTCCGTACCGAACTAACGGCACAGAGGTACACCCTCTGCGTCCCAGAGCTCCCAGCAAGCAGGAAAAAACAAATAGACAAGCTGGACAGAAAAAAAACAGCAAACAAAATAGCAAAGTGGAACTTAGCTATGCAGAGCAGCAGGCCACAGGAACGATCCAGGAGGAAACAGGTCCAATACTAGAACATTGACTGGGGGCCAGGATCAAAGCACAAGGTGGAGTTAAATAGAGCAGCACCTAACGACTTCACCATATCACCTGAGGAAGGAAACTCAGAAGCCGCAGTACCACTTTCCTCCACCAACGGAAGCTCACAGAGAGAATCAGCCGAAGTACCACTTGTGACCACAGGAGGGAGCTCTGCCACAGAATTCACAACAGTACCCCCCCCTTGAGGAGGGGTCACCGAACCCTCACCAGAGCCCCCAGGACAACCAGGATGAGCCATATGAAAGGCACGAACAAGATCGGGAGCATGGACATCAGAGGCAAAGACCCAGGAATTATATTCCTGAGCATAACCCTTCCACTTAACCAGATACTGGAGTTTCCGTCTTGAAACACGAGAATCCAAAATCTTCTCCACAATATACTCCAACTCCCCCTCCACCAAAACCGGGGCAGGAGGATCAACAGATGGAACCACAGGTGCCACGTATCTCCGCAACAATGACCTATGGAATACGTTATGTATGGAAAAAGAATCTGGAAGCGTCAGACGAAAAGACACAGGATTAAGAACCTGAGAAATCCTATACGGACCGAGGAAACCTTCATAGGAATATGACGAGAAGATAACCAAACCAAATCCCCAACACGAAGTCGGGGACCCACACAGCGTCTGCGATTAGTGAAACGTTGAGCCTTCTCCTGGGACAAGGTCAAATTGTCCACTACATGAGTCCAAATCTGCTGCAACCTGTCCACCACAGTATCCACACCAGGACAGTCCGAAGACTCAACCTGCCCTGAAGAGAAACGAGGATGGAACCCAGAGTTGCAGAAAAACGGCGAAACCAAGGTAGCCGAGCTGGCCCGATTATTCAGGGCGAACTCAGCCAAAGGCAAAAAGGACACCCAGTCATCCTGATCAGCAGAAACAAAGCATCTCAGATATGTTTCCAAGGTCTGATTGGTTCATTCGGTCTGGCCATTAGTCTGAGGATGGAAAGCCGAGGAAAAAGACAAGTCAATGCCCATCCTACCACAAAAGGCTCGCCAAAACCTCGAAACAAACTGGGAACCTCTGTCAGAAACGATATTCTCTGGAATGCCATGTAAACGAACCACATGCTGGAAGAACAATGGCACCAAATCAGAGGAGGAAGGCAATTTAGACAAGGGTACCAAATGGACCATCTTAGAGAAGCGATCACAGACCACCCAAATGACTGACATCTTTTGAGAGACGGGAAGATCTGAAATAAAATCCATAGAGATATGTGTCCAAGGCCTCTTCGGGATCGGCAAGGGCAAAAGCAACCCACTGGCACGAGAACAGCAGGGCTTAGCCCGAGCACAATTCCCACAGGACTGCACAAAAGTACGCACATCCCGCGACAGAGATGGCCACCAAAAGGATCTAGCCACCAACTCTCTGGTACCAAAGATTCCAGGATGACCAGCCAACACCGAACAATGAACCTCAGAGATAACTTTATTCGTCCACCTATCAGGGACAAACAGTTTCTCCGCTGGGCAACGATCAGGTTTATTAGCCTGAAATTTTTGCAGCACCCGCCGCAAATCAGGGGAGATGGCAGACACAATTACTCCCTCTTTGAGGATACCCGCCGGCTCAGATAAACCCGGAGAGTCGGGCACAAAACTCCTAGACAGAGCATCCGCCTTCACATTTTTAGAGCCCGGAAGGTACGAAATCACAAAGTCAAAACGGGCAAAAAACAGCGACCAACGAGCCTGTCTAGGATACAACCGCTTGGCAGACTCGAGATAAGTCAAGTTCTTATGATCAGTCAAGACCACCACGCGATGCTTAGCTCCTTCAAGCCAATGACGCCACTCCTCGAATGCCCACTTCATGGCCAGCAACTCTCGATTGCCCACATCATAATTTCGCTCAGCAGGCGAAAACTTCCTGGAAAAGAAGGCGCATGGTTTCATCACCGAGCAATCAGAACTTCTCTGCGACAAAACAGCCCCTGCTCCAATCTCAGAAGCATCAACCTCGACCTGGAACGGAAGCGAAACATCTGGTTGACACAACACAGGGGCAGAAGAAAAACGACGCTTCAACTCTTGAAAAGCTTCCACAGCAGCAGAAGACTAATTGACCACATCAGCACCCTTCTTGGTCAAATCGGTCAATGGTTTAGCAATACTAGAAAAATTGCAGATGAAGCGACGATAAAAATTAGCAAAGCCCAGGAACTTTTGCAGACTTTTCAGAGATGTCGGCTGAGTCCAATCATGGATGGCTTGGACCTTAACAGGGTCCATCTCGATAGTAGAAGGGGAAAAGATGAACCCCAAAAATGAAACCTTCTGAACACCAAAGAGACACTTTGATCCCTTCACAAACAAAGAATTAGCACGCAGGACCTGAAACACCGTTCTGACCTGCTTCACATGAGACTCCCAATCATCCGAGAAGATCAAAATGTCATCCAAGTACACAATCAGGAATTTATCCAGGTACTCTCGGAAGATGTCATGCATAAAGGACTGAAACACTGATGGAGCATTGGCAAGTCCGAATGGCATTACTAGATACTCAAAATGGCCCTCGGGCGTATTAAATGCAGTTTTCCATTCATCGCCTCGCTTAATACGCACAAGATTATACGCACCACGAAGATCTATCTTGGTGAACCAACTAGCCCCCTTAATCCGAGCAAACAAATCAGATAACAACGGCAAAGGGTACTGAAATTTAACCGTGATCTTATTTAGAAGGCGGTAATCTATACAAGGTCTCAGTGAACCATCCTTCTTGGCCACAAAAAAGAACCCTGCTCCTAATGGCGACGATGACGGGCGAATATGCCCCTTCTCCAAGGACTCCTTCACATAACTCCGCATAGCGGCGTGCTCAGGCACAGATAAATTAAACAGTCGACCTTTTGGGAATTTACTACTAGGAATCAAATCGATAGCACAATCACAATCCCTATGCGGAGGTAGGGTATCGGACTTGGGCTCATCAAATACATCCCGGTAATCAGACAAGAACTCTGGAACCTCAGAAGGGGTGGATGACGAAATAGTCAGAAATGGGACATCACCATGTAACCCCTGACAACCCCAGTTGGACACAGACATGGATTTCCAATCTAATACTGGATTATGGACTTGTAGCCATGGCAACCCCAACACGACCACATCATGCAGATTATGCAACACCAAAAAGCGAATAACCTCCTGATGTGCAGGAGCCATGCACATGGTCAGCTGGGTCCAATACTGAGGCTTATTCTTGGCCAAAGGCGTAGCATCAATTCCTCTCAATGGAATAGGACACTGCAAGGGCTCCAAGAAAAACCCACAACGCCTAGCATACTCCAAGTCCATCAAATTCAGGGCAGCGCCTGAATCCACAAATGCCATGACAGAATACGATGACAAAGAGCAGATCAAGGTAACGGACAGAAGAAATTTTGACTGTACCGTACCAATGGTGGCAGACCTAGCGAACCGCTTAGTGCGCTTAGGACAATCCGAGATAGCATGAGTGGAATCACCACAGTAGAAACACAGCCCATTCAGACGTCTGTGTTCTTGCCGTTCAACTCTGATCAAAGTCCTATCGCACTGCATAGGCTCAGATTTAAGCTCAGGTGATACCGCCAAATGGTGCACAGATTTACGCTCACGCAAGCGTCGACCGATCTGAATGGCCAAAGACATAGACTCATTCAGACCAGCAGGCATAGGAAATCCCACCATGACATCCTTAAGGGCTTCAGAGAGACCTTTTCTGAAAATAGCTGCGAGCGCACCTTCATTCCACTGAGTGAGCACGGACCACTTTCTAAATTTCTGACAATATACCTCTATCTCATCCTGACCCTGACACAGAGCCAGCAAATTTTTCTCTGCCTGATCCACTGAATTAGGTTCATCGTACAGCAATCCGAGCGCCAGGAAAAACGCATCGATATTACTTAATGCAGGATCTCCTGACGCAAGAGAAAATGCCCAGTCCTGAGGGTCGCCACGTAAAAAAGAAATAATGATCCTAACTTGTTGAACTGGGTCACCAGAGGAGCGAGGTTTCAAAGCCAGAAATAGTTTACAATTATTTTTGAAACTCAGAAATTTAGTTCTATCTCCAAAAAACAAATCAGGAATAGGAATTCTCGGTTCTAACATAGAATTCTGAACCACAAAGTCTTGAATATTTTGTACTCTTGCCGTGAGCTGATCCACACATGAAGACAGACCCTTAATATCCATCGCTACACCTGTGTCCTGAAACACCCAAATGTCTAGGGGAAA
The DNA here is from genome assembly GCF_032444005.1 of Ranitomeya imitator. Lineage (NCBI taxonomy): Eukaryota > Metazoa > Chordata > Amphibia > Anura > Dendrobatidae > Ranitomeya > Ranitomeya imitator. The sequence goes on along the minus strand of NC_091285.1, from coordinate 511,044,092 downwards.
AAAAAGGCAAAACACAGTGCAGAGAAAAAAAAATGGTCTCAGAACTTCTTTTTTCCCTCTATTGAGAATCATTAGTACTTTAGGGCCTCCAGTACTGTCATGATAAGGTGATTCAGTACCACAATGGACATTGAGGTCAGAGCACATACAGTGACCTGACAATAACCCAAAAACATAGAACGAGCTCTGAGATGTGGAAACTCTGCTGACCGCAATCCCTAATCCTCTCCAACACACTAAAGGCAGCCGTGGATTGCGCCTAACGCTCCCTATGCAACTCGGCACAGCCTGAGAAACTAGCTAGCCTGAAGATAGAAAATAAGCCTACCTTGCCTCAGAGAAATACCCCAAAGGAAAAGGCAGCCCCAACATATAATGACTGTGAGTAAAGATGAAAAAACAAACGTAGAGATGAAATAGATTTAGCAAAGTGAGGCCCGACTTTCTAAACAGAGCGAGGATAGAAAGGTAACTTTGCGGTCAACACAAAACCCTACAAAAACCACGCAAAGGGGGCAAAGACGTGTAAATCATAAATAATTCCCATAAAATTCGATTTTTATTTGAACTCTTAAAATGCCACCAACCTGTGGCTACCGACACACTAAATCACCGTGAAAAAAACAATAGTGCAAACAATAGTGAAAAAGGACGGTGAAAAAACACTGGGGGGGAGGGTTTAGCTGAAACCTATTATGTTATCTGTACTGATGCCTACCTTACTGCGGGGGTTGGTACCCTAGGGGGAGCATTGTGGCGCCCCCACTCAACGATGGCTTTCCCTAGGGTCCCTAGATATACCCTGTAGTGAGTGTCAGCTCTTCTACCCAGATACAAATCTGAAGGGTCCCCTGATGTCTATACAAAGATCAATCCTACAGCTAAGGAAATCCTCATCCCCCAATCCTATTAAAAACAAAGGAGAACATGTATTACAGCAAGGGTCAGCAATGTATCCAGATTTTGCATGTTCCTGGTTAATGCTTCTATATATATACACTAGATGGTGGCTCGAGTCTAACGTATCAGGTATTCTAGAATATGTAGGTAGTATATAGCACAGGCTACGTACTATATTGCATAGTGACGTAGTATATAACACAACCAACGTAGTATATAACATAGCTACGTAGTATATAACAGAGCTACATAGTATGTAACACAGCGTACGTAGTATATAGCAGAGCTACGTAGTATATTACACAGCCACGTAGTATATAACATAGCCACATAGTGTAATGCACAGGTATGTAGTATATTGGTCAGCCACGTAGTATATAACATAGCCATGCAGTATGTAACACAGCCCACGTAGTGTATAGCAATGTGAGCACTATATGCGTGGTTAAAAAAGACTTAAAATAAAAAATAAATATATACTCACCTTCCGAAGGCCCCTCGAAGTCCTGGTGCCTGTGTGCGGTGCACGCGGCAGCTCCCGGTCACAGGGTTGGTATGAGTGCAGAACCTGTGATGATGTCGCGGTCACATGACCGTGACGTCATGGCAGGTCCTTCTCGCATAGCATCCTTGGCACCGGAACCTGCCGCTTGCACTGCCGAGGACAATGCGCGACGTTGGAAGGAGAGAATTACCTTTTTTTATTATTATTATTTGTAACATTAGATCTTTTGAACTATTGATGCTGCATACGCAGCATCAATAGTAAAAAGTTGGTCACACAGGGTTAATAGCTGCATTAACGGAGTGCATTACACCTCGGTCCGTTAACGCTGGCATTAACCCTGTGTGAGCGTTCAGCGCTGACTGCAGGGCAGTAAAGCAGCGGCCATTTCGCTGCCAGACTATGGCCATCGCTGACTGGTCGTGGCAATGGTCGTGGGCGTTTTGCCATGACCAATCAGCGACTTGGATTTCCATGACAGACAGAGGCCACGACCAATGAATATCCGTGACAGACAGAAAGACAGACAGACAGACGGAAATGACCCTTAGACAATTATATAGTAGAGGCAGTCATATAGTACCAGTGCAAAAGTCTCTGTGCCACAGAAACATCCCGAGCATCTTAATCCCGCCCTTGATATTGCAGGGATTATCACAACAATGATTCCTTATGGTGCGCTCCAAAATATCATCACCGGCTCACAAGTCTATTCAATAACTCTGATACTCATCATAAAGCCGTCTGCCGCTCGCCTTTTCTCGTCTCAACGCGTTCCGCCCCTCTGGCTCATCAGGAGGCACAATTCAAAGCATGTGTCTTGATAAGATGTGATGCATTTCCCAAACTGTTTACTAACCTCGATTTAAAAAGACCCGCTCCTATGCGTACGATGCTGTTCCACTTCCTGTTAATTAGCCGGAAGAGCGCTTCTCCATATGCATTGTGGGTATCGAGCCCAAACTGCGCCTGCTCCAAGTGGAACGCAGCTCTATTGACTGTGTTTCAACATGTTGAAGCTTAGGCTACGTTCACACTAGCGTTATGCTAGTTTGCGTCGGGTTTGCGTCGGGCGACGCAGCGGCGACGCATGTGTCATGCGCCCCTATATTTAACATGGGGGACGCATGCGTTTTTGTTTGTTGCGTTGTGCGACGCATGCGTCTTTTTTGCCGCAAGCGTCGGACCAAGAAAACGCAACAAGTTGCATTTTTCTTGCGTCCAAATTTCGGCAAAAAACGACGCATGTGTCGCAAAACGCAGCGTTTTTGCGTGCGTTTTGGTGCGTTTTTGCGTGCATTGTGCGTTGCATCGCCGACGCAGCGGCGCACAACATAGTAACATAGTAACATAGTAACATAGTTAGTAAGGCCGAAAAAAGACATTTGTCCATCCACTTCAGCCTATATTCCATCATAATAAATCCCCAGATCTACGTCCTTCTACAGAACCTAATAATTGTGTGATACAATATTGTTCTGCTCCAGGAAGACATCCAGGCCTCTCTTGAACCCCTCGACTGAGTTCGCCATCACCACCTCCTCAGGCAAGCAATTCCAGATTCTCACTGCCCTAACAGTAAAGAATCCTCTTCTATGTTGGTGGAAAAACCTTCTCTCCTCCAGACGCAAAGAATGCCCCCTTATACCCGTCACCTTCCTTGGTATAAACAGATCCTCAGCGAGATATTTGTATTGTCCCCTTATATACTTATACATGGTTATTAGATCGCCCCTCAGTCGTCTTTTTTCTAGACTAAATAATCCTAATTTTGCTAATCTATCGGGGTATTGTAGTTCCTTTATTAATTTTGTTGCCCTCCTTTGTACTCTCTCTAGTTCCATTATATCCTTCCTGAGCACCGGTGCCCAAAACTGGACACAGTACTCCATGTGCGGTCTAACTAGGGATTTGTACAGAGGCAGTATAATGCTCTCATCATGTGTATCCAGACCTCTTTTAATGCACCCCATGATCCTGTTTGCCTTGGCAGCTGCTGCCTGGCACTGGCTGCTCCAGGTAAGTTTATCATTAACTAGGATCCCCAAGTCCTTCTCCCTGTCAGATTTACCCAGTGGTTTCCCATTCAGTGTGTAATGGTGATATTGATTCCTTCTTCCCATGTGTATAACCTTACATTTATCATTGTTAAACCTCATCTGCCACCTTTCAGCCCAAGTTTCCAACTTATCCAGATCCATCCGTAGCAGAATACTATCTTCTCTTGTATTAACTGCTTTACATAGTTTTGTATCATCTGCAAATATCGATATTTTACTGTGTAAACCTTCTACCAGATCATTAATGAATATGTTGAAGAGAACAGGTCCCAATACTGACCCCTGCGGTACCCCACTGGTCACAGCAACCCAGTTAGAGACTATACCATTTATAACCACCCTTTGCTTTCTATCACTAAGCCAGTTACTAACCCATTTACACACATTTTCCCCCAGACCAGGCATTCTCATTTTGTGTACCAACCTCTTGTGCGGCACGGTATCAAACGCTTTGGAAAAATCGAGATATACCATGTCCAATGACTCACCGTGGTCCAGCCTATAGCTTACCTCTTCATAAAAACTGATTAGATTGGTTTGACAGGAGCGATTTCTCATAAACCCATGCTGATATGGAGTTAAACAGTTATTCTCATTGAGATAATCCAGAATAACATCCCTCAGAAACCCTTCAAATATTTTACCAACAATAGAGGTTAGACTTACTGGCCTATAATTTCCAGGTTGACTTTTAGAGCCCTTTTTGAATATTGGCACCACATTTGCTATGCGCCAGTCCTGCGGAACAGACCCTGTCGCTATAGAGTCCCTAAAAATAAGAAATAATGGTTCATCTATTACATTACTTAGTTCTCTTAGTACTCGTGGGTGTATGCCATCCGGACCCGTAGATTTATCTATTTTAATCTTATTTAGCCGGTTCCGCACCTCTTCTTGGATTAGATTGGTGACCCTTAATATAGGGTTTTCATTGTTTCTTGGGATTTCACCTAGCATTTCATTTTCCACCGTGAATACCGTGGAGAAGAAGGTGTTTAATATGTTAGATTTTTCCTCGTCATCTACAACCATTCTTTCCTCACTATTTTTTAAGGGGCCTACATTTTCAGTTTTTATTCTTTTACTATTGATATAGTTGAAGAACAGTTTGGGATTAGTTTTACTCTCCTTAGCAATGTGCTTCTCTGTTTCCTTTTTGGCAGCTTTAATTAGTTTTTTAGATAAAGTATTTTTCTCCCTATAGTTTTTTAGAGCTTCAATGGTGCCATCCTGCTTTAGTAGTGCAAATGCTTTCTTTTGACTGTTAATTGCCTGTCTTACTTCTTTGTTTAGCCACATTGGGTTTTTCCTATTTCTAGTCCTTTTATTCCCACAAGGTATAAACCGCTTACAGTGCCTATTTAGGATGTTCTTAAATATTTTCCATTTATTATCTGTATTCTTATTTCTGAGGATATTGTCCCAGTCTACCAGATTAAGGGCATCTCTAAGCTGGTCAAACTTTGCCTTCCTAAAGTTCAGTGTTTTTGTGACTCCCTGACAAGTCCCCCTAGTGAAAGACAGGTGAAACTGTACAATATTGTGGTCGCTATTTCCTAGATGCCCAACCACCTGCAGATTTGTTATTCTGTCAGGTCTATTAGATAGTATTAGGTCTAAAAGTGCTGCTCCTCTGGTTGGATTCTGCACCAATTGTGAAAGATAATTTTTCTTGGTTATTAGCAGAAACCTGTTGCTTTTATGGGTTTCACAGGTTTCTGTTTCCCAGTTAATATCCGGGTAGTTAAAGTCCCCCATAACCAGGACCTCATTATGGGTTGCAGCTTCATCTATCTGCTTTAGAAGTAGACTTTCCATGGTTTCTGTTATATTTGGGGGTTTGTAACAGACCCCAATGAGAATTTTGTTACCATTTTTCCCTCCATGAATTTCGACCCATATGGACTCGACATCCTCATTTCCTTCGCTAATATCCTCCCTTAAAGTGGACTTTAGACAAGACTTTACATAGAGACAAACCCCTCCTCCTCTCCGATTTTTACGATCCTTTCTAAACAGACTGTAACCCTGTAAGTTAACTGCCCAGTCATAGCTTTCATCTAACCATGTCTCGGTTATTCCCACTATGTCAAAGTTACCTGTAGATATTTCTGCTTCTAGTTCTTCCATCTTGTTTGTCAGGCTTCTGGCGTTTGCGAGCATGCAGTTTAGAGGATTTTGTTTTGTTCCAATCTCCTCGCTGTGGATTGTTTTAGAAATGTTCTTACCTCCCTTCTGAGTATGTTTTCCTGGGTCTTCTTTGTTCAAGTCTAATGTTTTTCTTCCCGTCCCCTCTTCTTCTAGTTTAACGCCCTCCTGATGAGTGTAGCGAGTCTTTTGGCGAATGTGTGTTTCCCAGGTTTGTTGAGGTGTAGTCCGTCTCTGGCGAGGAGTCCATCGTACAAGTAATTCACACCGTGGTCCAGGAATCCGAATCCTTGTTGTCTGCACCATCGTCTTAGCCAGTTGTTTGCATCAAGGATCCTGTTCCATCTCCTGGTGCCATGCCCGTCTACTGGAAGGATAGAAGAAAAAACTACCTGTGCATCCAGTTCCTTTACTTTCTTCCCCAACTCTTCAAAGTCCTTGCAGATTGTCGGTAGGTCCTTCCTTGCCGTGTCATTGGTGCCAACATGTATCAGAAGAAATGGGTGGACGTCCTTGGAGCTGAAGAGCTTTGGTATCCTATCGGTCACATCCTTGATCATCGCACCTGGAAGGCAGCATACTTCTCTTGCAGTTATGTCCGGTCTGCAGATGGCTGCTTCTGTGCCTCTCAGTAGTGAGTCTCCCACCACCACTCTTCGTTGCTTCTTGGCTGTACTTTTTGCTGTCACTTGTTGCTGTGTGCCCTTTTCTTTTTTGCTTGCTGGTATTGCTTCATCCTTAGGTGTGCCATCTTCATCCTCTACAAAGATTTGATATCGGTTCTTCAGTTGTGTGGTTGGTGATTTCTCCACGGTCTTCTTGCTTCTTTTGGTCACATGCTTCCACTCATCTGCTTTTGGAGGTTCTCTGACACTTTTTTCACCTTCTGTGACCAGTAGAGATGCTTCTGTTCTGTCTAGAAAGTCTTCATTCTCTTTGATGAGTTTCAAAGTTGCTATTCTTTCTTCCAGACCCCGCACCTTTTCTTCTAAAAGGGCCACTAGTCTACACTTCTGACAGGTGAAATTTGATTCTTCTTCTGGTCGATCTGTGAACATGTAGCACATGCTGCAGCTGACCATGTAGGTTGTCACATCTGCCATGTTGCTCCTAGATCCTGCTAACTTGCTAATCCTGCTAACAACGCTAATGTGAACGTAGCCTTAGTGCGTCTGCGCAGCTCAGTTCTCCCATTCCGTGTCCTGCGCCTGCGCTCTACTTGCAGGTCGCTTTGCGCATGTTCCAGGTGGAGCGTAGCTATGTTCACCGCGCTCCAACATGCGTCTGCGCAGCTCAGCATGCACTGCACCTGCGCTCTAATTCACCATCGCTCTACGCCTACTCCAGGTAGAACGCCTCTCTATCTATTGCGCTCCAAAACGGAGTGGCTTCTGGATATGTTACTCCTAACTGCACTTGTTAGAAATAGGACCACCCTTAGTTTTACTTCTCCCCTGTGGGTGATAGAGTATAATAAATACATAGATCAATCAGCAGTGCGTTCTCACTATTCAATTTCACTGTCTCGGGGTAAGCCTACTGGCCCACTGTGAATTATCACACTCTTAGCAGGCTATTCTCGTGCAATCGAAGTGTAGATGCTTCCAGAGATTTTATAGGAGGCACCAAGAGATGAGGCCCCTCGTTTATATCATGCATCATTTTGTGCTTTAGCATATTACGGTGTTTAGAGGCATCTCTTACCCCTGAGGGGACTGAATAAGTTGTATAGTATATCCAGTATATGTGAATGAGCTACCAAAATGCGCCGGGTCAATAAATCAAGGATCATTTTTTATCCAAAAAATTATTATTTACAGTGATCTGTATATCCCTCAGTTTAATATGGAGAGTGGCAGGTCTCTTTGTCCTTCATTATAGCACTCATGCACTTTAGCTCCCAGGCAGGCAAGTCCCCTGATGATTCGGCCTGCGAAGAAACGCGTCGGGACATTCCAATAGGGAGAGTGCAGGGCATGATATTGTTCAGGGGTAGTTGTGGACTGCCCTTGTAAGGGCGGGAGCTCGGGAACGTAGGTTTACATTTAGTCCTTTTAGGGTTTGACAGGGTATTGTCTCCCTACATCGCTGATTTATGGATTTCTCCACTCTGCGAACCATGGGCTATACCTACCTGAGCCACGGCATTTGGTGAGATCGTTCCTGTTTTAATATTCACGTTATATATGATTTTCACCTCATTTGCCTTATCCCCCTCCTGCCTGTTTATTATTGCTGTTTTTTCTGGTACCTGCCAATACCTATACACACAGGGTTACCTGGCTTAGCATTTCTTGCACTTATGTGCTTGTGTTATTAACCAGAGGTATCTTGAGAGTGTGGGACAGTATATGTTGCATTTATAAACTACTGTTCTCACTTACACTCTATTTTGGTATCACCCATAGTGATGTTTTACCTTATAGGCTACATCATCTAATACCATTATAGTTTTTTTCTTCGGGGTGACGTTATTTGTTTTGTTATTGTCATATATTTTTACCTTGTATAGATTAAAGGTTAAGTTTTAATTCCTACTAGAGCTGTGTTCCTATTACATTGGTAGGATCTTGTTGGATACATCCAATTGGATTTATTTAGTATTGCTTTTTTCACACTTCCCTCTAAAACGGGATCACTTAAAGTACAGCATGTCCAGGTTCATCATTGATCCTAATTTTCTCAATCCCAAAATTGGAAGGGAGCCTCAGGGACCTTCTGTGTGAATTATAGAAAACATGCGAACGATAATTGTTCGTTTATACCTCTAGGGGTTATCGCATCCATACGAAAAGTCCATTCACACTCTCTTTGTAAGATTGTCCTGTCCACATTGCCGCCTCTCGGGCTTTGTTTGACCACTTCTATAACCGTTAACTTGATATTGTTTATGTCATCTTGGTGTTTCGTCCTCATGTGATTAGCTAAGGGGGTGTCCCTATTGTTTCTTATATCCACCATGTGCTCACCAACCCTTCTATGGAATTCTCTTTTGGTTTTCCCTATGTGGCCATATAGACCACCCCCATTGATTTACAGTTGGAGAAAGGGGGAGAGGGACCCTGGGTGCTAGTCATCATTGCCCCTATACTAGGGTATGGTTTCTTGTATAGGTATCTGTTTGTATTTTAGTGTTTTTATTGTAGTTTGTGCTGTGTATTCCTACCAATAAAGCTTTTTTGACTTTTATATTATCTGAGGTGTTCCCAGTATATGGGCATCTTTTTTAATAATAATAATAATAATAATAATAGTCTTTATTTATATAGCGCCAACATATTCCGCAGTGCTTTACAGTTTAACAGTTTCAAACACAACAGTCTTAAGTAACAACGTTAACAATACAATAATTAAAGCTAAATAAGACGACCCTGCTCGTGAGAGCTTACAATCTACAATGAGGTGGGGGAGATACAAAGTACAGGTGTGTAGTTACAATTATGTATTTACAATGATTGTAAATACACACCTGTGCTTTGTATCTTTTTTCTACGTGTTTTCACAACGCTCCCCCTAGGGTGCCAACCCCCGCAGTAAGGTAGGCATCAGTACAGATAACATAATAGGTTTCAGCTAAACCCTCCCCCAAAACAGTGTTTTTTCACCGTCCTTTTTCACTATTGTTTGCACTATTGTTTTTTCACGGTGATTTAGTGTGTCGGTAGCCACAGGTTGGTGGCATTTTAAGAGTTCAAATAAAAATCGCATTTTATGGGAATTATTTATGATTTACATGATTGAAACAAACCCAAGACTTACTATTTAAATTTCAAAATCTTCAGTGACTAAAGACCCCAGTGTCTGAAACACATCTGTCCCCATCTCTCCTCCAGGGAGTTGTGACCACTATACTTGAATCTAATTCTTTTTAATCCTTTTTTATTAAACTCTTGAATTTTTATGGGAACCGCTTAGCTGGACCCTTTTTCCATTATTGATTCATCTTCCTGCTGTACTGCTGGTCTCCTGTTTGTGCTACAGTTGATACATACCTGCATTTAATTTAGACTGGTTTCACATTTGCGTTTAAAAACGCAGCGTTTTAAACGCAAAAGCATTTGGTGAAAAAACGCGTTTTTTAGGCGCATGCGTTTTTGCATGTTTTAACACAAACGCGGCGTTTTGACGCGTTTACATGCGTTTTTTCCTGCGTTTGCGTTTTTGAAACACATGATGAGAAGTGTGTGACAGCTGCCAATCATCAAAATCAACTAGAAAACCCACTATAAACAGAAATACCTAGGGTTAGGGTTCGGGTTAGGATCCCTAGTAACCCTAGGGATCCTAACCCTAAAACACAAACTCTAACCCTAACCCTAACCCTAAAACACAAACTCAAACCCTAACCCTAACCCTAAAACACAAACTCTAACCATAACCCAAACTCTAACCCTAACCCTAACACAAACTCTAACACAAACTGGAACACAAACTCTAACCCTAACCCTAACACAAACTCTAACACAAACTCTAAACCTAACCCTAACCCTAAAACACAAACTCTAACCCTAACCCTAACCCTAAAACACAAACTCTAACCCTAACCCTAACCCTAAAACACAAACTCTAACCCTAACCCAAACTCTAACCCTAACACAAACTCTAACACAAACTGTAACACAAACTCTAACCCTAACCCCAACCCTAGCCCTGACCCTAACCCTAGGGATCCTAACCGTAACCCTAACCCTAGGGACCCTAACCCTAACCCTAGGGATCCTAACCCTAACCCTAACCCCAGGGATCCTAACCCTAAGGATCCTAACCCTAACCCTAGGGTTAGGGTTGGGGTTGGGGGTGGCTTTTCAGTGTGTATTCTTGTGTTTTTCTATAAAAACGAATGCGTTTAAAAACGCATGCAAACGCATGTGCTTAAAAACGCATGCGTTTACATAGACATCAATAGGTTTTTTTTGCCGCAAAAAAAGCATGCGTTTTTTTGCCGCAAAAAAAGCCACTAAAATTACTACATGTTGCATTTCTGCAACACAACGCATGCAGAGAAAAAACGCATGCGTTGCAAAAATGCGTCAAAACGCATGCAAAAAACGCATGCGTTTTTAATGTTAAGTATAGGGGAAAAAACCGCATGCTTTTTTGCGCAAAAAAAAACCGCAAATGTGAAACCAGCCTTAGATGGCATCAAGAGGTTGTAAGTATCCGGCGGATGCATTTTGCTACATTTGTGGCAAATTTATAAAAACAAGAGCTAAAAGATACAATTGGCGGCATCTTCTAAGATGTGTGAGGCCTACAGAGCCTTCTTCGGCATGCCTGTAGGGGATCAAGGCAAACCATGGGCGCATTTCACATGTGAATACTGCAAGAAAACGCTTGAGGGTAAGGTAAACAATTGTTGATAGATAAGATATCAAGATTTAAATTTTTTAAATTCCTCATAACAGCTTAAAAGAACTGTTCTTAAAATAAGTGCAATTTTTTTGCTGCTATAGAAGAACATGTATAATTGTATATCATACAGTTCAATGCACTTATATATTTTATTCTCATGTTTAATACCTTACAGGCTGGTACAGAGGAGAAAAAAGAGCAATGAAGTTTGCTATCCCACAAATTTGGCGAGTGCCTACTGAACACGTCAACAACTGTTACTTCTGTATGGTGGACCCATCCAAACGTCGAACTGGCAAGCGTGCGCATCCTATCACCTATCCAGACATTCCTTCCTCAATTGCTCCAGTTTCACACTGCCCCAAGCTGCCCGTACCAATTCCTCCAGGAGGAGTTCAGCCATCTTCAGGAGAATATAGGCAGTCTGAAAATGAGGAATACAATGCAGATCCAGAATACAATTTCGAAGAAGAAACAACACCTTTCTACCCTAACAAAAAGACCTTAACGATCTTGTCAGACACTTGGGACTCACCAAGTTAAACACTGAGCTGGTCACTTCCAGGCTCAAACAGTGGAACTTGTTAGACGAAAGTGTCAAAGTAGGTGATCAGAGAAAGCATCATCAAACTTTTGCCAGCTTCTTCAGTGAGCAAGATGGACTATGCTTCTGCAACAATGTGGCTGGTCTATTCGAAGCTATAGGAATCACGTGCAACTCGAGCGAGTGGCGCCTATTTATAGATAGTTCATCCAGGAGCCTCAAAGCTGTGATGCTGCATAATGGGAACAAGTACCCGTCTCTGCATGTGGCGCACTCGGTTCACCTCAAAGAGGACTACACCAGTGTCAAGCTGCTGTTATGTGTCTTGAAGTATGGGGATTATGGCTGGGCCGTCATTGGAGACTGCAAAATGGTGGCATTTCTGATGGGCCTCCAAGGTGGTTTTACAAAGTTTACTTGTTTTCGTTGCATTTGGGACAGCCAGGACACCAATCAGCACTATCACAGGCGGGACTGGCCACAGAGGACCAAGTTTTCTGTGGGAAATAATAACGTCAAGTGGAAGCTATCGGTGGACCCACGGATAGTGCTGATGCCACCCCTGCACATCAAGTTAGGCCTGATAAAACAGTTTGTCACAGCTCTCGACAAAGAATCGGCAACCTTCAAGTACCTACAAGCTCTCTTTCCTAAGCTGTCTGAGGCAAAGGTAAAAGCTGGTATCTTCATCCGACCACAAATCAAGCAGATTCTAAAGAATGAAGAATTCATGAAGAAGCTGACTAGAAAAGAGAAAGCAGCTTGGTGCAGCTTTGCTAAAGTTGTGCATGGTTTCCTGGGCAATCACAAGGATGAGAGGTATGTGCAACTGGTTCAGACTCTGATAAAGAACTTTGGAAAAATAGGATGTAGTATGTCTCTCAAAGTACAAATCTTGGATGCTCATCTTGACAAATTCAAGGAAAACATAGGGGCTTACTCAGAAGAGTAAGGTGAGCGCTTTCAACAGTATATAAAAGATTTTGAATGATGCTACCAAAGACAGTGTAACGAACATGATGGGAGACTATATTTGGGGGTTGATTCATGAAAGTTATTTGCAGTATGATAGTAAATTGACAAAAGCTACTCACTTCTAAACCACTCTTGCTCATCTTGGCCAATATTAAACGCATATACAATGTTTTTGTAACTGTATCAACAAAAAGAAATGATGGACATTTTCAATTTCCCTATGCAAATACGTAAAACTGAATATTTCATTGTCCTGGTCACAAAAGCAAAGTTTATAATTAATTAAATAGTTTTTCTTAACTATTTAGGCATGAGTAACTATAGCATTTACCGTATATACTCGAGTATAAGCCGACCCGAGTATAAGCCGACCCCCCTAATTTTGCCACAAAAAACTGGGAAAACTTATTGACTCGAGTATAAGCCTAGGGTGGAAATGCAGCATTTACCGGTGAATTTCAAAAATAAAAATAGATCATTATTTCCCCATAGCTGTGCCATATAGTGCTCTGCACCGTTCATTATTTCCCCATAGCTGTGCCCCATATAGTGCTCTGCACCGTTCATTGTGCCCCATTGCTGTGCCCATATACGGTGCTCTGCACCGTTCATTGTGCCCCATTGCTGTGCCATATACGGTGCCATATGCTCCCTGCATGTCTCACATATATACACAGCTCTGCCGCCTGCATGTCCCTCATATATACACAGCTCTGCTCCCTGCATGTCCCACATATATACACAGCTCTGCTCCCTGCATGTCCCACATATATACACAGCTCTGCCGCCTGCATGTCCCACATATATACACAGCTCTGCCGCCTGCATGTCCCACATATATACACAGCTCTGCTCCCTGCATGTCCCACATATATACACAGCTCTGCTCCCTGCATGTCCCACATATATACACAGCTCTGCCGCCTGCATGTCCCACATACATACACAGCTCTGCCGCCTGCATGTCCCACATATATACACAGCTCTGCCGCCTACATGTCCCACATATATACACAGCTCTGCTCCCTGCATGTCCCACATATATACACAGCTCTGCCGCCTGCATGTCCCACATATATACACAGCTCTGCCGCCTGCATGTCCCACATATATACACAGCTCTGCTCCCTGCATGTCCCACATATATACACAGCTCTGCTCCCTGCATGTCCCACATATATACACAGCTCTGCCGCCTGCATGTCCCACATATATACACAGCTCTGCCGCCTGCATGTCCCACATATATACACAGCTCTGCTCCCTGCATGTCCCACATATATACACAGCTCTGCTCCCTGCATGTCCCACATATATACACAGCTCTGCTCCCTGCATGTCCCACATATATACACAGCTCTGCCGCCTGCATGTCCCACATATATACACAGCTCTGCTCCCTGCATGTCCCACATATATACACAGCTCTGCTCCCTGCATGTCCCACATATATACACAGCTCTGCTCCCTGCATGTCCCACATATATACACAGCTCTGCTCCCTGCATGTCCCACATATATACACAGCTCTGCTCCCTGCATGTCCCACATATATACACAGCTCTGCCGCCTGCATGTCCCACATATATACACAGCTCTGCTCCCTGCATGTCCCACATATATACACAGCTCTGCTCCCTGCATGTCCCACATATATACACAGCTCTGCTCCCTGCACCGTTCATTGTGCCCCATAGAAATCTCTGCCGCCGCCGCTGCTGCAATAAAAAAAAAAAAAACACATACTCACCTCCCTTGATTGCAGCTCCCGGCGTCTCGTTCCGGCGCCTCCATCTTCCCGGCGTCTCTGCTCTGACTGATCAGGCAGAGGGCGCCGCGCACACTATATGCGTCATCGCGCCCTCTGCCTGAACAGTCAGAGCGCAGACGTCGGGAAGATGGAGGCGCCGGCCGGGAAGATGGAGCGACGCCCGGCGGCTGGAACGAGGACAGGTGAATATGACATACTCACCTAGTCCTGGCGATCCTCGCGCTGTCCCTCTGCCTGGTCTTCGGTGCCGCAGCTCTTCCTGTCAGCGGTCACCGGCACCGCCGATTAGAGGAATGAATAGGCGGCTCCGCCCCTATGGGAGGTGGAGCCGCTTATTCATATCTCTAATGAGCGGTCCCACGTGACCGCTGAAGAGAGGAAGAAGCTGCAGCACAGAAGACGGGGAGGAAGGCAGGGACAGCGCGAGGATCGCTGGGACTAGGTAAGTATGCCTCAGCGCCCTCACCCCCTCACCCGCCGACCCTGCCACCCACATTGACTCGAGTATAAGCCGAGAGGGGCACTTTCAGCCCAAAAATTTGGGCTGAAAATCTCGGCTTATACTCGAGTATATACGGTATATATATATAGCACTTAAAAGCTGGAGACAAAAATTGTGTTACATATTATCCTTATTATTATTAGACCACAGGCAGCGTAGCAGCATGAAGCTGCAAGGTGATCGGTACAGGAGCAGCCCCTGTTTAGAAGATGAGGCACAAGAATTGAGAATACAATGTAACTTGCTGATGCATCTCGAACAATGCTTCTACATAATAAAAAACAAGGTAGTTGTCACGGGTTTACCACGACAGAGAGGAACCAGTTTAAGGCTGATCTAGGAGCTCAGCAATGTATGTGGCCCTGGCGCCTTTACCATTAGGAGTAATCCGAGGAGCAAGGATAGCTGGGGCATCCCTAGCTTTAGGCACATGGAAGGAGCCCTTAGCCCTGGGATGTCAGACAAAAGTGCCATGATGGTAGTTGTCTGCATATAGTGCATCAAGTTTATTTGCTATTATGAGGGTGTAATAGTATGCAGGTACTGAGTGTGTCACCACGGAACAAACAGACCAACAGTTGAGGATTTTATTTTCAGGAATCAGGTTCTCCTCACAGGGAGGAAGCAGTAGAATATAACTAACAATAAAACAGTGCAAAAATATGGGAGTCAAACAGTGTAACAGAAGTAAGCAGGATTTCTTGAGAAAAGAACACTTATCAGTCTGATGAGGAGTTGCTTGAAGGGT
The DNA here is from genome assembly GCF_032444005.1 of Ranitomeya imitator. Taxonomy (NCBI): domain Eukaryota; kingdom Metazoa; phylum Chordata; class Amphibia; order Anura; family Dendrobatidae; genus Ranitomeya; species Ranitomeya imitator. The sequence continues at coordinate 511,028,587 of NC_091285.1, read as the reverse complement.
CGTCTTCTCCAACGTAAGCGCCGAGAAACAGCAGCACTTGTCCTCTCTCTGTTGTCCGTGGGCTGAGTAGTCTCTAGGAATCCGCTGCCTGGAGTTTCGGGAGTTAATGTGGTATGCACAGGCTCTGAGTCTTTAGCTTTTACAGCACAGCCTATCCCAGGAAAACGATGGTCAGTCTATTATTAAGTCTCTCACCAGGAATCAAGGGCTCTGCACTGATACCGTGGGAACCAGGGGTCACAGTCTCTGCACTAATACCGTGGATACCCAGGGGGTCACAGTCTCTGCACGGGCCAATGTCTCTGCACGGGTCTCAAAGCACCCCTCTCCAGTCACAGCAGAGTCCGCTTTCATGTACTCACAAGATGCAGTCTTTCTGGGCAATCTCCCTGTATTTGTCCTCTGACCGGGAGCTCTCTCTCTCTCCTGCAGCGCAGCTGCACCCTGCTCTGACCGCTGCTCACGTTGCTCTCACCCTTGTGCATGTGCCTTTCCCGCTCTCTGCCCGGCTTCCTTCCTGTCCCAGTCTCTAAGTCTGCCCCCTGGGGAACCTGTAGCACAGCTCAATGGTTCCAGGCACGGAGCCGAGAAGGTAACCACCCCCCGCACTCTTCTTGTGCTTCACCTCCTTACAAGGGAGGGCACACTTCTGCATAGTGGCCCACTAGGGAACTTACCTCTTGCCTCAGGGGCCATTTCCAACTTGAGCAAAACTCTTATTGTTCTGTCACAGCATGAATGGCATCTACAGCACAGCAGGGAAAGCAGTAATGCAAAACAGTTGCATCCTATGAAATTTAGGCCCCAGTTCATTAAGATGTTTTGTATGCCAGTCTTAACTTAGTGCAAAATGACATCCCAGTATATCAGTACTGGGGTGACCATGTGTGGAGGGGGCTTACACTTTTATGGACTTGATCACCAACAATCAACAAATATGGAAAGTGAGTCCGCACTTCCAGTGAAATGAAAAGTTAATTTCATTAGATGGGCCGCCTTTCTCTCTCCATATTTGTTGTATGTGGGTTGGTGTTACTTGTGCGAGAGGGCTGCTAGATAGGTAATAATGGCATGAGTCGTGAATAGGAAGAAAGTTAAAAAAAAAATGAACATTTAAAAAAAATGACTTAGAAAAAAAAGGGAGTTATTTGGAGGGCACTTGACAAACCGATTTAATATAGTGCAAAAAGACAGAAGCTAAACCCTAAGATGTTGTTGGGAAATGTACATGGAGGGAAAGCACAATGATTCTTTCTCAATGTAGGAAAAATCATTATCAATATTTGTATTGCCTCAAGCATGACATAGGGTATACGTGAGTTCCGTGACCTGGAAAAAAATTACCCCAACCCCCTTAAACAGATCTCTTAACAATCTAAAGAATAAACTACTAACGTACTCAAAACAGCAGACGGAGACATATGTTGGATTTAATTGGCCACAGCAGCCATTTTATTAAATAAAAGATAACAGAACTTTTATGACAACCCAGAATAGGAGGGGCGGTCCTCGAAGCCCCAAAGTTATAAAAAACTCAGTATCCCAAAAACTCCACAATGTTCAGCCCAGGATGAGTCTTACCCCCAGCCATAAAGCACCAGCTCAGGGATAGATAACAACCAATCCTGGTCCACCGAACCCACCCCCATGCCAGGGGTCCATAAATCCACCTCACGCGGAATAACCGTACCGCGCCTTGTTAAATTCTCTCATGGGGTGTCCAGGACCTCTCAAGATCCCCACCCCATTGAACCACGATTTACCATTTCCACCGACTTCGAGGACCTCCACCCCCGCCAACTGCCGTGACAATACCCTGACAGCATTCACATAACAAAATAAATACATTTAGACGCCTCTTAAAACAATACTCCAAAAGCCCACATATGCCGACTTCACCCCCCCCATTACCCTAACCAAAAAAGGGAGGGTGGGCGGGAGATTCCTCACTTGTCACGCAGGCACCTAAAATGGATGCCTGCGTGAGGAGCGTGCCCCTTTTTATGTGCCCCCTCCCCACAGTCCCCTAGTTCCACCCCTTATTTTCAAAAAATGCCCCTAAAGCCACCCCTCAAGTTCCCAGTTAACCCCTTACCACCGTATCCCTTCTAACTGCTCCAGCTCCCCAGGTCCCACGTAACCCCGTCATGGCGGCCTCCCTTTACGTGCCGTGGGCCCCCAGTACGGCCTTTCTTGACATAGGGTATACGTGAGTTCCGTGACCTGGAAAAAAATTACCCCAACCCCCTTAAACAGATCTCTTAACAATCTAAAGAATAAACTACTAACGTACTCAAAACAGCAGACGGAGACATATGTTGGATTTAATTGGCCACAGCAGCCATTTTATTAAATAAAAGATAACAGAACTTTTATGACAACCCAGAATAGGAGGGGCGGTCCTCGAAGCCCCAAAGTTATAAAAAACTCAGTATCCCAAAAACTCCACAATGTTCAGCCCAGGATGAGTCTTACCCCCAGCCGTAAAGCACCAGCTCAGGGATAGATAACAACCAATCCTGGTCCACCGAACCCACCCCCATGCCAGGGGTCCATAAATCCACCTCACGCGGAATAACCGTACCGCGCCTTGTTAAATTCTCTCATGGGGTGTCCAGGACCTCTCAAGATCCCCACCCCATTGAACCACGATTTACCATTTCCACCGACTTCGAGGACCTCCACCCCCGCCATGAACACGAATGGCCTGACACCTTAGCCATTCATGTCCCTCCACACCTTCAAGCTTAATTCAATGCCACTACGGATAGCCAAACACCACATATCATTACCCACCGCGTTCAGGTGCACGCCATCAGCTCTCCAGTAAGCTCCTTGACCCGATTCCAAGTCCACATGTCTCACGGCCAACGCGCCATTCCTCACCATAAACCGAGATATGGTCCTGTTTATTTTAATCCGGGCCCTGTTCACCCCCTCGTGTGATCTAGCACCTCTCCATCTTTTACGGGGAATGATGTCGAACCACACCAACAACACTTTTGGAAACATGACCCAGAACCTCAGGATATCGAATTTGATATCCTTAATCAGCTCCCTACAAGACCGTTTAGCCAAATCATTCCCCCCTAAATGTATCACCACGATCTCCGGCACTCTATCCAGTCTAACAAAACGATGAAACCATTCCTTCCACACCATCCCCCTTTTACCGATCCATCGTAAAGTCACTGTCTCTCGAGAAAGACCCAACTGACGACCGTCCGGACGAACCGCAGCACGCAACGCAGCCCATACAACATACGAATGCCCCATGATCCAGACGAGCATCGGATCAGGCCCTGCAACACAGAAAGAAAGGCAACAAACAATTAACTTAACACAGCTTCTAACTCACAATAGGTTTGGGCGAACATACGACTGGAATCTTGAAGATTCCCACCTCCCAATTCTCCGAACCACATCCTCACCAAGGCCCCACCTAGCGGCCTCAGTCGCTGCCCCGATCCTGAAGGAGTGACCACTATATTGTGTTGCAGGTAAGCCCGCTGCCGCCAAACATTTCCTAAAAACAGAAATAAACTGAAAACGGGACAAGAAAGACCCATTTTCGTGCACCAAGAATGGCTCGTCTAACACCCCGCCCTTTGCCATGTACTTCTTCACGGATGCCACCGGGCACACCGGGGATCCTTCAACATTGAACAACACCATTTTGCACCCTTTCCCATACACGTCCGTTTTGGAAGCCTTAATAAACACTACCACCTTATTCCCTTCGACATCCACGTTTTCTCTTAACAAAATACCTTTTTTACTAACGGACGGGCTAACCAACTCACCTAACCGAAATGCCCCAAAGAAGGCCAAAGAAAAGGCTGCACAGAACAGAACCACTTCCCATTCGAAAAAACACACCTCTTGCAACTTCCGCTCAATGGCTGAGAGCACCTCATAAGATACGGGTCGGCGACCGTCCGAAGCCTTCCAGCCTTTCTTCCAACCCCGAACAACTTGCCGAACCAAGAAGGATTTTGTTATATCCTTACCCCCCCTCCATTTAAGGTTGAAGGCTAGCCCCGCCAGAAACTTATTCAAACGTGTCACAGACCAACCTGCCTCCCAATGATGACCTAAGAACAACAACAAACCATACTCCTCCTCCATATCCTGGTCCATACTTGACATCCAGGATTCCCACAAGCTCCAAGCCTGATTATAATGAGACCAAGATGAATCCGCGAGCGATTTGGTAAATAACTCTGTTACGGCCCTCGCGGCAGGTTCCACAACTCCACTGGACAATCCCGGCCCGCGCTCTCCGCCTGTGGTGCCAAATCCCGGAAAAGCTGCCACTGAAATTGAGAAAGAGCAACAACTATTGGATCAGGCGCTGACAAGCTAACTTCAGATACAATCCATAAGTTAAACTTAAGACCCAGGAAAACCAAGTGCTGCAAGACCTTCACTACTGCAGGCGTAGCCGCTGACAACGAGTTTACCGCCGTCACCGTTCCAACATGCTCACAATGAAAAGAAATCTTCAAATTCCTCAATTTGTCACCCCACAGGGCCAACGCAACTACCCTGGGGAACAAATGCAACAGTAGCCGGTTGTTTGTTAACCCCTCCTCCTTCCATTCTTCCGGCCAAGCCGCTGCTGACCAGCTACCATGAAAGAAAAGACCAAAGCCACTAATTTCAACGACATGCACCAAAATGCCCAAGGAGGTAGCATCTGCCACCGGCTGAATCCACAGAGATCTGCCATTGTACTCGTCAAGAAAATCCGCCCACATCTTCAAATCGTCCCGAAACTCTTTCTTTATCCTGATGAAATGCAAAGGGGACTTTACCCCTACTGTTGCCAAGGATAGGCGGCGGCAGAACGCTCGACCCATCGGCATGATCCTACATGCAAAGTTCAGTTTCCCTAACAACGATTGCAAACTGCGCAAATTTATCTTCTTCAAACCAATCCTATTAACCACATCTTGGCGCAACGCGGTAACCTTGTCTGCAGGTAGCCTACATTCCATTGCTACCGTGTCGATTTCAATGCCTAGGAAGCTCAACACTGTCACCGGACCAACTGTTTTATCCTCCGCCAAAGGCACCCCGAAGTTTTTTGTCACACTCTCCATTGTATGCAACAAAATCGAACAATCTGCTGATTCCGCTGGCCCTATTAACAGAAAGTCATCCAGATAGTGCGAACATGAGCGTATCCCAGACACATCTTTCACCACCCATTCTAGGAACGTGCTGAAGGCCTCAAAGTAAGCACATGAAATCAAGCAACCCATGGGAAGACAACGATCAACAAAGAAGCCGCCATCCCAAAAACAACCCAATAAATGCAAACTGTCAGGATGAACTGGCAACAAACGAAAGGCCGCTTCGATGTCGGTCTTAGCCAGCTTAGCCCCCTTTCCACATGCTCTAACCCACTCCATCGCTGAATCGAATGATAAGTACGACACCGAACTCAACTCGGGATCAATACCATCATTAACCGAAGATCCCTTCGGAAATGACAGGTGATGGATTAACCTAAATTAGGTTCTTTCTTAGGGACCACGCCAAGAGGTGACACCCTCAGATTTGCAATTGGAGGGGCGACAAACGGGCCTGCCATTCTTCCCAGAGCAACTTCCTTATTCAACTTCTCCGACACGACCTCCGGGAATTGTAACGCCGATTTCAAATTTTTTCTTTTTAAACTAACATCCTGCTCAACATAAGGGATTTTGAAACCCTCCTTAAAACCGTCGCGCAATAAAACTGCAGCTGACCTATCAGGGTATCTACTTAGAAAGGCCTCCATCACGACCCACTGCACCGGAGTCACCCCTTTTGTCAGCTGAATCTCCAACTTTTTGCCTGTTACCCCTGAAACATTTTGAAGCGCTATGCACCCCCCCGCAGGTTGAACACTCGTGCCTATATTTACACTTGCTCCCGAATCTGCATATGCCATCATTGAAGGCGAAACACAGTCCCTTCTGCAAAGCCGCCGAGTGTCCTGACTGCCCTGAACTCCCGGCGCCCCCGTGAAAAGGCTGGCTAGTCTGACCTAAACGGGACGGGACCATAACTCTCATCCACAACGCTATGTCCTTGTGATCCCACCTGATACTTGGCCTAAAAGCCTTACGCTGACGAAACTGTTCGTCATAGCGTAACCAACCCTGTCCCCCATAGGTCCTGTAAGCCTCCCCTATGGCATCTAAGTAACAAAATAATGCCGAGCAATTTTCCGGGGCCTTCTCCCCGATTACGCTAGCCATAATAGCGAAAGCTTGCAGCCAATTTGAAAATGATCTGGGAATCAGCCTATATCTCCGTTTCTCCTCATCTTCTTTTTTAGAGTCCTCCCTTCTAGGTCTATCCAAATTAAATCTCTCTAGGGGTAAAAGAGAAAATATTTCTATGTACTCCCCTTTCCAGATTTTTTCCCTAACCTCTTGTTTTAAATGTGCCCCTAACGGGCCCTCGAAGCAGACATAGACCTCCCCCCTAGCCGCATCGTCTAGTTGCGGTACATCCTCCTTTTCCTTATCCTGCAAAGCTCCCTCACCTGGTGCATCAATTCCTGACCCAGGCCCTGGTGCTGTTCCGTCCTTCTCCCTTGATGAGCTCCCCGTGTCTGCCGCAGGACCCGCACTGCTGGATGTACCTGTAACTTCAGACAACTGTCTAGACCCCTCAAACGACCCCGTATTTCCCAACCAAGCAGCTGACGGCAAAGACCCCCTGCTAAGACCGGACCCCCACAAGCCCGCTAGCTCCCCTAAACCTCTAAGGATTAAACCCATACCCCCGCTAGCAACTCCCGAAGTAATGTCAGTATTCCTAGCTTCAGGGGAAACTATGCCTGGCAAATTAAAGATAGGGAAAATGTTCTCACCTAGCTGCCTGGGTGCTGTGAGCCCAGCAGCCGAAGATCCAGCTCCCAGCCGAAGGTGTCCTGCATCCCTACCGGCTTGATCCGCGATGTTGCCCGCCGAACTCCTGGCGGCCATATCCGTGTCCTGGCGACTCGGTGATGCCGTCGACTGCCCTGGTGCTGCGGAAAGGGAAAAGGCCGAGCCAGCATCCTGCCGCCCGATGGAAGATGTGCGGCTCCTTGCCACGGATACGTCCCCGGCACTGCGTACCGAAGCGACGGAATGTCGCCTGCCGGAATCCGGAAAATTTCCGCCACCACCAGCAGAGGACGCAGATCCAGGAAAGTTCCGGCCATCACCAGCAGAGGGCGCAGATCCAGGAAAATCCCGGCCATCACCAGCAGAGGGCGCAGCTGCAGGAAAATCCCGGCCAACACCAGCAGAGGGCGCAGAACTTGCAATATCCAGGCCACCACCAGCAGAGGGCGCTGCTGCGTTGAAGACTCCAGAGCTGTGCACTGCAGAAGGCCGCACGCTGATGCCAGGGCCAGCCGACTGCCGCCCGCATAATCCTCGGCGCTGAGGGGCCACCGCACCTGACCCCCGTCTCCTCGGCTGTCGCTGCCTCCCACGCTGAGCGGCGCCAGCGGGCATGCTGGCGGCCGCCGTACCGGCTCTTGCTCCTGCCGCCCCACGTCGCCCGGACACTGAAGGAGGGGAGGAAGGATCCACCCCCCGTTGTAGGCCCCGCCGCACTGGAGGATTCCTCCCGGCGCCGCGCTGTGAGGTGGAGGGAACAGCGCTGCTTACCGGAGGGTCCGCAGAGGGGCTCCTATTTCGGCGCCGGGCCCTGGGGATGATGTCCGGGCTTAGGCGCGCCGGAGGCCTAGTCCTCCGCGGCCGGCGCCCGTCCTGCGGTGCCTGCGATGGTGCTCCCGATGTCCCCTGGAGAAGGCTGTTAACGGATGCATTCAGCCAATCTGTGCCCTGGGAGCTGGCTGCCGTCCGGAGACGCTGGAGGATCGCTTCAACGTCCATTCTGGTAAGTGTGACAGAGATTCCTCACTTGTCACGCAGGCACCTAAAATGGATGCCTGCGTGAGGAGCGTGCCCCTTTTTATGTGCCCCCTCCCCACAGTCCCCTAGTTCCACCCCTTATTTTCAAAAAATGCCCCTAAAGCCACCCCTCAAGTTCCCAGTTAACCCCTTACCACCGTATCCCTTCTAACTGCTCCAGCTCCCCAGGTCCCACGTAACCCCGTCATGGCGGCCTCCCTTTACGTGCCGTGGGCCCCCAGTACGGCCTTTCTAGACATTGTACGTGTTAATTAATGTGATAATATTATTATCACAATCAAATAAAAACTTTCCAAAAAGTCATAAAATCAGTTGAGGAAAGTCATTTGAATTAAGAAAAATACCAGAATTTTTGTCTAATCAGGACTATAAAATTGTGTCTCTGCCATGCTCCATTCATTCATGACTGATATGCTGCGTGTTATCTGTCTCTGTAAATTTGTTAGGCAATGTGTGCTACAGTCACTTTGGCATTTGTAGTAGCTGGCTGACATCCCAGTGTCAGTACTTTATTCCTGGACAGTATATTGCTCATATGCATTGGCAGGCACTCAGAATAGTGTATACAGTATTGGATTTATACTGGCACTGATTCAAGGTCGTGGTGATCAAACTAAGTTGATGACCCTCAGTGCTTTGTCCCTAAAAGTCCCTGGGATCTTAGCAAACTTGCTATTTTTTATCTCTGTCTTTCAGATACTAAACACTAGTTTACACTGACAAGGTGACATTGAATACATATTACATCAGTTTAGATTTATTTAATTGCTGCAACATGTGAAACATTTCTATCTGTTCCTATTTTTACAATAATGTGCAGCTATCTTACACTGCACTGCATATAAGCTGTGTGTCTTCACTGTTGGGGTATCATCAATAATATGACAAGTATTATTTGATGATCCATTTTGAACATTTGTAAAAATTAATTAATTACTTAATTTTTTCCTTTTTGTTTCATTTTCAGTGACTTCAAGTTAGGGCTGAAGAAAATTAAACAGGAGCTTCTGAGTTTTTTTTACTGTTTCTTCATAGACAGAAGATTATACTGCCTGGGTCTCACCATTTGTTGTCAACGTCCATGGCAAAATTAGAAATGCTGCAAAATTATGTTTTTAAGACATCATTGCATCCATAGAAAGAACTCTTCAAATTAAAGTCCCTTCTGTTAAGACTTCCTCTACAAAGCCTTACCAAAAACCAGGGCGAACTTCACAATGTGAGAAGAGTGGTCTAAACGGATCGGCTTCTGTTGAAATGAGTCTAAAGATGGCTACACCTTAAAGAGTTAAGCCAAATAGTTGCTGGACTGACAACAATCTCTCCAATTTCCCTATAGGGTAGGGTCCCTTATCTCTCTTAAGAACAGTAGGATAAGTCTTTTATGTTCAAGCTGCCCCATCCCTCTCTTCCCCAACATTATGTCTTGGGGATAGTCTGGAGGTCTTCATGTCGAAATTGGTGGGTTCAACCAACTTTAATCAAATGTGTATGGGAGCCTTAAAGGTAGTTTCAACAGTCAGGGCTACGACCAATAAGACCAAGGGGAGCATGTCAGGTGAAGTGATTGACCATCAGCCGATGAATTGTGCATTCTAAAAAAGCTGGTCAAGAAAGAGACCCTGCATATATACATGGGAATTCATCTTCGGCACCTCAAGTTATATAGAAAAGCATTTATAGTGCAGGAACATACACTGTAATCACTTTCCTGCATAACTTGATGTGCACTTTAATGCAGTCTCACCAGGTATTATTACTAGACATGAGCAAATTGTTTTGCAATACCCTGGTCCTGTGGCCATGTCAGTAGTCTATGGCTGCTGGATAGGAACCCTGTGAACCTCCTTATACCTCGTGGCATCCACTGCTCCTCTTCTGATTTGTAGGCTTGGCACAATGTTGTTGTTGCAGAATGATGTTGTGCTGGACCTACGAATCAGACAAGGCGGTGGGGATTCAGACGGGTAGGAGACACTTCGGATGCCTCCAGTCCAGCAACCATGGACTATTATCTTGGCTACTCAACAAGGATCTTGCGAATGGATTTATACGAGTTTGTGCCATATGATGGCTTCTGTTCTGTTGTCAACCTCCTTTTAAAGTCATGTGAGATGGGCACATAGGTAATAATAGTTCTGAATTATCTGCCTCTAGAAGACAATCATGTAAGTCTACAGTATTAAATAATGATATATTTTCTTCTATGAATAGCACATATTGTGTTGATCAATACTGATAAAATGCTATGATTGCAATGATGAATTAGGCCGGATTCAGATGAGCGAATGCAAATACACTTTTTACCATAATTTGTTTAGTCATCCGTATGCAATATGTATGACATCTGTGCGTCTGTTTCTTACATCAGCAATTTAATAAAATTCTAAAAAGCCAAATACAGTATATAAAGATCGTTACAAACATGTGATCCTATTTTGTCCACCAATTAACTTATAATAATAGGCAAGTATGATCCAAATGCAGATTGAATTATCGTTTTTAGACACCTGGAATTTCAACCTGCACGTAAATTGTTCATGTGCCACATTGACCTGCATTATGCTATTTGTTTTGCATTGAGACAGCACACAGACCGATTATGCGCTTTTCGGAATGAGCACTCAAGAGAAAATGAAATGAGTATTTAGAAAATGTTTACAATAATGGATCAGGTGCATATTTTCCCATTTTTAGCCACTTTAGTAATTATCATATCCTGAATTGCAAATTACCTTGATTGACTTAAGGTACCGTCACACTCAGCAACTTTCCAACGATCACGACCAGCGATAAGACCTGGCCGTGATTGTTGGAAAGTCCTTGTGCGGTCGCTGGAGAGCTGTCACACAGACAGCTCTCCAGCGACCAACGATGCCGAAGTCCCCGGGTAACCAGGGTAAACATTGGGTTACTAAGCGCAGGGCCGCGCTTAGTAACCCAATGTTTACCCTGGTTACCATTGTAAATGTAAAAAAAAAAAAAACACGTACTTACATTCCGGTGCCTGTCACGTCCCCGGCGTCCGCTTCCCTGCACTCCTCCTGCATCCTGTGTAAGCGCCGGCCGTAAAGCAGAGCAGTGACGTCACCGCTGTGCTCTGCTTTACGGCCGGCCGGTGCTGACACAGGAAGCAGGAGGAGTGCAGGGAAGCGGACGCCGGGGACGTGACAGACACCGGAATGTGAGTATGTAGTGTTTTTTTTTACATTTACAATGGTAACCAGGGTAAACATCGGGTTACTAAGCGCGGCCCTGCGCTTAGTAACCCGATATTTACCCTGGTTACCAGTGAACACATCGCTGGATTGGCGTCACACACGCCGATTCAGCGATGTCAGCGGGTGATCCAGCGACGGAATAAAGTTCTGGCCTTCTAGCTCCGACCAGCGATGTCACAGCAGGATCCAGATCGCTGCTACGTGTCAAACACAACGATATCGCTATGCATGATGCTGCAACGTCACGGATCGCTATCGTTATCGTTGTAATGTTGTTCAGTGTGAAGGTACCTTTATGTTAAGTGGGAAAACAGGTTCTTTGGATAAATAAGAATACTACGTCTTTGATTAGAACTGAGTAATAGGGGCTGAAAGTTGTCTGAGTGAAAAAATGGCAGACTGGAGAAAAGGGATGGAAAAGTGCTTCAGTAGTTTACTATGTTACATATAAACTTTATTTAGCAACTTACGGTACATAGAAACAATATTTTATCATTAATAATTAGCATCCAGTCTGTCAGGTTATGGTAAACCCTTCATCAGGATAGCAGGGTGTAGGGATTCGCTGTCTGATAGGCATTGACCATTAGGTAGGGATCACACAGGCAATGCCGTTTTGGTCTCAACTGGTGCAGTTTTTATTGCTTTCCACAGGTTGCACAGCTCCAAAACAAATTCATAAGCATAAATCCCTAGTCTTGTCCAGGTGCTAATTAAACAGAACAGACCCTGACTATGTCACACAAAACAGCTATTGTCCATAGCGCCCACTGATCCCTGCAGATCCCTGCACCCTGCCTGTGCATTTAATCATGATCACATAAGTCAGGGATCATATGGAAGGCTTGTCAGAATATTCTCTTTTACATTTGTGCAGGAGCCTTTTGTACAAAGCAGGAGGTTTTAAGGTAGCAAAGACAATAACCTCAGGGTTCCTCTTTCGCAATGTGAAGCTACTATCAAAACAATTTACCATAATTGATGCTTAAGCATAAACATTCTTATAGCTGGAGACAAAACAATACAAGAAATCCCAAACCAATCCTAGTAGAATATGCTTAGTTATGAACTATGGATGATGACAACAGAGCAGCATCCTGTTTCCCATGATTTTTTTTATACAGTAAACACTCATATTATTACAAAATATCAATGCATGTGAGGGATTTGTAGAAGTGCCATGCGCCGACACACGTACTTCAAGCTCATGTACCGGAACTACGTTTGCCAGCGCATGTGTACTTCTGCTTTTCGGCTTTGCGAAAAGCATACTGCGCAGGCGCAAAATGCAATATTTCTGAGCAGGCGCGATATGTTGCATGATGATGTGGATCGTTATCTGACAGGAGGATGGCGAGCAGAAAATGGGGATGCAGAGGCCCAAAGCCATGCCCATCGGGCCTGACTGAGAAGATTACCATACAGCGCAGGAGAAATTTAAAAAGGTTTTCGGGAGTATAGAAGGGGAATCGGGGGGTTATATAAGGATTTAGGGAATGCATAGCAGATGCTGAATAAGGTGATATTTTTAGCTGCTATGTCACTAAACTGGAGACTGGTTCCCTTTAACATTACAGAGAGTTGCTTTAAGCTGCTGAGCCACAAAATCTCATGATGCCACAGACAGACTTTTGTGTACTGGATCAGTATTCCAGGATCTGACTACATGCAGATTATACAGTGGGTACAGAAAGTATTCAGACCCCTTTAAATTTTTACTCTTTGTTTCATTGCAGTCATTTGGTAAATCCAAAAAAGTTTATTTTTCTCATTAATGTACACTCGGCACCCCATCTTGACTGAAAAAACAGAAATGTAGTAATTTTTGAAAATGTATTTTAAAAAATCTGAAACATTACATAGACATAAGTATTCAGACCCTTTGCTCATTATTGAGTAGAAGCACTTTTTTGAGCTAGTACAGCCATGAGTCTTCTTGGCAATGATGCAACAAGTTTTTCACACCTGGATTTGGGGATCCTTTGCCATTCTTCCTTGCAGATCCTCTCCAGTTCTGTGAAGTTGGATGGTGAATGTTGGTGGACAGCCATATTCAGGTCTCTCCAGAGATGCTCAATCGGGTATAGATCGGGGCTCTGGCTGGGCCAGTCAAGAATGGTCACAGAGTTGTTCTGAAGCCATTCCTTGAGATCCAGAGCACTCTGGAAGAGGTTTTCATCCAGGATATCTCTGTACTTGGCCGCATTCATGTTTCCTTCAATGACAACCAGTCATCCTGTCTCTGCAACAGAAAAACATCCCCATAGCATGATGCTGCCACCACCATGTTTCACTGTTGGGATTGTATTGGGCAGGTGATGAGCTGTGCCTGGTTTTCTCCACACATAAGACTTGGATTTATCATCAAAAAGGTCTATCTTTGTTTCATCAGACCAGAGAATGTTATTTTTCATAGTCTGGGAGTCCTTCATGTGTTTTTTAGCAAACATTATGCGGGCTTTCATATGTCCTGCACTGAGGAGAGGCTTCTGTTGGGCCACTCTGCCATAAAGGCCTGACTGGTGGAGGGCTGCAGTGACAGTTGACTTTGTGGAACTTTCTTCCATCTTCTTACTGCATCTCTGGAGCTCAGCCACAGCGATCTTGGGGTTCTTCTTTACCTCTCTCATCAAGGCTTTTCTCCCACGATTACTCAGTTTGGCTGGACAGCCAGGTTTAGGAAGATTTCTGGTGGTCCTAACCCTCTTCCATTTAAAGATTTTGGCGGCCACTATGCTCTTAGGAACCTTGAGTACTGCAGAAAACCTGTTGTAACCTTGGCCAGATCTGTGCCTTGCCACAATTCTGTCTCTGAGCTCCTTGGCTAGTTCCTTTGACCTCATGATTCTCATTTGGTCTGACATGCACTGTGAGCTGTGAGGTCTTATATAGACAGGTGTGTGCCTTTCCAAATCAAGTCCTATCAGTTTAATTAAACACAGCTGGACTCAAATGAAGGAGAAGAACCATCTCAAGGAGGACCACAAGGAAATGGACAGCATGTGACTTAAATACGAGTGTCTGAGCAAAGGGTCTGAACACTTATGACCATGTGATATCTCAGTTTTTCTTTTTTATTAAATTTGCAAAAGTTTCTACATTTCTGTTCTTTTCAGTCAAAATGGGGTGCAGAGTGTACATTAAGGTGAAAAAAATGAACTTTTTTGAATTTACCAAATGGCTGCAATGAAACAAAGAGTGAAAAATGTAAAGAGGTCTGAGTACTTCCCGTACCCACTGTACTAATAGAAATATCATGCTGTGTACAATTTATGTTTCGGTATTCCAGAAAGGGAATAACAGATTTTTTCATTCTATAAAATTACTAAAAACATAATAATGAAAAACACTTGATAATGAAAAAAATGATGTCATCAATGCGGTTTTTTAAAAATAATAAACCTCACAAATTAGTAAATAACATGAACATGTTTGGTGTCCCTGTAATCATAATGACCAGCACAACACAGCGATAAGATTATTTACGGTAATCAGTAAATGACGTAAAAAATGTTGTGATTGATATTTTTTCTCTATTAAACCCATAAAAAATGTAATAAAACTATAATGTGAGGCCGTATTCACATGTAGCGTAAATGCTGCGTTCTTTCAGCTGCTTTTTTCTGCAGGTGTCAGAACCATATGACGCAGTAACAATCTCTGATTATTGCGTGTTTGCTGCGTTTCTTTTATGCACTTTCGCCTTAATTGATGTGATTTTTGGGCAGATATGAAATAGAGTTTTGATCTCTTTTTTAATAGTATAGAAAGCATTTGATTCTGTGCTTAAAAATGCAACGGTGGTTTTTTATTCATACGTTTTTTCATAGGATGTCTACAGAGAAAAAAATGCACCAGAGTTCAGCATCGTCTTCAGACCTCAGAAGGTGGAGATTTAATGGAATCACATCCACTTTGCTTTGTAATTTAGACCGTGTTCACATGTAGTGTAAATGCTGCGTATTTTCTGCTGCATTTTTTACTAAAAAATTCTGCTGTGTTTAACTGTCCTAGCAAAGTGAATGTGATTTCATGAAAACTGCGCTCGTTGTTAGAATTTATTAATTATTTACTATTTTTATTATTTATTATTATAGCGCCATTTATTCCATGGCACTTTACATGTGAGGAGGGGTATACATAATAAAAACAGGTACAATAATCTTGAACAATACAAGTTACAACTGGTACAGGAGGAGAGAGGACCCTGCCCACGAGAGCTCACAATCTACAAGGGATGGGTGAGGATACAGTAGGTGAGGATAGAGCTGGTCGAGCAGTGGTTTGGTCAATCGGTGATTACTGCAGGTTGTAGGCTTGTCGGATTTGGTGGGTCTTCAGGTTCTTTTTGAAGGTTTCGATGGTAAGTGAGAGTCTGATATGTTGTGGTAGAGAGTTCCAGAGTAGGGGTGATGCGTGAGAGAAGAGGAGATAAGAGGGGAGTAGAGAAGGAGATCTTGTGAGGATCGGAGCTTGCGTGCAGGAAAGTACCGGGAGACGAGGTCACAGATGTATCGAGGAGACAGGTTGTGGATGGCTTTGTACGTCATGGTTAGGCTTTTGTACTAGAGTCTCTGGGCAATGGGGAGCCAGTGAAGGGATTGACAGAGGGGAGAAGCCGGGGAATAGCGGGGGGACAGGTGGATTAGTCGGGCAGCAGAGTTTAGAATAGATTGGAGGGGTGCGAGAGTGTTCGAGGGGAGGCCACAGAGCAGGAGGTTGCAGTAGTTGAGGCGGGAGATGATGAGGGCATGGACTAGGGTTTTTGCAGATTCTTGGTTTAGGAATGTACGGATCCGTGAAATATTTTTGAGTTGAAGGCGGCAGGAAGTGCAAAGGGCTTGGATATGCGGTTTGAAGGAGAGATCAGTGTCAAGGATTACCCCGAGACAGCGAGCTTGTGGGACTGAGGAGAGTGGGCAGCCGTTTACTGTAATGGATCAGTATTTTACATTATTTAATAGTTAGTATTTATATATAGGCTTGTCTCTCCAACTGTTTAAGGTGTTCTTCCTTTACCTTTTCTATCTTTGCCTTTCCCATTCCTTTTCTTCCCCACCTACCATATTTTTCAGACCATAAGATGCACTTTTTTCCCAAGAAATTTTGGGGGAAAATGGGAGTGTACCTTATGGTGGCAATATACTCACAAATCCTGCGGTGTGGTGGTGGCGGGCTGTGCTGGGGGCAGTGGCAGCGGCTCTCTGTGCTCTGTGCGGGGCTCCGCCAGCATTTCGTCAAAGCCCGGAGGCCCCTGCAGATCTGTTGCTGCCATGCTGCGGCGGTGGCCTCCGGGAAGTTAGCCGCCGGGCCGGGGGCGGCGCATGCTCAGATTCAGATCTCGCCCCATTAGGACCCGTGAAAGCGTGGTAGTGCGAAACGGCCGTTGTCCGTCTTTTTTTCACATTCTCCCTGGCTAAAGCTATACACGTCCCAATAAAGGATTGATTTTATCAGGACCGGTGAGTGCATTCCATTTTTTTCTTTTGTGTTTGGACTTCCTATGTGGATTTTGGATTTTGCACCCAAGTTTCCTGAATTTTGGGGCGATAGAAGCTTAACAGCTGAGGATGGCTTAAGGCAAGTGGGTCTCAGTATTTCAGTGGTGTGGATGTGCTGTTTTTCTTTTTATTGGATTTTTCCCCCTATTTTCTTTCTAAAAATTTGGGGTGCGTCTTATGGTCCGGTGCATCTTATAGTCCGAAAAATACATTAAATGTTTTATATATAAGGTATTTTATATGTGTATATTAACCCCTTTCCCTTGCCCATCCTGTACATACTAATCTTTTTCATTTTCCTTCTATCCCTTTATTTTTTCTTTGTTCCTTAGTAAACAATATTTTTCATCTCCACTTCTCATCCATAACCCTTTCCAACCTTTATTTTGCCTATATTTTTCATCCCTTTAAATTTAGCTTTTATTTACATCTGTATTACTGTGCATTTATAATATGTTTTACCCCTTTTTTGTTTAAAAATCCTTAATAAAAACTACTTTAACAAAAAAGGCGCCTGCAGTGCACCCAAGGTGTGGTCTTTCTGCTTTCTTTCTCTTGTTTTCTATGCAGAGCCTCACAAGAAACACATAAAAAACACTAGTTACTTTTTTAAGTGCAGAATTAAAGATTTTCTGTACTATAAAAAAAAATACATTAAAAACGCGGTTTCACATCTGCACCAAAAACACATCAAATAAGGGGGAGAAGATTGTTATTGTGTAGTTTGGTGCGGATCATGCAGAAAACAAAAAACACAGTATTTCTGCAAAAAAGCCAGATGTCATCTAGAGAAGCTACATAAAGATGAGAAAGTTCTGGCGGCTCCGACTATGAATGAACAAAAATTAAATCCACAGGTCCCAAGTAGAGATGAGCAGGACACACAGATGATGTCTCTCCAGCCCTGGGTGATCAAAAGCTGCGTCGGGGACGCCGGAAGGCAAGATATTCGCGGCCTACCATCCAGCCACCAGTTACCACTGACCTGGACGCTGGACCAGAGATCCATGAATCCATCTGCTTATCTCTAGTCTCTACTGTCCTAGATATAGCAGACAGTCATGGATTTGGGTCTATGCCCTACAGTCTGCTTAATTTTCCTCACTACCACCGCCCCTCTAACAACTCCTCCTGCCACGGTAGAAATATACGGTAAATGGGCATGGATTGGGGTGTGCTGTTCTTCAAAAGTTGGGAGATGCGCTGTCAGCAAAATGGGTAAGGAGTGGTATCAATATATACTACCGCGCTACTCAAGATACATATAGTATGGAAGCAAAGTTGTTGGATACTAGGCCATGAATATAAAACACATATGATCATATAGTAATGAACCACAATGAAACACAAGTGTGTAGAGTATAAAATGTAGCCATAACGTGCATTGAGTAGCGCAGTGGTAAATACCGATACCACCCCTTAAAGATCTACCTGTGGAGGCATTTGTCACCAGAAGGATGCTATTAGGACTGGGACATCTGCCCCAACATTGAAGTCCAGTTAGGAAAACAACAATTTATTAATTATGGCATATCAATAGGGCCAGCACATCTTGCAATTGTAGCCATATGTTAACCATGGATATATTAGGTGGTCTGTGCAGTCGCCATTAGGGTATCTCCATATGTATTAGGCTTTTCCACACATCTGAAATACGCTTGTAAAAGTCCACGCCCATGCTGTAAAAATGACCAGAACCTCAAAAGGGGTATCTGAATGAATGGCCAGCTTAATGCATGTCAGCGTAGAATCTAAGCAATCTGTCCAGTAGGGCTTAGAGGACTAACTTTGGGATTATTTCCAATTTCACAGCTTGTATGCGTTGAAATGTTAGTACTCAGCTCTGTTTGGCCGCTCACTCACTGCCCCAAGGCTAGCAAGCATATGTCCTCATTTCTGCCATCAAGTGTAACATTTACTCAGTTTATCTTCCACTGCAGTGATCAAAGCTACTTTATTAGTTGTAATAAATTCCACATTTTTGTCCTGTTGACATGTCTGTGTCTTCTAAGATTTCTGCCCCCAGACTGTTTTCTTTGTGCGTCAGACCATCCAAGTCTGCCATACAGAAATTAGGGATAATATTTGTTCTTTGCTTATTTTATTACTGGTGGTGTCCAAAGGCCAGTTTACACAAGGCAAATGCTGATATTGTGAGTTTGCAAAACTCCTATTTACGCTAAAAAAGGGTCTTTAAAATCTGTATGAAGTGTGTGAAACATTTGCAAAATGTAACATATGCACAGAATTTGGCCAATGTAAACTTTTTTTTATCTCAGGTCAAATCACTTTTTTAAGATATATATGAGGTTATAAACATTATAGTCATATAAATATGTCCAATTAGCAGCTGACTTTACATATTAGACCAAAGTCACAAAAGCTGCCTATCTCAGTATTATCTGTGCCAGAGCTAATAGCTGGTGCTTATTATTTCAAGCAAAAATAAAAAAAGATATATTGGAGGAATTCAAACAAGTATGATCTTTTCTTTCCCTGGTAGCTAGAAGGAATATAGAGCGCACATAGGGTCTTATCCGAGATAAAGGGAATATTCGTGAGAGATAATATAAATTCACTCACCTATTATGGTTGTGTGAGACACAACCACTGCACTTAGCATTGGCGGCTGCTGCAAGCCCCGATGTGATGATCCTTGGCTAGATGAAGAGAATGGGGCATCAGACTGCGCTGCTCGCCTGTCAGGATAATGTACCAGAGAAGTCCAAGTAGACCAAAAAGTCTATTCTCTATTACATCTATTTGGACTTCACTGGTACATTATCCTGACAGGCGAGCAGCGCAGTCTGATGCCCCATTCTCTTCATCTAGCCAAGTTTCTTTCCCTGGTGACAGATGAAAATAGACATGTATCTAATGTGTGTTAACAGCAGGGAGTGGGACATACCACAAGAGCAGCTGGTTAAGCTGCAAAGGGGCCTGTGAGGGAGGAGGGCCCATCACAATGTAGATTTTCCTCACACTACTTTCTCCCTATGTTGATTTTTCTTCTCAAGACCAGGGCCCTCATTAGTGAGCCAGGGGGAAACTGGGCAATTGCCCAGGGGTCTCATCCCCAAAAAGTGCTGCAAGCAGTAGCCCTACCATTCTGTTTTGTAGTAGCCTGAATACTACAGAATGGCAGGAGCATGCACATAACATCAGCATTCTGGTGCGGGTGCTGTGGTGACATCATTGCGTTTTTCCATCTGCAATGGAACACTGTGTATTTTATGACTCAATATGACTTATGGGGACATCTTCCTGTATGGGAGTTGTGGGGGCATTATACTGTCTAGGGAGCTGTGCTGACCATTATACTGTTTACGAGTGGCGGTGGAGACATCATACTGCATATAGGGGGCTGTGGGCCATCATACTGTGTATGGGGGCATGTGGAGACATCATACTATATATGTAGGGAGCTGTGGGGGACATCATACTGTATATATGGGCAGCACGGTGGCACAGTGGTTAGCACTGCAGCCTTGCAGCGCTGGAGTCCTGGGTTCTAATCCCACCCAGGACAACATCTGCAAAGAGTTTGTATGTACTCTCTGTGTTTGCGTGGGTTTCCTCCGGGCACTCCGGTTTCCTCCCACATTCCAAAGACATACTGATAGGGAATTTAGATTGTGAGCCCCATCGGGGACAGTGAAGATAATGTGCAAACTGTAAAGCGCTGCGGAATATGTTAGCGCTATATAAAAAAAATAAAGATAAAAAAGATTATTATATAGAGAGCTGTGGGTACATCATACTGTGTATCAGAACTGTATTAGATATTATATGATTGTACTTACATTTTGTAATGGTGGCATATCTATATATATCGACGCTACCACCAACAACCCCATTGGAAGAAGCTTTTATGCGAAACGTCACTGTCGGGGTGGTAGCGGTGACATATTATTATTATTTATTATTATAGCGCCATTTATTTCATGGCGCTTTACATGTGAGGAGGGGTATACATAATAAAAACAGGTACAATAATCTTGAACAATACAAGTCACAACTGGTACAGGAGGAGAGAGGACCCTGCCCGCGAGGGCTCACAATCTACAAGGGATGGGTGAGGATGCAGTAGGTGAGGGCAGAGCTGGTTGAGCAGCGGTTTGGCCGATCTGTGGTTATTGCAGGTTGTAGACTTGTCAGAAGAGGTGGGTCTTCAGGTTCTTTTTGAAGGTTTCGATGGTAGGTGAGAGTCGGATATGTTGTGGTAGAGAGTTCCAGAGTAGGGGTGATGCGCGAGAGAAATCTTGTATGCGATTGTGGGAAGAGGAGATAAGAGGGGAGTAGAGAAGGAGATCTTGTGAGGATCGGAGGTTGCGTGCAGGAAAGTATCGGGAGATGAGGTCACAGATGTATCGAGGAGACAGGTTGTGGATGGCTTTGTATGTCATGGTTAGGCTTTTGTACTGGAGTCTCTGGGTAATGGGGAGCCAGCAAAGGGATTGACAGAGGGGAGAGGCCGGGTGTTATGACCTGGTGGTGAGGACAATAATGGACCTGGTGGTTAAGAGCACACGGAATGACCTGATAGTTACTAATAATACAGGACAAGCTCTGAGACGTGGGAACTCTGCTGACCGCAATCCCTAATCCTATCACACACACTAGAAATAGCCGTGGATTGCTCCTAATGCTCCCTATGCAACTCGTCACAGCCTAAGGAACTAGCTAGCCCTAAAGACAGAAAAATAAAGCCTACCTTGCCTCAGAGAAATTCCCCAAAGGAACAGGCAGCCCCCCACATATAATGACTGTGAGTTAAGATGAAAATTACAAACACAGAGATGAAATAGATTTAGCAAAGTGAGGCCTGACTTACTGAACAGACAGAGGATAGGAAAGGTAACTTTGCGGTCAGCACAAAAAACTACAAAAAGACCACGCAGAGGGCGCAAAAAGACCCTCCGCACCGACTCACGGTACGGAGGCGCTCCCTCTGCGTCCCAGAGCTTCCAGCAAGCAAGACAAAAATCAAAATAGCAAGCTGGACAGAAAAAATAGCAAACAGAGAAAAACAAGCAGGAACTTAGCTTCTGCTGGGAAGACAGGTCACAAGAACGATCCAGGAGCGAACTAGACCAATAATGGAACATTGACAGGTGGCATGGAGCAATGATCTAGGTGGAGTTAAATAGAGCAGCCAGCTAACGAATTAACCTCGTCACCTGTGGAAGGAACCTCAGAAGCCGCAGCCCCACTCACAACCACCAGAGGAAGCCCATGGACAGAACCAGCCGAAGTACCATTCATGACCACAGGAGGGAGCTTAACAACAGAATTCACAACAGTACCCCCCCTTGAGGAGGGGTCACCGAACCCTCACCAGAGCCCCCAGGCCGACCAGGACGAGCCAAATGAAAGGCACGAACCAGATCGGCAGCATGAGCATCAGAGGCAAAGACCCAGGAATTATCTTCCTGACCATAACCCTTCCACTTGACCAGGTACTGGAGTTTCTGTCTGGAAATACGAGAATCCAAAATCTTCACCACATACTCCAACTCCCTCTCAACCAACACCGGGGCAGGAGGATCAACGGATGGAACCACAGGCACCACGTATCTCCGCAACAACCACCTATGGAACACATTATGGATGGCAAAAGAAGCTGGAAGGGTCAAACGAAATGACACAGGATTGAGAACATCAGAAATCTTATATGGACCAATGAAACGAGGCTTAAACTGAGGAGAGGAAACCTTCATAGGAACATAACGAGACGACAACCAAACCAAATCCCCAACACAAAGTCGGGGACCCACACAGCGCCGGCGGTTAGCAAAACGTTGAGCCTTCTCCTGGGACAATGTCAAATTGTCCACCACATGAGTCCAAATCTGCTGCAACCTATCCACCACAGTATCTACACCAGGACAGTCCGAAGACTCAACCTGCCCTGAAGAGAAACGAGGATGGAAACCAGAATTGCAGAAAAACGGCGAAACCAAAGTAGCCGAGCTGGCCCGATTATTAAGGGCGAACTCAGCCAAAGGCAAAAAGGACACCCAATCATCCTGATCAGCAGAAACAAAGCATCTCAGATATGTTTCCAAAGTTTGATTAGTACGTTCGGTTTGGCCATTTGTCTGAGGATGGAATGCCGAAGAAAAAGACAAATCAATGCCCATCCTAGCACAAAAGGATCGCCAAAACCTCGAAACAAACTGGGAACCTCTGTCCGAAACGATGTTCTCCGGAATGCCATGTAAACGAACCACATGCTGGAAAAACAACGGCACCAAATCAGAGGAGGAAGGCAATTTAGACAAGGGTACCAAATGGACCATCTTAGAGAAGCGATCACAAACCACCAAAATGACCGACATCTTTTGAGAGACAGGGAGATCCGAAATAAAATCCATAGAAATATGCGTCCAGGGCCCCTTTGGGACTGGCAAGGGCAAAAGCAACCCACTGGCACGAGAACAGCAGGGCTTAGCCCGAGCACAAGTCCCACAGGACTGCACAAAAGAACGCACATCCCGCGACAAAGACGGCAACCAAAAGGATCTAGCCACCAAATCTCTGGTACCAAAGATTCCAGGATGACCAGCCAACACCGAACAATGAACCTCAGAGATAACTCTACTAGTCCATTTATCAGGGACAAACAGTTTCTCCGCTGGGCAACGGTCAGGTCTATCAGCCTGAAATTTTTGCAGCACCCGCCGCAAATCAGGGGAGATGGCAGACAAAATTACCCCCTCTTTGAGAATACCCGCCGGCTCAGGAACACCCGGAGAGTCGGGCACAAAACTCCTTGACAGGGCATCAGCCTTCATATTCTTAGAGCCCGGAAGGTACGAAACCACAAAATCAAAACAGGAGAAAAATAGCAACCAACGAGCCTGTCTAGGATTCAACCGTTTGGCAGACTTGAGATAAGTCAAATTCTTGTGATCCGTCAAGACCACCACGCGATGCTTGGCTCCTTCAAGCCAATGACGCCACTCCTCGAATGCCCACTTCATGGCCAACAACTCTCGATTGCCAACATCATAATTGCGCTCAGCAGGCGAAAACTTTCTAGAAAAGAAGGCACATGGTTTCATCACCGAGCCATCAGAACTTCTTTGCGACAAAACAGCTCCTGCTCCAATCTCAGAAGCATCAACCTCGACCTGAAACGGGAGCGAAACATCTGGCTGGCACAACACAGGGGCAGAAGAAAAACGACGCTTCAACTCCTGAAAAGCTTCCACAGCCGCAGAAGACCAATTGACCACATCAGCACCCTTCTTGGTCAAATCAGTCAATGGTTTAGCAACACTAGAAAAATTACTGATGAAGCGACGATAAAAATTAGCAAAGTCCAGGAACTTTTGCAGACTCTTCACAGATGTCGGCTGAGTCCAATCATGAATGGCCTGGACTTTAACAGGGTCCATCTCGATAATAGAAGGGGAAAAAATGAAACCCAAAAATGAAACCTTCTGAACTCCAAAGAGACACTTAGACCCCTTCACAAACAAAGAATTAGCACGAAGGACCTGGAACACCATTCTGACCTGCTTCACGTGAGACTCCCAATCATCCGAGAAGACCAAAATATCATCCAAATATACAATCAGGAATTTATCCAGGTACTCTCGGAAGATGTCATGCATAAAGGACTGAAATACTGATGGAGCATTGGAAAGCCCGAATGGCATAACCAGGTACTCAAAATGGCCCTCGGGCGTATTAAATGCTGTTTTCCATTCATCGCCTCGCTTAATACGCACAAGATTATACGCACCACGAAGATCTATCTTGGTGAACCAACTAGCCCCCTTAATCCAAGCAAATAAATCAGACAGCAGCGGCAAAGGGTACTGAAATTTGACTGTGATCTTATTAAGAAGGTGGTAATCAATACAAGGTCTCAAAGAACCATCCTTCTTGGCCACAAAAAAGAACCCTGCTCCCAATGGTGACGACGACGGGCGAATATGACCCTTCTCCAAGGATTCCTTTATATAACTCCGCATAGCAGCGTGTTCTGGCACAGATAAATTGAACAGTCGGCCCCTAGGAAACTTACTACCAGGAATCAAATTGATAGCACAATCGCAATCCCTATGAGGAGGTAGGGCACTGGATTTGGGCTCATCAAATACATCCCGGTAATCCGACAAAAACTCCGGGACTTCAGAAGGGGTGGATGACGAAATAGACAAAAACGGAACATCACCATGTACCCCCTGACAACCCCAGCTGGACACAGACATAGATTTCCAATCCAATACTGGATTATGGACCTGTAGCCATGGCAACCCCAAAACGACCACATCATGCAGATTATGCAACACCAAAAAGCGAATATCCTCCTGATGTGCAGGAGCCATGCACATGGTCAATTGGGTCCAGTACTGGGGCTTATTCTTGGCCAAAGGCGTAGCATCAATTCCTCTCAATGGAATAGGATACTGCAAGGGCTCCAAGAAAAAACCACAGCGCCTAGCAAACTCCAAGTCCATCAAATTCAGGGCAGCGCCTGAATCCACAAATGCCATAACAGAATAGGATGACAAAGAGCAAATCAGAGCAACGGACAAAAGAAATTTCGACTGTACCGTACCAATGGTGGCAGACCTAGCGAAACGCTTAGTGCGCTTAGGACAATCGGAGATAGCATGAGTGGAATCACCACAGTAAAAACACAGCCCATTCCGACGTCTGTGTTCTTGCCGTTCAGCTCTGGTCAAAGTCCTATAACATTGCATAGGCTCAGGTCTATGCTCAGATAATACCGCCAAATGGTGCACAACTTTACGCTCACGCAAGCGTCGATCGATCTGAATGGCCAAAGACATAGACTCATTCAGACCAGCAGGCATGGGAAATCCCACCATGACATCCTTAAGGGCTTCAGAGAGACCCTTTCTGAAAATTGCTGCCAGCGCACATTCATTCCACTGAGTGAGTACAGACCACTTCCTAAACTTCTGACAATATATCTCTACCTCATCCTGACCCTGACACAGAGCCAGCAAGATTTTCTCTGCCTGATCCACTGAATTTGGTTCATCATAAAGCAATCCAAGCGCCAGAAAAAACGCATCAACATCACGCAATGCTGGATCTCCTGGCGCAAGGGAAAATGCCCAGTCTTGAGGGTCGCCACGTAACAAAGAAATAATGATTTTCACTTGTTGAACAGGGTCACCTGAGGAGCGAGGTTTCAAAGCAAGGAACAATTTACAATTATTTTTGAAATTCAGAAACTTAGATCTATCCCCAAAAAACAAATCAGGAATTGGAATCCTAGGCTCTAACATCGGATTCTGAACCACAAAATCTTGAATGTTTTGTACCCTTGCAGTGAGATTATCCATACAAGAGAACAGACCTTGAATGTCCATATCTACACCTGTATCCTGAACCACCCAGAGGTAAAGGGGAAAAGAGAGACAAAACACACTGCAAAGAAAAAAAAATGGTCTCAGAACTTCTCTTATCCCTCTATTGAGATGCATTAATACTTTTGGCCACCTGTACTGTTATGACCTGGTGGTGAGGACAATAATGGACCTGGTGGTTAAGAGCACACGGAATGACCTGATAGTTACTAATAATACAGGACAAGCTCTGAGACGTGGGAACTCTGCTGACCGCAATCCCTAATCATATCACACACAATAGAAATAGCCGTGGATTGCTCCCAATGCTCCCTATGCAACTCGTCACAGCCTAAGGAACTAGCTAGCCCTAAAGATAGAAAAATAAAGCCTACCTTGCCTCAGAGAAATTCCCCAAAGGAACAGGCAGCCCCCACATATAATGACTGTGAGTTAAGATGAAAATTACAAACACAGAGATGAAATAGATTTAGCAAAGTGAGGCCCGACTTACTGAACAGACAGAGGATAGGAAAGGTAACTTTGCGGTCAGCACAAAAACTACAAAAAGACCACGCAGAGGGCGCAAAAAGACCCTCCGCACCGACTCACGGTGCGCAGGCGCTCCCTCTGCGTCCCAGAGCTTCCAGCAAGCAAGACAAAAATCAAAATAGCAAGCTGGACAGAAAAAATAGCAAACAGAGAAAAACAAGCAGGAACTTAGCTTCTGCTGGGAAGACAGGTCACAAGAACGATCCAGGAGCGAACTAGACCAATACTGGAACATTGACAGGTGGCATGGAGCAATGATCTAGGTGGAGTTAAATAGAGCAGCCAGATAACGAATTAACCTCGTCACCTGTGGAAGGAACCTCAGAAGCCGCAGCCCCGCTCACAACCACCAGAGGAAGCCCATGGACAGAACCAGCCGAAGTACCATTCATGACCACAGGAGGGAGCTTAACAACAGAATTCACAACAGCCGGGGAATAGTGGGGGGACAGGTGGATTAGTCGGGCAGCAGAGTTTAGAATAGATTGGAGGATGGCGAGAGAGTTAGAGGGGAGGCCACAGAGCAGGAGGTTACAGTAGTCGAGGCGGGAGATGATGAGGGCATGGACTAGAGTTTTTGCAAATTCTTGGTTTAGGAATGTACGGATCCGTGAACAATTTTTGAGTTTAAGGCGGCAGGAAGTGCAAAGGGCTTGGATATATGGTTTGAAGGAGAGATCAGTGTCAAGTAGGGTTGAGCGAAACGGGTCGTTCATTTTCATAAGTCACTGACTTTTGGCAAAGTCGGGTTTCATGAAACCTGACCCGATCCCTGTGTGGGGTCGGCCATGCGGTACGCGACTTTCGCGCCAAAGTTGCGTTTCAATGACGCGAAAAGTGCCATTTCTCAGCCAATGAAGGTGGACGCAGAGTGTGGGCAGCGTGATGACATAGGTCTCAGTCCCCACCATCTTAGAGAAGGGCATGGCAGTGATTGGCTTGCTTTCTGCGGCGTCACAGGGGCTATAAAGGGGCGTTCCCGCTGACCGCCATCTTACTGCTGCTGATCTGAGTATAGGGAGAGGTTGCTGCCGCTTCGTCAGAAGCAGGGATAGTGTTAGGCAGGGTACATTAACCCCCAAACCGCTTGTGCTGTAGCGATTTCTACTGTCCAACACCACCTTTTCTTAGCAGGGACAGTGGAGGCTACATTTTTTTTCCTCAGCGCTGTAGCTCATTGGGCTGCCCTAAAAGGCTCCCTGATAGCTGCATTGCTGTTTGTACACCGCTGTGCAAACCAACTGCTTTTTTCAAAGCACAAATCCTGTTGCTCCTTCCTTTCTGCACAGCTTTCTTGTTTGTTTGTCCACACTTTTGACTTTTTTGTGCAGCAGTCCACTCCTTGTTATTGCTGCCTGCCATACATTGCTGAGATTACTGCAGGGAGATAGTAATTGTAGGACAGTCCCTTTTTTTTGTTTCGTTATAACTCTTCAAGCCACTTTCTGCCACAGAAAATATACTCTAATATAGTGACCCAGATTTATTCACTAGTCTCCCTGAAGGAAAAAAAAAAAGGTGCAGATTAAAATTGGCAAATCTGTATCAGTGGCAGTCCTGTGTGTGGCATCTGTGTCTCATTTTCTGGCACAGAAAACATACAGTCTAACAGTGGGCCTGATTTCTTGCCAATTCTCCCATAAATAAAAAAAAATAGTGGGAGATTAAGATTGGCATTTCTGCCTCATTGCCAGTGCTGTGTGTGCCACCTGTCTCAAATTTTGTGCCACATTAAACCTAGTGTGTAATACTGGGCCAGATTTCTTTTAAATTCTCCCTGAAAAAAAAATAGTGGGAGATTAAGATTGGCATTACTGCTTCGGTGCCATTCCTGTGTGTGCCACCTGTCTCTAATTTTGTGCCACATTAAACCTAGTGTGTAATACTGGGCCAGATTTTTTTCAAATTCTCCCTGAATAAAAAAAAAAAAAAAAAAAAAAGTGGGAGATTAAGATTGGCATGTCTGCTTCGGTGCCAGTCCTGTGTGTGCCACCTGTCTCTAATTTTGTGCCACAGAAAACCTAGTGTGTAACACTGGGCCAGATTTCTTTGAAATTCTCCCTGGAAAAAAAAACAAATAGTGGGAGATTAAGATTGGCAATTCTGCCTCAGTGCCAGTGCTGTGTGTGGCATCTGTCTCAAATTTTGTGCCACAGAACATATACTGTATAAGAGTGGGCCACATTTCTTCAATATTGTCCCAGAAAAAATAAAAAGGGGGAGATTTTAATTGTTAGTGTCTGCATCAGCGTCAGTCCTGTTAGTGGCATATCTGTCTGCCACTGAAGCTGTGTACTGTTATACATTGGGCCTGATTTTCCCTGCAGTCTCACCCACCTATAAAGGGATATATAAATCCAACAGAAGTTTGAGTTCACCTTGTAACTGGTTTTACAGTAACAAATACCGTTAGTTTGGTTACGTTTTTCAAGCAATGAGGAAGTCTGGTGGAAGAGGTCGTGGCCGTGGACGGTCATTGCCAGCTGGTAATGATGGTAGTGGTGGTGGAGCATCAGGTGGCCGTGGGAAAAGCAATATAGCACCTAAGTCTCGAGTTGTTGAGCCAGGTTTGTCGTCTGGCTACACAAGGCCTCGAACGCTCCCTTTTCTGGGAGTAGGAAAACCGCTTTTAAAGCCGGAGCAGCAAGAACAAGTTTTGGCTTTCCTTGCTGACTCAGCCTCTAGCTCCTTCGCCTCCTCTTCTGAAACTGCTAAATGAAAAAGCAGCGTGTCGTTAGTGGATGTTCACGGTCAAAGACAAGTCGCTTCCTTGTCTTCTTCACCAAGAACAACAGAGAAGGATGCGTCAGGTGACACAACGGGTTACTCCATGGAGCTCTTTACACATACCGTTCCTGGGTTAGAAAGTGAAACAGTTAACAGGCCATGCCCATTACAAGTTGAATCGGACATGGAGTGCACAGATGCACAGCCACAGCCAGATTACTATGCTGTTCCTTTGACTCAGACCAGAACATTGCCCTCGCAGTGTACTGATCCAGAATCAGACCCTGATGAGACTATGGTGCCCCGTCACAAACGCTTACACGGTGACACAGACGAAGTTGCACATGAGATAGAAGGGAGGTCATAGATGACCCAGTTGTTGACCCTGATTGGCAGCCATTGGGGGAACAGGGTGCAGGCGGCAGTAGCTCTGAAGCGCAGGAGGAGGAGCCGCAGAAGGCATCAACATCGCAACAGGTTCCATCTGCCAGGCCCATATCTGGCTAAAACGTGTGGCAAAACCAAAACCAGTTGTAGGACAGCGTGGCCATCCGGTTAAAGAAGCTCAGTCTGCAATGCCTGAAAAGGTATCTGATAGTAGAAAGAGTGCAGTCTGGCATTTTTTTAAACAACATCCAAATGATCAGCGCAAAGTCATCTGTCAAAAATGTTCAACTACCTTAAGCAGAGGTCAGAATCTTAAAAGTCTAAATACAACCAGGAAAGAAATATATCTTGGTACCGTGTTAGCCAGTGGATAGAAAAATATTTAGAATTGAGAGTCCTCAGTGGTTGATACCTTTTAATGGCTAACTGAAAAGATGGTAACAAATTGCAAGCTTTCGAGACTACACAGGTCTCTTCATCAGGCAAAGTCTTTGCCTGATGAAGAGACCTGTGTAGTCTCGAAAGCTTGCAATTTGTTACCATCTTTTCAGTTAGCCATTAAAAGGTATCAACCACTGAGGACTCTCAATTCTAAATATTTTTAAATACAACCATGCATTTGCAAGCCTGGACTCACTACCAAACGTCCCTTAAGGTTGTAGCACCCTCGGCCAATGAAGCTAGTCAGCAACGCTACATCCCTTCCCTCACTGTAAGCCCACCATTTCCCGCACCACCTGCAGTAAATGTGCAGATTTTGTCGCCAGGCCAAAGCAGTCAGGGAATCACCAGTTTTGTAGTAGGAAACACTGCATGTGGGGCACCAGCAAGAATACCATCTCCAACCCTCTCTCAGTCTGCCATGTCCACCGGCACCCCCGCTAGTTCCACCATCTGCAGCTCTCCAGTCCAGCTCACCCTACATGAGACTCTCGTTAGGAAAAGGAAGTACTCATCCTCGCATCCGCGTACACAGGGTTTGAACGCCCACATTGCTAGACTAATCTCATTAGAGATGATGCCCTACCGGTTAGTTGAAAGCGAAGCTTTCAAAGCCCTGATGGACTACGCTGAACCACGCTACGAGCCACCCAGTCGACACTTCTTTTCGAGAAAAGCCATCCCAGCCCTCCACCAGCATGTAAAAGACTGCATCGTCCATGCACTCAGGCAATCTGTGAGTACAAAGGTGCACCTGACAACAGATGCATGGACCAGTAGGCATGGCCAGGGACGTTACGTGTCCATCACGTCACACTGGGTTAATGTGGTGGATGCAGGGTCCACAGGGGACAGCAATATTGGGACAGTTCTGCCTAGCCCATGGTCTAGGAAACAGTTGGCTGTAGGCGTTCGCCCCCCCTCCTCCTCGTCCTCCTGCAGAAGCGAGAGCTCGTCCACAGACCGCAGTCGCACGAGCACTCCATCCGCAGCTGCCACTGTTGCACACGAGGTGTCCCATTATGGCAGGCTGTATTGGCAATGAAGTGTTTGGGCGACAACAGACACACCGCGGAAGTTCTGTCCGAGTTCTTGCAGAAAGAAACTCAGTCATGGCTGGGCACTGTACATCTTGAGGCAGGCAAGGTAGTGAGTGATAACAGAAGGAATTTTATGGCTGCCATAGCCCTTTCACAACTGAAACACATTCCTTGCCTGGCTCATACCTTAAACCTGGTGGTGCAGTGCTTCCTGAAAAATTATCTGGGGTTACCCGACCTGCTCCTCCAAGTGCACAGACTTTGCTCGCATATCCGCCGTTCGCCCGTGCACTCCAGCCGTATGCAGAACCATCAGCGGTCTTTGAACCTTCCCCAGCATCGCCTAATCATCGATGTTGCAACAAGGTGGAACTCCACACTGCACATGCTTCAGAGACTGTGCGAACAGAGGCGTGCTGTTATGTATTTGTGGGAGGATACACATACACTGGCAGGCAGTTGGATGGCAGACATGGAGTTGTCAGGTGTGCAGTGGTCGAAGGTACAAGACTTGTGTCAAGTCCTTCAGTGTTTTGAGGAATGCACACGGCTGGTTAGTGCAGACAACGCCATAATAAGCATGAGCATCCCCCTAATGCGTCTGCTGATGCAAAGTTTGACGCACATAAAGGAGCAGGTGTCTGCAGCCGAGAAAGAGGGAAGCCTTGATGACAGTCAGCCATTGTCTGGTCAGGGCAGTCTACAGGACGAGGTAGCAGGCGAAGTGGAGGAGGACAAGGGGGATGATGGGGATGAGTATTTTTTGTATGAGGAAGCTTCTCCGGGGGCCAATAGCAACTGGTGGCGTTGCAAGGCCGGGTTCAGGGTTTTTTAGGGAGACAAGTGACGTAGATTTGCCTGAAACTGCCCCTCAACCCTGCACAACCGCAGATTTGACAACTGGAACTTTGGCCCACATGGTGGATTATGCCTTACGTATCCTCAAAAGGGACGCACGCATTATTAAAATGATGACCGATGACGATTACTGGTTGGCCTGCCTCCTTGATCCTCGCTATAAAGGCAAATTGCAAAATATCATGCCACATGAGAACCTTGAACAAATATTAGCAACCAAACAAGCAACTCTTGTAGACCGTTTGATTCAGGCATTCCCAGCACACAGCGCCGGTGATGGTTCTCACACGAGCTGCAGGGGGCAACAGGGCAGAGGTGTTAGAGGTGCACAAATCAGAAGTCGCGATGGACAGAGGGGTTTTCTGACCAGGTTGTGGAGTGATTTCGCAATGACCGCAGACAGGACAGGTACTGCAGCATCAATTCAAAGTGACAGGAGACAACATTTGTCCAGTATGGTTACTAACTATTTTTCATCCCTTATCGATGTTCTCCCTCAACCGTCATTTCCATTTGATTACTGGGCATCCAAAAAAGACACCTGGCCTGAATTGGCAGAATATGCATTGCAGGAGCTTGCTTGCCCAGCAGCTAATGTGCTATCAGAAAGAGTATTCAGTGCTGCTGGTTCAATATTGACCGAAAAAAGGACTCGTCTGGCTACCCAAAATGTTGATGATCTAACCTTCATTAAAATGAACCACTCATGGATTTCGAATTATTTTGCCCCACCTTTCCCGGCTGACACCTAGCTTTCCTATAAAAAGGTCTTGCTTGTGGACTCGTCTTACTGACTGTTCCAATCTCTTAATTTGCAGCAGCTGTTTGTCCAGCATACAACATGTTTACACCTCCCTAAATGGGCTAACTCCCCCACGGGGCAGTGGTCGGGCCAATTGGCGCAAGCACCCGTGAGAGTGCCGTTTGTCTGAAGAGGTGGGTGTGCCCGCTTTTGGTCGACGGCACTGCAACTGGGTCCCTCATAGTACAATAAAGTGTCTCTGGCGGTGGTGGCACACGCCCAACGTCAGACACACCGTTGTAACATGAGGGGCCCTGGGCCTGTACCGCCGGCCACAAGAGAGTTACCCCCCCAGCTCAAACAGTGCTCTACCACTTGCAAAATTATCTCTCACAGCTCCACCAATGTTTAGTCTATGCGCTGACATCCTTCAATGCCTGGCACTGACAATACCAATTTGTTGGCATGTATGATGCTAGTTAAAATAGTCAGGGTCAGTGTCCTATATTGACACCAGTAAATACTTAGCGCCAAATTACTATGTTTGAAACTCAGCAGAGGAGCCCACCCCTGTACCTAAGTATGCCACCCTTTTGTTTTTTGGTTTTGTTGTTTTGCGAGACATTAACATCTATTTATTTTTTGGGAGTACAAACTGTCAGACACTCCTTCCAATCGTCCTCCGCTGACCACACCAATGCTGCCTGTGTACCTCTGCAAGATAATTCAAACTGCTTTGAGCCTAATTTTTTTTATTTTAGGCCTACTAAGTCTGTCTGCGGTCCCACCTTCCAATTGTCCTCCGCTGAACACAACAATGCTGCCTGTGTACCCCTGCAAGATAATAGAAAGTGCCTTGAGCCTAATTTTTTTTTATTTTAGGCCTACTAAGTCTGTCTGCGGTCCCTCCTTCCAATTGCCCTCCGCTGAACACACCAATGCTGCCTGTGTACCCCTGCAAGATAATTGAAACTGCTTTGAGGCTAATTTTTTTTTTCTAGGCCTACTAAGTCTGTCTGCGGTCCCTCCTTCCATTTGTCCTCCGCTGAGCACACCAATGCCGACCGTGTACCCATGTAACTTTTTGTCATCCTGCAGTGAGCCTACTTTGTGGTGTAAGGCCTACTAGCAGTTTCTGTCTGCGCCACTTAATACAGCTGTCCTCCTCTAAAAAAAAAATGGCAGATTTTCAGCTTGTCAGAATTATAAAACTGCATTGGGGCCACAAGTTTTGTTGTGGTCTACATACTGAGTCTTCCGCTCCAAGGTGTTCTCTCTGTTGCCTCTCCTTCGCTTCTATCTTGAAGCTCTTGTTAAGTAGTTGTTGAAACAACACTGCATTAGGCCTACAAGTTGGGTCTGGGTTGTAGAGATGATGTCTGCCGCTCCAAGGTGTTCTCCAGGTTGCCTCTCCATAGCTTCAATCTTCATGCTCTTGTTAAGTAGTTGTTGAAACAACACTGCATTAGGCCTACAAGTTAGGTCTGGGTTGTAGAGACGGTGTCTCCCGCTGCAAGGTGTTCTCCAGGTTGCCTCTCCATAGCTTCAATCTTCATGCTCTTGTTAAGTAGTTGTTGAAACAACACTGCATTAGGCCTACAAGTTGGGTCTGGGTTGTAGAGATGGTGTCTGCCGCTCCAAGGTGTTCTCCAGGTTGCCTCTCCATGGTGTTCTCCAGGTTGCCTCTCCATAGCTTCTATCTTCTAGCTCTCGTTAAGTAGTTGTTGAAACAACACTGCATTAGGCCTACAAGTTGGGTCTGGCTTGTAGAGACAGTGTCTCCCGCTCCAAGGTGTTCTCCAGGTTGCCACATAATCGAAGCTACATAGAGCCTATTTTGTTATTTTAGGCCTACTAAGTCTTTCTGCGGTCCCTCCTTCCAATTGTCCTCCACTGAGCACACCAATGAAGACCGTGTACCCATGTAACCTTTTTTAAACCTGCGTCGAGCCAAGTTTGTGGTGTAAGGCCTACTTGCAGTGTCTGGCTGCGCCACTCAATACAGCTGTCCTCTTTAAAAAAATGACCTGCAATTATCAGGATTTCAGCCTATCGGAATTTTAAAACTGCAGTGGGGCTACTAGTTTGGTTGGGGCCTACTATCAGTGTCTGCCGCTCCAAGGTGTTTTCCTGGTTGCCTTTCCTGAGCTTCTATCTTCAGGCTCTTGTTAAATAGTTGTTAAATGGAACAACTGCATTTGGCCTACTAGTTGGGTTGGGGGCCTACTAACAGTGTCTGCCGCTCCTTGCTGTTCTCCTGGTATCCTGTCCTGAAATTCCATTTTCAGGCTCTCGTTAAGTAGTTGTTAATGTTAGACTCAATTTGGCCTACTAGTTGGGTTGGGGCCTACTATCGGTGTCTGCCGCTCCTTGATGTTCTCCTCCACTGAACAAACCAGTGCCGCCTGTTTACTTCTGTTACCAATTTTGAACTGCATTTAGCCTACTTACTGATTTGGGCCTACTCACTGTGTCAGCCTCTCATTACAGTTGTACTCCACTGAACAAAGCAATGCCGCCTGGTTAGTCCTGTTACCAATTTTGAACTGCATTTAGCCCACTTTATTCTTTGGGCCTATATCTGTGTTTCCTCCTCATCCTGCCCATTGCCCAGCCAGTGATAGATGAGTCTGCTGGTACATTGACCCATAACGCAACATTCCCCGTGCACGCTACACAGCAAGATTGTGACCCTGCTGAAAGTCAGGTTCCCCTTCCCGCATATCATACCACCTTACACGGAGACAAAGAGGAAGGTGCAGATGAAAGTGCAGGTTCCTTCATCAGGTGGGGGGAGGAATACTCGTTGGCGACGTCACTGGCACAGGGCCCCTCATAGTACGCAAAAGTGTCGCTGCCGGTGGGAGGCGCCCCCGCCGTGCAAACCTACCGCCGTACTTTGAGGGGCCCTGTGCCAGTGCCAATGCCAACGAGTGGGCCCCCTCTGCTTGCTCAGGATCACAGCACTTGCAAAGTTGAAATACTTACCTCTCCCTGCTCCACTGCCGTGACGTGGTCCAGATTTCCTGGGCCCACTAAATACTTGAACCAGCCCTACCCCCCACAACTTTAGCCAAATGACCCCCAATTTCCAATGCCTTACTATTATTATAAGGCAAATTAAGATTGACAAGCTCCAGTAACAAGAATGGATGTTTTTGCCATTAAAATGGGTACTGTACATGTTTTCCTGGCCTCCACTCACTGCCGACTATGCTCCCCCATTGACTTGCATTGGGTTTCGTGTTTCGGTCGATCCCCGACTTTTCGCGATAATCGGCCGATTCCACTCGACTCGACTGTTGAGATAGTCGGGTTTCGGGAAACCCGACTCGACCCTAAAAAACTAAAAGTCGCTCAACCCTAATTGAGACATCAGTAGGTTAAGTGTTTTTGAATATCCATATTGAATCAGGAGCTCCAGATAATGCTCCTTAAAGTTCATGATGGGCCCATAAGATGCTCCATACAAAATACGCCCCATATAATGCTCCATAGAGTTCATGATGGGCCCCATAAGATGCTCCATACAAAAAATATGCCCCATATAATGCTGCACAAAGGTTAATAATGGCCCCATAAGATGCTCCATTCAATATTATGCCCCATATAATGCTGCACAAAGGTTGATGGCCCCATAAGATGCTCCATAGAATATTATGCCCCATATAATGCTGCACAAAGGTTGATGGCCCCATAAGATGCTCCATAGAACATTATGTCCCATATAATGCTCCATAAAGGTTGATGGCACCATAATATGCTCCATTGAATATTATGCCCCATATAATGCTGCACAAAGGTTGATGGCCCTATAAGTTGCTCCATAGCATATTATGCCCCATATACAGCTCCATGACATACTCACCTCTCATCTCTGGGCACCGAGTGCCAGGGGCCTGAGCAGGCGAGGACACTGGTGCACGATGGGGCCAGGTGCCAGAGTCGCCACTGGCTCAGGACACCGGCACTTGCGATATTCACCTGTCCCAGTTCCACTGCTACGCACCGCTGTGTCCTCCGGCTCTCTGCAGTGACTGTTCAGGCAGAGGGCGCTCACTAAACACGTCATCATGCCCTCTGACCTGAACGTCACAGACAGAGGATGCGGAAGACAGAGCTCGGCAGTGGAACGGGGACTGGTGAATATCGCATGGCTCACCCTCCCCCGTCATACTCACCCCATCCTCACACTGTCTCTCTGCAAGTCCCTGCTTCTCCGATTGGCTCCGGCGTGCGCCGGCAGATTGTTCCTATTTCAGCGGTCACATGGTACCGCACATTAACGTAATGATGCTTTAGGCGTCTATTCCCCATGCCCCCTGAGGAAGGAGCTGTTTGGCACTCCGAAACGCACGTCTGGGTGGGCTCTAGGTCCCCCCTACTACACATACCAGGTACTGTTTGATTATTCTAGTCCTAATGGCTTGACAATGATTATTAGTTAGTGATATACATTGTATACATATACTTATTCCTCTATATTTATGGTCTGTCAACCAATATTAATTGATCTGTGGTGTGTCTATGTAGTTTGGGTCACCTATGGCCCTTGCTTGTTTCTGTACTGCCATATAGTGCTCCACTTTCCCCACTTTTGCTGCTGTATCTGTTTCTAGGAATTGGTTTTAATTATGTATTTAATAAAGTGATATCTTTTATGGGATTTTTTTGATTGCGTTTGTGTGGTGATTAGGATACCTGAATGTCACAGCAAGAGGATGCGGAAGACAGAGCGTGGCAGTGGAACCGGGACTGGTGAATATCGCATGGCTCACCCTCCCCCATCATACTCACCCCATCCTGACACTGTCTCTCTGCTAGTCCCTGCTTCTCCGATTGGCTCCGGCGTGCGCTGGCAGTTTGTTCCTATTTCAGCGGTCACAAGGCACCGCTCATTAACCCCTTTACCCCCAAGGGTGGTTTGCACGTTAATGACCGGGCCAATTTTTCCAATTCTGACCACTGTCCCTTTATGAGGTTATAACTCTGGAACGCTTCAACGGATCCCAGTGAATCTGACACTGTTTTCTTGTGACATATTTTACTTCATGACAATGGTAAAAATTCTTTGATAGTACCTGCGTTTATTTGTGAAAAAAATGGAAATTTGGCGAAAATTATGAAAATTTTGCAATTTTCCAACTTTGAATTTTTATGCAATTAAATCACAGAGATATGTCACACAAAATACTTAATAAGTAACATTTCCCACATGTCTACTTTACATTAGCACAATTTTGGAACCAAAATTTTTTTTGTTAGGGACTTATAAGGGTGAAAAGTTGACCAGCAATTTCTCATTTCTACAACACCATTTTTTTTTCAGGGACCACATCTCATTTGAAGTCATTTTGAGGGGTCTATATGATAGAAAATACCCAAGTATATTAAACAAAGAGAGGGGGCACCACAATTTCTAAAGGGATCCAACCAGGTCTAACTACAATATACCATTATACAAAAAGAAGAAAAAAGAATAGACCATAAAAGGGGATCACCTAAGGCATGGATCACATGAAAAATATATAAATTTTTATTTCATACAAATATACAACATGGACACAAAAAACCAACAGAGAACAAATATTTGTTCTCTGTTGGTTTTTTGTGTCCATGTTGTATATTTGTATGAAATAAAAATTTATATATTTTTCATGTGATCCATGCCTTAGGTGATCCCCTTTTATGGTCTATTCTTTTTTCTTCTTTTTGTATAATAGAAAATACCCAAGTGTGACACCATTCCAAAAACTACACCCCTCAAGGTGCTCAAAACCACATTCAAGAAGTTTATTAACCCTTCTGGTGCTTCACAGGAATTTTTCACAAAAAAATTTAATTCAGCTCCAATTTGTTTTATTTTACCAAGGGTAACAGGAGAAAATGGACCCCAAACATTGTTGTACAATTTGTCCTGAGTACGCCAATACCCCACATGTGGGGGTAAACCACTGTTTGGGCGCATGGCACAGCTCGGAAGCGAAGGAGCGCCATTTGACTTTTCAATGCAAAACTGACTGGAATTGAGATGTGACGCCATGTTTCGTTTAGAGAGCCCCTGATGTGCCTAAACATTGAAACCCCCCACAAGTGACAACATTTTGGAAAGTAGACCCCCTAAGGAACTTATCTAGGGGTTTGGTGAGCACTTTGACCCACCAAGTGCTTCACAGAAGTTTATAATGTAGAACCGTAAAAATAAAAAATCATATTTTTTCTCAAAAATTATCTTTTCGCCCCCAATTTTTTATTTTTCCAAGGGTAAGAGAAGAAATTGGACCCCAAACGTTGTTGTACAATTTGTCCTGAGTACGCTGATACCCCATATGTGGGGGTAAACCACTGTTTGGGCGGATGGGAGAGCTCGGAAGGGAAGGAGCGCCGTTTGACTTTTCAATGCAAAATTGACAGGAATTGAGATGAGACGCCATGTTGTGTTTGGAGAGCCACTGATGTGCCTAAACATTGAAACCCTCCACAAGTGACACCGTTTTGGAAAGTAGACCCCCTAAGGAACTTATCTAGAGGTGTGGTGAGCACTTTGACCCACCAAGTGCTTCACAGAAGTTTATAATGCAGAACCGTAAAAATAAAAAATCATATTTTTTCACAAAAAATTATCTTTTCGCCCGCAATTTTTTATTTTCCCAAGGGTAAGAGAAGAAATTGGACCCCAAAAGTTGTTGTACAATTTGTCCTGAGTACACTGATACCCCACATGTGGGGGTAAACCACTGTTTGGGCGTATGGGAGAGCTCGGAAAGGAAGGAGCGCCGTTTGACTTTTCAATGCAAAATTGACAGGAATTGAGATGAGATGCCATGTTGCGTTTGCAGAGCCCCTAATGTACCTAAATAGTAGAAACCCCTCACAAGTGACACCACTTTGGAAACTAGACCCTCTAAGGAACTTATCTAGCTGTGTGGTGAGCGCTTTGACCCACTGTTAGGGCTAGCGGAACGCACCAAATGATAAGACAGATAGAGTATGGTGCGTTCGCAGCCCGGGGTCCACCGTGCAGAGATGGAACCTGCTGCCAGGTAATGACGGACTATATGGCGGTACTCATAAGTATACACACATGGGTTAAACTTCACCCCGCGTGAATGAAGCGATCCTGTTGCGTCACAGGACCGCGGTACCGCACATAGAGCGCGAGCAAGTAGTCAGCGAACTCAACCCCAACTAGGATTGAAGTCCGATTAGACCTTTGCTGGCACAACACCGCAACTGGGTGTGTAAGGAAACTAAATAACAATATTAAGGCACAAGAGTGCATGCGGTGCCGCACTGACGAACGCCACTAACCACCCAGGCTTGGGTAAGGAAAGCACAGAGGAAGTGCACGGCGCCGTACTGGCCGTCACAGCAACTGGACGCTGTAATGTGTGATTCGTGCTGTAGGATAAGTCGGGCGCTAGATAGCAACCATACACCTTCCGCGAACAGACATTCAATAGGGTAGGGGTATCCAAGGACGACTTGCACTCACAACATACACACATTAACAATTGTACACTAGCGCATGGCCGTGCGGTCATGCGCAGTTTATATAGTTGCAGCACAGGAAGTGGCCACAGAAACTTTGCCCTTCCAAGACCTGCCAAGAGGACCAATGGAATGTGCTGCAGAGCCTGAGCACATGACCCTCGATCTCCAACGGGAGATCTTGCCCTGGGCATGCTCAGTGTGTGCAGACAAGGACTTAGTCCCAGAGAAGTCCGCTCGCTGCTGACCAGCACTGGCTTTAATGGCAGAAGCTGAAGAAGCAGCAGTAACTCTCTGTACAGAGTGAGACTGAGCAAGACGCTGGGACCGACGTCCCTGCTGAGCAGACTCCACTGCGGCTGGATAAGAATGGGAGACCGCAGTGGAGATGGCTCGAGATTCCCCCTGTGCAGAAGCGGGAACTCGAGACCTAACACCCACCAAGG
This sequence comes from Ranitomeya imitator, assembly GCF_032444005.1. Lineage (NCBI taxonomy): Eukaryota > Metazoa > Chordata > Amphibia > Anura > Dendrobatidae > Ranitomeya > Ranitomeya imitator. Next base: position 510,987,918 of record NC_091285.1, on the reverse strand, counting down.
GCTTCACAGAAGTTTATAATGGAGAGCCGTAAAAATAAAACAAAAATTTTTTCCCACAAAAATTATTTTTTAGCCCCCAGTTTTGTATTTTCCCGAGGGTAACAGGAGAATTTGGACCCCAAAATTTGTTGTCCAATTTGTCTTGAGTGCGCTGATACTCCATATGTGGGGGGAAACCACTGTTTGGGCGCATGGGAGGGCTCGGAAGGGAAGGAGTGCCATTTGAATGCAGACTTAGATGGAATGGTCTGCAGGTGTCACATTGCGTTTGCAGAGCCCCTAATGTACCTAAACAGTAGAAACCCCCCACAAGTGACACCATTTTGGAAAGTAGACCCCCTAAGGAACTTATCTAGATGTGTGGTAAGCGCTTTGAACCACCAAGGGCTTCACAGAAGTTTATAATGGAGAGCCGTAAAAATAAAACAAAAATTTTTTCCCACAAAAATTATTTTTTAGCCCCCAGTTTTGTATTTTCTCGAGGGTAACAGGAGAAATTGGACCCCAAAATTTGTTGTCCAATTTGTCCTGAGTGCGCTGATACCCCACATGTGGGGGGGAACCACTGTTTGGGCGCATGGGAGGGCTCGGAAGGGAAGGAGCTACATTTGGAATGCAGACTTAGATGGAATGGTCTGCAGGTGTCACATTGCATTTGCAGAGCCCCTAATGTACCTAAACAGTAGAAACCCCCCACAAGTGACACCATTTTGGAAACTAGACCCCCTAAGGAACTCATCTAGATGTGTTGTGAGAGCTTTGAACCCCCAAGTGTTTCACTACAGTTTGTAACGCAGAGCCGTGAAAATTAAAAAAAAAATCTTTCCCCCAAAAATTGTTTTTTAGCCCCCAGTTTTGTATTTTCCCGAGGGTAAGAGGAGACATTCGACCCCAAAAGTTGTTGTCCAATTTGTCCTGAGTACGCTGATACCCCATATGTTGGGGGGAACCACCGTTTGGGCGCATGGGAGGGCTCGGAAGGGAAGGAGTGCCATTTGGAATGCAGACTTAGATGGAATGGTCTGCAGGCGTCACATTGCGTTTGCAGAACCCCTAATGTACCTAAACAGTAGAAACCCCCCACAAGTGAACCCATATTGGAAACTACACCCCCCAGGGAACTTATCTAGATGTGTTGTGAGAACTGTGAACCCCCAAGTGTTTCACTACAGTTTATAACGCAGAGCCGTAAAAATAAAAAATCTTTTTTTTTTCCACAAAAATTATTTTTTAGCCCCCAGTTTTGTATTTTCCCAAGGGTAACAGGAGAAATTGGACCCCAACAGTTGTTGTCCTATTTGTCCTGAGTACGCTGATACACCATATGTTGGGGTAAACCCCTGTTTGGGCACACGGGAGAGCTCGGAAGGGAAGAAGCACTGTTTTACTTTTTCAACGCAGAATTGGCTGGAATTGAGATCGGACGCCATGTCGCGTTTGGAGAGCCCCAGATGTGCCTAAACAGTGGAAACCCCCAAATTATAACTGAAACCCTAATCCAAACACAACCCTAACCCTAATTCCAACGGTAACCCTAACCACACCTCTAACCCTGACACACCCCTAACCCTAATCCCAACCCTATTCCCAACTGTAAATGTAATCAAAACCCTAACTGTAACTTTAGCCCCAACCCAAACTGTAGCCCTAGCCCTAACCCTAGCCCTAACCCTAGCCCTAACCCTAACCCTAGCCCTAACCCTAGCCCTAACCCTAGCCCTAACCCTAGCCCTAACCCTAACCCTAACCCTAGCCCTAACCCTAGCCCTAACCCTAGCCCTAGCCCTAATGGGAAAATGGAAATAAATACATTTTTTTAATCTTTCCCTAACTAAAGGGGTGATGAAGGGGGGTTTGATTTACTTTTATAGTGGGTTTTTTAGCGGATTTTTATGATTGGCAGCCATCACACACTGAAAGACGCTTTTTATTGCAAAAAATATTTTTTGCATTACAACATTTTGAGAGCTATAATTTTTCCATATTTTGGTCCACAGAGTCATGTGAGGCCTTGTTTTTTGCGGGATGAGTTGACGTTTTTATTGGTAACATTTCCGGGCACGTGACATTTTTTGATCGCTTTTTGTGAGGCAGAATGACCAAAAACCAGCTATTCATGAATTTCTTTTGGGGAGGCGTTTATACCGTTCCGCGTTTGGTAAAATTGATAAAGCAGTTTTATTCTTCGGGTCAGTACGATTACAGCGACACCTCATTTATATCATTTTTTTTATGTTTTGGTGCTTTTATACGATAAAAACTATTTTATAGAAAAAATAATTATTTTTGCATCCATTTATTCTTAGGACTATAACTTTTTTATTTTTTTGCTGATGATGCTGTATGGTGGCTCATTTTTTGCAGGACAAGATGACGCTTTCAGCGGTACCATGGTTATTTATATGTGTCTTTTTGATCGCGTGTTATTCCACTTTTTGTTCGGCGGTATGATAATAAAGCGTTGTTTTTTGCCTCGTTTTTTTTTTTTTTCTTATGGTGTTTACTGAAGGGGTTAACTAGTGGGCCAGTTTTATAGGTCGGGCCGTTACGGACGCGGCGATACTAAATATATGTACTTTTATTGTTTTTTTTTATTTATTTAGATAAAGAAATGTATTTATGGGAATAATATTTTTTTTTTCATTATTTAGGAATATTTTTTTTTATTTTTTTTTACACATTTGGAAAATTTTTTTTAACTTTTTTACTTTGTTCCAGGGGGGGACATCACAGATCGGTGATCTGACAGTGTGCACAGCACTCTGTCAGATCACTGATCTCACTTAGAGCAGTGCAGGCTTCACAGTGCCTGCTCTGAGCAGGCTCTGTGAAGCCACCTCCCTCCCTGCAGGACCTGGATCCGCAGCCATCTTGGATCCGGGTCTGGAGCAGGCAGAGAGGGAGGTAAGACCCTCGCAGCAACGCGATCACATCGCGTTGCTGCGGGGGGCTCAGGGAAGCCCGCGGTGACCCCCTCACCTGCGCGATGCTTCCCTGCACCGCCGGCACATCGCGATTATCTTTGATCACGGTGTGCCAGGGGTTAATGTGTCGGGGGCGGTCCGTGACCGCTCCTGGCACATAGTGCCGGATGTCAGCTGCAATAGGCAGCTGACACCCGGCCGCGATCGGCCGCGCTCCCCCCGTGAGCGCCGCCGATCGCGCTGGACGTACGTCCGATGTCAGAAAGGGGTTAAAGTAATGAATATGCGTGCCACCTATGGGAGTGGAGTTGCCTCCATATTCATTCCTTTCATGAGCAGTACCACATTACCGCTGAACACAGGAAGAGCTGCAGGCCCCGGAGACCATCGGAGAAGCAGGGAAGTGCAGAGACCGCACCAGGAGTCAGTGAGTATGATGTGACAACCACCACTCCTGCTGATCTCCCCTCCCCCGTGGACCTCCTGGGACAATGACTCCAGTATAAGCCGAGAGGGGCACTTTTAGCATAAAAAATGGGCTGAAAATCTCAACTTTTACTTGAGTATATATGGTACTTAAATTGTATTTTTTTAAAATCAGTTTTACATTTTGCGTTACATACAAGTCATTATACAGGTAAAATGTTTCTTAACATTTTTTTTCCTGTAAAATGCAATTTTTTTCTTGGTTTGGAATGCTTTATTGTCAGTTCTTTAAAGGTACCGTCACACTGGACGATATCGCTAGCGATCCGTGACGTTGCAGCGTCCTGGCTAGCGATATCGTCCAGTGTGACAGGCAGCAGCGATCAGGCCCCTGCTGTGATATCGCTGGTCGGGGCAGAAAGTCCAGCACTTTGTTTCGTCGCTGGACGTCCCGCTGACATCGCTGAATCGGCGTGTGTGATGCCGATTCAGCGATGCCTTCGCTGGTAACCAGGGTAAACATCGGGTTGCTAAGCGCAGGGCCGCGCTTCGTAACCCGATGTTTACCCTGGTTACCAGCGTAAAAGTAAAAAAAACAACCATTACATACTTATCTACCGCTGTCTGTCCCCGGCGCTGTGCTTCTCTGCTCTGGCTGTGAGCGCCGGGCAGCCGGAAAGCACAGCGGTGACGTCACCGCTCTGCTTTCCGGCCGCTGTGCTCACAGCCAGAGCAGAGAAGCACAGCGCCGGGGACAGACAGCAGTAGGTAAGTATGTAGTGGTTGTTTTTTTTACTTTTACGCTGGTAACCAGGGTAAACATCGGGTTACTAAGCGCGGCCCTGCGCTTAGTAACCCGATGTTTACCCTGGTTAACGGCATCGTTGGTCGCTGGAGAGCTGTCTGTGTGACAGCTCTCCAGCGACCAAACAGCGACGCTGCAGCGATCCGGATCGTTGTCGGTATCGCTGCAGCGTCGCTTAGTGTGACGGTACCTTAAGTGGAGTAAAAGTGTGACACCATTGTTTTTAGCAGCGATCTGGGAGTCAGAGATGCTTACAGGGGTCTTCCCCTTGCAATTCTCCTTCCATTTAGCACTTCTCCCATTCATTTCAAAATTTTCACTGTCCTACAGACCTCTTTGTAGGGTCTGCAGGAAAAAACTCGGCTTTCCCATTGACTCCCTTTATACTCATTACTCGAAACGAGCATGTGAATATTAGGAATTGCTTGGAACAAGCAATGAGAATTTTAGTGTTCGCTTATCCCTAGTATTTAACCAGAAGTACCCTGGCTAAGATTAGGTACCGGAATGAACTTCAGACCCATTGTGAGACCATATACAGGTGCTCTGGACCCTGGGTTCCATCAGATGCTTGAGAAATCTAGGCCTCATGTGGCTGAAATGTGTCAGCAGTTCCTGCATGATGAAGACATTGATGCTATGGACTAGCCTGCTGGTTTGACAGAACTGAATCTAATCGAGCTCATCTGGGACATCCTATCTCATTCCAGCCAATAACACCACATTGCACCACAGACTGTCTAGGAGTTGATGCTTTAATCCAGGTCTGGGAGGACATCTCTCAGGACCACGCCCAGACATTTTAGGGAGGTCATACAGGTATGTGGAGGCCACACACACTATTGAGCATCATTTTCTTGTGTTGAAGCATTTCCACTGAAGATGGATAAGCCTGTAATTTGATTTTCCACTTTGATTTTGAGTATCAGCCAAAATCCAGACCTCTATGGGATAGAGGACCCGTTGAAGCGCTGAAGCGTGAAACAGCTGTAGTCCGTATCTTGCACATGTCTCCCGTGCCTGAGCCACACAGTGTCTAATAAAACAAGAAAAAAATGCATTGGTGAGTGCCATCCATTATTTTCTTCATTTATTGTGGATTTCCTGCATGCTTTTTCCATATGGATTGAGCACCTACAGCTGTGTTTTTGGAGGCTATATGGAGTTCATGATTTAGGGTGGGTAATCTCATTTCATCTCTTTTAGATAAAGGTGACGCACTTTTCTGCTGTTGTATATAGGGGAATGTCAGCATACTTAATTCAACTCAATATTAAGTCATTAAGTAATTATTAAATATTTTTTCTATTATGTTAATATTGAGCAGAATTAATTTCAACCTATTGGTTTGTCCTCCACAATGATCACAATCTGTCATGTGGTCTCTTGAGAAAATTAATCTCCCAACCCTTTGATAATTTTTGTAGTGTTATGTTATTTAAAGTGCTGTACATAATTGAAAAATTTGCCGGGCGCGCTATACGTGCCTCTATTTCTGTCATTTTCCATGTACGGATGTGTTCCAGAGCACCTATCTCTATGCTGATGACACCCAATTATACACTTCTTCTCCTGATCTCACGCCTGCCTTTTTAGAAAACACCAGTGATTGTCGTACCGCTGTCTCTAACATCATGTCCTCCCTCTATCTGAAACAGAACCTATCTGAACTGAACTCCTCGTGTTCTCTCCCTCTACTAACCTATCTTTGCCTGATATTGCCATCTCCGTGTGTGGTTCCACCATTACTCCCAAGCAACATGCCCGCTGCCTTGGGGTCATACTTGATTCCGAGCTTTCCTTCACCCCCACATCTGATCATTGGCTCGCTCTTCTTATCTACATCTCAAAAATATTTCTAGAATTTGCCCTTTTCTTACTCTCGACTATGCAAATACTCTTACTGTTTCACTCATTCATTCTCATTTGGACTATTGTAACTCTCTCCTAAACGGCCTGCCTCTTACCAAACTCTCCCCGCACCAATCTGTCCTGAATGCTGCTGCCAGGATTATATTGAACAATATTGTATCATACAATTATTAGGTTCTGTAGAAGGACGTAGATCTGGGGATTTATTATGATGGAATATAGGCTGAACTGGATGGACAAATGTCTTTTTTCGGCCTTACTAACTATGTTACTATGTTACTATATTCCTCACCAACCGTTACACCGATGCCTCTACCCTGTGCCAGTCATTACACTGGTTACCCATCCGCTCCAGAATCCAGTACAAATCTATTACCCTCATTCACAAAGCGCTCCATGGCTCAACCCCACCCTACATCTCCTCCCTGGTCTCAGCCTACCACCCTACCCATGCTCTCTGTTCTGCTAAGAACCTGAGGTTAGCAAGACTTTTCACGTGCTTTGCCAATTCTTTGGAATGCACTACCCAGGTTAATACGATTAATCCCCAATCCCCACAGTTTTAAGCGTGCTCTAAAAATGCATTTGTTCAGACTGGCCTACTGCCTCAACGCATTAACTTAATTATCCCTGTGTGGCCCATTCATATAAGTTAAACCAAAATCAGGTTCCTCGCATCATGTTCTCATACAATTTACGCAGTTAATAGCCCTCTGTGTCTGTACTGCTACATACTTAGGCTGTTAACTGGTTCATGCAGCTTTACATGAACACTCGATCCTTACACTATGGCTGGTCCGAACAACGAAAGCAATTGTTACCATCCACCTCTTGTGTCTCCCCTTTTTCCTCATAGTTTGTAAGCTTGCAAGCAGGGCCCTCACTCATCTTGGTATCTATTTTGAACTGTGATTTTTGTTATGCTGTAATGTCTATTGTCTGTACAAATCCCCTCTATAATTTGTAAAGGGCTGCGGAATATGTTGGCGCTATATAAATAAAATTATTATTATTATTATTAGGTCACATCTATTTAGCCATATGCAAAGGGAGGTGGAGATGGTGGCGCAATACGTGAATGCCCTCCAAGAGATCCATACTGCTATCCTTAGAAAAAGCGGAATAGGTGTAGGTCCAATTGATGTAGTGCTGCGCGACCAGATCGTGATGGGATTACGGGACGTGCTGATGAAGCAGGCTTTGCGGGAGCATTTGTGGGTTAACCCCCGCATGACCTTGTCTGAAGTGGGAAGTGAGGCACGCACATGAGTCGCCCGCCAGGGCCTGGGGCACTCGGTACTGGGTCCGGTCGCACTTAAAGGGGATGTTACGGTGGCTGCGACCCGGTCTGTGGCCCTGGGTGCCCAATTAAAGGGGAAAAGTCTTTTAAAGGGATTTGTATTAAAGTTTGTGTTCGTGATGCCACCTGTGGTTCTCGGTCAGTAGGGACCAACGCTGCATAAAGGGGTCCTCTGGGGTGATGTTGCTGCAGCATAGATGGTGATGCTTCTGTGCTGAGCAAGAATGGTGTATGCCGGAAAATAAATGGAGGACACAGAGTTGGAGCGTCTTTACTTGGTTTACTGATGGTAGCATTCCACAGTCCAGGGTACCAGGAACAGGTGGTAATGTGGTCCGGCCGGCCTGGAAGCAAAGGTGATCCCTCTCCCAGGTGAGGTCCATAAGCCTTCCTACTCGCACTCGTATGCGAGGTCCTTGCTGCCTGTGGCTTCCATACAAAGTCCTCTCTTTCCTGTCCTGGGACAGTTACCTGTATGATGGGCAGTGTGAGCTTTTTTATAGGGTCTCTATCATGACCCAGGCTCTTAGTGTACTGCTGCACCTTCAGGTGTGGGTGCGGGCAAATTACATTAAGCCCTATGCTGGTTCTGCCATGCGACCTGGAGTACAACACAGCCTCAGGCTCCCAGTGCCCGGTTCCTGTGATTCAGCTCTGAGAGTGCCCGGTCACAGTTCCCCTCTGAGCCCCTTTCCTTCCTCTGTGCTTCTTTCCTCAGATGCTTCACTACATTCAACTCCTCGGGTTCACTTCCTTTCCTGGAACTGCAGCTCAGTCCTGGCTGCACGGCTCCACTGTCTGCTTTCTACATCTCTCCCTTCACTGTCTGCTCCAGACTGAACTAACTCCTCCTCCAGGCCAGAACACTTAAAACTGAGGAAGGTCCCCTGAATCCGGGTTCTGAGCTCCCCCTTCTGGCCTGGATTCAGAATGTGTTGTATGTAGGTGCGTTACCTGGTAAAGGGAATCCTCCTTGCCTCCAAGCATGATATCACCCTCCCCGAAAGGAAGGCAACATCACTGTGACAACCGGTTACCTGGAGTGTTACACACACGTGAGCAGGTACAGGGTATGACAGTCACAGTGGGAAGGGTCCAGTGCGGAGAGGTATCAGTTAATCTAATCAGTGAACCTCAATGGGTGGAAGAATTGCGGAAGGAAAGCCAGGAAATTCGGGGAGAGCTGGCTGAAGTAAAAAAAACAGTAGGAACTGCAGAGTCGCCCGGAGGCCCTGAGCTCCAGCGAGAAGCCAGAATGTTCCAGAGAGGGAGACCTCTCGCTTGTTACACTTGTGGAGAAGTTGGACATTTGGCTCGGGAATGCCCAGGGCGGGGTAGACCCTCTCAACGACGTCTGTTAAACTAGAAGGCTCTGAGCCTGGGGGACACCGCCCGGAGCCTGAACTGTCACAAAGGAGTAACAAAAGTCCCACAAATTTAGTCTATGCATGCCCTCTCGTGTGGGCCAAACTGGACAGCCGAGAAGTACATTGCCAGGTGGATACATGCTCACAGCTGACTACAATGTCTGAAACCTATTTCCGAAGACACTTCACTGAAGCAAAACAGCCTGAGTGGGGCCCTGTGATAAAATTAATAGCTGCCAACCACTTGCCCATCCCTGTCGCAGGGGTGGCCTGGATGCAGGTGACCATCTGTGGCCAAGATCTGGGATGGAAAAGGGTAGTGTTGACTCAGGGGGAAGCCGGTAACGAGCAAACAGTCACCCTGGGAATGAACATATTGAAAGTTGGGGAACCTCCTCCTTAACGAGCCCCCAGACGTAACCCTGAAACAGTGGAGCCCGCACACACCCCCAATGAAAAGTGTTTCAACAGTTAACACGTGTGGCGCAGGCCCAGGAAACGGCCAGTGAAGGGGGATCATAGGGAAAGGTGATTGTGCCGACCTCTGCCAAACTCGTCTTGCCGCCAGGACAGATTGCGCTCACCTTGCCTGTGCGGGCTTGCACCCCGCTGGAAGTGGTTGACATCTAAATTGAACTAGCCACCACTGAACAGCTACCCTCGGGCCTCCTTGTGGCACGAACACTGGCCTTTGTGCGTGAAAGGACAGTACCCATGCGATGCATTAATTTAGAAGAAGATAACATCACACTAACTCCTAGAAGTGAAGTGGCTCGAATCACTTGAACGCCAGAAGAAGTGATACCATCCCAGGCCATGCAATTGACTGTGAAGCAAGGGGACCCTTGGATTGTGGTGGTAGATACATCCCTGACACCTGATCCTCAGTATGTCTGTGAAGGGCAGTGCATATTGGAGCAAATGCGAGCTAAGCTGACCGACCTCACCCCTACACAAATTGAACAGGTGGAGGCTCTGTTGGGACGATATCAGGACGAGTTCGCAATCCATGAGGATGGTTTTTGCTGTACTACAGCAATCACACACAAAATTCAGACTGGGGATGGTGAACCCATCAGAGAGCGGTACCGACAGATTCCGCCACAACTCTATCAAGAGGTGAAGGGCATGCTTACACATATGCTTCAGAAAGGTGACATACAGGAAAGCCAAAGTCCGTAGGCCACCCCCATCGTGTTGGTGCGGAAGGATGGCACGCTAAGGTTCTGTGTAGATTATCAGAAACTCAATGCTTGCACAGTGCGAGATTCCTCCCCGTTGCCCCGGATCGAAGAAATCCCCAGATTCCGAAATTCCACCAGGACGGAGGTGGCTATGCAGGAACTGATGCGAGTGTTGACCCGTCACGGAGTTTTGAGTCGAGCTTGTGATGAATGGGTGCAGTTACAGCAGGAAGATGGGGAACTGGCCCAACTAAGACAGTGGGTGACATCCAAGCAGCCTCCCAGTCAGGAAGAAAGAAATGCCCTATCACCAGGGACATTGAAGATTCTTTGGCAATGGGAACGACTTCAGATGTGGAATGGGCTGCTGTATCGGAATGTGCAGCAGGAGCTCGGCGCCCCCTGGCAATTGGTGATCCCTAAGTCACTATTATCTGAGGTGGCCACAGAAGCGCATGAGCAGGGGGCACATTTTGGGCAGGAAAAGATCTTCCAGTGGTTACAACGGCTCATGTACCACCCCCGACTAAGAGCAGTAGTGGAAGAGACCTGTAGATTGTGTAGAAGTTGCGAGCTAGCAAAACCACCTGAGCAGAGAACTCCCACACAGACCACCATGACCTCGGCCCCCCTGGACGTATTACTGATTGACTACCTGACTATCGGGCCAGCCCATCAAGGATATGAACATTGTTTAGTGATGGTGCACCACTTCATCAAGTTTGCTGTTGTGACCCCAACACGAGACCAGACTGCTGAATCCACAGTGCATGCCATCTGCAAAAACTTCATTCAAATATACGGCTGCCAAGATGAATTTATTCTGACCAGGGGGCCAGTTTTTTGGCAAAAGTAATGGAAGAATTACACTGGTCATATCAGGTCGAGGAGTCTCACACCACCACCCTCTATATACAGCCTGACTCGACCACTCAAGGTGACTCAATTACTCCTTCTGACTTAAGGCATTCCAAACGAGCAACAGCTGGATACGCCCCCAATCAATACAATCAGGACCAATTAGTTTGGACGCAAACTGCTCATGAAGCCACAGTGCCCTAACGTATTTTTCAAAAACTCTCACCCATGGAATGGCGAGCTCAAGGGGAGGGGGAAGTGTAGGAAGATGGATTGGGCCGATTGTGCCTCTCTTGTGCCGGTCCCGGAACCATCGGGACTGTCAACATTGTTGCAGGGGGAAAAGCATTTAGACCTGGAAGGACCTTTGCACTCGTCTGAAGGGGGTGTGACATACATAAAAGGCGCTGCATGCTGGAAAAGGTGAGATTCGGTGGGAAGGCAGAGTACGTCACAGGAGACAGTTAACTCTTGCTCCGTGAGACGACATCGCAGCACCGAATCTCACTGCCTTACGCTACCTCGCTCCCCTGCTGACCATGAGATAATTGACTGTGTGCCTTAACCTTCCTTTACTGAATTGACCATGCATGCTGTTTCTCAGTCTAACTCGGGTGCGCGGCCCACTGCTGAACTGGACTATTAGCCGGAGCTGTCTGGCTTATATCCCACCTCTGCCACTGAACTTTACAGCACTCCGGCAGAACCAGAGACTGTGTTACGACCCATACGTTGCTCCATCCCCACAGGACCTCGCTCAAGAGAACCCGGACACATCGCTTCCTTCAGGAGACAGTGCCTCAGTTTCCTTCAGGACCAAGGCAGGGACTTCACACGCCTACTACGGTGCTACCACGGGAGTACAAGCCTTCATCGCCCCGAAAATTTCAGACTGATAAGTTTGCCTGTTGTTTAGCCAACTGTTTCATTACCCTTGTTTATGCGTTTCGCTTTCACACCCTCTTCATCTCTACTGTAATACTCTCCCTGTGTGGAGTATCCCCTGTAATAAACCCCTTAACACTTGTTTTGCCTCCTACTCATCACTGCATCCTGCGTTCCTGTGATTTCTACATACATAGAAAGTTTAGGATCCTAAAACAAAAATAAAAATTACAACACTTTTAGAAGTTTCTTCACCTCACCAAACTTCTAATTATATGCTGCAAGAGATCATGGAATCCTCTCTTTTTTTTCATGACTCAAGCCCATTGTTTTTTTGTCTATAGACCTTGTGCTTATTATAGTGTGCGAGGCTGCTCATGTGTCCGGTTATATTTGTGAACTGAGTGGTGTGGAGATGTGGGGCATCAGCGGGTGCTCTAGTCCGCTTGCCCTAAACTGCATGGACCAGGGCTCATCCCACTGAATGCCCACTTTCATTTTACTGTGGCCATAATATTACTCAGACAACACAGAGTGAGGGTAAAACAGTGTGGAAATACTTTATTGAACCACAAAACAGACAACAACATATAGAGCAGTCCCAACAAAATACCCAAGATGGTGCAAAAGTAACAGTCTCACACTTCCGCTGACTCTCTGGGATTAGAGCAGCTGCAACTTTGGAGATTCCAGGGCTGACTATCCCCAGCTGTGACACCCATAGATGAGCTTGGGAAGCTGATAGTTCATTGTGGCACATGGCCACATGACCGGATGGTCATAACCTGGCTTCTCTGAATATCTCCATGAAGCCTGGTGACCTGTGGGTCCTAATCCTGGCTTTCCCAAATGTATCCAAGGGGGCTTGGGTGACCGGTGGGTCCAAATCCTGGCTTCCCTAAACATATTCATGGTCAATGGAGCAGATCTGTATTCTTTCAGCTGAGGCCATGGTCTCCTAAGCTGACATCCTGTAAAATTTCAAATCTGTGTCTCTCATGATGGAGCTATGATGACCTGGTTACTGTCCTGTAGAGTATTCCTGGCTGTGGTTTTGTAAAGAGTCTCTGATTCTTCTTGCAGAAGAATTGAAAATCATTTTTTTAACCACATCTGTGTTTCAGGTCATCATCCACAGGTCAGGGCGGAGGTGGGATGAGATTAACGCTCATTGTTTGAGTATTTAATCAATATGCATAGGTTTCCTCCTCTGCTTTGCAAGTCAACAAGCCACAGGGTTCCACACAATGGTAAATCAACACATTATTAAACATTAGTGTTGAGCATTCCGATACCGCAAGTATCGGGTATCGGCCGATACTTGCGGTATCGGAATTCCGATACCGAGATCCGATACTTTTGTGGTATCGGGTATCGGTATCGGATACATAGAGATGTGTAAAATAAAGAATTAAAATAAAAAATATTGATATATTTACCTCTCCGGCGGCCCCTGAACTCAGCGCGGATAACCGGCAGGCTTCTTTGTTCAAAATCAGCGCTTTTAGGACCTGAGAATCACGTCCCGGCTTCTGATTGGTCGTGGACCGCCCATGTGACCGCCACGCGACCAATCACAAGCCGCGACGTCACCGCAAGCTATTAACGCTCTCATTTTTAAAAATGAGCGCGTTAATGACTTTCAAAGACGTACCGGCTTGTGATTGGTCGCGGCCACGCGACCAATCACAAGCCGCTACGTCTTTGAAAGTCATTAACGCGCTCATTTTTAAAAATGAGCGCGTTAATAGCTTGCGGTGACGTCGCGGCTTGTGATTGGTCGCGGCCACGCGACCAATCACAAGCCGCTACGTCTTTGAAAGCCATTAACGCGCTCATTTTTAAAAATGAGCGCGTTAATAGCTTGCGGTGACGTCACGGCTTGTGATTGGTCGCGTGGCCGCGACCAATCACAAGCCGCTACGTCTTTGAAAGTCATTACCGCGCTCATTTTTAAAAATGAGCGCGTTAATAGCTTGCGGTGACGTCGCGGCTTGTGATTGGTCGCGGCCACGCGACCAATCACAAGTCGCTACGTCTTTGAAAGCCATTAACGCGCTCATTTTTAAAAATGAGCGCGTTAATAGCTTGCGGTGACGTCGCGGCTTGTGATTGGTCGCGTGGCGGTCACATGGGCGGCCCGCGACCAATCAGAAGCCGGGACGTGATTCTCAGGTCCTAAAAGCGCTGATTTTGAACAAAGAAGCCTGCCGGTTACCCGCGCTGAGTTCAGGGGCCGCCGGAGAGGTAAATATATCAATATTTTTTATTTTAAGTCTTTATTTTACACATCCCTATGGATCCCAGGGCCTGAAGGAGAGTTTCCTCTCCTTCAGACCCTGGGAACCATGAGAATACCTTCCGATACTTGATGTCCCATTGACTTGTATTGGTATCGGATATCGGTATCGGCGATATCCGATATTTTTCGGGTATCGGCCGATACTATCCGATACCGATACTTTCAAGTATCGGACGGTATCGCTCAACACTATTAAACATTGATTGTTCAATGACCCTTCACCCCTGTCTTGCAAAGATAACAGACAAAAATCTGTAGGAGGTGATATAAGAGACAAACAGCAGCATTCAAAAATATCAAGAATCAACATTTAAGACTCATATGACAACAGTCTATGGTTCTTGATCAACTGGCAGGGATGAGAAGGTCTGTCAGGTTTTATAGAGAGAGAAAATGAGCAGTCCAGGAGCAGCTGTGAGTTGGAGCTGCATGTCTCTAACAAGCATATGCAAATTGCCTCCTCTGAGAAAAAGAGGCTTAAACTCTATAGTGCCACCTGTTGGAAGAAGCGATCCTACAAGTCACAATCAACCCTTTAACGAGTCGTGCAATATGACTTAGGATAAAAGCCAAATCAGTATCTCAATTCGCAGACACGGTGTTTCGGGTTGTTGGCCCTCGTCAGTGTGAAGCATGAGAACTGATTTGGCTAGGTGAGAGGCTCTGGACTGGGGTCTAAGGGGTAACATTTCTCTTTATGGAGAGTGACATACCAGCTGGCTTGTCAAGGTACGGAGGCTTATTCGCCGTGCAATGCTCCTCTGGGAAATTAAATATGCAAATTGCCTCTTCTGAGAAAAAGATGACTTAAGCTCTATAGCGCCACCTGTTGGAAGTAGCGATCCTACAAGTCACAATCAACCCTTTAACGAGTCGTGCAATATGACTTAGGATAAAAGCCAAATCAGTATCTCAATTCGCAGACACGGTGTTTCGGGCTGTTGGCCCTCGTCAGTGCGAAGCATGAGAACTGATTTGGCTAACCAGTCTAACCAGCATACAAAGTCATTAACCTCTTCAGCGCCAAAGGAAGCAAAGTCCATTTAATATGAGGAACAAAACACACAGGCTAAATGGAAGACCTGCAATTCACAATACATAACCAACTAACCCCAGATCTTCCAGGAGGACATTACACACTTGTGATAGCTTGAGAAACCTCTATCACATTTTTTCCTGTATTTAAGAAAAACTGGCACATGGACCAAACAATGCTTACAAGAACAATTACTCATGTCTAAAAGAGCCCTCTGGAGACCACATCACCTCTGGAGAACACATCTCTGTGCAGCTTCTCATCATCTGTTAAAATGATTACGTGGGATAGGGTGCTTTCACATTGTGTTCAGGCACCTGTTCAGTGGCTCTATTTGGGCTTACGTCCAATGAAGCCATAGACTATAATAATGTAGAAAGAGTGAATGTGTGCTCTGACGTGCATCATTTTCTGGCATGTAGGCCTATTGGAGGTGGACACCCAGACATGGCAAATATGGCCCCTCTTCCTTCAAGGAAACCATAGCAGTACATGGGCTTCCTGTTGCATAGAAATTTTCATGGACTGCTTTGTCTATGGCATAATATGCTTTATTTCGATCATCACAAATATTAATACAGTGTTGTAACTGTATTACTGAGGGCTCCAGTGACCCTCTCATTATTCTGTTGCACAGCCTAGTGCAAACACCCTCTACTGTTTGTTCCTCACAACTGAAATCCAACCACACCCCTATACAGTTAGGTCCATATATATTTGGACAGAGATGACATTTTTCAAATTTTGGGTATAGAAATTACCACAATGAATTTTTAAACAAAACAATTCAGATACAGTTGAAGTTCAGACTTTCAGCTTTCTTTTGAGGGTATCCACATTAAAATTGGATGAAGGGTTTAGGAATTTCAGCTCATAGTAACATAGTAACATAGTAACATAGTTAGTAAGGCCGAAAAAAGACATTTGTCCATCCAGTTCAGCCTATATTCCATCATAATAAATCCCCAGATCTACGTCCTTCTACAGAACCTAATAATTGTATGATACAATATTGTTCTGCTCCAGGAAGACATCCAGGCCTCTCTTGAACCCCTCGACTGAGTTCGCCATCACCACCTCCTCAGGCAAGCAATTCCAGATTCTCACTGCCCTAACAGTAAAGAATCCTCTTCTATGTTGGTGGAAAAACCTTCTCTCCTCCAGACGCAAAGAATGCCCCCTTGTGCCCGTCACCTTCCTTGGTATAAACAGATCCTCAGCGAGATATTTGTATTGTCCCCTTATATACTTATACATGGTTATTAGATCGCCCCTCAGTCGTCTTTTTTCTAGACTAAATAATCCTAATTTCGCTAATCTATCTGGGTATTGTAGTTCTCCCATCCCCTTTATTAATTTTGTTGCCCTCCTTTGTACTCTCTCTAGTTCCATTATATCCTTCCTGAGCACCGGTGCCCAAAACTGGACACAGTACTCCATGTGCGGTCTAACTAGGGATTTGTACAGAGGCAGTATAATGCTCTCATCATGTGTATCCAGACCTCTTTTAATGCACCCCATGATCCTGTTTGCCTTGGCAGCTGCTGCCTGGCACTGGCTGCTCCAGGTAAGTTTATCATTAACTAGGATCCCCAAGTCCTTCTCCCTGTCAGATTTACCCAGTGGTTTCCCGTTCAGTGTGTAATGGTGATATTGATTCCCTCTTCCCATGTGTATAACCTTACATTTATCATTGTTAAACCTCATCTGCCACCTTTCAGCCCAAGTTTCCAACTTATCCAGATCCATCTGTAGCAGAATACTATCTTCTCTTGTATTAACTGCTTTACATAGTTTTGTATCATCTGCAAATATCGATATTTTACTGTGTAAACCTTCTACCAGATCATTAATGAATATGTTGAAGAGAACAGGTCCCAATACTGACCCCTGCGGTACCCCACTGGTCACAGCGACCCAGTTAGAGACTATACCATTTATAACCACCCTCTGCTTTCTATCACTAAGCCAGTTACTAACCCATTTACACACATTTTCCCCCAGACCAAGCATTCTCATTTTGTGTACCAACCTCTTGTGCGGCACGGTATCAAACGCTTTGGAAAAATCGAGATATACCACGTCCAATGACTCACCGTGGTCCAGTCTATAGCTTACCTCTTCATAAAAACTGATTAGATTGGTTTGACAGGAGCGATTTCTCATAAACCCATGCTGATATGGAGTTAAACAGTTATTCTCATTGAGATAATCCAGAATAACATCCCTCAGAAACCCTTCAAATATTTTACCAACAATAGAGGTTAGACTTACTGGCCTATAATTTCCAGGTTCACTTTTAGAGCCCTTTTTGAATATTGGCACCACATTTGCTATGCGCCAGTCCTGCGGAACAGACCCTGTCGCTATAGAGTCACTAAAAATAAGAAATAATGGTTTATCTATTACATTACTTAGTTCTCTTAGTACTCGTGGGTGTATGCCATCCGGACCCGGAGATTTATCTATTTTAATCTTATTTAGCCGGTTTCGCACCTCTTCTTGGGTTAGATTGGTGACCCTTAATATAGGGTTTTCATTGTTTCTTGGGATTTCACCTAGCATTTCATTTTCCACCGTGAATACCGTGGAGAAGAAGGTGTTTAATATGTTAGCTTTTTCCTCGTCATCTACAACCATTCTTTCCTCACTATTTTTTAAGGGGCCTACATTTTCAGTTTTTATTCTTTTACTATTGATATAGTTGAAGAACAGTTTGGGATTAGTTTTACTCTCCTTAGCAATGTGCTTCTCTGTTTCCTTTTTGGCAGCTTTAATTAGTTTTTTAGATAAAGTATTTTTCTCCCTATAGTTTTTTAGAGCTTCAATGGTGCCATCCTGCTTTAGTAGTGCAAATGCTTTCTTTTTACTGTTAATTGCCTGTCTTACTTCTTTGTTTAGCCACATTGGGTTTTTCCTATTTCTAGTCCTTTTATTCCCACAAGGTATAAACCGCTTACACTGCCTATTTAGGATGTTCTTAAACATTTCCCATTTATTATCTGTATTCTCATTTCTGAGGATATTGTCCCAGTCTACCAGATTAAGGGCATCTCTAAGCTGTTCAAACTTTGCCTTCCTAAAGTTCAATGTTTTTGTGACTCCCTGACAAGTCCCCCTAGTGAAAGACAGGTGAAACTGCACAATATTGTGGTCGCTATTTCCTAAATGCCCAACCACCTGCAGATTTGTTATTCTGTCAGGTCTATTAGATAGTATTAGGTCTAAAAGTGCTGCTCCTCTGGTTGGATTCTGCACCAATTGTGAAAGATAATTTTTCTTGGTTATTAGCAGAAACCTGTTGCCTTTATGGGTTTCACAGGTTTCTGTTTCCCAGTTAATATCCGGGTAGTTAAAGTCCCCCATAACCAGGACCTCATTATGGGTTGCAGCTTCATCTATCTGCTTTAGAAGTAGACTTTCCATGCTTTCTGTTATATTTGGGGGTTTGTAACAGACCCCAATGAGAATTTTGTTACCATTTTTCCCTCCATGAATTTCAACCCATATGGACTCGACATCCTCATTCCCTTCGCTAATATCCTCCCTTAAAGTGGACTTTAGACAAGACTTTACATAGAGACAAACCCCTCCTCCTCTCCGATTTTTACGATCCTTTCTAAACAGACTGTAACCCTGTAAGTTAACTGCCCAGTCATAGCTTTCATCTAACCATGTCTCGGTTATTCCCACTATGTCAAAGTTACCTGTAGATATTTCTGCTTCTAGTTCTTCCATCTTGTTTGTCAGGCTTCTGGCGTTTGCGAGCATGCAGTTTAGAGGATTTTGTTTTGTTCCAATCTCCTCACTGTGGATTGTTTTAGAAATGTTCTTACCTCCCTTCTGAGTATGTTTTCCTGGGTCGTCTTTGTTCGAGTCTAATGTTTTTCTTCCCGTCCCCTCTTCTTCTAGTTTAACGCCCTCCTGATGAGTGTAGCGAGTCTTCTGGCGAATGTGTGTTTCCCAGGTTTGTTGAGGTGTAGTCCGTCTCTGGCGAGGAGTCCATCATACCAGTAATTCACACCGTGGTCCAGGAATCCAAATCCTTGTTGTCTGCACCATCGTCTTAGCCAGTTGTTTGCATCAAGGATCCTGTTCCATCTCCTGGTGCCATGCCCATCTACTGGAAGGATAGAAGAAAAAACTACCTGTGCATCCAGTTCCTTTACTTTCTTCCCCAACTCTTCAAAGTCCTTGCAGATTGTCGGTAGGTCCTTCCGTGCCGTGTCATTGGTGCCAACATGTATCAGAAGAAATGGGTGGACGTCCTTGGAGCTGAAGAGCTTTGGTATCCTATCGGTCACATCCTTGATCATCGCACCTGGAAGGCAGCATACTTCTCTTGCAGTTATGTCCGGTCTGCAGATGGCTGCTTCTGTGCCTCTCAGTAGTGAGTCTCCCACCACCACCACTCTTCGTTGCTTCTTGGCTGTACTTTTTGCTGTCACTTGTTGCTGTGTGCCCTTTTCTTTTTTGCTTGCTGGTATTGCTTCATTCTTAGGTGTGCCATCTTCATCCTCTACAAAGATTTGATATCGGTTCTTCAGTTGTGTGGTTGGTGATTTCTCCATGGTCTTCTTGCTTCTTTTGGTCACATGCTTCCACTCATCTGCTTTTGGAGGTTCTCTGACACTTTTTGCACCTTCTGTGACCAGTAGAGATGCTTCTGTTCTGTCTAGAAAGTCTTCATTCTTTTTGATGAGTTTCAAAGTTGCTATTCTTTCTTCTAGACCCCGCACCTTTTCTTCTAAAAGGGCCACTAGTCTACACTTCTGACAGGTGAAATTGGATTCTTCTTCTGGTCGATCTGTGAACATGTAGCACATGCTGCAGCTCACCATGTAGGTTGTCACATCTGCCTTAACATGTGCCACCCTGTTTTTAAAGGGACCAAAAGTAATTGGACAATTGACTCCAAGGCTATTTCATGGACAGGTGTGGGCAATCCCTTTGTTATGTCATTCTCATTTAAGCAGATAAAAGGCCTGAAGTTGATTTGAGGTGTGGTGCTTGCATTTGGAAGGTTTTGCTGTCAAGTAAACATGCGGTCAAAGGAGCTCTCCATGCAGATGAAACAAGCCATCCTTAAGCTGCGAAAACAGAAAAAACCCATCCGAGAAATTGCTACAATATTAGGAGTGGCAAAATCTACAGTTTGGTACATCCTGAGAAAGAAAGAAAGCACTGGTGAACTCATCAATCCAAAAAGACCTGGGCACCCACGGAAGACAACAGTGGTGGATGATCGCAGAATAATCTCCATGGTGAAGAGAAACCCCTTCACAACAGCCAACCAAGTGAACAACACTCTCCAGGAGGTCGGCGTATCAATATCCAAATCTACCATAAAGAGAAGACTGCATGAAAGTAAATACAGAGGGTTCACTGCATGGTGCAAACCACTCATAAGCATCAAGAAGAAAAAGGCTAGACTGGACTTTGCTAAAAAACATCTAAAAAAGCCAGCACAGTTCTGGAAGAACATTCTTTGGACAGATGAAACCAAGATCAACCTCTATGACAATGATGGAAAGAGAAAAGTATGGCGAAGGCGTGGTACAGCTCATGATCCAAAGCATAGCACATCATCTGTAAAACCCGGCAGAGGCAGTGTGATGGCTTGGGCATGCATGGCTGCCAGTGGCACTGGGTCACTAGTGTTTATTGATGATGTGACACAGGACAGAAGCAGCCGAATGAATTCTGAGGTATTCAGAGCCATACTGTGTGCTCAGATCCAGCCAAATGCAGCCAAACTGATTGGTCGTCGTTTCATACTACAGATGGACAATGACCCAAAACATAAAGCCAAAGCAACCCAGGAGTTTATTAAAGCAAAGAAGTGGAATATTCTTGAATGGCCAAGTCAGTCACCTGATCTCAACCCAACTGAGCATGCATTTCACTTGTTAAAGACTAAACTTCAGACAGAAAGGCCACAAACAAACAGCAACTGAAAACCACCGCAGTGAAGGCCTGGCAGAGCATCAAATAGGAGGAAACAGCATCTGGTGATGTCCATGAGTTCAAGACTTCAGGCAGTCATTGCCAACAAAGGGTTTTCAACCAAGTACTAAAAATAAACCTTATATTTAAAATTATTGAATCTGTCCAATTACTTTTGGTCCCTTTAATAACAGGGTGGCACATGTTAAGGAGCTGAAACTCCTAAACCCTTCATCCAGTTTTAATGTGGATACACTCAAATGAAAGCTGAAAGTCTGAACTTCAATTGCATCTGAATTGTTTTGTTTAAAATTCATTGTGGTAGTGTCTATAACCAAAATTAGAAAAATGTTGTCTCTGTCCAAATATATATGGACCTAACTGTAGCTCTACTCATTACTTGTAAAAAAAAGTTCTAACCCGTTAACGAGTCCCAATATGCCTTTTAACGGTGGCAGCCAAGGGTACTTATTCCTCAGTGCCACTTTTTAATAGTGCTGAAAAATAAGGGTATAGCACCCCCCCAGCGTCAGAAAATATCCGGGGTCTCAGCTACCGGGGGTAGCTGAAACCCTGGAGAACATGATCAGGGCTGGTTTTTACAGTCCCCTGTCACGTGATCCCCAATATTTACCGAATAACGGCAATCACAAAAAAAGTCTGATTTAAAATTTATTTGATCTATCATATCAGAGAAGAGCAAAATGGGGTCCCATGAGCCTCCCCAGTACCTCTGCCATCCCTTGGCCCTCCTGATCTGTCCCCTGGCCCTCCGTGTCATCTTCATGGAAAATAAATAGTGGGCGCATGCGCCGAAATCTGCCAGACGGTTCACGGCAACGATAGGGAATTTTTCCTATTGGTTACTTTTGATCACTTATAGACGCTATCACATTTATCAAAATAAATGCTTAATGAAATCCCCTTTGTCACCCCCTAAGTTGGAAAAAATAAAATAGCTTTTCAATTTTTTTTCCATTCTTTGCAGTTAGGGTTTGGGTTGCAGTTAAGGCTGTAGTTAGGGTTGGGTTAGGGATGAGGTTAGGGTTGTGTTGGGGTTAGGGTTGTGTTAGGGTTGGAGTTAAAATAGTTTTTTTTTTCAAAAGTAAAAAAATAAAAAAAATGATGACATATGACGGCTAGTTTTGGGCATAAGTGCTTGCTACTTGGGTATGCACAGAGTATCACAGGTCCCCTCATGTTTTTTGGTGGTGTCTAACAGCCATGAAAGATGTGGGGCAGGGACTCGAGCATGTAATTCGAGCACCCGTGATTTTTGATACATACCTGAGCACCTGATGCAAACTGGAGTAGCGAGCACTTGCGCTCAACACTAATGACAACATATTCAATATGACGACCTAATGTTATCAGATTCTGTGTCATACCTGTGATTTCAAAATGCTCACTATACCCCTGGATACAATCCTTGAGCGGTGTGGTTTCCAAAATAGGGTCACGTACGGGGGGTTCCACTGTTAGGCACATTAGGGGCTCTCCAAATGTGACATGGCATCCGCTCTCAATTCCAGCCAATTTTGAGTTCAAAAAGTCAAGCGGTGCTCCTTACCTTCCGAGCCCTGCTGTGCACCCAAACAGTAGATTTCACCCACATATGGAGTATCGGCGTACTCAAGAGAAATTGCACAACAAATTTTGTGGTCCATTTTCTCTAACCCTAGTGAAGGCCCTGAAGGGTTGATAAACCTCTTGAATGAGGTTTTGAGTGTTGGCGGATATGTAACAGATACATACTTATTTGTGTTCAGGAGGAGTTTACACTTTTCTGACAGTAGATGGGGATGTTGTTACTGTTATATGCTTAGTTCAATGTAATGCATATGCATGTTGTACTTTGGTTTCACTTTCTCTCTGGTAAAAAGTCCTTTAGACTTCCTGTTATGCTGTATTAAGAAGCTGATGAATGTACCTCATGTTCTGTGTAGATAAAAGTTGAATTACCCCATATAATCTACTCTCACAAGTTTCTTCTGTGACCAAACTATGCAACAGATTATGGGCGCAGCATAGAAGACAAAAAGGACTTGGTGAATGCAAAAGAATACTTCAGAGCTATTCTGTCCAAACAAGTAAGACAAATAAGTTAAAGATGAGCAGCAGTTCAAAGGTGAGACTCACAGTAGCTAAGCTGAACAATGAGAACTATCAGTTATGGAAGTTCAAAGTGAAGTTATTGTCTAAAGATGATTTATGGGAGGTAATCACTACTGACAGACCCAATGATAATAATCAGACATGGGATATGAAAAACAGACAAGCAAGAGCCACCATCAGCTTTTTAGTGGAAGATGATCAGTTAATCCACATAAGAAAGCATTGAGAAAGCTACATGAAAGATCCAGTTTAAATCACAAACTATTCCTGCTAAGAAAATGTTATAAGATGAGATTAAGCGCAAGGAAAGACATGCAGGAGCATATAAACTCCATGATGGAGGTGGTAACACAGCTGAGATCAGTCGGTGAAGACATTAAGGAAAGCCATGTAGCAGCAATATTATTGTGCAGTTTACCAGATGAAGCTCTGATAAATGCACTAGAGACAAGACCTAAAGCAGACAGTACACTAGAGTTTGTAAAGACCAGACTTATAGATGAATATCATTGAAGGAAAGAGCAAACAAACGATTTCACTGAAAGGGATAGTGAAAATGCTTGTAAAGCGACAGACAAGAAGCCTCATAATAAAAAGACAAGAGAATGTTTCAGATGTAAGAAAAAGGGATATTTAAAGAAAGACTGTACTATATGGAAAGCAGAACAACAGAAATTTCACCAAAAGGAGAATAAACAGAAAGTAAAAAGCACAATTTCTAACCAGGTTCACATTGCGCTAGGGCAGTCCGTCTAACAGACATGTTTTTAAGTAGGCAAAACGCAATATAAAGGACATTGTAACGCACCCATAGATTTGCATTTGTATGACACATTGTAACGCATGTCAAAATTGGCATGCGTTTGCAACATTCCGTTTTTTTATGACCTTCCAACGTGGCCTGCAGCGTTTTTGGGTCCGGTAACGCTACCGCAAGAGTAACGGAAGCGTTAATTCTGCCATTGAAGTCTATTGCTAACGCAGCCAGATGCAAATCAAGCAAAATATCCAAATGAAACCATGCGTTGGATTGCGTTAATGAGGCTAGTCCATGTGGTCATGTGACAGGAAATATGATTTCAGCCATTTTGGAGCATAGACTCTGCAAACACACTCTGAAAACGCCAGCAACACAGTGTGTGTATCTTGTGAGCGATCAGAGGCAATGTAAGTACAATTCTATGTATTATATTTTTCTGTATACATCATTTGAGTGTGTAGTGGCCATCAGATGTATGTGTACTAAATGTATTGTTTTGTTTGTACACAGATGTCGGATAGTGAGGGATCGAGCAGCAGCAGCGTGTCTGCAGTCTTCTTGTCACAATCGGTAGGCTTTCGTAATCATGTTTTTATTGCAAATAGGAATCTTCTGATCCCGAACCTGGCAGGCCACCCCCAAAAAAAGTGTCCAAAGTGTCCAAGAAGGTACATGCCACAAATTATGTGTCTTTTTACACATAAATTAATTGATACAAGAATTGTAATTTTTTTTTTACTACACTGTAGGTTGTTGAAAAAGGCACAAAAAAAAAATCAGCCTCGCCGTCTGTCTTCACCTCACCTAGAAGTGGTAAATATCACGCAAAATATATCTTTTTAAGCAAAAAAAAAAAACTAAATTAGTTTGTTCCTTTTTTTTTAATAATACCTCATTAAACATACAAAACAAACATGACACAAACATATATATGACAATGTTTAAAACCCTGGTTTGAAAAACTACATACATGTCATAACATAAACGTACAAGGACAACCAACAAAAATAAACGATTAAACATTGCAATATAGTTTTTAAAAAGTTAAGTGGTAAAAAATGTAAAAAATTTAGATAACTGTCCTTAAAAATAATGTAGTTTTGTGGATGAGATAAATGTATGCAACCCAAAAATGACCGTATACATTTTAATATAATGTTTTCTGTTTACATAGTCCAAGCAGCCCGCCAAAAAAAGAAGGAACATTGCAGTTGACGAAGAGCCCTTGAACATAGAAAACGAGACACTAGTGGAAGCGAATCCGTCCATATGGGATCAAAGTGACAGCTCCCATAACGATATTATTACAAACCGGAAGTTGTGGGAGAAAATAATATGCCAGTCCGCATCCTCTAAGAAAGAAATTGGTAATTATTGCTGAACTTAAATTGCTAAAATTTAAAGATTGAAAGCTGTCAAATAATTTTTTTTTGTTTTTTTCTTTGAAGCCGATGCTGTCCATACCCGGTGGAGATCCATTAGAGATCGATTTGTACGGGACTTCCGCAGCAGCCAAAACACCTCCAGTGGATCTGATGGCAAACATGTCACCCCTTATGTTCATTATGAGCAATAGTTGTTTCTACAGAAAACGTTGTCCCAGCGCTCGTAAGTAAAAAGTTTACAGCGTGAGAGAGGACCAAGTATTTAATTAAAAACTCTTTTAAAATAGTTTTTTTTATTTTTGTTATAGAACGATATGCAGTACCATTGCACCTCGAGAGACAGAGGAACCGGAGCCATCTCAACAGGAAACAAGCCAGCAGACGGGCGCTGAAGATGTGTCTGGCCTGAGCGAGCCACGATCAATGGAGAGTAGTACTGTGGCTCCTGTTGTCAGTGCCTGTTTGCAAGCACACCACGGACGCAAGCGATCTTCTGCCAAAGATGAAGTCGATGCCATAATTGTTGATGGACTCCAACGGTTAGAGGATCTGTGTCGCAGTGAACACAGAGATCTACGCCAGGAAATTTCGGAATTGCAATCCCGTGAATCATTATATGCAGCCAATGAGTGTAAGCTCCTGTTTTTGTCATATGTGCCTGTAGCCCAAAAGATACCGCCGCACAGAAATTTAATGTTTAGGCAAAGATTTCATGACCTATTCGAGGATTTTTTGGCCCCTCAGGAACCCACTTCCTCGAGACCAAGAACCATGGATATGCCGTCATACAAACCACAATACAAAGGCCAGGGTGAACCGAGTATGGAAATGCAAAGGCAATGTAGCAGTCCAGTGTACAGTTGGGCAGACAATACGCCCGCGCAATATCACAGTCTGTAACTACTGTTAAAAAAATCACCAAACTTTGGCAATTACAGCCTGTTACGTGTTACGGAACCACTCAGCACCCAGAATATGTTGTGCAGTTATATGTATGTATAATAGGTTCCATGTGAGATGCATGTCCCTAATGTATCAGCCCACAGGCTGCGCCCCTGGGCAGAGGGGACACGATATTCCCCTTTTGTCTGCCCCCACCTTTGTAATTCCCACAGTAAATATCGGTAGACTCCGGCCACCTGCGGCTATTGTAATGTATGTCTGGCCTGCCGCTTTTCTATTGGCCTGCCCTCTGTATCTGTGTTATATATTCTGTGTCCTGTGAGTAAAGTGTTGTCAGACTGGGAATACGTGGAGAAGCAGTGATCTTTTATATGCGCCCATGTAACCAAGGAATTCCAGCCAGTGTCCTTCATTCAGACTCCAGCCAACGCAGAGCGGACCTCCGAAAACACGGGGTGGTACTGAAAGAGGTACCCCAGATTGGTAGACCCTGTTACACAGCCTTTAAAATGTTTATGTAAAATTTTTGTTTTCCCCTAATTGTGTATGTTTTTGTTCCTCCCTATGGGATCTCATATATTAAAATGTGTACCAACAATCAGGTTGGACTAACAATGTCTTCAAAATATTTTTAGTAAATTTTACTGTTATTATTAACATTTCATATTCACGAATATTCATTATTTCAACTGTAGACCGAACAGTAGTCGAATCAATGCTCATGAGGTTCAACTCACAGTCATCGGGGTCTACCACCTGGGGTTCATGTCTGGAAACAAAATAGTGCAGAGAGATGCATGCCTTCACTACACGGTCCACATTTTCAGGTTGCAGTAGCATGCAAGTTAGTAAGATACGCCATTTTTCGGTCAAAATACCAAAGGCACATTCCACATAACGTCTTGCCCGGCTCAAGCGATAATTAAAAATGCGTCTTGTGGAGTTTAGACTACGGGTTTAGGAGATTGCGTCCGAGTTGGAACGCCTCATCCCCTACTAAAACATAAGGCAAACTTGGCCCTTCGATCCCCAGAAGTGGTTGTGCTGAGGGTATGTTGAAGCTGTTGCTGTACAAACATTTCCCCATGTTGGACTCTTTGAAGACTCTGGAATCGTTTGTCCATCCATATGCACCAATATCCACAGCAACAAAACTGTATCTAGCATCCGCAATAGCCATCAACACAATGGAAAAGTATTTTTTATAGTTATAGTATAGGGATCCACTATGCACTGGTTTCTGAATCCGAATGTGCTTGCCGTCCACGGCACCAGTGCAAATGGGGAAATTAGCCACATCCTCAAAATGTTTGGAAATCGATAGCCACATTTCTGTTGTTGGGGTTGGTAGCACAAGTGGTTGTAAGTTGTTCCAAATGGCATCACAAGTTTCACAAACTAGTTGGCAAATGGTTGATTTCCGCAGTTGAAATTGAAAATGCAGTGAAGCAAAAGATTCTCCGGTAGCCAGATATCTGTCGACAATCCCCCCCCCAAAAAAAATTATTAGCACTATGGACATACAGTTAGGTCCATATATATTTGGACAGAGACAACATTTTTCTAATTTTGGTCATAGACATTACCACAATGAATTTTAAACAAAACAATTCAGATACAGTTGAAGTTCAGAC
This sequence comes from Ranitomeya imitator, assembly GCF_032444005.1. Taxonomy (NCBI): domain Eukaryota; kingdom Metazoa; phylum Chordata; class Amphibia; order Anura; family Dendrobatidae; genus Ranitomeya; species Ranitomeya imitator. Next base: position 510,960,216 of record NC_091285.1, on the reverse strand, counting down.
TTTTAGCTTTCATTTGTGGGTATCCACATTAAAATTGGATGAAGGGTTTAGGAGTTTCAGCTCCTTAACACGTGCCACCCTGTTTTTAAAGGGACCAAAAGTAATTGGACAATTGACTCCAAGGCTATTTCATGGACAGGTGTGGTCAATACCTTCGTTATGTCATTCTCAATTAAGCAGATAAAAGGCCTGGAGTTGATTTGAGGTATGGTGCTTGCATTTGGAAGGTTTTGCTGTGAAGTAAACATGCGGTCAAAGGAGCTCTCCATGCAGGTGAAACAAGCCATCCTAAAGCTGCGAAAACAGAAAAAACCCATCCGAGAAATTGCTACAATATTAGGAGTGGCAAAATCTACAGTTTGGTACATCCTGAGAAAGAAAGAAAGCACTGGTGAATTCATCAATGCAAAAAGACCTGGGCGCCCACGGAAGACAACAGTGGTGGATGATCGCAGAATAATCTCCATGGTGAAGAGAAACCCCTTCACAACAGCCAACCAAGTGAACAACACTCTCCAGGAGGTAGGTGAATCAATATCCAAATCTACCATAAAGAGAAGACTGCATGAAAGTAAATACAGAGGGTTCACTGCATGGTGCAAGCCACTCATAAGCATCAAGAATAAAAAGGCTAGACTAAACTTTGCTAAAAAACATCTAAAAAAGCCAGCACAGTTCTGGAAGAACATTCTTTGGACAAATGAAACCAAGATCAACCTCTACCAGAATGATGGAAAGTGAAAATTATGGCAAAGGTGTGGTACAGCTCATGATCCAAAGCATACCACATCATCTGTAAAACATGGCGGAGGCAGTGTGATGGCTTGGGCATGCATGGCTGCCAGTGGCACTGGGTCACTAGTATTTATTGATGATGTGACACAGGACAGAAGCAGCCGAATGAATTCTGAGGTATTCAGAGACATACTGAGGGCTCAGATCCAGCCAAATGTAGCCAAACTGATTGGTCGTCGTTTCATACTACAGATGGACCATGACCCAAAACATAAAGCCAAAGCAACCCAGGAGTTTATTAAAGCAAAGAAGTGGAATATTCTTGAATGGCCAAGTCAGTCACCTGATCTCAACCCAATTGAGCATGTATTTCACTTGTTAAAGACTAAACTTCAGACAGAAATGCCCACAAACAAACAGCAACTGAAAACCACGGCAGTGAAGGCCTGGCAGAGCATCAAAAAGGAGGAAACACAGCTTTTGGTGATGTCCATGAGTTCAAGACTTCAGGCAGTCATTGCCCACAAAGGGTTTTCAACCAAGTACTAAAAATGAACGTTTTATTTAAAATTATTGAATCTGTCCAATTACTTTTGGTCCCTTTAAAAACAGGGTGGCACATGTTAAGGAGCTGCAACTCCTAAACCCTTCATCCAATTTTAATGTGGATACCCACAAATGAAAGCTGAAAGTCTGAACTTCAACTGCATCTGAATTGTTTTGTTTAAAATTCATTGTGGTAATGTCTATAACAAAAATTAGAAAAATGTTGTCTCTGTCCAAATATATATGGACCTAACTGTATTGTTAAGATTTTAAAGGACAACTAAAATAACGGCAAGTTAAAATGGAATAAGACAATTGCCAAAGTGTACATAACTAAAAGACATGCTCCACGATAAATTACATCCTGTCTTTGTCAATAGAACAATGTTAAAAAAAAAAGGATAATTACCTCAGAGTCACTACTAAGCTCCGCACAAATACTATCACGGAAAGTGCTGCGCTGATGATGTATCTCACCCTTCACATGTGAGAGCAGAATATCAAAGGTTTCAATGGACATCCGAAGATAACGTTGAAATTTAAAGGGATGATCCCAAAGCTGAACATACAGGGTGTGAAAGGCACCATATGTATTCCGTAAAAAATTCACTTCATGGATCCAATATCTCCTTCAGGAAATGCGCCTACTCTGCCGAATTAGCAACTGCATCTAGCGAAATCTAACAAGCTCAGACACAAACATCTTGCTTGCAGAAGTTTACTCAATGCTTTCAAAATGGAGAATGTTTTATCCATACACACCCAACGCTGACAAAAGAGCAAAAAAAAAAAAGAGAGCAACTTTATTGACAGTGCCTGAAGGCAGACAAACGGATGGACATCAAAATGACATAACGCAGTAACGTGCATTAACACAAGCATTAACGTGAAGCCAAATTTTCACCAAATTTGGCTCATTTTTGTACATACGTTTAACGGTTCCGTTAAACGGATTGTACTAAATGCAATGTGAACCTAGCCTTACCCACATGCAGATCATTGGAATGGTACATTTAAAGTAACTGATAAAGAGTCATTGTCAGGCTGGTATATTGACTCAGGAGCAGCAAGTCACATGACTAGTGATAAAAGCTTCTTTACTGAACTTGATGAAAATAAGAAGGAAACAATTTATATTGCAGATGGGAGTAAAATAACCACTGAAGGTATTGGACAAGGAATGCTAATCTGTCCTAATAGATTTGGGCATAATTCAAAATTACTAGTAAAGGATGTGTTAAATATTCCAGGACTAGAAGGAGGATTGTTATCCGTAAAGCGTCTGACAACCAAAGGACTTACTGTAAAATGATGATAATTGTACAATCCTAGTGGGAGATAAGGTAATAATGTCAAAGCAGGTGAACAATTATATCATCTAGACACATTAAAGGAACAGATGAAGTTATGTACACATGATCACAAGAATTGTATTCACATGTGGCATAGGGCATAGACATCCTGAGAGTATAATGGCGTTACAAAAGAAGAATTTGACAAAAGACCTATTGATATCTGATTGCTCAATTACCATAACATGTGAATGTTGTATAAAATCTAAAGCTATAAGAGTATCTATACCTAAAGAGAGTGAGACAAAAAGCACAAGACAACTTGACTTGGTACACACTGATGTATGTGGACCTATGAAAGTGACCACATCAGGAGGTAATAGATATGTCCTATGATGTCCTTCATAGATGACTACTCAAGATACAGAGTCACGTACTTGATAATGAACAAAAGTGAAGTTTTTGAAAAATTAGAAAATTGTGACAAAGTCAAATAACAAGCTTCAGAGGAATCCAATCATCATCAGGAGTGATAATGGAGGTGAATTTACAGGACACCAAATAGAAAACTACTTAAGACAGAATGGAATAGAGCATCAAAAGACTGTTCCATATGCACCTGAACAGAACGAGGTAGCAGAAAGGAAATACAGAACTCTGACTGAAATGATAAGATGTATGCTAACAGAAACCAAACTACCAGAGAAATACTGGGGTGAAGCAGCAATATCAGCTACTTAACTGCAAAAGCAGACATTTTTCAAGAAAATTGAAAAAACAAACAAACATATGAACTGTGGCAAGGTAAGAAACCAAGGGTGAATCATTTATGCGTTTTTGGCTGCAAAGTTTTTGTGTTTATTCCAGAAAAAAATGCTCCAAACTTCAAAACAGAGCCATTGAAGGAATATTTGTTGGATATAGTGATAATTGCAAATGATACAGAATCCTAGATCCCGAGACAGACAGAATCACAGTGAGTAACAGTGTAAAATTAATTGAAGATCTAAATGATGACATGATGACATCACTGGAAACAAAAAATGAGAGAAACGACAGTGATATAACTGCAAGAACACCTGATGAGAAAGAAGTGGAAATCGATGAAAATCAAAAAGCTGAAAGTCAAGAGATACAGATCCATACAGACACAGAACCAAAATGCTCAATAAGAGAAAACAAGGGAAGACCACCTCAATGTCTTTCGTACAAGGCAAGTACAAATAAAATTTATGAACCTACATCTTGGGAGGACATGTCTCATCTTTCAGAAGAAGAGGCCAACAAATGGATAAAGGCTGCAGAAATAGATATAAAATCTGTGCATGATTCAAAGACATGGAACTACCAAAAGAAAAAAGGCTATAGGATCTAAATGGATTTTTAAAGTACAATGCCAATCAGATGGCACAGCAGATCGATACCGAGCAAGATTCGTAGCTAAAGACTATTTTCAGAAATATGGAGAAGACTATGATGAGACATTTGCTCTAATTGTCAAATACACCACAATCAGAACTTTGTTTGCAGTTGCAGCAATGAAACAAATGCAGTTGGAACATCTGGATGTAAAGGCAGCATTTCTGAATGGAGACTTAACAGAAGACATTTACTCGTACATGGAACAACCCCCTGGATTCAAGGGTAAAAGGAAGCCAAGCATGGTTTGTAAGCTAAGGAAAAGTATATATGATTTATATCAAGCATGGAATGATAAAATCACAGAAGTACTCACAAATGAAAATTTTCAAAGAAGCAAAGCAGATCCTTTTCTATATACAAAGAGACTGACAGAGATGGATTTATGTGCTGATATACAGTACAGACCAAAAGTTTGGACACACCTTCTCATTTAAAGATTTTTCTGTATTTTCATGACTATGAAAATTGTACATTCACACTGAAGGCATCAAAAGTGTGCAAAGCAGTCATCAAAGCAAAAGGTGGCTACTTTGAAGAACCTAGAATATAAGACATAATTTCAGTTGTTTCACACTTTTTTGTTAAGTATTTAATTCCACATGTGTTAATTCATAGCCACGAAAATACAGAAAAATATTTAAATGAGAAGGTGTGTCCAAACTTTTGGTCTGTACTGTATGTGGACAATATTTTAGCTTGTTTTGAAAAAGAAAGGGATAAAGTGGAGATAGTGAAAACTTTGGCTCAACACTTCAAGAGCAAAGATCTGGGAAATGTGAATCAGTACCTAGGAATACAGATAGCAAGAGAAGAAGACAAGAGTTTCTTTCTTAATCAAAATCACATGTTTCAAGACATAATCGAAACATTTGGAGTTGAAAGATGCAAAACCAGTAAAGTCTCCAATGGAAACCAACTATCTGAAGGAAATAAATAGTGAACAGAATCTGTTACCGAATAATGAACAATACAGAAAGGCAATGGGAAAATTATTATATCTTGCGACTGTTACAAGGCCAGACATTGCAGCAGTAGGAATTTTGAGCAGGAAGGTGTCAAAGCCAAACAAAATGGATTGGAATGCAGTGAAGAGAGTAATCCGTTATTTGAAAGGGACTAGCAGTGTTAAACTGAAACTATCTACAAGTGAGAAATGCATTTTAGCCAGATACGTTGATGCAGACAGGGCTAGAGATACAATTGACAGGAAATCTACCAGTGGGGGGCGTGGCCTGGACTGCTATGGCGTAGGTTGTGCGGTGCTGGAGCTCCTGAGGAAAATCCTCTATAATCAACCAAAATCGCCTAAAAAACGTTTTTATTGTCAAATCCTTGGTTGGATCTTATCCAGTGCCTCATCTGGGTCACTATGATCCGAAAATTATTTTAATTTTACCACATAAATTTTACAAATCAGCCCTAGAAAAGTTTGGGCCTTCAAACTACAGGGTTGAGGTAATCCAGCCTCAGGAAGTTAATACCTTCTAACAAGCGGCTCAGCTAATAAGCCAAAGGACCTGAGGTAAATAACATCAGATTTTATTATAAACTCCCTCTTTGGCTTTGGTAGTGAGGAGGAGGGAAGTGACAGCTACAGGCACACACTATGGAGCCGTCTCTGCAAAGCTGCTGCTCCCTCCCCTATTGCCTGGGGATATACCGCCCTGTGCTCATTAGCATAAAGTGCTAAGCCTCCCCGGATTGAAAGACGGAGGCAGAAGAAAGCGATCCAGAAGCATCGGGGAAGACCCGGAGCAGTGACGTGATAACAGCTCCACACAGAAGCCGACGCTGACACTCCCCCAGACCTTGGAACAAAAGGCGGGAAAAGACGGCTGCCATTTTATTGGTGGACGGCGACAGATCAGAAGGCTTGAGAGACCAGAGTACACCAGCGACAGCAAAGAAGAAGATCTGCGCTGGTCAACACATCGCAGGCTCCGGATCCAACACCACCGGACTCAAACAGCGGTAAATTCCGGCCCCCTGCTGGGAACGAAAATACACCGGCGGTCCAGCGGGGAAGACAGCGACGACCGACGGCTCCTGTGCAGGACAACGGTGGAACCACACAGACAGCCATCTCTGCAGGAGCGACAGGAAGACTCCAGTGCAGCAAAAACTGTTGTTGAAACAGCTAGGAGCCCTGCAGGGCTCACAAAGCAAAAGAGCTATAGCTTACTATATCAGTCGCTGACAGGATCTAATCCATGTAACTGGCTATTTTAGTGAAGCTGACTGGGAAGTCCTAAATCCAGTCATATTATTTGGAGAGTTTTATTTCTACCCTGATTCCTTCCTTATTAGCACATGTCTCTAGGAGAACAATCAGTTCTTGAAAGATATTTGTTTGTTTTGGAGAATTAACCTGTACCCTTTAACTAACAAACACAAAGTGTTATATAAGCATGCTCTGTTAGGAAAAATCTATTTGTATGCCCCAGTGATTTAATCTGCACTTTTTAATTCTCAGGTGCTAGGTATTATCTAAGCATATTCTTCTGTAATTACTGTGAAACTATATACGCCACCTGTTGACACAGCTAATTGCTTGTTTATATTCAGATGATTTCTATTACCACACTCACAGGGGTATTTCCATAGTTGCTCCCCTTTTGCTGTTTGAGACCACTTTGTGGGGATTTTTTATACACCGGGGCCAGCCTCACCAGGATTAACCTGAGATCAACATAGAGAACATTGTCTACAATTCCAGCTTTGCTTGGGGCTACTATTTGTGGAAAATCTTTAATCTTTATTCTGAGACCGTCCTAAGTAGACACTCTCTGCAAATCAGGCTATTGCTTGGGGATAACAATGAGCAAGAACTCGTCTAAACCCCAATTCTTAAACATGGCCTCATCTATACCTCAAAAACCCCAAAGGTACAAAGGTTCTGGGTGCAATCCATCAAAGGACTTAATAACCACAATAAGTCCCAATAGATCCAGATCTCCATTAAAAGACGATGAGGAATTAGACTATGATAAACTCCCCAATTCAAACAGAGTAAAAAAGAACCTCCCAAACACTTTTGTAGAGATGGACTCATCTACATCTTTAAAGAGGAAAACTCCAGGGGCTATAGGAGAGAAATACACCACTCCTAATGATTCATCTGACGAGGTCTCAGAGATATTCTCTCCTAATACAAGCCCCTCCAAGCCAAAACCAAAAAAAAGTAATCCAAACCCCGACAATACTCAAGGATTTGATATGAATTCTGTTGGGAAACTTCTGTCTAATTTGACAGAAAAAATGGATAAGTTTGAAAACAGCATGAACGAAAGGTTTGATAAGCAAAATAAAATGTTCAAAGAATCATTATCCCTCCTCAGCAATAGGATGGACAAATTTGAAGATAGAATTAAAAAGATAGAGGAGAGGCCAGATAATATATCCAAAGTAAATAACGACATCATCAGAGAGATGCATAAGCTAAAGCTTAAGGTAGCAGATCTGGAAGACCGGAATCGGAGAAATAACATCAAAATTAGGGGGATTCCTGAGAATATAGGCCCAAATAAATTGGAAGAGTACACCAAGAAGTTATTCAGATAAATAATCCCTACCCTGACTGATCAAGAACTAGAAATAGACAGAATCCACAGGTTGCGAAAACCGCCCACTATTCCTAAAGATCTACCTAGAGACACGTTAATGAGAATCCACTTTTTCAAAACAAAAGAAAAAATTAAAAATTACTTTAAAGAAAATAAAAACTTCCCTGAGCCATTTGAAAAACTCAAATTATATGCCGATCTCTCCAGAGATACGATCGAAGGAAGGAAAGCTTTCCAGAATATCACCATACCTCTCAGAGACAATGAGATCTCTTATAAGTGGGGATTCCCGCTAAAATTATTAGTAAATTACAGAGGCAATGTTATCACCCTAAACTCCCCAGAGGAAGGCAGGGACTTCTTAAAATCCATCAATATCCCATTATATTCACGACACAAAGTTCACCCTGATTCTGACAGCAAGACATGAAAGGGTTTTGATATATTTATATTGAGTGATCTAAATGGGAAAACACCCGGGTACAATGCTATACCTTGCCCTAGGATGTTTAACTATTCTATTAATCTGTTATTGTTAGTAACGAGTTTATGTATTTAATATATTGAGTTTATGTTCATCAACAAAGATGATGTTGCTCGGGAGCGAGTAACACGGACTTTTTCCCCCAACAGGTGAAGTCAGGTTCACTGAAGTGAACCCCTTCAAGTGGACATTCCAGTTTATTATTTATTGTTACCACTTGCATTAAGCACTTATAGGTTTGTTAAGATTTTCTTCACAGGTTTGCAAAATAGACTTCCATATAATTTAGATCATAATGAGTTTAAAACTACTATCCTACAATGTAGGAGGACTTAATAGTCCACACAAAAGACATACACTTTGGAAAGAAATAAGTAAAAGTCAAGCTGAAATAATTTGTATACAGGAATCCAAATTCAAAGACAAGGCCAACCCAAAATTCTCACATAAAAATTTCCCATATATTTACAAGTCTGACAATGTGAAAAAGAAAGCCGGAGTAATCACAATCATCAAAGGCACAATTTCATTTGAATTCATAGAGGAGGTCAAAGATGTTAAAGGTAGATGCCATATTCTTATTTGTTCATTAAACAACCAGGTATGCACAATTATCAATATCTACGCCCCCAATACGGGTCAAATAAATTTCCTGAACAAAATAAATAAAAAAGTCATGTCAGTTAAGAGAGGTGCCATGATTTGGCTCGGAGATTTCAATCTGGTCCCAAACGCAAATATGGACTCCTCCACCCCAAATAGATACAGACCAAACAATTTAGACAACTGGATCCATCATAACGAATTATTTGACATCTTTAGGTGTCTTAACACCACATCAATCGAATCCTCCCATTTTTCTGACCCTCACCAATCAGCGTCACGTATTGACTTAATTTTATCAGACATTTTTACACTTCCCAAGTTCCATAGAATTAATATAGAAAGGAAAACCTTCTCGAACCACTCTCCAGTATCAGCTGAAGTACAAATAGGCCACACAATTAACAAAAATTCATTATGGAAATGCGACTCTAATCTGTTACACCATCCTGAATATAGATTACCAATAGAAAAATCATTAATAAATTATTTTACAGAAAACTCCCCTACAGATACAACCCCATTCATAAATTGGTGTGCCCATAAGGCGGTTATAAGAGGTACCATGATACAGATCTCTGCCAAAAGGAAAAGAAAATTTAGGACTCAGATTGAGGACCTTCAAAATAAGATAAAAGACAAGGAAAACGAGCAAATAAATTTAAATTCCCCCTCTACACAAATCAAAATTGATTTACTAAAACTCAGGCAGGATCTCAAAAGAATCATATTTTCATCATACCATACCATGGTCAAAAACTCCAAAATGAAGCAATACTCTTCAATAAATAAGCCAACACGATACATGGTTAATAGATTGAAAAAGACTAGACAATCAAATAGGATCAACAAAATAAAGAACCAAAATGGAATAACGGTATCTCATCCTCAAGACATAGCTAATTCCTTCGCTGATTTTTATAATAAATTATTCAATTTACAGTCACAAACTTCTACCCCAAAACCCAATACCTCTGACATTGAAAAATTCTTGCCCACAATTGAACTCCCCAAACTGACCCATGACGATTTAGAAAACCTAACTTCCCCATTCTCCCAAGAAGAAATTGAAAAGACCATTCTTCAACTCAAAGATTTTAAATCACCAGGCCCGGACGGTTTCGGGAATGAATACTACAAATCCTTCACCAAAATACTTTCCCGACACTTACAAAAAATCTTTAATATAGCTAGTTCCTCAGGAAATTTCCCAGAAGAAATGTTAGAATCCACAATAATATTGATCCCCAAACACAATTCCGACCTGACTCTTGTAAATAATTACAGACCAATTTCCCTCATAAATGCAGATTTGAAGATATACTCCAAATTAATAGCGAATAGGCTCAAATCCTACCTACCATCATTGATAAATGGGGATCAGATCGGTTTTATCAAAGGTCGTCAAGCGACAGATGGCACTAGAAGACTGATTAATTCAATCAAACTGATACACTCCTCTAAATTGCCAACGGTAATTATAACTTTAGATGCCGAAAAGGCTTTTGACCGCCTAAATTGGCTCTATCTAACATCAGTTCTAAGTAAATTTGGTTTTAATGAAAAATATATTAACAGCATCATGGCACTTTACTGTAGGCCAAAAGCCAGAATATATACTAACAATTATTCTTCTGCACTATTTGACATATCAAATGGTACAAGACAAGGTTGCCCCCTTTCTCCACTTCTTTTTATACTGTCAATGGAACCATTGGCGCAATCGATCAGACAAAACAATAACATAAAAGGTTTGAAAACACAAACACGTCAGTATAAGATTGGCCTTTTTGCCGACGACCTGATATTTACCCTGACTGATCCTTACAAATCAATCACAGAACTGCAAAAAACCCTTAAAACGTTCTCAAATATTTCCTTTTTTAAGATTAACGAAAATAAATCAAAAATCTTGCCATTTTATTTGAGCGACTTAGAAACAAAGAAAATTGAGAATATATCTTCACTAAGCTGGTCAGAGGGGGACTTAGAATATCTAGGCACGATCATCTCAAAAAACCTTGAGGCAATAATGAAGAAAAATCTGGACAAACTCTTAGAGACAATTAACAATGACCTTAATTTCTTTGGTACAAAAGACCTATCATGGTGGGGTAGAATATTGGTTATCAAAATTTTTATCATCCCAAAAATCTCTTATATACTAAGAACACTCCCCCTAAAAGTCAACACATCGTATCTAACCAGTATACAATCCACAATTAATTTGTTCATCTGGAATAAAAAAAGGGCCCGAATACCCACAAACATATTATATAAATGCAAAGAATTTGGGGGTATAGGCCTACCCAATATAACCGCCTTATACTTATCAAACCTTATCAAACAAAGCCAATATTGGTTCATGCAAGAGGACTATCCAAATTGGCTTGATCTAGAAATTACCCACAATCATAATAAACCTCCCAAAGAATTAGTCTTCAACCATATTCTAAACAGAACCAACAATATTCACGTTAAACACCCTATTTTCTCTTCCATTATATATGCATGGGACAAACTTTCTAAAAGGAAAAGAGGATCCAACAAGAAAATTCTACTCTACAATACCCCTATAGATATTATTACGCTTACCCAAAACGCTGACCCCTCTCCCATGTGGCGAGAAAAAGGGATCCTAAAATTAAGCGATATTCATGATGGGGTTAAATTTATCAGTTTCAGCTCCTTGAAAGAAAAATTTAACATTCCCTCCTCAGCCTTTTTTCCTTATATGACACTGAAAGAACAAGCCCAAAATTTTATCATTAAAAAACCAAAAATCTCCGAAGCTACTACTAATTTATTAAAAAACCCCAAACATTACTTATTTTGGAGTAATAAGCAAATTTATCGGTGGTTCAACAACGACACAAAATTTGACAAGTTATCTTACATGAATAAATGGGAAAATGATTTGAACACGACATTTACTCCAGAACAGTGGGAAAACACGATCCATTTCACCTATGCATCAAATATTTGCATGACACTACAAGAAGCATATTTTAAAATCATCACAAGGTGGTACTTCACTCCGGCTCGCCTCTCCCACCTGCCATCAGGAGGGTCTCCCCTGTGCTGGAGAGAATGTGGAGAATACGGAAGTTTGCTACATATGTTTTGGAAGTGTCCAAAGGTGAAACCCTTATGGAGACAGGCCACAAAACTAATCAACAAAATATTAAAAGATAACATCATAGTTACCCCAGCAATGGCCTTGTTGTCTTTACAATGGGAAAGCATTGACACAAATGCGAGACCTATTATAATCCACATTTGTTTAGTGGTTAAACAAATTATAGCATTCCATTGGAAAAATCCAATTTTACCAGACTTTACTGAAACCATAGACCAAATTAACCTACATAAAGCATATGAAGAAAACTTTGCAATAGCAAACAACTATTATAAGAAATATGATAGGAAATGGAAGAAATGGGTTGAGGTATATCCCAACTTACCACATTAAAAGGAAAGGTGACAATGTATACCTGTGAAGGTAATATATGTTAACCTGTTAATAGTTGTTAATAATTAATCAAATTCTGTTATGACTGGACAGCATGTCCACAATTTTTCTCTTACCCTTTTCCCATTCCCACTTCCCTCACCTCCCGCCCTCTCCCCACCCTTATTTCCTTGAAAGTTGAATATATGATTATCTACAAAACACAATATTAAATTTCAAAATGCTTAATAAAAATTATTTGAAAGGAAATCTACCAGTGGCTATCTTTCTTGCTCTCAGGCGGACCAATTAGTTGGACTAGTAAGAAACAATCTATAATAACACTGTCGTCGACAGAAGCAGAATATGTCGCCACAGCCCATGCTAACAGACTTAGGAAAACAACAATTGTGACCAATAAAGATGTATGAGGACAATCACAAATGTCTGGTTCTTGTTCAGATGGAAAGAGTTAATCCAAGAACTATACACATTGATGTAAAGTTTCACTTCTTGAGAGATCACCAAGAACAAGGAATCCTAAATTTAGAGTATTGCCCTACTGAAGATATGACAGCAGATATTTTCACAAAGGCATTGAATGCTGAAAGACATCAGAGACTGATGAAGAAATTAGGCTTAACTTAATAAGTCCTTACTGTTGAAAGGGTGTTGGCAGATATGCAACAGATACAGACTTATATGTGTTCAGGAGGAGTTTATACTTTTCTGACAGTAGATGGCGATGTTTTTACTGTTATATGCTGCTTATTTGAATGTAATAATAATAATAATAATCTTTATTGTGATTTATTTGTGATTTGTAAATAATCTTTAATGTAATGAATATGCTTGTACTTTGGTTTCACTTTCTCTCGGGAAAAGGTCCTTTAGACTTCCTGTTATGCTGTATTAAGAAGCTGATGCATGTACCTTCTGTATTAAGAAGCTGATGCATGTTCTGTGTAGATAAAAGTTGAATTACCTCATATAATCTATTCTTACAAGTTTCTTCTGCAACCAAACTATGCAACATTGAGCACCTTGGCTGGTTCCATTTTTAAAATGGTGTCACTTTTGGGTATTTTGTGTCATATAGACCCCTCAAAGTCACTTCAAATGTAATGTAGTTCCTTAAAAAAATGGTTTTGTAAATTATGTTGGAAAAATAAGAAACTGCTGGACAACTGTTAATTCGTATAACGTCCAAATAAAAAAAATATGTTTCCAAAATTGTGCTGATGTAAAGTAGACATGTGGGAAATGTTATTCATTAACTATTTTATGTGCCATAGCTCTGATTTAAAGGCACAAAAATTAAAAGTTTGAAAATTGCAAAATTTTTGCCAAATTTCCGTCTTTTTTCATAAATAAAAGCAAGTCTTATCGAATACATTTTACCACTATCATGAAGTAAAATATGTCATGAAAAAACAGTCTCAGAATCAGCGTGATCTGTTGAAGCCTTCCAGATCTATTACCTCATAAAGTGACACTGGTCAGAATTGGAAAAATTGGCTTGGTCGCTAATGGGTTAAAATGGCCAGCTGCATCATACTGACTCTGCTGGTATGAAGATGCTGGCTGCCAACACAGAAGTAGAGATCACATTTTTTTTTTTTTTTTTTATATAGCGCTAACATATTCCACATCGCTTTACAGTTTTTGCACACATTATCATCGCTGTCCCCAATGGGGAGTCACAATCTAAATTCCCTATCAGTATGTCTTTGGAAGGAAATCAGAGTGCCCGGAGGAAACCCATGCAAACACAGAGAACATACAAACTCTTTGCAGATGTTCTCCTTTGTGGGGTTTGAACCCAGGACTACTAGCGCTGCAAGGCTGAGGTGCTGTTCACTGAGTCACCATGCTGCCCCGTTACTAAGCTCAAATCGAAGGTAGAGGTAATGTATGAGCATGGAGGCTGGAGAGTGGAGCATTGCCTACTTCTCTTGTATGCACAGATGCAGCACAACAAAGTCAAAGTTGCACAGTTGAACCCCTTGCAACCACAATCATCACTTCTCTGTATTTACATTTATTTATATAGCTTTCATCGGTATTGCCTGAAACATGTTAAGTATTTAGTGCAGAAATGTCTATACCATTTCTGCATTTCTTGGCAGGAAAAACACTGCATAAAATAGGCGCATTTTGCCACGTTTTTTATGCTTTTTTCACATATGTTTTTGGTACAGATTTTTGCCCACTCATTAGTATGAGTGAAATCTGCAGCATAAAAGCTGAAAGAATTGACATCCTGTAGATTTAAATCTGCAAATCAAAAATAAGCAAAGTGTACATTATACTTCAGGATTCTCATTCACTTTCCTGACACCAGGAAACCCTTCAGGTTTTTCCAACAAATTTGCGTAGAAAAAAAGAGCAACAAACCTGCAACATGTGTACAAGCCTTTATACTAGTCTGAGCTGGAAAAAAAACTAGACCTCAGTTTAGGATGATTTTAAATATATAAAATCAAGAAAAACAAATTGTGACACATTTGGTCATATATATTTGCCCAAAAATGTTCAGTTATGTATTTCATGTAGTTTAATAAGAGACAAAGTCTGTTAAACTAGGGGTTTATTGGCCTTTACAAAACTGACTATTTTAGTTTTCCATACTGTACTTCTACGTATTCCAGTGGTCAATGTTCAAGAGAACATAAGTTAGTCATTTACTATTGTAGAATCATACCAAATGAGTTCATTTATGATTTTCACCACATTTTTCTTTATTTGTGAGTCATTCTATAAATTGTGTAATATACTTTTAACTATTTATGTAATTTTTGTTAGAAACAAGAGTAATAACCTCTGCAGCAATTTTTGTTTTTCACATTTGCATTCTTCCATCACTTCTTCTGAGGCCATCGTCACACGATCAGTATTTGGCCAGTATTTTACATCAGTATCTGTAAGGGTACCGTCACACAGTGGCATTTTGATCGCTACGACGGCACGATTTGTGACGTTCCAGGGATATATCAATGACATTCCAGCGATCTCGCTGTGTCTGACACGCTCCTGCGATCAGGGACCCCGCTGAGAATCGTACGTCGTAGCAGATCGTTTGAAACTTTCTTTCGTCATCTAGTGTCCCGCTGTGGCGGCATGATCGCATGGTGTAACAAAGGTGTGCACGATATTGTATACGATGTGCGCATAGTAACCAACGGCTTCTAAATCGCACATACGTCATGAAATTATTGCTCCAGCGTCGTACATTGCAAAGTGTGACAGCAGTCTACGACGCTGGAGCGATATTGTTACGATGCTGGAGCGTCACGGATCGTGCCGTCGTAGCGATCAAAATGCCACTGTGTGACGGTACCCTAAGTGAAAACCAAGAGTGGGTGATAAATCCAGAAGTGGTGACGTGTTTCTATTATACTTTTCCTCTGACTGTTCCACTCCTGGCTTTGGATTACAAATACTGATGAAATGGTGACCAAGTACTGAACGTGTGAATGTGGCTTTAGAGCCATAAAGTGTTATATTACTCCCCTCACTGTCACTCAAAGAGAGTGAGCAGGAAGAAGCTTCCGGAGATCCACCTGCCCGATTAGTCTGCCCAACAGCTTGGTCTCTATATTTTTCTCAGAAACCACCCGGAGCTTCAGCGGTAAGCATTAGTGACGTGCGAGTATACTCATTGCTCGGGTTTTCCCAAGCACGCTTGGGTGACCTCCGAGTATTTATGACTGCTCGAGATTTAGTTTTCATCGAGGCAGCTGAATGATTTACAGCTACTAGCCTGCTTGATTACATGTGGGGATTCCCTAGCAACCAGGCAAGCCCCACATGTAATCAGCCTGGCTAGTAGCTGTAAATCATTCAGCTTCCGGATGAAAACTAAATCTCTGAGCAATCATAAATACTCGGAGGTCACCTGTGCGTGCTCGGGAAAACCTGAGCAACGAGTACACTCGCTCATCATTAATAAGCATATATGGCTAAAATCCAGCGGCCAGTGTCTGATACATGCTCAAAGTGGATCGGTCAGTGTGTATCATTTGTCACGTTCCCTTTAGTTCATGTATCTACATGAAGGTTTATGATGTTATATATTGTTAACAGGGTCTGATTATTTAGTCACCATAGGTAGTTATAGGCCATGAGGCAATTTAATAGCCATAATCATTAAATATCAAGCATCATTCGTCTTTTATGCGCTCTATGAAGAAGCCGGACAAATGTATGTCTTGAACATGCATTGTGTAATCTGTATAAGTCTCCATGGCCGCTTCCTAGAACTGCAGCTAGCAGAACAGGTGTGCATTCCCTCACGACTTGGAGACTCTAATCTAGACACGTACTGCTCGTATCTTAATTGACAATTATTAACTGAACATTGAATTGCTTTTCTTTCCCATACCATACATATTTACATTGGATGCTTGGAATGATTATTGCTGCTTTAAAAGAAAAACCTTGTCTACGCAACAAGTGTTGCCTTTGCCTATCTTCATTGATTGCTGACACCACACATTACCTTCTTTTGACTTGAGGCTAACGGACAAGGATACATGGTTTGTCCATATTCTTACTAATAATACAATCTTCTTCTGTTAAAGTATGACTATCCTGAAACGTGGGTTCCAGGGTTACGTAGAGTCAATGTGTTTATGGGATCCCAGCAAGAGGAAATGTCAGTTGTACAATATGGATGGTAAATGCATTTCTACTGAATTTTTCTTTGAGTGGAATAGACAAAACAGTCAACAAATCATGGCCAAAAGTTAAGTACACATCTTCCTCTGGAAGAAGAAATATTTTTTGTCTTTCTCCGTGATAAAAAAAATAGCATCATTATATTAGACCTATCTACACATGCAAAGATATTTCATGCATCTCTTAATCTATGCAGCCAAAAGAAGCATACTGATGTTTTACAAGGAAGATATATAACTTTTCACTACCATTCTGCACTCTTCTCATTATGCTGCGTGCTGCCTGCTCCTGCCAAGACTGAAGCGCCGACAACCACTGATGCGCTGCTTTTCTGGCGGGGTCTTTTCTGGTGGGGTGCTGTACCGAATCTCTCTCTGGCAGCACGCACACAGTACTCACTAGCCTGGATCGTTCAGCACCTGGTGGTGTTCAACGGGCACCCTGCACGTCTCTCCTCACAGTCTCTGTCAGCGGCAGTGGTGGCGGTGCTTGAGCATGGGGCTGCGCTATACAGATGCACCGGGACCACCGCACTCACTACTAGTCCCTGCAGCTGGCAGCGAGAAAGAATGGATGCTGACCTGCGCGTGGATGGTGCCCCCAGGACGGAGCACTTCTCTCTCTGGCTGCTGCTGAACACACCTGGCTCTGCACTCTCTGCAGCGGTCCCTCCCTCTGGATTGCTGCTGGGCACACTGCTCCCCTCAGCATGGCGGTCCTCTTCAGACGGTAGGGCCCTGCCACAGCGCTGGTACTCTGTGGTGGGGAGGGGAAGCGGAGCACGCCACCCACCTCTGTGCGCGCTGCCCTGGGTTGGCGCCAAACTGCCCTGCTGCGAGCACTTTTCCCTTTTATCTCTTTGTCCACCTCGGTCAGGAGGAAGTTCTCCCTCACTTCAGCTTCTCCCAAGTAACAGTGGAAGATTTGCCTCATTAAAGCTTCCCCCCGGGAACAGAGGATGCAGCCTTTTCTGTTCCGGACCCAGAACACAGGTGCCCGCTGTGCTGTTGTCCCCCTTACACTCCCCCTCTCCTTTAACTCACCATTCCACCGGTGAGAGTTCTTCATGCTCCTTTATGTCCTCCTGAAGTGGGACAGATGTCCGCAGTTTTCCCATCCATTTCTGCCTCTTTTGCACTATATTTTTCCAGAAGAACTTATCCTGTGCACCTTGAGGTTCCCCTTGAATTTGCTTGTCAGGAGGAGATATCTCAGATCCACTTGCATCTCTTCTATTTTGTCAGGATCCCTCGGGCTGGTGGGCAGTAAACTATGCAGTTCAGAGAACAAGGGAAGAGATTTTTCCTCATCACTATCTGTAACCATGGGAGCGGACGTTTCAGGAACACTTGTCACTTTCTCGCCTCTGTCAGGAACTTGTCAGAGACAAGGTAGCGAGATACTTAGGTGAACTACTCGGGTAGGCGTCCCTTCTTCCCCTTCGGGTTGAACCTCACAGACGGGACCTTCGGTTTCAATTTGGAGTTTCACCAGATTCGCCCCCATGCTCCTGAACAGCGCAGTTGGTGCGCCTGCTAGGACCGTGGGGTAATCGGTACTGGGCCGGTTCTGTTCTTAAAGGGGTGGTCACAGTGGCAATGACTCTGGGTGCGTGGCTCTGGGTGTCCAGTAAAAGGGGTTAATGAAAATGGAAATAAAGTCTAATGTAGTAAGGGTCGTAACGCCACCTGTGGTATTCCGCCATGGGTGGCCGATGCTCCTTAAAAGGATCCTCTGGGGCTGATGGTTTTGCAGCAAAGTTGGTATAGCTCCCCACAGGTAGAGGTTGGTCCCCAGGACTCCCGGTGTAGTTTGTAAGAGGGATGATTGACGTGGGGTGCAGGACGAAGGGTGCAGGAAATAGTTGCATGACACAGGAATAGCAGTTTCCTTTACCTTTTACTGGTAGAATTCAGGTACAGTCCAAGGTACAGGTAACAGGTGATGGGGGGGTGAGCCCACTCACAGCTCCAGACCCCAGGCTCCTCTCCTTTTTCCTCTTCTCCCCTCACTGTCCCTAACAGACTGTCTAACCCCTCCCCAGGGCAGAATTTATAGGGAAGTTCCCCTGAAACCGGATTTAGAGCTCCCCTTCTGGTCTGGAGTCAGGACAGTGTTGCATGTCAGTATTATCTGATTACCTGATTAAGGGATCCCTCCTTGTTTCCAGGCATGACATCACCTCCCCCGTGAGGAAGACAATATCATTGTGGCATCTGGACTCCTGGGGTGCCACACAGTCATCTCACCAACGTCGTGGCTCTGTCTGCTTCTGGGTATGGCTCCTATCTTCTCGCCGTACCATTTCTCCCAGGGGCAGCGTTCTCTCCAATTAGCAGTACCCTTGGAGGGGTGAGCGGATCTTCGCCGCCAGCTGTCGTGGGTAGGGCAACTTCTGAACAGGTGTCCCATTCTTCCAAACGCCCAACACCCTCTTACAGATGTGCCTTTTCTGGGGTGGCTGGGGGCAGATGTTTTTAGCCAGGGGGGGAGGCAATAACCATAGTCCCTCTCTTGGCTATTAATATCTGCCCTCAGTTACTGGCTTTCTCACTCTGGCAGAGAAAATTGCGCGGGAGCCCACGCAAGTTTTTTCCGAGATTTAACCCTTTATTTTAACAGCTAGAGCCCCCAAATTAAGCACACAGACACTTATAACATTAGTAGTGAGGAATATGTAAAAAAATAAGGTATATGAAATAGTTTACTGTATGTAAACCATGTCTCATATCCTGTCGGGTTTAGGAAGGAGATAGCAAAAGCCGGCAATTGAATTACCGGCTTTTCTGCTATCTAGCGCTATATGAAATATAAATATATGTATATATATATGTGTCTCACTGACATATATACATATATATATAGACTGTATATATGCTTTTACGAATATTTGAGGCCATGGATCCACTCTATGTCCATTTTGCAAGCCGGCGACCGTACGGATGCCATACGGATGACACACGGATAATTTTTGGAGAAAAAATCGCATCCTCGCATTGAATCACTGTTCACGGATCACTGTTCAGGATATTTTCTGCGTATCTCGGCCATCAAAAATGGACCGTATTTTTATACGTTGTGTGTGACTCCGGCCTTAGTGATTGACTGCAGCAGAGATATACACTGCCAGGGGCCCACCAGCAATATTGACTTTGAGGGGACCCACTCTTCACCTGCATACAAATATTACACAACTCTTGCTCACAAATGTACCTAACATAGTAACATAGTAACAAAGTTAGTAAGGCCGAAAAAAGACATTTGTCCATCCAGTTCAGCCTATATTCCATCATACTTATACATGTTTATTAGATCGCCCCTCAGTCGTCTTTTTTCTAGACTAAATAATCCTAATTTCGCTAATCTATCTGGGTATTGTAGTTCTCCCATCCCCTTTATTAATTTTGTTGCCCTCCTTTGTACTCTCTCTAGTTCCATTATATCCTTCCTGAGCACCGGTGCCCAAAACTGGACACAGTACTCCATGTGCGGTCTAATTAGGGATTTGTACAGAGGCAGTATAATGCTCTCATCATGTGTATCCAGACCTCTTTTAATGCACCCCATGATCCTGTTTGCCTATATCTCTATATAATAATAAACTGGGTAGTTTGGTTAATGAATGAGATGCTGCTTTTTTTCTGTACAGAGTGAATGAAGTGAGTTATGCAAAGTACTGCCCATACAGTAGGGTTGGGGGCCAAAATCTGTACAGGGGCCCACCAGGGGATTCCCCTGTTCCCCTACGGGCCAGTCCGAGACTGTACACTGCAGACATGACATCACTGCTGCATAGTGTTGAGCGATACCTTCCGATATTCGGAAATATTGGTATCGGATTGTATCGGCCGATATCCAAAAAATATCGGATATCGTTGATACCGATACCGGAAACCAATGCAAGTCAATGGGACACAAATATCGGAATGAAAATAAGCCCTTTCTTTCCTTGTACATCTTGTTCCGGAGGGGGGAAGAGTGTGGGCGGTGCGTGGGCAGTGCGTGGGTGGAGACTGCGTGTCTGTATGGGACCGTGGGGGGTCTGTGTGGCCTGCCGGGGGTCTGTACAGGCCTCTCGGGGGTCTGTGCAGCCTGCCGGGGGTCTGTACGGGCCTCTCGGGGGTCTGTGCGGCCTTCTGGGGGTCTGTGCGGCCCGCCGGGGGTCTGTGCGGCCTGCCGGGGGTCTGTACAGGCCTCTCAGGGGTCTGTGTGGCCTGCCGGGGGTCTGTGTGGCCTGCCAGGGGTCTGTACGGGCCTCTCGGGGGTCTGAGAGGCCTGCCGGGGGTCTTTGTGTTTATGTGCAGGCATCGTCCGATGGGACTACAAGTCCCATCGGGCAATGCCTGCCACAATGGCAGTGATTGACACATTAGCCAATCATGGGACAGTAGTAGTCCCATCATCCGGCTAATGTGTTGAATGTAAAAAAAAAATACTACATACTACATACAACATACATACAACATACTACATACATACAACATATATACTACATGCATACAACATACATAGTACATGCATACATACTACATGCATCCTACATACATACAACATACTACATGCATACTACATACATACATACAACATACATACATAGTACATACATACTACATACAGCATACTACATACATACTACATACATACATACAAACAACATACATACTACATACATACTACATACAAACAACATACATACATACTACATACATACATATAGAAGAAGAGGGGACGGGAAGAAAAACATTAGACTCGAACAAAGACGACCCAGGAAAACATACTCTGAAGGGAGGTAAGAACATTTCTAAAACAATCCACAGCGAGGAGATTGGAACAAAACAAAATCCTCTAAACTGCATGCTCGCAAACGCCAGAAGCCTGACAAACAAGATGGAAGAACTAGAAGCAGAAATATCTACAGGTAACTTTGACATAGTGGGAATAACCGAGACATGGTTAGATGAAAGCTATGACTGGGCAGTTAACTTACAGGGTTACAGTCTGTTTAGAAAGGATCGTAAAAATCGGAGAGGAGGAGGGGTTTGTCTCTATGTAAAGTCTTGTCTAAAATCCACTTTAAGGGAGGATATTAGCGAAGGGAATGAGGATGTTGAGTCCATATGGGTTGAAATTCATGGAGGGAAAAATGGTAACAAAATTCTCATTGGGGTCTGTTACAAACCCCCAAATATAACAGAAAGCATGGAAAGTCTACTTCTAAAGCAGATAGATGAAGCTGCAACCCATAATGAGGTCCTGGTTATGGGGGACTTTAACTACCCGGATATTAACTGGGAAACAGAAACCTGTGAAACCCATAAAGGCAACAGGTTTCTGCTAATAACCAAGAAAAATTATCTTTCACAATTGGTGCAGAATCCAACCAGAGGAGCAGCACTTTTAGACCTAATACTATCTAATAGACCTGACAGAATAACAAATCTGCAGGTGGTTGGGCATTTAGGAAATAGCGACCACAATATTGTGCAGTTTCACCTGTCTTTCACTAGGGGGACTTGTCAGGGAGTCACAAAAACATTGAACTTTAGGAAGGCAAAGTTTGAACAGCTTAGAGATGCCCTTAATCTGGTAGACTGGGACAATATCCTCAGAAATGAGAATACAGATAATAAATGGGAAATGTTTAAGAACATCCTAAATAGGCAGTGTAAGCGGTTTATACCTTGTGGGAATAAAAGGACTAGAAATAGGAAAAACCCAATGTGGCTAAACAAAGAAGTAAGACAGGCAATTAACAGTAAAAAGAAAGCATTTGCACTACTAAAGCAGGATGGCACCATTGAAGCTCTAAAAAACTATAGGGAGAAAAATACTTTATCTAAAAAACTAATTAAAGCTGCCAAAAAGGAAACAGAGAAGCACATTGCTAAGGAGAGTAAAACTAATCCCAAACTGTTCTTCAACTATATCAATAGTAAAAGAATAAAAACTGAAAATGTAGGCCCCTTAAAAAATAGTGAGGAAAGAATGGTTGTAGATGACGAGGAAAAAGCTAACATATTAAACACCTTCTTCTCCACGGTATTCACGGTGGAAAATGAAATGCTAGGTGAAATCCCAAGAAACAATGAAAACCCTATATTAAGGGTCACCAATCTAACCCAAGAAGAGGTGCGAAACCGGCTAAATAAGATTAAAATAGATAAATCTCCGGGTCCGGATGGCATACACCCACGAGTACTAAGAGAACTAAGTAATGTAATAGATAAACCATTATTTCTTATTTTTAGTGACTCTATAGCGACAGGGTCTGTTCCGCAGGACTGGCGCATAGCAAATGTGGTGCCAATATTCAAAAAGGGCTCTAAAAGTGAACCTGGAAATTATAGGCCAGTAAGTCTAACCTCTATTGTTGGTAAAATATTTGAAGGGTTTCTGAGGGATGTTATTCTGGATTATCTCAATGAGAATAACTGTTTAACTCCATATCAGCATGGGTTTATGAGAAATCGCTCCTGTCAAACCAATCTAATCAGTTTATATGAAGAGGTAAGCTATAGACTGGACCAAGGTGAGTCATTGGACGTGGTATATCTCGATTTTTCCAAAGCGTTTGATACCGTGCCGCACAAGAGGTTGGTACACAAAATGAGAATGCTTGGTCTGGGGGAAAATGTGTGTAAATGGGTTAGTAACTGGCTTAGTGATAGAAAGCAGAGGCTGGTTATAAATGGTATAGTCTCTAACTGGGTCGCTGTGACCAGTGGGGTACCGCAGGGGTCAGTATTGGGACCTGTTCTCTTCAACATATTCATTAATGATCTGGTAGAAGGTTTACACAGTAAAATATCGATATTTGCAGATGATACAAAACTATGTAAAGCAGTTAATACAAGAGAAGATAGTATTCTGCTACAGATGGATCTGGATAAGTTGGAAACTTGGGCTGAAAGGTGGCAGATGAGGTTTAACAATGATAAATGTAACGTTATACACATGGGAAGAGGGAATCAATATCACCATTACACACTGAACGGGAAACCACTGGGTAAATCTGACAGGGAGAAGGACTTGGGGATCCTAGTTAATGATAAACTTACCTGGAGCAGCCAGTGCCAGGCAGCAGCTGCCAAGGCAAACAGGATCATGGGGTGCATTAAAAGAGGTCTGGATACACATGATGAGAGCATTATACTGCCTCTGTACAAATCCCTAGTTAGACCGCACATGGAGTACTGTGTCCAGTTTTGGGCACCGGTGCTCAGGAAGGATATAATGGAACTAGAGAGAGTACAAAGGAGGGCAACAAAATTAATAAAGGGGATGGGAGAACTACAATACCCAGATAGATTAGCGAAATTAGGATTATTTAGTCTAGAAAAAAGACGACTGAGGGGCGATCTAATAACCATGTATAAGTATATAAGGGGACAATACAAATATCTCGCTGAGGATCTGTTTATACCAAGGAAGGTGACGGGCACAAGGGGGCATTCTTTGCGTCTGGAGGAGAGAAGGTTTTTCCACCAACATAGAAGAGGATTCTTTACTGTTAGGGTGGTGAGAATCTGGAATTGCTTGCCTGAGGAGGTGGTGATGGCGAACTCAGTCGAGGGGTTCAAGAGAGGCCTGGATGTCTTCCTGGAGCAGAACAATATTGTATCATACAATTATTAGGTTCTGTAGAAGGACGTAGATCTGGGTATTTATTATGATGGAATATAGGCTGAACTGGATGGACAAATGTCTTTTTTCGGCCTTACTAACTATGTTACTATGTTACTATGTTACATACTACATACATACATATATACAACATACATACTACATACTACATACATACATATAACACACTACATACATACTACAGTACATACATACAACATACTACTTTCATACTACATTCATACTGCATACATACTACATACTACATACATACTACATACAACATACATACAACATACATACATACATACTATAATACATACTACATACATACTACATGCTACATACATACTACATACATACATACTACATACATACAACATACATACATACTACATACATACTATAATACATACTACATACATGCTACATACAAACTACATACATACAACATACTACATACTACATACATACTACATACATGCTACATACATACTACATACATACTACATACATGCTACATACATACTACATACATACTACATATAATACATTCATACATTACATACAATACATACATACAGACATACAGTACATACAACATAGAGTAAATACTCAACATCACTTGTCATTTTCATCCCCTAAGCCAGTGTCATCTGTAAAAAAGATTTAAATAACAAACAACAAATATACTCCCTGATCCGCAGAAATCCACGAGTGTCCCACGACGATCTCCCGTGGAGAACGGCAGCATCAGCTGATGCGACCGCTTTCTAGGGGCTCTAGGAATACAGTGACAGGAGGAAGATATCCTTCCACCCTGTATTCCTCCGCCGCTGTAAAAAAATAGTCCCTAGTCTCACTTTTGGTATTGCTGTGTGAGAAATATTCCCATGCAGCAATTGCCATAAAGTGACACTTTGAACTCTAGTAACTTCTCAGTGATGCACTGAAGGAGCCATTGTCTCCTGTCAGTGTGTCACTGAAGGTCCTATAGAGCAGTGACATCACCCGATGTCACTGTTCTATAGGGGAGATCGTCGTGGGACACTCGTTATTAGGGTTGAGCGAAACAGATCGAACAAATTCAAAAATCGCCGACCTTCGGCAAAGTCGGGTTTCATGATCCTAGTGTGGGATCGGCCATGAGGTCAGCGATCTTCGCGCCAAAGTCGCTTTTTGTATGACGCTTTCAGCGCCATTTTTCAGCCAATGAAGGAGGACGCAGAGTGTGGGCAGCGTGATGACATAGGTCTCGGTCCTCACCATCTTAGAGAAGGGCATGACAGTGATTGGCTTGCTTTCTGCGGCGTCACAGGGGCTATAAAGGGGCGTGCACGCCGACCGCCATCTTATTACTTCTGCCGATGTTAGCATAGGGAGAGGTTGCTGCAGCTTCATCAGAAGAAGGGATATAGTTAGGGAGGGAAGATTAACCCCCGAAACTGCTTGTGTTGTAGCAATTTCCACTGTCCAGAACGACCATTTGTTTGCAGGGACAGAGGAGGCTATTTTTTGTGCATCAGCTCTGTAGCATATTAGGCTGCCTTATAAGGCTCCCTGATAGCTGCATTGCTGTTTGCACGCTGCTGTGCAAACCAACTGCTTTCTTAAAAGCAAAAATCCTGTTGCTCCTTTCTGCACAGTTATCTTGTTTATTTGTCCACACTTTTGTGTGCAGCAGTCCTTTTTATTGCTGCCATACTTTTCCTGAGACCATTGTAGGGAGATTGAAATTGTACTACAGTCCTTGTATTTTTTCATATATCTTCCAGCCACTTTCTGCCACTTACATTGTGTTGTTTTATACACTGGGCCTGAGTTTTGGTTCAGTCTCCCCCCAAAAAAGTGAGATTCAAATTCTCACAAAGTGGATATACTGCTGTTCTGTTACTTTGTCGTATATCAGCCAGCCACTTTCTGCCGCTTAGATTGTGTTCTTATATACACTGGGCCTGAGTTTTGGTTCAGTCTCCCCCCAAAAAAGGGAGATTTAAATTCTCAACAAATTTATATACACCTTCTACCTTGTTTTACAGAACCATATAACGGTTGTTATTTTGGTTAGTGTTACAGAACCAACAACACCAAGAATATGTTATGCAGTATATATTATGTATAATAGGTTCCATGTGAAATGCATCAGTCCACAGGCTGCACCCCTGGGCAGAGAGGACACGATATTCCCCTTTGTCCTCCTCCACCTTTGTAATTCCCACAGTAAATATCAGCAGGCTCTGGCCCCCTGCGGCTATTGTAATGTATGTCTGGCCTGCTTTTTCTATTGGCCTGCCCTGTGTATCTGTGTTATATATTCTGTGTGCTGAAAATAAAGTGTGTTCTTTTAGACTGGAAATACGTGGAGTAGCAGTCAGCTTTTATATGCTCTCACGTAATCAAGGAATTCCAGCCAGCGTCCTTCATTCAGAATCCAGCAAAAGCAGAGTGGACCTCCTGAAACACGGGGTGGTACTGAAAGAGGTACCCCAGCTTGGTAGACCCCGTTACAGTTAGATTTTCCAAAAAATGAGGAAGTCTCGTGGAAGAGGCCGTGGGCGGTGGTTGCCAGCTGGTACTGATGGTGGTGGTGGTGGTGCATCTGGTGGTAGTGGCAAAAGCCCTATAGCACCTAAGGCTGGAGGTGTTGAGCCAGCGTCATTGTCTGGCTACACAAGACCTCGAAGGCTCCCTTATCTGGGAGTAGGAAAACAACTTTTAAAGCCGGAGCAGCAGGAAAAAGTTTTGGCTTTTGCACTTGCAAGCCTGGACTAATTACCAAACGTCCCGTACCGTTGGTACACCTGCTCAGAATGAAGGTAGTCAGCAACGCTACATTGCTTCCCTCACTGTAAGCCCACCGGTTAGGACACCACCAGCAGCAAATGTGGAGGTATTGTCGCAAGGCCAAAACAGTCAGGGAATCACAAGGTAGGAAACACTGTATGTAGGCCAACATCAAGAATACCATCACTAACCCTCTCTCAATCTGCCATGTCCACCACCACCACCACCGCTAGTTCCACCATATACACCTCTCCAGTCCAGCTCACCCTACAAGAGACTCTCGTTATGAACAGAAAGTACTCATCCTCTCATCCGCGTACACAGGGTTTGAACGCCCACATTGCTAGACTAATCTCGTTAGAGATGATGCCCTACCGGTTGGTTGAAAGCAAAGCTTTCAAAGACCTGATGGCCTACGCAGTACCACACTATGACCTACCCAGTCGGCTCTTCTTTGCGAGAAAAGCCATCCCAGCCCTCCACCAGCATGTTAAAGACCGCATTGCCCATGCACTGAGGCAATCAGTCAGTAGAAAGGTGCACCTCACAACAGATGCATGGACCAGTAGGCATGGCCAGGGATGTTACGTGTCCATCACGGCACACTGGGTTAATGTGGTGGATGCAGGGTCCACAGGGGACAGCCATAGTGGGACAGTTCTGCCTAGCCCATGGTCTAGGAAACAGTTGGCTCTAGGCATTCACCATCCCTCCTCCTCCTCCTCCTCCAGAAGCGAAAGCTCATCCACAGAGCACAGTCGCACGACCACTCCATCCACAGCTGCCAGTGTTGCACACAAGGTGCCCCATTATCGAACAGCTAGTGGTATGCGTCAACAGGCTGTGTTACAAATGAAGTGTTTGGGCGACAACAGACACAACAGAAGTACTGGCCGAGTACTTGCAGCAACAAACTCAGTCATACCTGGGCAGTGTACATCTTGAGGCAGGCAAGGTAGTCAGTGATAACGGAAGGAATTTTTCCGTTTATTCTTTCAGAACTTAAACACATACCTTGCCTGGCTCACACCTTGAACCTGGTCGTGCAGTGCTTCCTCAAAAATTATCCGGAGTTACCAGCCTTGCTCCTGAAGGTGCGAAGACTTTGCTTGCACATCCGCCAGTCACCCGTACACTCCAGCCGTATGCTGAACCATCAGCGATCACTGAATCTTCCCCAGCACCGCCTAATAATCGACGTTGCAACAAGGTGGAACTCCACACTGCACATGGTTCAGAGGCTGTGCGAACAGAGGCGTGTTGTAATTAATTTGAGGGAGGATACACATACACGGGCAGGCAGTTGGATGGCAGACATGGAGTTGCCTAAGCTCCAAGACCTCTGTCAAGTCCTTCAGTGTTTTGAAGAATGCAAATGGCTGGTAAGTGCAGACGACGCAATCATAAGCATGAGCATCGCACTAATGCGTCTGCTGATGCAAAGTTTGACGCACATTAAGGAGCTGGCGTCTGCAGCCGAGGAGGGAAGCCTTGATGACAGTCAGCCATTGTCTGCTCAGGGAACTCTCCTGGACGAGGAGGTGGACGAAGAGGAGGAGGAGGATGATGGGGATGAATATTTATGGCAGGAGGATGCTTCTCAGGGGGCAATAGAAACTGGTGGCGTTGCAAGGTCAGGTAAAGGGTTTTTGCGGGACACAGGTGATGTTGATTTGCAAGAAAGTGCTCCTCAACCCAGCACAAGCAGTGAATTGACACCTGGAACATTGGCCCACATGGCTGAGTATGCCTTGCGTATCCTAAAAAGGGACTCCCGCATTATCAAAATGATGACCGATGACGATTACTGGTTGGCCTGCCTCCTGGATCCACGATATAAAGGAAAATTACAAAATATCATGCCACATGAGAACCTTGAGCAAATATTGGCTACCAAGCAAGCAACTCTTGTAGACCGTTTGGTTCAGGCATTCCCAGCACACAGCGGCGGTGATGGTTCTCACACGAGCCGTAGGGGGCAACATGGCAGAGGTGTTAGAGGTGCACAAATCCGAAGTGGTGTTGGACAGAGGGGTTTTATGACCAGGTTGTGTAGTGATTTCGCAATGACCGCTGACATGACATGTACTGCTGCATCGATTCAAAGTGACAGGAGACAGCATTTGTCCAGTATGGTTACGAACTACTTTTCCTCCCTTATCAATGTTCTTCCTCACAGGTCATTCCCCTTTGATTACTGGGCATCTAAAATAGACACCTGGCCTGAATTGGCAGAATATGCATTACAGGAGCTCGCTTGCCCTGCTTCTAGTGTGCTATCAGAAAGATCAGAAAGAGTCTTCAGTGCTGCTGGTTCAATACTGACCGAAAAAAGCACACGTCTGGCTACCCAGAATGTTGATGATCTAACCTTCATTAAAATGAACCAATCATGGATTTCAAATTATTTTGGCCCACCTTCTCCTGCTGACACGTAGCTTGCCTGAAAAATTTCTTGCTTTTGGCCTCCTCTTACTGACTTCTCCAATTCCTCCATTTGCAGCTGCTGAATGTCCACCATAGGTCATTTTTATACCTCCCTAAATGGACTGACTCCCCCCACAGGGCAGTAGTCACCACCTGGCGCAAGCACCCGTGCGAGTGCCGTTTGCCTGGACAGGTGGGTGGGCCCACTCTTGGGTAACGGCACTGGCACAGGGTCCCTCATAGTACAATGAAGTGTCTCTGACGGTGGTGGTGCACAACCAACGTCAGACACACTGTTGTAATATGAGGGGCCCTGTGCCAGTACCGCCACCCACAAGAGAGTGTTCCCCCAGCTCGAACAGTGCTCTTCCACTTGCAATACTTACCTCTCCCTGCTCCACCACTGTGTAGTCTGTGCTGTTAAATCCTTCAATGGCACTGCCAATACAAATTTGTTGAAATGATAGATGATAATTAAAATATACAGGGGCCCTGGCCTCCATTTACATCAGTTAATACTTTGCGCCTACTACCACTGTCTGCTACTCAGCAGAGGAGCCCACCCCAGTACCTAGCTATGCCACCTGTTTATGTATTAAATATTTTTTGGCAGACATTTAGCCCACTTTATTATTTGGTCCTACTAACTGTGTCTGCCACTCATTACAGTTGTCCTCCACTGCACAAAGCAATGCCGCCTGTTTAGTCCTGTTACCAATTTTTAACTGCATTTAGCCTACTTTTTATTTTGGGCCTACTAACTGTGTCTGCGACACTCATTACAGTTGTCCTCCACTGAACAAAGCAATGCCGCCTGTTTAGTCCTGTTACCAATTTTGAACAGCATTTTGCCAACTTTTTTAGTTGGGCCTACTAACTGTGTCTGCACCACTCATTACAGTTGTCCTCCACTGAACAAAGCTATGCTGCCTGTTTAGTCCTGTTACCAATTTTGAACTGCATTGAGCCTACTTTTTTATTTTGGGCCTACTAACTGTGTCTGCGCCACTCATTACAGTTGTCCTCCACTGAAGAAAGCTATGCCGCCTGTTTAGTCCTGTTACCAATTTTGAACTGCATTTAGCCTACTTTTGTATTTTGGGCCTACTAACTGTGTCTGCGCCACTCATTACAGTTGTCCTCCACTGAAGAAAGCTATGCTGCCTGTTTAGTCCTGTTACCAATTTTGAACTGCATTTAGCCTACTTTTGTATTTGGGCCTACTAACTGTGTCTGCGCCACTCATTACAGTTGTCCTCCACTGAAGAAAGCTATGCCGCCTGTTTAGTCCTGTTACCAATTTTGAACTGCATTTAGCCTACTTTTGTATTTTGGGCCTACTAACTGTGTCTGCGCCACTCATTACAGTTGTCCTCCACTGAAGAAAGCGCTATGCTGCATGTTTAGTCCTGTTACCAATTTTGAACTGCATTTAGCCTACTTTTGTATTTGGGCCTACTAACTGTGTTTGCGCCACTCATTACAGTTGTCCTCCACTGAACAAAGCAATGCCACCTGTTTAGTCCTGTTTCCAATTTTGAACTGCATTAAGCCTACTTTTTAATTTTGGGCCTACAAACTGTGTCTGCGCCACTCATTACAGTTGTCCTCCACTGAAGAAAGCTATGCCGCCTGTTTAGTCCTGTTACCAATTTTGAACTGCATTTAGCCTACTTTTGTATTTGGGCCTACTAACTGTGTCTGCACCACTCATTACAGTTGTCCTCCACTGAACAAAGCTATGCCGCCTGTTTAGTCCTGTTACCAATTTTGAACTGCATTTAGCCTACTTTTTAATTTCGGGCCTACTAACTGTGTCTGCGCCACTCATTACAGTTGTCCCCCACTGAACAAAGCAATGCCGCCTGTTTAGTCCTGTTACCAATTTTGAACTGCATTTAGCTTACTTTTTAATTTTGGGCCTACAAACTGTGTCTGCGACACTCATTACAGTTGTCCTCCACTGAACAAAGCAATGCCGCCTGTTTAGTCCTATTACCAATTTTGAACAGCATTTAGCCAACTTTTTTAGTTGGGCCTACAAACTGTGTCTGCGCCACTCATTACAGTTGTCCTCATTACAGTTGTCCTCCACTGAACAAAGCAATGCCAGCTGTTAAAGGGACACTGTCACCTGAATTTGGAGGGAACAATCTTCAGCCATGGAGGCGGGGTTTTTGGGTGTTTGATTCACCCTTTCCTTACCCGCTTGCTGCATGCTGGCTGCAATATTGGATTGGAGTTCATTCTCTGTCCTCCATAGTACACGCCTGCGCAAGGCAAGATTACCTTGTGCAGGCATGTACTACGGAGGACAGAGAATGAACTTCAATCCAATATTGCAGCCAGTATGCAGCCAGCGGGTAAGGAAAGGGTGAATCAAAAACCCCAAAACCCCGCCTCCATGGCTGAAGATTGTTCCCTCCAAATTCAGGTGACAGTGTCCCTTTAAGTCCTGTTACCAATTTTGAACTCCATTTAGCCTACTTTTTTATTTTGGGCCTACAAGCTGTGTCTACGACACTCATTACAGTTGTCCTCCACTGAAAAAAGCAATGCCGCCTGTTTAGTCCTGTTACCAATTTTGAACTGCATTTAGCCTACTTTATTATTGGGGCCTACTAACTGTGTCTGCCACTCATTACAGTTGTCCTCCACTGAACAAAGCAAAGCCGCCTGTTTAGTTCTGTTACCAATTTTGAACTGCATTTAGCCTACTTTATTATTGTGGCCTACTAACTGTGTCTGCCACTCATTATAGTTGTCCTCCACTGAACAAAGCTATGCCGCCTGTTTAGTCCTGTTACCAATTTTGAACTGCATTTAGCCTACTTTTTTATTTTGGGCCTACAAACTGTGTTTCCTCCTCATCCTGCCCATTGCCCAGCCACTGCTAGATGAGTCTGCTGGTACATTGACCCAGACCACTACATTCCCCTTGCACTCTACACAGCCAGAATCTGACCCTGCTGAATGTCAGGTTTCCCTTCCCGCATACTATACCAACTGTGGTGCAGTGACCAATGTTACAGCCAGGGGGCGCTGTGTGTGTGCTTCAAGATGTGCTTGGAGGCATATATGTGATGAAACAGTGACTGGCAGAATTGTAGATGGCCGGTATGTGTGTCGCAGAGGAGGACACTCTGTGCTGTCAATCTAAAGTTATGTTGTGGAGCAGGAGCTCCGAAGAGGTAACCCCTGGTATGGGGAAAAGAACTGTGTGCACTAACATAGGACAGTTGCTGAACTGTGCAGTCACCCGGTGACTGGAGAGATACCAGTCTGACCACTAAAGGCAATGTAAAACCGTATGTGATATGCTGATATGGCGGTATAATGAACTGTTTGAGGTACGGTTTATGACGTTAATAAACCGGAGTGGACTGTTTATCTGGAAAAACGTGCCTGTCTATGGTTATTCTGCTGCCAAGCGAGTGTCCCCCAAGACACGTAGTGGGTGAAACGCTACAATTGGTGTTTCGAATGCAGGCAGAACGGTTCCCCAATACAAAGTTTGCTGTGGAGCGGTGAGTCCGAGAAATTGTGTTTGTGCTGTAACTCGGCGGGGTTACGAAGGTGACAAGCGTCTTGCTGTAACTCGGCGGGGTTACGAAGGTGACAAGCGTCTTGCTGTAACTCGGTGGGGTTACGAAGGTGACAAGCGTCTTGCTGTAACTCGGCGGGTCCACGAAGTCTGCGGTGGAGTGCAGCTGCAGTTGCAGCAAGAGGTTCAGCAGCAGCGGCTTGTGATTACCAGCAGGAGCTGGAGAATTGAAAAAAAAAAAGTTGTTTTTTTTTCTTTTTGCAGACTCTTAAAGGGCCAGTGCGACCCACAGAGACGTGTGTGAACTGGTGCCTGAGAGTACCGTTAGATATATCCCAGAGAAGGGGTGGTGTCCCTAATAGGGTGGTGTCCCCAAAAAGGGGGTGGTAACCCACACAGGGATGGTTGGTAAAAAAGGGGTGGAGTCCCAAAAAGGGGCGGTATCCCAAAAGAGTGTAGTTGCCCAAAAGGGGGTGGAGTACCAAAAGGGGGTAGTGAACCTAAAGGGGGCAGATTCCCAAAAGGGGGCGGTAACCCAAATAGAGGGGGTGGCAGGAAAAGAGGCGGCAGTGAATGCATCATTGAACTGTTGCCTGGGGCAATTGTACTATGTGTGTCCAATCTGCTCTATGAACTACCCTCCCGGCAAGAGGTTACGTGGATGTGTACTAGAATTGAACGCAGATGTAGAAGAGGTATTTGGTCTGGTCGATTCAGGGAGCTCGGTGACCCTAGTAAGGGCTGTAGAGCATAAATTTGTAATATCTGAAAGGAAGATTGAGGTCACATGCATCCATGGGGACACTAAGATTTATTCAGTGGCCTTGGTGCAACTCGAGATGGTCAGCGGCCATTCAAGTCTGGAGGCCGCCATAGTTCCAAACTTACCTTGTCCGGTGATAGTAGGCCGGGACTGTAAGCTGTTCTTGGATTTGTGGAAAGAGGGTGTTCCTCTACAGCAGGAGGATGGAAGTCTCTCTGTTGTTGCAGGAGCATACGTTAAGTCAGAAATACATCCCAGAATTGATGGGTCAGACATCGGGGTGACCAGTATGAAGGGTTCATCTGCCCAACTTATCGACATGATGTCACCTGACGTGTACCCCAAAATGACTGACAGTGATGTGGGAAATGAAACCTGTGAAGCTGACACCCTATTAGAAAGGAACTTGAGGGTTCACCATAATGTGGGGTGTGCCACAGACTCCGGGGGTGATTGTGACGTATCCTTGTCAGTAGCAACCGCTAGGACTGAGTACAATGGTGTGCTGACAGAAACACTGACATGGGGGAACGACAGTGCTCCACAAGGTGATGTCAGGATGGCGGGGGCAGCCATGCCAGAAAATATGACCTGTGTAAGTGGCGACTGCTGGTTCCAGGATAACCAACCAGGTGGTGGTGACTCCCATTCAGATGAGGATGCCAGCGGAAAAGAGTGCAGTATAGCTGACTCAAGTACAAGTGGCAAGTCTTCCGTCCGTCACCGGAGGCGTAAAAGAGGAAAAGGGGCTGAACAAATTGCACCCTCGGAGAAGAGTGATAAAGAGGAGACAGGGACAGGTGCCAACAAAGATAATGTCCTTGAGATAAAAGACACTTTGTCCTTGACAAAACTCAGCACTGAAGTAGCCGTGGAAGTGGGAAATGTAAAACTGTCCCTGGGTGGTGGTAGGGCTCCAACAGCTGGTATCACAGTTGGAGAACAACTCCAAAGTAAAATAGAGAGCCTGCAGGAGAAGCTGTCTAATTCGACCGCTATCACCCGACAACTAGAGGATAAAGTTGACAAGCTGACCAAGGAAATGTGCACATGGAAAGAGCAAGCCGACAGCTTTCGCCAGGTAGAAGCGCACATACAAAGCTTGGAAAAAGAGCGTGAAAAGGTCTGTCAACAGCTGGCAAAGGAAAGTTTGAAGGTGGCGAGTATGGAAGTCGCCAACTCTGCGCAGCTGGATCAGGTGCGTCACCTGGAGTCCGAGCTCTCAGCAGTCAAGGCCCAGCTTGTAGCGAAGGAAGCACAGCGGTTCCAGGAAATTGCTAAAGGATTATCTCGTGAGAAGGAAATGGTGGCAGATTTACAGGCTGAATTAAAAACACTAAAAGGGCATCTGGAACAAGAAAAGGCCCTGAGACAAATGGCGGAGAACAGGTTGGATGAGCTGGAGAAGGACGTATCTGAGCTCAGAGGTCACCTGACAGCGTCGCACAGTGTGAATAAGGCCTTAGGCGAAAATGTGGTAGTGCTCCGAGAAGCAGTAAGAGGTCTTCTGCCAGAGGAGAAGTTACGGGTCAGAGACGTACAGCAGCCATGCCCGAGTGATAACAAGGCGGAGCTGCAGGTGTCCATCTTGGCAAGGAATGTTGAGAAGTGTGAAGCGGAGGAAGAATTGGCGCTAAAAGCAGAACAAGACAGTTGTCCGGACGCGGCAGATGTCTTGATGGAAAGGTCCGAGGTAAAACGGGAGCCGCCCGTCCATGAAGAGAGTGAGACCCCGCTATTCAAGTGTGTGATGGATGTACCCGAAGATGTGCAAGAAGCCTGTAATGGTGAAGGTGTGCATGAGGCCTTTAAGAAGGGGGTTGAAGCGAATAGTGTGAACTGGGCCCCAGAGACGAAACAGTTGGTGATACTGTCGACTAAGGAAGTCACAGTGAAGCGGGTGGCTATCCTGAAGGATATGCACCTACAATGTCTTCACATGAAACAACATAGTAACATAGTAACATAGTCAGTAAGGCCGAAAAAAGACATTTGTCCATCCAGTTCAGCCTATATTCCATCATAATAAATCCCCAGATCTACGTCCTTCTACAGAACCTAATAATTGTATGATACAATATTGTTCTGCTCCAGGAAGACATCCAGGCCTCTCTTGAACCCCTCGACTGAGTTCGCCATCACCACCTCCTCAGGCAAGCAATTCCAGATTCTCACTGCCCTAACAGTAAAGAATCCTCTTCTATGTTGGTGGAAAAACCTTCTCTCCTCCAGACGCAAAGAATGCCCCCTTGTGCCCATCACCTTCCTTGGTATAAACAGATCCTCAGCGAGAGATTTGTATTGTCCCCTTATATACTTATACATGGTTATTAGATCGCCCCTCAGTCGTCTTTTTTCTAGACTAAATAATCCTAATTTTGCTAATATATCTGGGTATTGTAGTTCTCCCATCCCCTTTATTAATTTTTTTGCCCTCCTTTGTACTCTCTCTAGTTCCATTATATCCTTCCTGAGCACCGGTGCCCAAAACTGGACACAGTACTCCATGTGCGGTCTAACTAGGGATTTGTACAGAGGCAGTATAATGCTCTCATCATGTGTATCCAGACCTCTTTTAATGCACCCCATGATCCTGTTTGCCTTGGCAGCTGCTGCCTGGCACTGGCTGCTCCAGGTAAGTTTATCATTAACTAGGATCCCCAAGTCCTTCTCCCTGTCAGATTTACCCAGTGGTTTCCTATTCAGTGTGTAATGGTGATATTGATTCCTTCTTCCCATGTGTATAACCTTACATTTATCATTGTTAAACCTCATCTGCCACCTTTCAGCCCAAGTTTCCAACTTATCCAGATCCATCTGTAGCAGAATACTATCTTCTCTTGTATTAACTGCTTTACATAGTTTTGTATCATCTGCAAATATCGATATTTTACTGTGTAAACCTTCTACCAGATCATTAATGAATATGTTGAAGAGAACAGGTCCCAATACTGACCCCTGCGGTACCCCACTGGTCACAGCGACCCAGTTAGAGACTATACCATTTATAACCACCCTCTGCTTTCTATCACTAAGCCAGTTACTAACCCATTTACACACATTTTCCCCCAGACCAAGCATTCTCATTTTGTGTACCAACCTCTTGTGCGGCACGGTATCAAACGCTTTGGAAAAATCGAGATATACCACGTCCAATGACTCACCTTGGTCCAGCCTATAGCTTACCTCTTCATAAAAACTGATTAGATAGGTTTGACAGGAGCGATTTCTCATAAACCCATGCTGATATGGAGTTAAACAGTTATTCTCATTGAGATAATCCAGAATAACATCCCTCAGAAACCCTTCAAATATTTTACCAACAATAGAGGTTAGACTTACTGGCCTATAATTTCCAGGTTCACTTTTAGAGCCCTTTTTGAATATTGGCACCACATTTGCTATGCGCCAGTCCTGCGGAACAGACCCTGTCGCTATAGAGTCCCTAAAAATAAGAAATAATGGTTTATCTATTACATTACTTAGTTCTCTTAGTACTCGTGGGTGTATGCCATCCGGACCCGGAGATTTATCTATTTTAATCTTATTTAGCCGGTTTCGCACCTCTTCTTGGCTTAGATTGGTGACCCTTAATATAGGGTTTTCATTGTTTCTTGGGATTTCACCTAGCATTTCATTTTCCACCGTGAATACCGTGGAGAAGAAGGTGTTTAATATGTTAGCTTTTTCCTCGTCATCTACAACCATTCTTTCCTCACTATTTTTTAAGGGGCCTACATTTTCAGTTTTTATTCTTTTACTATTGATATAGTTGAAGAACAGTTTGGGATTAGTTTTACTCTCCTTAGCAATGTGCTTCTCTGTTTCCTTTTTGGCAGCTTTAATTAGTTTTTTAGATAAAGTATTTTTCTCCCTATAGTTTTTTAGAGCTTCAATGGTGCCATCCTGCTTTAGTAGTGCAAATGCTTTCTTTTGACTGTTAATTGCCTGTCTTACTTCTTTGTTTAGCCACATTGGGTTTTTCCTATTTCTAGTCCTTTTATTCCCACAAGGTATAAACCGCTTACAGTGCCTATTTAGGATGTTCTTAAACATTTCCCATTTATTATCTGTATTCTTATTTCTGAGGATATTGTCCCAGTCTACCAGATTAAGGGCATCTCTAAGCTGGTCAAACTTTGCCTTCCTAAAGTTCAGTGTTTTTGTGACTCCCTGACAAGTCCCCCTAGTGAAAGACAGGTCAAACTGTACAATATTGTGGTCGCTATTTCCTAGATCTCCGACCACCTGCAGATTTGTTATTCTGTCAGGTCTATTAGATAGTATTAGGTCTAAAAGTGCTGCTCCTCTGGTTGGATTCTGCACCAATTGTGAAAGATAATTTTTCTTGGTTATTAGCAGAAACCTGTTGCCTTTATGGGTTTCACAGGTTTCTGTTTCCCAGTTAATATCCGGGTAGTTAAAGTTAAACAAAGGATCCTGTTAAGGAACAAGGAAGCAGCTCGACGTTTGGAGCATGCCAGGAAAGCGCAAAGTTGGCTGGGCTTTGTGGAAGATGTCGTTCGAGTACCCAGAAATCTGGTGGGGAAAGTCATTGGTAGGTTTGGAAAAGTGATGCAGGACCTGGTGAATAGATCCGGTGTGGCAAGAGTGAGGATTCCAGATGTTGGTGAAGTCCAGGTAACTGGTGAAGATGAGATGGTTCCATTTGTTGTCATTGGCTCAGTAGATGGCCTTAGGAACATTCGAGTACTTCTTGAAGACCGGGTGACGTATCTAAAGGAGATAGAGCAGCTAAGACTGGAACGACTGAAGATTAATAAACAGCTGCAGAATATAAGATGGCGACCACTTCCAACCCAGGGTATGGAGGTACGAAAAGGTACCCTAAAGAATAGAAGAGTTCAAAGTAGTGACTCCTCTGTTAGCTTGAGGCTGAGTGACCCAGGTGGGAAACCTGGTAGCAGACGTAGTAGCGAAGGGTCAGACTCAGACCAGACAGTCAGCTCGACTGTAAGTGGGTTGACCAAAAAGGGTCTGCTGACACAGACAGATGGTGACTAAAGGGTTGAAGCCCAAGGCCGACAAACTGACCGCTGGGGGCGGGAGAGGCCTATCAAAGGTGACGGGGGTTCCCGGTATCGGAACCACGGGTTTATGTCATGTGTCTACCCCAATAGGGTTGAACAAAGGGGGGAGGTATATGGTGCAGTGACCAATGTTACAGCCAGGGGGCGCTGTGTGTGTGCTTCAAGATGCGCTTGGAGGCATATATGTGATGAAACAGTGACTGGCAGAATTGTAGATGGCCGGTATGTGTGTCGCAGAGGAGGACACTCTGCGCTGTCAATCTAAAGTTATGTTGTGGTCTGGGACCTGTAGTCCCACATGTAAATGTGTAAATTCTAATGGGAGATTGGCAGGGCTAGTTGTGTGAGATGGGCGGGACAAACTAGCCACACACACCCACACTCCCACCCAAGGGAGTGGTTACAGGTATGTAATGTGACCAGGGTGTGGTCACATGTTCCTGTGTGGTTCCTGTGTTTGGATCTGTATGGTCCAACTGCAAGGCCCTGGAAGCCTGTTTTGGAAATCCTGGGAATTCCTGAATAGCACATGGTTGGGCTTTGGCACTGAGTAGACTGTGAGACCGTCGACCCGGATGGTCAGTGTTGGAGGCTCCTGGGAGTGGAGTCGTCCTGGAAGCACTGTGAGACCATCGACCTGGACGGTCAGTGTTGGAGGCTCCTGGGAGTGGAGTCGTCCTGGATGCACTGTGAGACCATCGATCTGGACGGTCCTGTTGTGGACCTTGGACTGACGTGGAGTCAACCTGTGGAGCAGGAGCTCCGAAGAGGTAACCCCTGGTATGGGGAAAAGAACTGTGTGCACTAACATAGGACAGTTGCTGAACTGTGCAGTCACCCGGTGACTGGAGAGATACCAGTCTGACCACTAAAGGCAATGTAAAACCGTATGTGATATGCTGATATGGCGGTATAATTAACTGTTTGAGGTACGGTTTATGACGTTAATAAACCGGAGTGGACTGTTTAACTGGAAAAACGTGCCTGTCTATGGTTATTCTGCTGCCAAGAGAGTGTCCCCCAAGACACGTAGTGGGTGAAACGCTACACACCTTACACGGGGACAAAGAGGAAGGTGCAGATGAAAGTGCAGGTTCCTTCATCAGGTGGGGGGCATACTCGTTGGTGACGTCACTGGCACAGGGCCCCTCATAGTATGCAAAAGTGTCTCTGGCAGTGGGAGGCGCCTCCCGCCATCAAACACACCGCCGTACTATGTGGGGCCCTGTGCCAGTTCCAAGTGCCAACGAGTGGGCCCCCCTGCTTGCTCAGGATCACAGCATTTGAAATACTTCCCTCTCCCTGCTCCACCGCTGTGACATATTCTGCGTTTCCTGGGCCCACAAAAATCTTGAGCCAGCCCTACCCCCCCACAATTTTAGCCAAATGACTCCCAGTTTTCAATGCCTAACTATTATTATAAAATAAATTAAGATTGACAAGCTTAAGAAATAAGAATTGATGTTTTTGGCATTAAAATGGGCACTGTAGGTGTTTTACTGTTCTCCACTCACTGCCGACTTTGATTCCCCATTGACTTGCATTGGGTTTCGTGTTAAGGTCGGCCTCTGACTTTTCGAAATAATCGGCCGATTTCACCTGACCCGACTTTTGACAAAGTTGGGTTTCGCGAAACCCGACTCGATCCGACAAAGGTAAAAGTCGCCCAACTCTACTCGTTATTAATTGGACTACGGCGGACAGGTAGTATACGTTTATTATTTTACGCTTTTTGCAGGCTCTGAAGTATGGTAAGTATGGTTAAATGAAGAATATTAAAATACTTTTTTCCTAATGTGTGTGTGTTTTATTAACCCTTTACTAGTATTGGATTAATAATGGATAGGCGTCTTATTGACGCCTCTCCATTATTAACTGGGCTTAATGTCACCTTACAATAGCAAGGTGACATTAACCCCTTATTACCCCATATCCCACCGCTAAACGGGAGTGGGAAGAGAGGGGCTAAGTGCCGGAATTGGCGCATCTTACCAATGCACCATTTCTGGGTGTCGGCTGCGGACTGGTATTTGTAGCCGGGGGGGCCAATAGCCATGGCCCCTCTCTAGGCTATGAATATCAGCCCACAGCTGTCTGCCTAGCCTTTCTGGCTATAAAATATAGGGGGACCCTACGTCATTTTTTGGGGGGTCCCCCTATTTTAATAGCCAGTAAAGGCTAGACAGACAGCTGCGGGCTGATATTCATAGCAGGCTACAAATATTGGCCCCCGGCCATTGGCTTTCCCCCTCTGGCGCAGAAAATTGCGTGGGAGCCCACACCATTTTTTTCCAATTATTTTAGATTAAACGCTCATTAAGGCCTCTTTCACACTTGTGTCGGGGCGGGTCCGTCACTATGCGTCGGGCTGATGTACCGACGCACGTTGTGAAATTTATGCACGACGTGGGCAACGGATGCAGTTTTTCAATGCAACCGCTGCCCATTTTGAAGTCTAGGGAGGAGGGGGCGGAGTTTCGGCAGTGCATGCACGGTAGAAAATGTATTTTAATATTCTTCATTTAACCATACTTACCATACTTCAGCGAGTGCAAAAAACGTAAAATAATAAACCGTATACTACCTGTCCGCCCAATTAATAACGAGTGTCCCACGACGATCTCCCCTATATGTATGTAGTATGTATGTAGTATGTATGTACAGTCATGGCCAAAAGTATTGACACCCCTGCAATTCTGTCAGATAACACTCATTTTCTTCCTGAAAATGATTGCAAACACAAATTATGTGACTGTATGTATGTAGTATGTATGTATGTATGTAGTATGTCGTATGTTTGTAGTATGTATGTAGTATGTATGTAGTATGTCTGTATGTGGTATGTATGTAGTATGTACAGTCAGGTCCATATAT
Source organism: Ranitomeya imitator (assembly GCF_032444005.1). Classification (NCBI taxonomy): domain Eukaryota; kingdom Metazoa; phylum Chordata; class Amphibia; order Anura; family Dendrobatidae; genus Ranitomeya; species Ranitomeya imitator. Next base: position 510,918,374 of record NC_091285.1, on the reverse strand, counting down.
ATTTGGACAGAGACAACATTTTTCTAACTTTGGTTGTAGACATTACCACAATGAATTTTAAACAAAACAATTCAGATGCAGTTGAAGTTCAGACTTTCAGTTTTCATTTGAGGGTATCCACATTAAAATTGGATGAAGGGTTTGGGAGTTTCAGCTCCTTAACATCTGCCACCCTGTTTTTAAAGGGACCAAAAGTAATTGGAAAGATTCAATAATGTTAAATAAAATGTTCATTTCTAGTACTTGGTTGAAAACCCTTTGTTGGCAATGACTGCCTGAAGTCTTGAACTCATGGACATCACCAGACGCTGTGTTTCCTCCTTTTTGATGCTCTGCCAGGCCTTCACTGCGGTGGTTTTCAGTTGCTGTTTGTTTGTGGGCCTTTCTGTCTGAAGTTTAGTCTTTAACAAGTGAAATGCATGCTCAATTGGGTTGAGATCAGGTGACTGACTTGGCCATTCAAAAATATTCCACTTCTTTGCTTTAATAAACTCCTGGGTTGCTTTGGCTTTATGTTTTGAGTCATTGTCCATCTGTAGTATGAAACGATGACCAATCAGTTTTGTTGCATTTGGCTGGATCTGAGCACACAGTATGTCTCTGAATACCTCAGAATTCATTCGGCTGCTTCTGTCCTGTGTCACATCATCAATAAACACTAGTGACCCAGTGCCACTGGCAGCCATGCATGCCCAAGCCATCACACTGCCTCCGCCGTGTTTTACAGATGATGCGGTATGCTTTGGATCATGAGCTGTACCACGCCTTCGCCATACTTTTCTCTTTCCATCATTCTGGTAGAGGTTGATCTTGGTTTCACCTGTCCAAAGAATGTTCTTCCAGAACTGTGCTGGCTTTTTTAGAAGTTTTTAAGCAACGTCCAGTCTAGCCGTTTTATTCTTGATGCTTATGAGTGGCTTGCACCGTGCAGTGAACCCTCTGTATTTACTTTCATGCAGTCTTCTCTTTATGGTAAATTTGGATATTGATACGCCGACCTCCTGGAGAGTGTTATTCACTTGGTTGGCTGTTGTGAAGGGGTTTCTCTTCACCATGGAGATTATTCTGCGATCATCCACCACTATTGTCTTCCGTGGGCGCCCAGGTCTTTTTGCATTGATGAGTTCACCAGTGCTTTCTTTCTTTCTCAGGATGTACCAACCTGTAGATTTTGCCACTCCTAATATTGAAGCAATTTTTCGGATGGGTTTTTTCTGTTTTCACAGCTTAAGGATGGCTTGTTTCACCTGCATGGAGAGCTCCTTTGACCGCATGTTTACTTCACAGCAAAACCTTCCAAATGCAAGTACCCCACCTCAAATCAACTCCAGGCCTTTTATCTGCTTAATTGAGAATGACATAACGAAGTGATTGCCCACACCTGTCCATGAAATAGCCTTGGAGTCAATTGTTCAATTACTTTTGGTCCTTTTAAAAACAGGGTGGCACATTTTAAGGAGCTGAAATTCCTAAACCCTTCATCCAATTTTAATGTGGATACCCTCAAATGAAAGCTGAAAGTCTGAATTTCAACTGCATCTGAATTGTTTTGTTTAAAATTCATTGTTGTAATGTATATAACCAAAACTAGAAAAAATGTTGTCTCTGTCCAAATATATATGGACCTAACTGTATGTATGTTGTATGTATGTATGTATGTAGTATGTATGTTGTATGTATGTAGTATGCATGTAGTATGTTGTATATAGTATATAGTATTTTTTTTTTACATTCAACACATTAGCCGGGTAATGGGACTACTACTGTCCCATCATTGGCTAATGTGTCAGTCACTGCCATTGTAGTAGGCATAGCCCGATGGGACTTGTAGTCCCATTGGACGATGCCTGCACACAAACACAAAGACCCCGGGCAGGCTGCACAGACCCCCGAGAGGCCCGCACAGACCCCTGGCAGTCCATACAGACCCTCGGCAGGGCGAACAAACCCCCAAGAGGCCCGTACAGACCCCCAGAAGGCCGCACAGACCCCCGGCAGGCCGCACAGACCCCCCGAGAGGCCCGTACAGCCTCCCGGCAGGCCGCACAGACCCCCGGCAGGTCGCACAGACCCCCGAAAAGCCCGTACAGACCCCCAGGAAGCCGCACAGACCCCTGGCAGGCCCGCACAGACCCCCGGCAGGCCACACAGACTCTTGAGAGGCCCGTACAGACCCCCAGCAGGCCGCACAGACCCCCGGCAGGCTGCATAGACCCCCGGCAGGCCCGCACAGACCCCGGCAGGCTGCACAGACCCCCGTAAGGCCCGTGCAGACCCCCGGCAGGCCCACACAGACCCCAGAGAGGCCCATACAGACCCCTGGCAGGCTGCACAGACCCCCGGCAGGCCTGCACAGACTCTCGGAAGGCCCGTACAGACCCCCGGTAGGCCTGCACAGACCCCCCACGGTCACGCACAGACCCCGCCGGCACACACAGACACGCAGTCTCCGCCCAAGCACCGCCACACTCCATTATAGTGCATCATTGCACTATAGGAACTTCCGATTCCGGTATCCGATATCTTAAAAGTATCGGAACTCAGTAACGGAAATCCGATACAGCAAATATCGTCCGATACCCAATATTTGCAGTATCGGAATGCTCAACACTAAAACAACAGAGACTAGAAAACCTGCTGAGATCTGGCGCTGGATCAGCGGAAAGTAAGTACCTGCTCTGTTTGTATAAAAGTTGTGAGACAGTGAAGGGAATCATACAGTATGTGAGAGCCATTATGTATCCCCCAGAATGTGCTTAGAAGCATATTAAACCCGCTGGATTGCATTCAAATCACAGCCATATTTACCATGCAAAATAAAACTAAGTGTGGGCTGAGTCAAGTTATTTGACCAAGTCAGTTTAAGAAAACCTGTCTTACGCCTTTATTTTTGGAGAGATCTGAAGAATGGTAGTGGGACGGATCTCCCCCCCAGTCTGGATCTTACAAGTGACCCATGGCCACGATTTTCATTTAAACCTGCAGTTAAGGTTTGGGTGTGTCAGTTTTTGTGTCACTGTCTCACTAAATTAAATTCACTGGTGGTAACACCGTTGGTAACATCAAGTGGGCAATGTGAATTGAGACATACCTTGAAGAAAACTGCATGTCGGTGATTAAGCTTGCAAAATTACAAAAAAGTGCCCGTTTATAATATTGACGTAGCTAGTAAAGCTGTTGGTTTTCACCCAACAACAGAAGCTGCAATTTCAACAGCAAAAGCATGAGCATCACCAGCAACAGCGGCAACAGCAAGTACTGTACCAGCAGCAGTTTACGTAGTCTAAGTTCACATTTGCATCTGTGTCCGCAGCATATCGTCTGCATGTGCAAACGCGTGTGTACGCAGCGTTTTTTATCTGCATGCTCTTGAACGGCAAACATATTTGGATTCTGAAACCTGCAGGAAGTGGATCTGAGTACTTTAATTATAAAAAAATACTTTTCCATTGTTCTGATGGGAATTGTGCATGCTGAATGTCGATTTGTCGCCGTTAACTTTGGGTCATTTGGACGAGGAAATGACTCGCAGACTTTCAAAAACTCTGACATCGGACAATGATTGTATGGGACTGATTTTAATTTTTCCCCGCCACAACCTCTTCCTAACACTGAAGGACCGCCCGCGCCGTATGTTATTGTTGGTGATGAAGCCTTTGAAATGTCTGGCAAACTCCTAAAACCATACTCAAGTCGGAACTTGAGTCACCCAAAAAGGATTTTCAACTACTGACTGACAAGGGCTCGAAGAACTGTGGAGTGTGCCTTTAGTTTGCTGGCATCTAAATGGCGCATTTTGGGCACAGCCATAAATCAAAAAATAGAGACAATTGATGAGGTTGTGAAAGCATGTGTTGTTTTATATAACTACATCTTGCCAAAAGAGCAACCCCACTTTGAACTTGAGGAAACTGTTAATACCACATTGCAGGATTACCAACATCACCCTCTGAGAACTACAGTCGAAGCTGCCCAAATGAGGGATAAATTTGCAGCCTATTTTGTTTCTGATAGTGGATGTGTTTCATGGCAAGATGAAATGATTTAACCTGTAAATAAAATGTACCTGCAATGTTATGTACTTTTAATATTATGTACTTGTAATGTTATGTACCTATTATGTTCTTTTACTCTAATATTAACACCTTGAATCTAACTTGTATAATAAACACCTTAACTGATACACCCATTCATACTTCACTCAACAATACACACATGGTTAAATAAAGAGATAAAGAAAACACAATGAGACCAGTATTGTGAATCAAAACAATTTTTACTAACAACTAAAACATTTACTATTTTTCTTTCAAAAGGTAAAATGATTAATTACCCTCTGGGTCTGTGGGAGGGAGTTACATGGTGGACCAGGGGGGTGTCGGCCTGTGATGGTAGGTCAGGAGTGGTTGGGGAAGTTGTCACAGGGGAAGTGTAAGTCAATTGGAGGATTGGGTCAGACACATTGGGTGAAGACTAGGGTTGAGCGACTTTTAGTTTTTTACGGTCGAGTCGGGTTTTGCGAAACCCGACTATCTCAAAAGTCGAGTCGAGTGAAATCGGCCGATTATCGCGAAAAGTCGGGGATCAACCGAAACACGAAACCCAATGCAAGTCAATGGGGAAGTATAGTTGGCAGTGAGTGGAGGCCAGGAAAACACCTACAGTGCCCATTTTAATGGCAAAAACATCCATTCTTGGTACTGAAGCTTGTCAATCTTAATTTACCTTATAATAATAGTTAGGCATTGGACATTGGGGGTCATTTGGCTAAAGTTGTGGGGGGTATGGCTGGTTCAAGTATTTAGTGGGCCCAGGAAACGTGGACCACGTCACGGCAGTGGAGTAGGGAGAGGTAAGTATTTCAACTTTGCAAGTGCTGTGATCCTGAGCAAGCAGGGGTGGCCCACTCGTTCGCATTGGCACTGGCACAGGGCCCCTCAAAGTACGGCGGTGTGTTTGCACGGCGGGGGCGCCTCCCACCGGCAGCGACACTTTTGTGTACTATGAGGGGCCCTGTGCCAGTGACGTCGCCAACGAGTATTCCCCCCCACCTAATGAAGGAACCTGCACTTTCATCTGCACCTTCCTCTTTGTCCCCGTGTAAGGTGGTATAGTATGCGGGAAGGGGAACCTCACTTTCAGCAGGGTCAGAATCTGGCTGTGTAGCGTGCAAGAGGAATGTAGCGGTCTGGGTCAATGTACCAGCAGACTCATCTAGCACTGGCTGGGCAATGGGCAGGATGAGGAGAAAACACAGAAAAAAAGGGCCAAATAATAAAGTGGGCTAAATGCATTTCAAAATTGGTAACAGGACTAACCAGGCGGCATTGCTTTGTTCAGTGGAGGACAACTGTAATGAGAGGCTGACACAGTGAGTAGGCCCAAATCAGTAAGTAGTCTAAATGCAGTTCAAAATTGGTAACAGTAGTAAACAGGCGGCACTGCTTTGTTCAGTGGAGGAGAACAGCAAGGAGCGGCAGACACTGTTAGTAGGCCCCAACGAAACTAGTAGCCCCACTGCATTTGTTCCATTTAACAACTATTTAACAAGAGCCTGAAGATAGAAGCTCAGGAAAGGCAAACAGGAGAATACCTTGGAGCGGCAGACACTGTTAGTAGGCCCCAACCAAACTAGTAGCCCCACTGCATTTGTTCCATTTAACAACTATTTAACAAGAGCCTGAAGATAGAAGGTCAGGAAAGGCAACCTGGAGAACACCTTGGAGCGGCAGGCACTGTTAGTAGGCCCCAACCAAACTAGTAGCCCCACTGCAGTTTTAAAATTCTGATAGGCTGAAAACCTGCACGGGCAGCACGGTGGCGCAATGGTTAGCACAGCAGCCTTGCAGCGCTGTGGTCCTGGGTTCTAATCCCACCCAGGACAACATCTGCAAAGAGTTTGTATGTTCTCTCCGTGTTTGCGTGGGTTTCCTCCGGGCACTCCGGTTTCCTCCCACATTCCAAAGACATACTGATAGGGATTCTAGATTGTGAGCCCCATCAGGGACAGTGATGATAATGTGTGCAAAACTGTAAAGCTCTGCGGAATATGTTAGCGCTATATAAAAAATAAAGATTATTATTAAAAAAACCTGACAATTGCAGGTCATTTTTTTAAAGAGGACAACTGTATTGAGTGGCGCAGCCAGACACTGCTAGTAGGCCTTACACCACAAAGTTGGCTCGATGCAGGTTTAAAAAAGGTTACATGGGTACACGAGCAAGCATTGGTGTGGTCAGTGGAGGACAATTGGAAGGAGGGACCGCAGGAGACTTAGTAGGCCTAAAATAAAAAAAAGTAGGCTCTATGCACTTTTAATTAGGTTCCAGGGGTACACAGGCAGCATTGATGTGGTCAGTGGAGGACAATTGGAAGGAGGGACCGTAAGCAGACTTAGTAGGCCTAAAATAAAAAAAGTAGGCTCTATGCACTTTTAAATAGGTTCCAGGGGTACACAGGCAGCATTGGTGTGGTCAGTGGAGGACAATTGGAAGGAGGGACCGCAGACACACTTAGTAGGCCTAAAATAAAAAAAGGTAGGCTCTATGCACTTTTAATTAGGTTCCAGGGGTACACAGGCAGCATTGGTGTGGTCAGTGGAGGACAATTGGAAGGAGGGACCGCAGACAGACTTAGTAGGCCTAAAATAAAAAAGTAGGCTTTATACACTTTTAAATAGGTTCCAGGGGTACACAGGCAGCATTGGTGTGGTCAGTGGAGGACAATTGGAAGGAGGGACCGCAGACACACTTAGTAGGCCTAAAATACAAAAAAGGAGGCTCTATGCACTTTTAAATAGGTTCCAGCGGTACACAGGCAGCATTAGTGTGGTCAGTGGAGGACAATTAGAAGGAGGGACCACAGACATACTTAGTAGGCCTAAAATAAAAAAGTAGGCTCTATGCACTTTTAATTAGGTTCCAGGGGTACACAGGCAGCATTGGTGTGGTCAGCGGAGGACTATTGGAAGGAGGGACCGCATACAGACTTAGTAGGCCTAAAATAAAAAAAGTAGGCTCTATGCACTTTTAATTAGGTTCCAGGGGTACACAGGCAGCATTGGTGTGGTCAGCGGAGGACTATTGGAAGCAGGGACCGCAGACACACTTAGTAGGCCTAAAATAAAAAAAGGAGGCTCTATGCACTTTTAATTAGGTTCCAGGGGTACACAGGCAGCATTGGTGTGGTCAGTGGAGGACAATTGGAAGGAGGGACCGCAGACAAACTTAGTAGGCCTAAAATAAAAAAGTAGGCTCTATGCACTTTTAAATAGGTTCCAGGGGTACACAGGCAGCATTGGTGTGGTCAGCGGAGGACAATTGGAAGGAGTGTCTGACACAGTTAGTACTCCAAAATAATAAATTGATGTTAATGTCTGGCAAAAAAATAAAATTAACAAATAAACAGGTGGCATACCTAGGTACAGGGGTGGGCACCTCTGCTGACTTGCAGACATTGTTATTTGGTGCAAATTATTTACTGGTGTAAATGTAGGACAGGGCCACTGAATTTTTTAACTAGCATCATACATGTCAACAAATTAGTATTGTCAGTGCCAGGCATTGAAGGATTTCGCCGCATTAGACTAAACAGCGGTGGAGCAGTGAGATATAATTTTGCAAGTGGTAGAGCACAGTTTGAATTGGGGGGTGGACACTCTCTCGTGCCCGGCAGTACTGGCCCAGGGCCCCTCATGTTACAATGGTGTGTCTGACGTTGGGTGCGCACCACCGCCAGAGACACTTCATTGTATTATGAGGGACCCAGTGCCAGTGCCGTCAACCAAAAGTGGGCACACCCACCTCTTCAGACAAACGGCACTCTCACGGGTGCTTGCGCCAAGTGGCGAGACCACAGCCCCGTGGGGGGAGTCAGCCCATTTAGGGATGTGTAAACATGTCGTATGCTGGAGATACAGCAGCTGCAAATTAAGAGATTGGAACAGTCAGTAAGACCAGTCCAAAAGCAAGACCTTTTTACAGGAAAGCTAGGTGTCAGCCAGGAAAGGTGGGGCAAAATAATTAGAAATCCATGAGTGGTTCATTTTAATGAAGGTTAGATCATCAACATTTTGGGTAGCCAGACGAGTCCTTTTTTCGGTCAGTATTGAACCAGCAGCACTGAATACTCTTTCTGATAGCACACTAGCTGCTGGGCAAGCGAGCTCCTGCAATGCATATTCGGACAATTCAGGCCAGGTATCTATTTTGGATGCCCAGTAATCAAATGGGAATGACGGGTGAGGGAGAACATCGATAGGGGAGGAAAAATAGTTAGTAACCATACTGGACAAATGTTGTCTCCTGTCACTTTGAATTGATGCTGCAGTACCTGTCCTGTCTGCGGTCATTGTGAAATCACTCCACAACCTGGTCAGAAAACCCCTCTGTCCAACGCCACTTCTGATTTGTGCACCTCTAACACCTCTGCCCTGTTGCCCCCTGCAGCTCATGTGAGAACCATCACCGGCGCTGTGTGCTGGGAATGCCTGAATCAAACGGTCTACAAGAGTTGCTTGTTTGGTTGCCAATATTTGTTCAAGGATCTCATGTGGCATGATATTTTGCAATTTCCCATTATAGCGTGGATCCAGGAGGCAGGCCAACCAGTAATCGTCATCGGTCATCATTTTTATAATTCGGGGGTCCCTTTTTAGGATACGCAAGGCATAATCCGCCATGTGGGCCAATGTTCCAGGTGTCAATTCACTGCTTGTGCTGGGTTGAGAAGCACATTTGGGCAAATCAGTGTCACTTGTCTCCCTCAAAAACCCTGAACCGGGCCTTGCAACGTCACCAGTTTGTATTGCCCCCTGAGAAGCTTCCTCATCCAAAAAATATTCATCCCCATCATCCTCCTCCTCCTCTTCGTCCACCACCTCATCCAGGAGAGTTCCCTGAGCAGACAATGGCTGACTGTCATCAAGGCTTCCCTCCTCCTCGGCTGCAGACCCCAGCTCCTTAATGCGCATCAAACTTTGCATCAGCAGACGCATTAGGGGGATGCTCATGCTTATTATGGCGTTGTCTGCACTAACCAGCCGTGTGCATTCCTCAAAACACTGAAGGACTTGACACAGGTCTTGTAGCTTCGACTACTGCACACCTGACAACTCCATGTCTGCCATCCAACTGCCTGCCCGTGTATGTGTATCCTCCCACAAATACATAACAGCACGCCTCTGTTCGCACAGTCTCTGAAGCATGTGCAGTGTGGAGTTTCACCTTGTTGCAGCGTCGATGATTAGGCGATGCTGGGGAAGGTCCAAAGATCGCTGATGGTTCTGCATATGGCTGGAGTGTACGGGCGAACGGCGGATGTGCGAGCAAAGTCTGCGCACCTTCAGGAGCAGGTTGGGTAACCCCGGATAACTTTTCAGGAAGCACTGCACCACCAGGTTTAAGGTGTGAGCCAGGCAAGGAATGTGTTTCAGTTGTGAAAGGGCTATGGCAGCCATAAAATTTCTGCCGTTATCACTCACTACCTTGCCTGCCTCAAGATGTACACTGCCCAGCCATGACTGAGTTTCTTGCTGCAAGAACTCGGACAGAACTTCCGCGGTGTGTCTGTTGTCGCCCAAACACTTCATTGCCAATACAGCCTGCTGACGCTTGCCACTAGCTGTTCCATAATGGGACACCTCGTGTGCAACAGTGGCAGCTGCGGATGGAGTGGTCGTGCGACTGCAGTCTGTGGACGAGCTCTCGCTTCTGCTGGAGGATGAGGAGGAGGAGGAGGGGGGGCGAACGCCTACAGCCAACTGTTTCCTAGACCGTGGGCTAGGCAGAACTGTCCCAATATTGCTGTCCCCTGTGGACCCTGCATCCACCACATTAACCCTGTGTGCCGTGATGGACACGTAACGCCCCTGGCCATGCCTACTGGTCCATGCATCTGTTGTGAGGTGAACCTTTCTACTCGCAGATTGCCTGAGTGCATGCACAATGCAGTCTTTTACATGCTGGTGGAGGGCTGGGATGGCTTTTCTCGAAAAGAAGTGTCAACTGGGTAGCTCTTAGCGTGGTACAGCGTAGTCCATCAGGGCTTTGAAAGCTTTGCTTTCAACTAACCGGTAGGGCATCATCTCTAACGAGATTAGTCTAGCAATGTGGGCGTTCAAACCCTATGTACGCGGATGAGAGGATGAGTACTTCCTTTTCCTAATGAGAGTTTCTTGTAGGGTGAGCTGGACTGGAGAGCTGCATATGGTGGAACTAGCAGGGGTGCCGGTGGACATGGCAGACTGAGAGAGGGTTGGTGATGGTATTCTTGCTGTTGGCCTACATACAGTGTTTCCTACCAAGAACCTGGTGATTCCCTGACTGCTTTGGCCTTGCGACGAAACCTCCACATTTGCTGCAGGTGGTGTGGTAAACGGTGGGCTTACAGTGAGGGAAGGGATGTAGCGTTGCTGACTAGCTTCATTGTGAGAGAGTGTAACAACGTTAAGGGACGTTTGGTAGTTAGTCCAGGCTTGCAAGTGCATGGTCTTTAAATGTCTATGCATGCAACTTGTATTTAGATTTTTAACATTCTGACCTCTGCTGAAGGTCCTTGAGCATTTCTTACAGATGACTTTGCACTGATCATTTGGATCTTGGTTAAAAAAATGCCAGACTGCACTCTTCCTACTATCGGATACCTTTTCAGGCATTGCACACTGAGCTACTTTAACCGGATGGCCACGCTGTCCTACAACTGTTTTTGGTTTTACCACACGTTTTTGGCCAGATACGGGCCTGCCAGATGTAACCTGTTGCGATGTTGATGCCTGCTGCGGCTCCTCCTCCGCTTCAGAGCTACTGCCGGCTGCACCCTGTTCCCCCAATGGCTGCCAATCGGGTTCAACAACTGGGTCATCTATGACCTCCTCTTCTATATCCTGTGCACCTTCCTCTGTGTCACCGTGTAAGCCGGTGCTATAGCGTTCGTGACGGGGCTCCATAGTCTCATCAGGGTCAGATTCTGGATCAGTACACTGCGAGGGCAATGTTGTGATCTGAGTCAAGGGAACAGCATAATAATCTGGCTGTGGCTGTGCATCTGTGCACTCCATGTCCAATTTCCCTTTCTAACCTAGGAACGGTATGTGTAAAGAGCTCCATGGAGTAACCCGTTGTGTCGCCTGACGCATCCTTCTCTGTTGTTCTGGCTGAAGAACACAAGGATGCGACTTGTCCCTGACCGGGAACATCCACTGATGACGCGCTGCTTTTACATTTTGCACTTTCCGAAGAGGAGGCAAAAGAGCTAGAGGCAGAGTCAGCAAGGAAAGCCAAAACTTGTTCCTGCTGCTCCGGCTTTAAAAGCGGTTTTCCTACTTCCAGAAAAGGGAGCGTTCAAGGCCTTGTGTAGCCAGACGATGATGACAGTGGCTGAACAACTCGAGACTTAGGTGCTATATTGCTTTTCCCATGACCACCTGATGCTCCACCACCACTACCATCATTACCAGCTGCCAATGACTGCCCACGGCCACGACCTCTTCCACCAGACTTCTTCATTCTTGGAAATATGTAACCAAACTAACAAACGGTATTTGGTACTATAAAACCAGTTACAAGGTGGACGCAAACTTGTTGTGAATTTAAATCTCCCTTAACAGGTGTGTGAGACTGCAGGGAAAATCAGACCCACTGTATTACAGTACACAGCTTCAGTGGCAGACAGTGGCTGACAGATATGCCACTAACAGGACTGACGCAGATGCACACACTGGAAATAAAAATCTCCCCTTTTTTTATATGGAAGACTAGTGAATAAATCTGGCCCACTGTATTACAGTATATTTTCTGTGGCAGAAAATGACTGACAGATACCACAGACTGGACTGGCACAGATGCACAGATTTGCCAATATTAATCTCCCCTTCTTTTTTTTATGGGAGACTAGTGAATAAATCTGGCCCACTGTTTTACAGTATAGTTTCTGTGGCAGAAAATGACTGAGAGATAACACAGACTGGACTGGCACAGATGCACAGATTTGCCAATATTAATCTCCCCTTTTTGTTTTTATATGGAAGACTAGTGAATAAATCTGGCCCACTGTTTTACAGTATAGTTTCTCTGGCAGAAAATGACTGACAGATAACACAGACTGGACTGGCACAGATGCACAGATTTGCCAATATTAATCTCCCCATTTTGTTTTTATATGGAAGACTAGTGAATAAATCTGGTCCACTGTTTTACAGTATAGTTTCTGTGGCAGAAAATGACTGACAGATAACACAGACTGGACTGGCACAGATGCACAGATTTGCCAATATTAATCTCCCCTTTTTGTTTTTATATGGAAGACTAGTGAATAAATCTGGCCCACTGTTTTACAGTATAGTTTCTGTGGCACAGAATGACTGACAGACAGATACCACAGACTGGACTGGCACAGATGCACAGATTTGCCAATATTAATCTCCCCTTTTTGATTTTATATGGAAGACTAGTGAATAAATCTGTCCCACTGTTTTACAGTATGGTTTCTGTGGCAGAAAATGACTGACAGGTCACACAGACTGGACTGGCACAGATGCACAGATTTGCCAATATTAATCTCCCCTTTTTGTTTTTATATGGAAGACTAGTGAATAAATCTGGCCCACTGTTTTACAGTATAGTTTCTGTGGCAGAGAATGACTGACAGATAACACAGACTGGACTGGCACAGATGCACAGATTTGCCAATATTAATCTCCCCTTTTTGTTTTTATATGGAAGACTAGTGAATAAATCTGGCCCACTGTTTTACAGTATAGTTTCTGTGGCAGAAAATGACTGACAGATAACACAGACTGGACTGGCACAGATGCACAGATTTGCCAATATTAATCTCCCCTTTTTGTTTTTATATGGAAGACTAGTGAATAAATCTGGCCCACTGTTTTACAGTATAGTTTCTGTGGCACAGAATGACTGACAGACAGATACCACAGACTGGACTGGCACAGATGCACAGATTTGCCAATATTAATCTCCCCTTTTTGATTTTATATGGAAGACTAGTGAATAAATCTGTCCCACTGTTTTACAGTATGGTTTCTGTGGCAGAAAATGACTGACAGGTCACACAGACTGGACTGGCACAGATGCACAGATTTGCCAATATTAATCTCCCCTTTTTGTTTTTATATGGAAGACTAGTGAATAAATCTGGCCCCCCGTTTTACAGTATAGTTTCTGTGGCAGAGAATGACTGACAGACAGATACCACAGACTGGACTGGCACAGATGCACAGATTTGCCAATATTAATCTCCCCTTCTTTTTTTTATGGGAGAGTAGTGAATAAATCTGGCCCACTGTTTTACAGTATAGTTTCTGTGGCAGAGAATGACTAACATACAGATACCACAGACTGGACTGGCACAGATGCACAGATTTGCCAATATTAATCTCCCCTTCTTTTTTTTATGGGAGACTAGTGCATAAATCTGGCCCACTGTTTTACAGTATAGTTTCTGTGGCAGAGAATGACTGACAGACAGATACCACAGACTGGACTGGCACAGATGCACAGATTTGCCAATATTAATCTCCCCTTTTTGTTTTTATATGGAAGACTAGTGAATAAATCTGGCCCACTGTTTTACAGTATTGTTTCTGTGGCAGAAAATGACTGACAGATACAACAGACTGGAATGGCACAGATGCACTGATTGGCAATATAAATCTCCCTTTTTAGGTGTGGGACAGTGCAGAAAAATACAGGCCCACTGTTTAACACTACACAGTTTCAGGGCCAGAAAGTGGCTTGAAGATATATTAAAAAAAAAAAGGGACTGTACTACAATTACTATCTCCCTACAGTAATCTCAGAAAAGTATGGCAGGCAGCAATAAAAAGGACTGCTGCACACAAAAGTGTGGACAAACAAACAAGATAGCTGTGCAGAAAGGAAGGAGCAACAGGATTTGTGCTTTGAAAAAATCAGTTGGTTTGCACAGCGGCGTATAAACAGCAATGCAGCTATCAGGGAGCCTTACAAGGCAGCCTTATAAGCTACAGAGCTGATGCACAAAAATCTAGCCTCCACTGTCCCTGCAAGGAAAAGGTGGTGTTGGACAGTGGAAATCGCTACAGCACAAGTGGTTTGGGGGTTTATATTCCCTGCCTAACGCTATCCCTGCTTCTGACGAAGCGGCAGCAACCTCTCCCTATGCTCAGATCAGCAGCAGTAAGATGGCGGTCGGCGTGCACGCCCCTTTATAGCCCCTGTGACGCCGCAGAAAGCAAGCCAATCACTGCCGTGCCCTTCTCTAAGATGGTGGGGACCGAGAACTATGTCATCACTCTGCCCACACTCTGCGTCCTCCTTCATTGGCTGAGAAATGGTGCTGAAAGCGTCATATGAAACGCGAGTTTGGTGCAGAGGGCCGCCGACCGCGTGGCCAACCCCACACAGGGATCGGGTCAGGTTTCATGAAACCCAACTTTGCCAAAAGTCGGCGACTTATGAAAATGACCGATCCGTTTCGCTCAACCCTAGTGAAGACACATTGAGGAAGACACATTGGGGGAAGACACATTAGGAGTGGAAAACAGGTTGGAAGGTATTGACACATTGGAAAGGAAAGAACGAAGCGAAGGTGTGGACAGACTAGAAAACATAGACACATTAGGAGGTGAGGGAGGAGGGGGTGCCTTTAATTTTTTTTTCCACGGTTTTTCTCCTCCAGGACTTTAGTTTTGCTGCTGTTTTTTCCTCGTGCTGCGTTGGTATAGGAGAAGTGTGGGCTGCTGCATTCGGCTTGATGTTGGAACAGGATGGCTGGGCTGCTGCACTAGGCTGCATGGTGAAGCATGGGATTCTTGGAAGTGTAATGTCCAGCGGTGGTGGTGGTGGTGATAGACAAGTCCCTTGGCGAGTCGGTGCAGGCAGATTCTGCCACAGCTGCTGTCCTGGAACTTGTTGCCCTGTAGGTAAAGAAATTTGTGCCTGCTGCTGATTTCGGTCTGCATGACCTCGCTATAAGCATCCTGACAGACCTTCATCACAAACAGCTGGAGATTAGGGCTAAAGTTTTCCGTCACACCCCTTTCTATAGTTGAAAAATAATGTTGCGTCGGTCTATTAAGGTCGCCTTCCAGGCGGTCAAGGCGTTTGTGGACTTCCTGGAACAGTGTGTTCACATGAGTGAACCCACTCTCCATCCTATCCACAACCGCCTTCATTCCAGCCTGGAAGACCGAGCTTAAGTCAATAAACTCGGGCATGACTGACCTCTCCCAAGTCCTCTGCTGCTGCTGAGCAGACCCAAGTAAAGTAGTGGCAGAGGGCTGGGAGAGGGGAAAACCAGAAGATCCGGCTTCCTGTTCCCCAGCCTGTGATACCTGCCTGGCTGCTGCAGTTCGTTGGCTGGTCGATGAGGGGCAGCTTCAACAGCCGAAGATCCAGGTTCTATAGTGCTGCTCCAGGTTCTGTGTGGAAATAAAATAAAGAAAGATTATTACAAAAAAGAAAAAATTAAATAATAGTGAAAGACAGCACAAAAGATACTCACATTCGCTGAGCAAGCTATGGCCTCAGAGAAAAAAGCTCCTTATGATACTTGTATTTTCTTAGTTTTCGCACTGCACCACTTCAAACCCGAATCTCCTCTCTCATGTCCAGGGCTGGACTGGCCATCCGGCAGTTCTGGCAAATGCCAGAAGGGCCGGTGCCAGTAGTGGGCCGCTGCACACTGACTCACCCTTAACCTCCTCCCCCCAGCGCCACCGCTGCCGCATTCAACAATGATGGAGGATGCTCCCTCTCCCATCATTCCCCGCTCTGCCTCTGACACTGCGGGTGCGCGTGCACTCACTGTGTCCCAGTCAGTGCAGCGGCAGCCACCGAGACAGGAGCAGGGAGCACGAGGGGAGGTAAGGAGTGTTTTTTTTTACTGGACTGTGGGGCCATTCTAGGGGCGGAGGGATGTGGGCTCTGCTGTATACAATGTGGGCTGTGCTACATACTACTGTGTGGGCTCTGCTGTATACTACTGTGTGGGTTGTGCTATATACTACTATGTAGGCTCTGCTGTATACTACTGTGTGGGCAGTGCTGTATACTACTATGTGGGCTGTGCTATATTTTACTGTGTGGGCTCTGCTGTACACTACTGTGTGGGCTGTGCTATATACTACTATGTGGGCTGTGCTGTATACTACTATGTGGGCTGTGCTATATATTACTGTGTGGGCAGTGCTATATACTACTATGTGGGATGTGATGTACACTACTATGTGGGCTGTACTGTATACTACGGTGTGGGCAGTGCTGTATACTACTATGTGGGCTGTGCTATACACTATTATGTGGGCTCTGCTGTATAGTAGTATGTGGGCAGTGCTGTATACTACTATGTGGGCAGTGCTGTATACTACTCTGTGGGCTGTGCTGTATAGTACTGTGTGGGCTGTGCTGTATACTACTATGTGGGCAGTGCTGTATACTACTATGTGGGCAGTGCTGTATACTACTATGTGGGCTGTGTTATATAATACTATGTGGGCAGTGCTACACACTACTATGTGGGCTCTGCTGTATACTACTATGTGGGCTGTGCTATACACTATGTGGGCTCTGCTGTATACTACTATGTGGGCTCTGCTGTATACTGCTATGTCAGCAGTGCTGTATACTACTATGTGGGCAGAGCTGTATACTACTATGTGGGCTGTGCTGTATACTGCTATGTGAGCTGTGTTATCTGCTATGCGGGTTGTGCTATATACTATGAGGGGTATATTATATTCTATGGGGGAGGCCGTGTTATACTATGGGGGCTGCATTATATTCTATGGGGGCTACATTATATATTATGGGGAGGTGGGCTGTACTATATTCTATGGGGTGGCTGCATTATACTCTGGGGTGGCTGCATTATATTCTGTAGGGTGGTGGCTGCATTATACTATATGTGGGCTGCATTATACTGTATCAAGGATTATGGGGAATACATTATACTATATGAAGAACTATGGGGTGCATTATACTATGGGAAGTGAATTGTACTACATGGATGACTATGGCGGTGCATTATACTATATGGAGCACTATGAGGAGTGTATTATGCTATATGGAGGTCTATGAGGCGTGTATTATGCTATATGGAGGACTGAGCAGTGTATTTTAATATATGGAGGACTATAGGGAGTGTATTATTCTATATGGAGGACTGTGGTGCATATTACAATATATGGAGGACTATGGTGTGTATTTTACTAAACAAGTGAAATGCTGCATATTCAGATTGTTTTGCTGGAACAAAAATCTTTGTTCTCAGCAGCACATAGCCGGTGTAAACTGTACATGTGCTGCTGATAATATGATACTGTATGGTAATCTGTTAGTGATCTATTAGTGATGGTTCTGTCCCATCATTCTTTCTCAGACAGTGGAAAGAGGCCGGGAAACAAGCGTTGAACAACTTCAGTATTGTTGATCAAACTGATTTAGCGGCCTGAACTCAGTGCTTGTAAATACAACAAGACGACGATCGCTATCACCAGGATGGACGACCTATCTGCTGCTGCTGCAACCAGGCAGGACGTTTTGCAAGGTACTGTCATTTTAACGAGCAACCCCTAGGACAGAGGGCCAACCCCCAGGAACAGGACGACCAGGTCCACACAACTGGCGAGCCAAATACGACCTGTTCTCCCCATTGTGATCGACGGCATCCCGATTAACGCTTTGTTGGACACCGGTTCACAGGTTACAACTATGCCTTAAATCCTTTATAAGCATTATTGGGCTGATACAGACATTACCCTTGGTCCAGATAGTGACTTAACGATAGTAGCCACTAGCCAGTAATGGTCAGCCTTTGCCACAGGTGGGATACAAGGAGGTCACCATTATAGTGGGGCGGGTAGAATTAAAAGCCCAAGGGATGGTGATTGTTGATATTGATCGACGTGAATGTAACCCTATGATGATCATTGGTACTAATGTTATTGAAAATTGTCTGGCCGAGGTAATTGTCTTGTTACAACAGGTGGCAGAAACTGCTGGTTCCAGTGAACAGAGAGTCCTGCAAAAGGAAATCAGAGCCCTGGTACAGAGACAGCAGGTAGAACTATCTGGCGGAGAAATTGCCAAAGTCACAGTGAGTGATCCCATCCCCATTGCAATACCCCCAGTAGTGAAATGTTGAGTGTCGGGCAGCAATAGGTATCAGAGGTAAAGACTACCAGGCCGTGGTAGAACCTGTGCATTCAGATAGTAGGCCCACAATCCTGACTGCCACAGCGGTGGTTGAAGTCCTCAAGCGGAGGGTACCAGTACGTGTCCTTAACTGTAGAGAGAAAGAGGTCCACTTAACCATATATGCCACACTTGACAAACTGTTTACTGTTGATAACAATGTGATACAGGTGACAGAACCCTTGGTCCCGTCCAACCAGATGGAGGACAATGGCTCTGCAGGACAAATGGAAGATTGGTGTCAGAAATTACATGTTGTCACTGACTCTACCCCATTACACCAGAAACAAGGGGCTTACCAGGTGGTCCATGTGTATGAACGGGAATTCAGTGAACACCCACTAGATTTTGGGCAGGTAAAAAGTGGTTCAACATCATATCCCCACGGGAAGTAATCCACCCATCAAGGAGAGGTTCCGGCCTGTACCTCCAGCTCATTACCAGTGTGCCAAAAGTAGTGCGAGAGATGAAGGAGGCTGGGGTAATCAGATATAGTTGTAGCCTCTGGGCAGCTCCATTAGTCCTCGTCAGGAAGAAAGATGGCACCATGAGAATGTGTGTAGATTATAGGCAGATAAAACGCATTACACACAATGATGCTTACCCGTTGCCTAGAATAGATGAGTCGTTAGCTGAGTTAAAATCTGATAATTACTTTTCTACCTTGGATCTCACCAGTGGGTGCTGGCAGGTTCCCGTAGCAGAGGCAGATAAGGAGAAGACGGCCTTCACAACACCAATGGGTCTCGCTGAATTTAATTACATGCCGCTCGGACTGTGCAATGCCCCAGGAACATTTCAGAGAATGATAGAGTGCTGTCTCGGGCACAAGAATTTTGAAACTGTCTTGTTGTACCTGGATGATGTCATTGTCTTTTCCAAGACGTATGAGGACCAGCTGAAGCACCTGGCTGAGGTGTTTGAAGCCCTGACCTACTTTGGCTTGAAGGTAAAACAATCTAAATGTAACCTGTTGAAATCCAAAGTACAGTACCTGGGCCATGTGGTGAGCTCTGAAGGAGTTGCCCCAGACAAGGTCATCGTGATCAAGAACTGGCTGAAACCCAGTAACCTCCATGAAGTCCGACAGTTCCTAGGGTTGGTAGGCTATTACAGGAGATTTATTAAAGACTTCACCAAGATAGCCACACCACTGCAAGACCTGTTAGTGGGCCAATCTAAGAAAACCAAGGGTAAGAATACCCCGTTTGACTGGAACGACAGGCTGGAAGGATCCTTCACCCAGTTGAAGTTGGCTGTCACGGGAGATGAGGTACGATCAACCGTTTGTGCTGTACACGGATGCCAGCAACATGGGATTGGGAGCAGTACTGTCCCAGGTGCAAAAAGGCAAGGAAAGGGTAATTGCGTATGCCAACAGGAAGCTTCGCCCCACAGAAAGGAACCCTGAAAGTATAGTTCCTTTAAGCTGGAGTTCCTCGCCATCATCTGCCCAGTAACGAGGATCAAGCAAGCACTACCTGGCCTCAGCAAAATTCACAGTCTACACAGACAACAATCTGCTGACTCACCTGGAGATGGCAAAACTAGGTGCTTTGGAGCAGCAATGGATGGCTCGGTTGTCTAATTACAACTTCACTATCAAGTACTGTGCAGGGCACAAGAATGCCAACGCCGATGCATTATCCAGAATGCCCAACCTACCAGATGTGGAAGAGAATTCAGAGGAACTTGAAGAGGTAGAGCTGCCAGCTTTCCGTCACCCTGGAGCAACTCAGTACTTTCATTATGTAAGGAACAGGCACAAAAACAAACAAGAAGCCACGCTGAACCCGTTGCTCCACCATGGATGGGCAGAGACCCAGGACAGTGACCCCACGGTCCGTCTAGTGAAAGAGCTGCTGATGCAAGCAGAATCGCACCCTGGTCCAAATGATTTGCAAGAGATGCAACAACTGTGGAAGGAGAAAGGCAAACTATTCATCTATGATGGTAAGCTGTGCCAAAGAAACATCGATCCACGCACTCATGAGTTAGTCTGGCAGATAGTGGTCCCAAGACAAGATGCGCCAATGGTTCTGGAAGTGTACCACGATGGAGAAAGACACTTCGGATGGAAGAAGTTGGAGATCCAGTTACGTGGAAGATTTTACTGGATTGGCATTAGGAAAGCCATCAAAAAGTGGTGCCGAGAGTGTGCCCATGTAACCTGCACAGAAAGGACCGTGACAGCCAGAGGGCTCCTCTGCAGCCCATAGTCACCAAACAGCCACTTGAACTGGTGGCCTTAGACCATGTGAAGCTAACTCCAAGCCGGTCAGGCTATGTTTTCGCTTTGACTATTATGGATCACTACTCAAGATTCCTGGTAGCTGTACCTGTCAAGGATGAGACAGCAAAGACAGCAGCCAAAGCCTTCCAACAGCACCTCTCTAGACCACATGGATATCCTGAAAAAGTACTCACTGATCAAGGACCAGCCTTTGAAGCGGGAGTATTTCAAGAATTGTGCAACCTGTATGGATGCAAAAAGATCAGAACGACTCCATATCACCCACAAACCAACAGAATGTGTGAAAAGATGAAACAAGTAGTGATTGACTTACTGAAGACCTTGCCTTTACATGAAAGAAACTTATGGCCAGAGATGTTGCCAGACTTGGTAGACTTGTATAACCACATCCCAGTGAACTCCACCAACTGCACTCCAGCATACCTGATGAGAGGAAGATCTAGTAAACTACCACTTGATCTAGACATGGGAGTCCTAACCCAAGAAAATACCTCACCTGATGCAGATTGGGATACTGAGAGACAACAAAAGTACTGCCAAGTACAAGCGTGCGTCAAAAGAAATCTATGGCAAGCGAGACAAAAGCAAGAGAGAGACTATAACCAACATGCCCCTGCAATTCTCTTGGCACCAGGTGAACAAGTGCCAAAACGTAAAAGAAGACTGCACAAACTTGACGACCAGTGGGAAGCAGAACGTATACTACCCTACCTTCAAACTTCGGCAACATGAAAATCTGCCTTATCATTCAAGATGGAGGAGAAACTTCAACTGCAGTATCCAGAAACCATCTCAAAGTATGCCCTGATAAACTGAGGAACAAAGAAACAGACCCAGGAACATCTCCACCCATGGAAGAAAAAGAAAAGAAAATTCACACCGTTCTTGGAGATTTTCCCCAGTCTTGGACTCAGATACATCAGGTAATAGTGATACCTGTCTTAACTTTTCCCCAGCTGGAAATACAAGAAGAAGTGACTCAGAACCATCCTGAACCTGAAGAGACTTTACACCAGCAGGTTCAAGCAGCAAATGTCACCCCAGCAGTGGAACCAGAGAATCCACCCTGTGCTATTGGTGAAACTGTCAGACCTATGGTGAATCTGAGAAGTCGTAGACAATTACCCAGTTTACCCACACAATGCAGGCCTACAAATAGTACATGCACCGGTGGGTATACTACAGCAGACATGGTAGACCAGGAAGTACGTAAGTCTACTCGTAGCACCAAGGGTCAAATCCCAGCCCGTTACAGGGACTGTCAATAATTGGTGTTACCTGTTTGAAAATGTTTCCATGTATTCCGTTACAGGTTTATAATGGACATTGTGGTAATGGACAGTGATTACCCAAAAGCTTTCATTGTAAATAGTTTGGCACCCTCAAGGTGCACCCTGGTTCTGCCCACTTGCCGTCGTGGATAGAGCCTTCTTTGTTTCAGCAGACCGAAGATAAAACTGTCTGGCATGGCGAACACCTGGTCAGGATATGCCTTGAAGCCTGCCCAAGTCCTACGTTGGGGGTTTATCATGGGTCCCTCATGTCGGTACTGTTTAATTTATGAACATGGACACCCTGGTATAAGGCCAGATGTACTTTTATTAACTGTTTGGTTTTGCAATGTTCAAGAACAGAGCCTCCCATAAGGGATGAAAAGTTTAACCTGTTTTGATGTGTTTTCAATGTTTTTACAAAACTGTCTTTTTAACCTGTTGTTTATGCTTCCTTTCCCAGTCCAGGAGTACTGGATTTAATGGGGGGAATGTGGCACCCCAGGAATTCGGATACCACAGTAGTTCTGCCTTCCTCTCGGGGAGGGTAGTGCTATGTCTGGAGACAAGTGAGATTCCCTTTGGCAAACTATCACACACACAACACCTTCCAAATCCAGGCCCTGTTTTAGGGCAGCTTCCCTGGATAAAGATCCTGGTTTGGAGGAGGAGCTAGGTGAGTTTGGACAAAAAGTCTGTGAGCGAGGACAGACAGGTGGAGATGTTCCTGGGCCTGGCTCTATGTTCCTCAATTTATCAGGGCATTTCTTGAGATGGTCTCTGGATACTGCCGTCGAAGTTTCTCCTCGAGGTTTCTCCTCCATCTTTGCTGATGAGACACACTTTAGTATTGTCAAAGTTGGATGGCAAGATGGTATATGCTTCCGCTTCCCAACTGATCATCAAGTTTGTTCATTCTTCTTTTACGCTTTAACACTTGTTCAACTGGTGACAAAGGAATTGCAGGAGCACGTTGGTTGTAGTCTCTCTCTTGTTTTTGTCTGGCTTGAGATAGACTTCTTTCAACACACTCTTGTACTTGGCAATACTTTTGCTGTCTTTCTGTATCCCAATCTGCATCAGATGATGAATTTTCTGGGGTTAGGACTCCCATGTCTAGATCAACAGGTAACTTGCTGGATCTTCCTCTCATCAGGTACGCTGGAGTACAGTTGGTGGAATTCACTGGAATGTGGTTGTACAAATCTACCAAGTCTGGCAACTTTTCTGGCCATAAGTTCCTTTCCTGTATAGGTAAGGTCTTCAGTAGGTCAATCACTACTTGGTTCATCTTCTCACACATTTCGTTGGTTTGTGAGTGATACGAAGTCGTTCTGACCTTTTTGCATCCATACATGTTGCAGAACTCCTGAAACACTTCCGCTTCAAAGGCTGGACCTTGATCAGTAAGGACCTTCTCTGGGTATCCGTTTGGTCTGCAAAAGTACTGCTGAAAGGCCTTGGCTGCTGTTCTTGCCATCAAATCTTTGACAGGTACAATGACCAGGAATCTGGAGTAGTAGTCTACAATGGTCAGAGCGTAGACATAGCCGGATCGGCTTGGTGTTAGCTTCACATGATCTAGCGCGACCAATTCAAGTGGTTGTTTGGTAACTATGGGCTGGAGGGATGCCCTCTGACTGTCACAGTCCTTTCTGTGTAAGCTACATGGGCCACACTCTCTGCACCACTTTTCGAAGGTTTTTCTCATACCAATCCAGTAGAACCTTCCACGAAGTAGACTCTCCAACTTCCTCCATCTGAAGTGTCCTGCTCCATCGTGGTACGCTTCCAGGACCATTGGCGCATCTTGCCTTGGGACCACTATCTGCCAAACCAACTCATGAGTGCGTGGGTCGACTGCGTCAGGAGTTCTTTCACTCGACGGACCGTGGGGTCACTGTCCTGGGTCTCTGCCCATCCATGGTGGGGCAGAGGATTCAGCGTGGCGTCCTGCTTGTTCTTGCGCCTGTTTCTCACATGATGGGAATACTGAGTGGCCTTGGGCCTATGGAAAGCTTGCAACTCTATTTCTTCGAGGGTTTCCGGATCTTCTCCCGTTTCTGGCAAGTTGGGCATTCTGCACAATGCATCGGCATTCGCGTTCTTGTGCCCTGCTCGGTAATTGATGGTGAAATCATAATTGGACAGCCGGGCCATCCACTACTGCTCCAAGGCACCAAGTTTTGCTGTGTCCAAGTGTGTCAGTAGATTGTTGTCCGTGAAGACGGTGAATTTTGCTGAGGCCAGGTAGTGCTTAAATCTCTCGGTCACTGCCCAGACGATGGCGAGGAACTCCAGCTTAAAGGAACTGTAGTTTTCAGAGTTCCTTTCAGTGGGATGGAGTTTCCTGCTGGTGTAAGCAATTACCTTTTCTTTGCCTTTCTGGACCTGGGACAACACGGCTCCCAGTCCCATGTTGCTGGCATCCATATACAGCACAAACGGTTGGTCATATTCAGGGTAAGCCAGTACCTCTTCTCCCGTCAGAGCCGACTTCAAACAAGTGAAGGATCTCTCCAGTCTGTCGTTCCAGTCAAATGGGGTATTCTTACCCTTGGTTTTCTTGGATTGGCCCACTAGCAGGTCTTGTAGTGGTGCAGCTTTTTTGGTGAAGTCTTTAATAAATTGCCGGTAGCAGCCTACCAACCCGAGGAACTGCCGGACTTCATGGAGGTTGCTGGGCTTCGGCCAGTCTCTGATCACAGTGACCTTGTCAGGGTCTGGGGCCACCCCATCGGCACTCACAACATGGCCCAGGTACTGCACTTTGGGCTTTAACAGATGGCATTTGGATGGTTTTACCTTTAGGCCAAAGTTGGACAGGGCTTCGAACACCTCGGCCAGGTGCTCCAGATGGTCCTCATAAGTCTTGGAGAAGACAATGACATCGTCCAGATACAGGAAGATGGTTTCAAAGTTCTTGTGTCCAAGACAGCACTCCATCATCCTCTGGAACGTTCCTGGAGAGTTGCACAGTCCGAATGGCATGTAGTTGAACTCGCAGAGACCCATCGGTGTGGTGAAGGCAGTCTTTTCCTTGTCCGCCTCTGCTACGGGAACCTGCCAGTACCCACTGGTGAGATCCAAGGTAGAGAAGTAGTTAGCAGATTTTAAAGCAGCTAATG
This sequence comes from Ranitomeya imitator, assembly GCF_032444005.1. NCBI lineage: Eukaryota > Metazoa > Chordata > Amphibia > Anura > Dendrobatidae > Ranitomeya > Ranitomeya imitator. Next base: position 510,893,529 of record NC_091285.1, on the reverse strand, counting down.
ATTCTTCTATTCTAGGCAAAGGGTAGGCATCTTTATGTGTAATGTGGTTTATCTGCCTATAATCAACACACATCCTCATCGTGCCATCCTTCTTCCTGATGAGGACTAATGGAGCTGCCCAGGGGCTACAACTGTCTCTAACTACCCCAGCCTCCTTCATCTCTCGCAACATGTCTTTGGCACACTGATAATGAGCAGGAGGTACAGGACGGTATCTCTCTTTAATGGCTGGATGATTTCCCATGGGGATATGATGTTGAATCCCTTTTACCTGGACAAAATCTGGGGGGTGCTTGCTGAATACCAGCTCATATTCATGGACCACCCTGTAAGCCCCTTGTTTTTGGTGTGATGGTATAGAGTCAGTGCCCACATGTAGTTTCTGACACCAATCTTCCATTTGTCCGGCAGAGCCATTGTCCTCCGCCTGATTGGATGGGACTAGGGTTGAGCGACCTTTACTTTTATAGGATCGGGTCGGGTTTCACGAAACCCGACTTTTTCAAAAGTCGGGTCGAGTGAAATCGGCCGATCCTATAAAAAAGTCGGGGTCGTAGTCGGCCGAAACTCGAAACCCAATGCAGTGCATTGGGTTTCCAATGGTTCCCAGGGTCTGAAGGAGCGGAAACTCTCCTTCAGGCCCTGGGATCCATATTTAAGTGTAAAATAAAGAATTAAAATAAAAAATATCTCTATACTTACCCTCTGACGCGCCCTGGTACTAACTGGGAACCTTCCTTCCTTCGAATCAGCGCTTCCAGGACCTTGCGGTGACGTCGCGGTGATGTCACGGCTTGTGATTGGTCGCGCGGCCGCCCATGTGACCGCTCGCGCGACCAATCACAAGCCGCGATGTCACCGCGACGTCACGCAAGGTCCTTCAAGCGCTGATTCTTAGGAAGGAAGGCTGCCGGAAAGAAGCAGGGCGCGTCCGAGGGTGAGTATATTCCTATTAGGTATATACTCAGCCTCGGACGCGCCCTGCTTCTTTCCGGCAGCCTTCCTTCCTAAGAATCAGAGCTTGCAGGACCTTGCGTGACGTCGCGGTGACGTCGCGGCTTGTGATTGGTCACGCGAGCGGTCACATGGGTGGCCGCGCGACCAATCACAAGCCGCGACGTCACCGCGACATCACCGCAAGGTCCTGGAAGCGCTGATTCGAAGGAAGGAAGGTTCCCGGTTAGTACCAGGGCGCGTCAGAGGGTAAGTATAGCGATATTTTTTATTTTAATTCTTTATTTTACATTAAATATGGATTCCGATACCGATTTCCGATATTGCAAACATATCGGAAATCGGGATCGGAATTCCGATACCACATTCAGAAGATCACCGACTTCATGGCCGACCCCACACAGGGGTCGGGTCGGGTTTCATGAAACCCGACTTTGCCAAAAGTCGGCGACTTCTGAAAGTGGCCGACCCGTTTCGCTCAACCCTAGATGGGACCAAGGGTTCTGTTGCCTGTATCACATTATTATCAACAGTAAACAGTTTGGCAAGCGTGGCATATTTGGTTAGGTGGACTTCTTCCTCTCCACAGTTAAGGACACGCACTGGTACCCTCCCCTTGCGGACTTCAAACACCCCTCTGGCTGTCAGGATTGTGGGCCTACTGTCTGAATACACAGGTTCTACCAGGGCTTGGTAATCTTTACCTCCGAGGCCTATTGCTGCCCGACACCATATTAACATTTCACTCCTGGGGATATTGCAATGGGGGTTGAATCACTCACTGTGGCACGGACAATTTCTCCACCAGAAAGTTCTGCCTGCTGTCTCTGTACTAGAGCTTTTATTTCTTTCTGCAGGACACGTTGCTCACTGGAACCAGCTGTTTCTGCCACCTGCTGTAACAAGACAATAACCTCTGCAAGACAATTTTCTATGACATTACCTATGGTCATCATAGGGTTACATTCACGGCGATCAATACCAACAATCACGATCCCTTGGGATTTTAACTCCACCCGCCCCACTTTAATGGTGACCTCTTTGTATCCCACTTGCGGTAAGGGCTGACCGTTACTGGCTACTATGGTGAAATCATCATCAGGGCCGCGAGTAATGTCTGTGTCTTCCCCAATAACGTTTATAAAGGATGTAAGGCATAGTTGTCACCTGAGAACCGGTGTCCAACAGAGCTTTCATGGGGATACCATCGATCACAATGGGGAGAACAGGCCGTCCTCCAACGTACTTGGCTCTCCAGTTTTGTGGGCCTGGTCGTCCTACTCCTGGGGATTGGCCCTCTGCCCCCAGTGATCGCTGGTTTAAATGACAGTACCTTGCAATGTGGCCTGTCTGATTGCAGCGGCGGCAGATGGGTCGTCCGTCTTGATGATAGCGATCGTCGTCTCTTCCTCTGGTCGTCGGGGTCCTCTTTTGTCGTCGCCAGGGAACATCCTCCGGTCTGGAAGCCAGCTTGATCTTCTCCATGGGGGCCTCCTGTAGGGACTGCACGGTCCAGGCTAATGCAGCAACGTTCTTGGTCAGCTCCTGCAGCTGGAGGCGTAGTCCGGCGGGAGAATCATCTTCCAGGGTCTGAGCATCAGCCTCCGCAGAGGCTTGAGGATAGGGTGCCACCTCCTGGTGGTACGTTAGTGCTGGGCGCCTAGGGGGAACTGCACGGCTGAGCTGCTGTTCCTGTAGCACCTGGATGGCCTTGTCTTTGAACGGCGCAAAGGCCAGGTCAGAGTTCTGCATGGCCAGGAGGTGCAGTTGGGCCCTTTGGTTATTGCACAGGAGTCCCTCAATGAACCGCTCCTTTAGGAGTTTGTCCTCATCTGGCACACTGTTAGGGTCACCCTGCCTGATCGCCCGCAGTGCCTCCTGGAGATTAAGGGCATAGTCCCATAGGCTACCCTGCAGCCTCTGCTTGCACCCATAGAACGTCAATTTAATTCTGTAGTGGTGCGGGTGTCAAAGGTGGTCTTAAGTTTGGCAAAGACCCGCTGCACAGTCTCTTTATCTGCAGCTGGCCATAATTTCACTTCCCTCTGGGTCGCTCCAAGAAGTTGGCCCGTTATAATGTGAATTTTCTGATGCTCTGTCAGGGGATAAACTTCAAGCAGGCTGCAAAGTCTCTCTTTAAAGTCAGCTAACGTATGCGATTCCCTGGAATATTGCGGGAGCCAGGCTGCTCCAGGTATGTATGGCATGGAGAAGGGCATGACGTCTGCTGTAGCTGATACGGCGCCTAGCTGGCTGATAGAAGCGGCGGGCTCTGCGGCTGCGCCTACCACGGGGCCTGCTGGCACATCCGCTGCGAGGCCTGCGGGTGCCATTAGGTCTGCGGCTGCAACCGCCGCCAACTCCCCTCCCGAATGAGACATGGCACTTTCCCCTCGCTAACCTGATAGAAGCCGGCATCTCCTTTTGCGGCTCCACTGTATGACGCCTTCACTTCCGGCGTTTCAGGCAGCAGCGCGGCAACCGTCCTTCCTGCTTCGCGCTCTTTTCGGCTGGCTTCACCCACGAAGATACGTCTCCTCCTTCTCGCGTTCCACGCTGTGCAGCAATGGCGGATTTTGGCGGGAAATTGCAATACACAGTCTTTCAGCACAAACAATTCAAATACAATTCTGGCACAGTTCTTAGGCGCACATGACCCGATTTTCAGGCTTAAGTAGATCCTGTTCGTGACGCCAAGTTGGATCGCCCCCCTTTTGGGGCAGTGGGGTACTCGGAGCCGGGCCCTTCGGTTCTCAAGGGGGATGTCACAGTGGCTGACCCAGTCCGTGTCCCTAGGGGACGTCCGTTAATAAATGGGGGAAAGGTCTTTAAAGGGGAAATGTTCGTGACGCCACCTGTGGTATTCGGTCAGGGTGACCGACACTGCTTAGGGGTCCGCTGGGGTGATATGATGGCAGCTAGTTAGTATACCTTCCCACAAGTGAAGTATGTCCCCAGGGCTTCCCAGAGTGTAGATGGTGGATGGTGTGAGGCGCAGTAAATAACGAGGACACAAGGTTGCAGTCTCTTTACCTTTACTGAAGGCTTCAGCATCCACAGTCCAGAGCACCGGATTGCAGGGCTGGCAGAGTCTGGCCGGTCTGAAGGCAAATCCAGAGTCCCCTTATCCAGGTGGAAATCAGTAGCCTTCCTCTAGTGCCTGAGTGTTGTAGTACCTCCCTGCTGAGCTTCTCGGTGAGGTCCTCACAACTATTGTAGATGTTAATTCTCTTTCTCTCTGTCCCCCTGATGGATAGGATAGGACAAACCCGTATTACAGATGGCCTGAGGCTTTTTACAGGGATACTATCACGCCCCAGCCCCCACAAGTTGCCACCGTGCCTCCTGGGTGTAGGTGCAGACAGGTAACTTGGAATTAGCTGTCCTGCCAGTCTCTGAAGTAATGCATAGAGATCCTTACTCCCTCAGTATTCTGGCTACCGGATTCTGCGCTTCCGAAAGAAGCAGCCTGCTCCTGGCTGGTCTCCCTCTGTTATTCCTCTCATGTGCTCTGATTTCCTGCACACTCTCTGCAATATGCTCACTTTTGTGTTTTCTTCCAGGAGTTGCAGCACTTCATGCCACAGAGCTCCTCTTCCTCTGTCTACCTGACAGGAACTGAACTCTGAACCCCTTTTCCCTTCAGATCAGGATGTTTTATAGGTGAGTTCACCTAAAACAGGCTTAGAGCTCCCCCTTCTGGTCTGGAGTGTGAACATGTTGCATGCATAGTGTTTACCTTGTAAAGAGATTTATTGCCTTCAGATGTAATATCACTCCCCCTTGTGGAAGAACGACATTACTGCAACGACCAGGACTCTGGGGCGCTGCACTAACATATTCCGCAGTGCTTTACAGTTTGCACACATTATCATAGCTGTCCCCATTGGGGCTCACAATCTAAATTCCCTATCAGTATGTCTTTGGAATGTGGGAGGAAACCCACACAAACACGGGGAGAATGTGCAAACTCGTTGCAGATGTTGTCCTTGGTGGGATTTGAAACCAGGACTCCAGCGCTGCAAGGCTGCAGTGCTATCAACTGAGCCACCGCACTGCCCACATTGATTTTTAGGTGTAGCCTAAACAGTAATTTAGTAGGAGTTGTCGGCATGGATACTATTGCATACCTTATGCTTCTGATTGAAGCAACTCCAATAAAAATTGTTAGAAGATTGCCATTACCTAATGTAAACATTGAAGTTGATCTTTAGGGTATAATCAACTGCGGCAGATTTGATGCAAAGATTTCCGCAACTTTTATATTTGTCTAAATAAAGTTGACAGAAATCTAAATGTTTTTTGACAAAATAATCAGATTTCTATGAATAGAAAGGATTTTATGCAGTACAGATGTCTCCAAAAAAATCTGTTACATGTGAATACAACCTTAATTTTCTGCTCTAGAGATTTGCAGCATTCAGTGTCCAGCGCCTCTTTTACGCTTGGCTACAACACTATGAATAGATTCATGTAACAGATGAGTCAGGAGTCTGCCCTACTGTTTATTCACTTTCTTGTACAAGCTGATATACAATAGTTACTTGCTGGGGATGAGAAAGATGAATTACTGCAAACATAAAATATCAGGAATGAACTTGACTTTTCAAGCCATGATGTTTTATAGCTATTTCGTTCCATCTGGAAATACAATTTATAATAGCCCAAAATTGAATATTTTTTAAATTCAACCATTCACCTCCTAATAATGAAAAATCCCTCCAAATGCATATTCACAGGCTACGTTTACATGACCCTATTTTCGGTCAGAATGTTGTCCTTGAAAAATCGGACAACACTATTCATGTTTATGGTTGTGCAAAAGAAAACACATCCCATAAGGATCATCCATCCGTATAGCATCTGATTTTTACAGATATATTACAACTAGCTATTGAACCCGTTCTACGCCCGGGTGGCGAGCATTTATATTGGTATATGGTCTCCATCCTGGTATGTGCTGCTCCATCCTGCGTCCCCATCCTATCATGTGCTGCTCCATCCTGCGTCCCCATCCTGTCATGCGCTGCTCCATCCTGCGTCCCCATCCTGTCATGCGCTGCTCCATCCTGCGTCCCCATCCTGTCATGCGCTGCTCCATCCTGCGTCCCCATCCTGTCATGTGCTGCTCCATCCTGCGTCCCCATCCTGTCATGCGCTGCTCCCATCCTGCGTCCTCATCCTGTCATGCGCTGCTCCCATCCTGCGTCCCCATCCTGTGATGCGCTGCTCCCATCCTGTGATGCGCTGCTCCCATCCTGCGTCCCCATCCTGTCATGTGCTGCTCCATCCTGCGTTCCCATCCTGTCATGTGCTGCTCCATCCTGCGTCCCCATCCTGTCATGCGCTGCTCCATCCTGCGTCCCCATCCTGTCATGCGCTGCTCCATCCTGCGTCCCCATCCTGTCATGTGCTGCTCCATCCTGCGTCCCCATCCTGTCATGCGCTGCTCCATCCTGCGTCCCCATCCTGTCATGCGCTGCTCCCATCCTGCGTCCCCATCCTGTGATGCGCTGCTCACATCCTGTGATGAGCTGCTCCCATCCTGCGTCCCCATCCTGTCATGTGCTGCTCCATCCTGCGTCCCCATCCTGTCATGTGCTGCACCCATCCTGCGTCCCCATCCTGTCATGGGCTGCTCCCATCCTGCGTCCCCATCCTGTCATGCGCTGCTCCCATCCTGCGTCCCCATCCTGTCATGCGCTGCTCCCATCCTGCGTCCCCATCCTGTCATGCGCTGCTCCCACCCTGCGTCCCCATCCTGTCATGCGCTGCTCCCATCCTGCGTCCCCATCCTGTCATGCGCTGCACCCATCCTGCGTCCCCATCCTTATGTGCTGCTCCATCCTGCGTCCCCATCCTGTCATGTGCTGCTCCATCCTGCGTCCCCATCCTGTCATGTGCTGCTCCATCCTGCGTCCCCATTCTGTCATGTGCTGCTCCATCCTGCGTCCCCATCCTGTCATGTGCTGCTCCATCCTGCTTCCCCATCCTGCCATGTGCTGCTCCATCCTGCGTCCCCATCCTGTCATGTGCTGCTCCATCCTGCGTCCCCATCCTGTCATGTGCTGCTCCATCCTGCGTCCCCATCCTGTCATGTGCTGCTCCCATCCTGCGTCCCCATCCTGTTATGTGCTGCTCCCATCCTGCGTCCCCATCCTTATGTGCTGCTCCATCCTGCGTCCCCATCCTTATGTGCAGCTCCATCCTGCGTCCCCATCCTTATGTGCTGCTCCATCCTGCCTCTGACCCGCTCGGCGCCGAGTGCTGGGGGGCCTGAGCAGGCGGGGACACCGGCGCGCTGTGGGGGTCAGGTGCCGGTATCGCCGCCAGCTCTGGCCCCCCAGCACTTACTATATTCACCTGTCCTCCGTTCCAGCGCTGGGCGCCGCCATCTTCCCGGTCTCCTGGCTGTGACTGTTCAGTCAGAGGGCGGCGCCTGCGCGCATTAAGCGCGTCATCGCGCCCTCTGAACTGAAGGTCACAGGCCGAAGACCGGGAAGATGGCGGCGCCGCCCAGCGCTGGAACGGAGGACAGGTGAATATAGCTGATACTCACCCTCCTGGCGGTCCCTGCTTCTCTGTTGGAGATCGCGGTGTGCGTTCAGTGTGAACGCATACCGCGATCTCCCGGGAGCGTCACTCTGTGAGGCCCAGACTGCGCCGGCGCTTGCGCCTGCGCAGTCTATAAAGGCTTCGGACAGAGTGACGCTCCCAGCGTTATATTATAGATTATTAACATGGGAAACTGTATTTGGTCTTGTCAATTTTATTCACTGCTGTATAAAAATTAGTGCAATAAGGACCTAAAACAGATAGCATATAGATAATAAAGCGGATGAAAAAAAACTAGATTTTTTGGATGAAAAGTTGAAGAGTTTACACACACTCATGTTTTTAACCTCAGAGGATATGAAGCAAGCTTAAATCCACACCAGTTCAGATTACAAAAGTAGTGTACAGAAATGTGACTTTGAAGCCTTGCTCAAACTTGTCAAACAAAGTGGCGCAAGGCCTTCATAAATGCCATGGTTTTTAATGTATTCATCCCAAAACAGGTATACAGTATATACCAGTCCCATTGGGAGAGCTTTATTAATGATGGCAGTGCCTTAAAGGTGTTATCCCATAAACAACAATTAACAGCAGTACACGAGATGATGAATGTATAATTGCTGGGGTGTGACTGCTGAGGCTCCCACTCATACCAAGAATGGGGGTTACAAATTCTCCATTGGTTATCACGCATATGCAACCACTGTCTCATTAACTTCTATAGACAGTTCATAGACAATCAATAGCGCAATGGTGGCACATGCTCTCTATTGTTTCAGCCACAAAGGGGACTTTAGAACCTATGTTTTCGTGATCAGTAGAGGGACCTGGGGTCAAACATCTAGCGATCATCCATTTATCAACTATACGCTGCCTAGCTGATAAATGTTATTTGTGGGACGACCTCTTTAAAGCTAAACAAAGCTCAATATGATTTTCGGCCATATTACTAACATGCTTTGATGATACTTAACACTCAGAAATTGAAGCACTTACTTGAATATAGTTCCTTATCGTCATGGAAGAGTAAAAACACAACATTCAATCTAATATATAAAGCTGAATGTGTGTGTGTGTGTGTGTGTGTGTGTGTGTGTGTGTGTGTGTGTGTGTGTGTGTGTGTGTGTGTGTGTGTGTGTGTGTGTGTGTGTGTCCGGGACTGGCATCTGCACCGTCGCAGCTACAGCCACAAAATTTTGCACAGTCACACGTCTGGACCCCGAGAGCGTCATAGGCTATGTTGTGATGCGAAATTTTAACCCCGCGCTTTCCAATTCACCAAACAATTTTGCCCCTATTTACATAATGGGGAAAAAGTGAAAGGAAAAGTGTTGGAGGCAAATTGACAGCTGCCAGATGTGAACAAGGGGGACTTAAAGAATTAGAGCGATGGTACCAAAGAGTATATACCGTACAGTTGCTAAGGTGGGGCCCTGACATGGGATACTCACCACACACGGGGATATGAACACACACAAAATGCGCCACACACTTCCACGTGCTTGAACACATATACCACCCTCAGCACACATTTAACCACACATACACCAACCTCGCCACAGAAAAGTCGAAACACAAAAGTCACCGCTCAAAACTCACCACGCGCAAAATTCACCACATGCAAAACTCGCCACATGCAAAACTAGGCTCACGCAAAACTAGCCACACGTGCAAAACTCACCTCATGGAAAACTCGCAACACGCAATACTTGCACACGCGGAAAAATTGCCACATGCACAAAAATTGCAACACATGCAAAAGTTGCCTCACACAAAACTTGCACATACTCAAAACGCACCACACATAAAACTCGCCACGCGCAAAACTCGCCATGCGCGAAACTTGCTGCACACAACTTGCTACATTAACCAGTCACATGCAACTTGACATACAAAAAGTTGCTACACGCATGTCGCCACACAAAACTCATCTCACAAAAGTCGCTACATGCATGTCGCCACATGCAACTCAACACACAACTTGACACATGAAACTCGCCCTAAAACACACACAAGTCTGGTATTAGCCTTCAAAAATAAAAATCTGATTAATAAGCAGACAAACTACAAGAGCAACAAATGTACCATATAGGAAATACGGCAGCTGTCAGTCACATGACCTGTCTATTATGTGTATGTGTGAGCTAATATATACTGCCAAGGGGGGAGAGCTTCCTGTTGGCTGGGGATTTATCAGGCTGCCAATAGCAGCCAATCACAGCTCAGCTTCTATTTTGCTACAGTTAATTAATCTGAGCTCTGATTGGTTAATATAGGCAACAAAGGACATTCTCAGTATAACAAAGCTTGTGTGAGGTAATAGAATGTCAGTTAGGGTGTGTTGGTGGAAAGGCTGATGTCAGTAACATGACCTCTATGTGAGAGGACATAGAAGTGCCAGTTACAGGCTATTTTTACCACAATAATGCCTCATAAGAAAAGGAATTCCATGGCATGAATGTCAGCTGATGCGAAAAGAAAAGCTGCATTACGGGCCAATGAAAAATGTGACCGAGAAACAAGGCTGACACACATGAGAACAGCAGCTGCTTCCTCAAGAGCCAATGAACTTTCTGAGCAGAGGGAAGCGAGGCTTGCAGACAAGAGAACAAGAGCTGCTTCCTCAAGGGCCAATGAACTTTCTGAGGAGAGGGAAGCGAGGCTTGCAGACATGAAAACAAGAGCTGCTTCCTCAAGGGCCAATGAACTTTCTGAGGAGAGGGAAGCGAGGCTTCCAGACATGAAAACAAGAGCTGCTTCCTCAAGGGCCAATGAACTGTCTGAGAATGAAGACAGTCCTTGAAAGTAGTTGGAATCGATTTACAATCTCCATGCTTTTCTCATGGTCAACTTTATATGGCCTGTTCAAGAGTTGGAACAGCCAAAAATCTGTTTGTCTTTGCACCTGAAGGAAAAACTAAGAATGTCGTTTATCAAAAGGCTCTCGAATAAGTAGTAGAAGATTACTTCACATTACTTGGCCTATTTAGTTAAATCTGTGTAGAATATCTCTGGTGTTGAAATATATGTTGTGAAATGCTTCTATTACCGTATATACTCAAGTATAAGCTGAGATTTTCAGCCCATTTTTTGGGGCTGAAAGTCCCCCTCTTGGCTTATACTCGAGTCATACCCGGGCGTCGGCAGGGGAGGGGGGGCGGTGGCTGTCTAGTTATACTTACCTGCTCCGGCGCAGTCCCGGCTTCTTCCAGCGCTGCATCTTCTTCCTGTATTGAGCGGTCACATGGTACTGCTCATTACAGTCATGAATATGCGGCTCCACCTCCCATAGAGGTGGAGCCACATATTCATGACTGAAAATGAGCGGTAACTGTGACCGCTCAATACAGGAAGAAGATGCCGCGCCGGGAGAAGCCGGGACTGCAGGGACCGCACCGGGAGCAGGTAAGTATACGGGGAGGGGAGCGCTTCGCGATATTTACCTGCTCCTCGCTCCGGTGCGGCTCCGTCTGCAACGTCCTCTGGCAGTGATGCTCAGGTCAGAGGGCGCGGTGACGTAGTCAGTGCGCGCCCTCTGCTGAGCGTCAGTGCTGGAGACGGAGCCGCACGAGGACCAGGTAAATATTGAAAGCGCCGGCGTCCTGAGCAAGAGAGGTGAGTATGTGATTTTTTTTTATTGCAGCAGCATTATATATTGGACAGCTTTATATGGAGCATCTATGGGGTAATAATCAACGGTGCAGAGCATTATATATGGCACAGCTTTCTATGGAGCATCTATGGGGCCATAATGAACAGTGCAGGGCATTATATATGGGGCCCAGCTTTATGTGGAGCATCAATGGGGCCATAATGAACGGTGCAGAGCATTCTATATGGGGCACAGCTTTATTTGGAGCATCTATGGGGCCATAATGAACGGTGCAGAGCATTCCATATGGCACAGCTTTATGTGGAGCATCTATGGGGCCATAATGAATGGTGCAGAGCATTATATATGGCACAGCTTTATGTGGAGCATCTATGGGGCCATAATGAATGGTGCAGAGCATTCTATATGGCACAGTTTTATATGGATCACCTATGGGGCAATGATGAACGTTGCAGAGCATTCTATATGGCACAGCTTCATTATGCCCCACAGATGCCCCATATAAACGGTGCAGAGCATTCTATATGGCACAGTTTTATATGGAGCATCTATGGGGCCATAATGAATGGTGCAGAGCATTATATGTGGCACAGCTTTATATGGAGCATCTATGGGGCCATGATGAACGGTGCAGAGCATTATATATGGCACAGCTTTATGTGGAGCATCTATGGAGCAATAATGAACGGTGCAGAGCATTCTATATTGCACAGCTTTCTATGGAACATCTATGGGGCCATAAAGAACGGTGCAGAGCATTATATGGGGCCCAGCTTTATATGGAGCATCTATGGGGCAATAATGAACGGTATGGAGCATCTATTTTTATTTTTGAAATTCACCGGTAGCTGTTGCATTTCCTACCCTAGGCTTATACTCGATCGTCAATAAGTTTTCCCAGTTTTTTGTGGCAAAATTAGGGGGGTCGACTTATACTCGGGTCGGCTTATACTCGAGTATATACGGTAGCTTAGTTTTTTCCTTTTAATAATTACATTTCCATCTATTTGTTTTGTGGTTTTTGTGTGCAGAATAAATTTTTGTTAACACATTCTATTTTGCTAACAGCAGTTTCTAACCCGGGCGAAGTCGGGTAGTACAGCTTGTCTAATATATAAAGCTGAATGTGTGTGTGTGTGTGTGTGTGTGTGTGTATTTATGTGTGTATATCCGGGATTGGCATCTGCACCGTCGCAGCTACAGCCACAAAATTTTGCACACTCACACATCTGGACCCCGAGAGCGTCATAGGCTATGTTGTGAGGCGAAACTTTAACCCCGCCCTTTCCAATTCACCAAACAATTTTGCCCCTATCTACATAGTGGGGAAAAAGTGAAAGGAAAAGTGTTGGAGGCAAATTGACAGCTGCCAGATGTGAACAAGGTGGACTTAAAGAATTAGAGCGATGGTGCCAAAGAGTATATACCGTACAGTTGCTAAGGTGGGGCCCTGACATGGGATACTCACCACACACGGGGATATGAACACACACACAAAATGCGCCACACATTACCACGTGCTTGAACACATATACCACCCTCAGCACACATTTCACCACACATACACCAACCTCGCCACATAAAAGTCGAAACACAAAACTCACTGCTCAAAACTCGCCACGTGCAAAATTCACCACATGCAAAACTCACCACATGCAAAACTAGGCTCACGCAAAACTAGCCACACGTGCAAAACTCACCTCATGGAAAACTCGCCACACGCAATACTTGCACACGCGGAAAAATTGCCACATGCACAAAAGTTGCAACACATGCAAAAATTGCCTCACACAAAACTTGCACATACTCAAAACGCACCACACATAAAACTCGCCACACGCAAAACTCGCCATGCGCAAAACTTGCTGCACACAACTTGCTGCACAAACCTGTCACATGCAACTCGACACACAAAAAGTTGCTACACGCATGTCGCCACACAAAACTCATCTCACAAAAGTCGCTACATGCATGTCGCCACACGCAACTCAACACACAACTTGACATATGAAACTCGCCCTAAAACACACACAAGTCTGGTATTATCCTTCAAAAATAAAAATCTGATTAATAAGCAGACAAACTACAAGAGCAACAAATGTACCATATAGGAAATACGGCAGCTGTCAGTCACATGACCTGTCTATTATGTGTATGTGTGAGCTAATATATACTGCCAGGGGGGAGGGCTTCCTGTTGGCTGGGGATTTATCAGGCTGCCAATTTAGCTTACAAATACTGAGGCAAAAATACTGAGCAAATAACGTGTGAACGAGGTCTAATACAAGAGGAGATGACATACAGGTACATACTATATACAGGAGGAGATGACTTACAGGTATATACTATATACAGGAGGAGATGACATACAGGTATATACTATATACAGGAGGACATGACATACAGGTATATACTATATATATGAGGAGATGACATACCGGTATATACTATATACAGGAGGAGATGACATACAAGTATATACTATATACAGGAGATGACATACAGGTATATACTATATATAGGAGGATATGACATACAGGTATATAATATATACAGAAGAGATGACATACAGGTATATACTATATACAGGAGGAGATGACACATAGGTATATACAACATACAGGAGGAGATGACATGCAGCAGGTATATACTATTTACAGGGGAGATGACATACAGGTATATACTATATACAGTGGAGATGACATACAGGTATATACTATATACAGGAGATGACACACAGGTGTATACTATATATAAGGTAGATGACAAACATATATACTGAAGGGAAAATGAGAGTTGTGAGGTGAAAATCAAAGGTGTGAGGTGAAAATGAGAGGTGTGAGGTGAAAATGAAAAGGTGTGAGTGCAAAATGAGAGCAGTGAGGGAAAATAGTGGCGTGAATGGAAAATGACAGATGTGAGGTCGAAATGGCATGTGTAAGGGGGGAATGAGAGGAGTGAGGGGGGGATGGGAGGAGTGAGGGGGAAATAAGAGGAGTGAGGGAGAAAATGAGAGATGTGAGGGGGAAAATGAAAGATGTGAGGGGGAAAATGAGAGGCGTGATGAGAAAATAAGAGAAGTGAGGTGCTATAACTAAACACAGATATTTACTATGCCCAGGCCAAGCCGGGCTCTTCAGCTAGTATTGTGATAAAGCCGACTTCTTCTTACATCATCAGCTCCAAATTGAGTTGATCAAGCCTGTAAGGCCTCCGTAAGACATATTGAGCACACATAGGGCAGCCGGATCTTGGTGACGAGTTCACTTTAAATATGAACGTAATCTTTTTGAATTATAAAAGAAAAGCATTCTAGTTCTTGTCATAGAGCTAATACGGGATTATCTGATCCGTAGGGCAATGTGACACGTGATAACTGCACAAATGCATTTATGTTTTTTTACATGAAAGCAGAGACTCCTATTACTACTAATACAATTTCAGTATGTGTCAAATGATACGATATATCTCTAAAAGCACAGAATAAGCAAAGCCTTTTGTTACCGTTAATATATGGATATTAAATTGAAAAAAGGTAAAGTATATTTATGAGGGATTTTTCCTTGAAGGAAATTAAATCAAAAGTAATTTAGGAATAGCAATGACCCCGACCATTTGCTTCTTCTTCCCTTCATAAACCAGCAACAGCTATATCCACTGGCTGTAATTTCATATCATGCCTTGTGATCTCTATTTAAAGAGAAACTATTGCACATGACTTAATTCCATCCTAGAAGCCGTGTCGATTAGTGACAACTTGACGGATACCAACAAAAAGATGATTATTATATAGTCAACTTCAAAGAAATTTTACTACAGACATTTCTCAGCAGCACAAAAGGTATTTGCAACCTTGAGCCATTTTGGCATTTTTCCTTACTTTACTACATGATTTGTGATAGTCTACGCGAAACATGTAGAAAGCCATCCTCTCAAAAATTGCCAGCACCAAGAGCATTAAATGTTAGTTACATTTTGTGCATTCAATATTTCAGAAACATAAAAATTAAAAAACAATTATTTTATATTTTGCCTCACTTTCATTAGTGTTTTTTTCTTTTCTTTGTGGGATTTAAATTGTCAAAGGGCATGTAATGTAATGTAGTACTACGTGGAATGCACTTGGCTAAATGCACTACTATGTTATTCATGATTGTGTTAAAAGGGAATCTGTCAGCAGGATTACACTCCCTCCCCCTCAAAAAAAACCCACAACTATTTATATGCACATATAGCTCTTTCAAAAACAAGTTTAGGAATCCTTTTATGTGGTCAGTCAATTCCTCCATTAATAAGAAATCAGCATTTGAATTGATATAGAAATGAGGCTGGAGGACTAATATAGATCTGAAGCCTCTGTCACTCCAGATCTATTCCCCTCCTAGCCAAAGCAATGAAAAAAGAAAAGGATCACTGATGTAAGAAATCCTAATAAAATTCTATAGACCATGCAGCCGTGAGGCCTGCTTAGTAAAGGCCAGGGAGGTTATACGCAGCGTAGCATCATTCTTTGTTTATTGTTTGTGGAGCGCCCCCAGACACAGGGCCACAGGTTACTCGGTACCGGTCCTCTGCTGGCACAGTTCTGGGGATGTCACGGTGGCTGGACCCGGTCCGTGACCCTGCTAAGGGGCATCCAATGAAAGGTGGTAGGAATCTGTCAAGGTTTTGTGACGCCACCTCTGGTGTTCGGTCAGGGTGACCAACGCTGCTGTCGGGTCCGCTGGGGTGATGGAATGGCAGCTAGATGGTATACCTTCCCACAGGTGAAGTATGTCCCCAGGGCTTCCCGATTAGGTCGATGGTAATGGTGTGAGGTGCAGGCAATAAAGATGACACAAGGTTGCAGTCTCTTTACCTCTTTACTGAAGACTTCGGGATCCTCAATCCAGAGCACAGTTAACAGGGCTGTCTGAGACCGGCCGGTCCGATGGCACATCCAGAGTTCCCTTTGCAGGTGGAAATCTTTGCCTACCAATAGCGCCTGTGTGTTGTAGTGCTACCCTGCTGAGCATTCGGTATAGTCCTCACAACTTCTGTTCTAGTTCGTTCGTTCGTTCTTTCTAGTTCTTTCTCTTTCTTTCTATTTCGTTCCAGATGTTTCTAGTTTCTTGTCCCCCAGGTATGTTATGGCTAGGACGCACCCGTATGACGGGAAGGCTCTGAGCTCTTCCGGGACCCTAGAGACGCCCCTCTACACGCGTTGCCCCCTATGTCTTCGTAGAAAATTTAAGGTAGGCAGCCAACCTATAATTAACTGTCCTGCGGAGTTTGAAGTAAGGCATAGAGTCAGTTACTTCCTCGGTGTTCCGGCCACGCGCCTCAGTAGCATGTTGCCGTTCTCGGGGCACGACTCCTACTCGCTCTCCTTTGTGCTTGATCTCGTTTCTCACTGTTCCACAATATCCTTTGCTTCGTGTCTCTTTCTTAGGATACCGCCGCAAGAAAGTGCAGGCGCGGTTCCATAACGTTCTGTTCTGGTCGCTAGGTGCCTGCCAGGTTCCCACGCCTGACAGGGACCCCCCTAAATCTTCTCCCTGCAACACCCCCTGCCACGGGATGTTGCCTGAATCCAACCCAGTTAGCTTCTGACTAACTTCCTATCCAACCCCTAGTTTTACCAGTGTGAGGAGTGGCCCAATAAATAAAGCCTTTTTCTCCCCCTAGTGGCCGGAGTGTGAAGTGTAATGTGTGCTGGTGATACCTGGTCAGAAGAACTCCTTTAGTGCCATCAGACGTACCATCACTCCCCTTAGCGGCAGAGCATCATACTGCAACGACCAGGTCTCTGGGGCGCTGCACTCCCCCCCGTTTAAATCCAGTACTCCTGGACTGGGAAGAAGAACAACAATACATATCAGCAAAAGACATACAAAATTTTGGAATGCTTGAAACAAGTAAATATAACAAGGCTTCCCTTTATGGGAGGTGAGGACACTTGAACGTTACAAACAAAAACAAGTTTAAATATTTTAAATAACATCCTATTCTACAGACTATAAATAATTCCTATTACCCAGCCGGGTATTCTACTAAGTGCAAATGCTTGAACAATAATTTAACTTCTCCTTTAAGGGCGTATAGGCTGAACCCACTAAAGGCTTACTATAAAACACTATAAAATACTACAAGGCAAACTCAACTTTTTCTGACTCTACAAATGCAGGACCGCCTAGCTCCTTGTCTGGGCCTTCTGTCATCTGTTCTTCCGTTAGTAACTAAAAATCTCTCTATGGCTTTCAGGAGGACTCTCTAACTAACCCCTACGGGTTCACCGTGTTGAAATTCAGCTTCCAACTTTCCCTATCCTCAATCTTTAACAACATTATTAACTTTTTTTCCTAAATCTCAACATTATTACAATTCTAACTTTCTTAAGGCAACATTATACTTCAGTGCAACGTGCGAACATTCCCTTTAAGAGGGAACCAAGTCTCTTTGAGGTAGTGCAGATTCTCTCTGTCTGCAAGTCCGTTAGAAAGCAAGACCTTCCGTGCTGTACTCAAAACAGTCTCTTCGCAAAGTCTTCCTTCTTTTGTAAAACCAGTAGAGGGCAACTTTAAGAAGGTGCAACTATGTACAAAACAGTTTTGGAATCATTCACCATCCATGATTCGGCAGTCCTTTAAACAATGATGAACTTGTAGAAAAATAGAAAAGATGTAAAACAATAGGAATCCCGGGTCAACAAAGGGATCCCTTTAAGAAATAACCCAAGACGGGTTTAAGGCAGCAAGAGCAGGAAACAGTTAACCATTTACATTTGTCGGGGTTTCAAGGTTTAATTCTGTAACTCAGGGGGTAGCATCGGTCGGAGTAGCCCAGCTGGATACTGGCGGCTACCAGGTGCCACATAAGGGGCTCCCTCACTCCAGATGGGGGTCTTATGGCTTTGCATATCTCTTTTCTCATCCGATGCGGTATCAATGTCACTAATCGGTTTCTCTGGTATAGTCAAGTCGTTGGGGATCGGTGTTCGAATGTCAGTTTTGGTAGTAGGTGCAGTAGTAGAAATGATGCACACAGTGGTAGTAGTGCTGGGACTCGTCAGTTCAGAGGTAGTCTTAGTCAGGGCAGCAGGTGGCGCCACGACGGGGCTTACCCTCAGGTCTTCTGTCATTGGGGCAGGGTCGTTATACATACCTGCTTCAGATGCGGTCCCTCCGGTGCCGGCCTGCTCCGTCTCCGCTAGGGTCTGGAATGCTGACTGCGGGGCCTTGCGCTGCGGCGTTGTCATCTCTGTTTGCAGTATCTCGCTTTCCGGCAGGGCCTTGCTTTCTGGCTTCGGAGCGCTGGAACTTCTTTCTTGCTCCGGACCAGATGAGGCTGCCGACAGACATCTGGTGAGGCCCCCGATGACAGTCTCCTTCCACCCGGCCTCAATGCTCAGCTGCGTACGCCGGAGTTGATCGGTGAGCTCCTCCAGTCCGGCCTGCAGAAAGTCAGGGCCAACAGGTGATGCCTGGCCGCGGTATCTCTCTGGGTAGCTGGGGGAGTCCTCTGCTCCAACCCCATGCTCCAATCCCGGGCGGCTTGTCATGGCATCCTCCACGTGACTCACTTCTTCTCCCTCCTTGTCCTTTTCCCGCTCTCTCCTTCGTGGGCGGTTTCGCTTCCTTTGTCTCCGCCCACCATTGAGGATCAGGAGGCGGATCTCGGCTGCTGACGGACACGTCCTCAAGGTACAGAAATATTTAGACTGGGAGGCCATTATCTTTCGCGCTCTTCAGCTTGCTCACACCCACTTCCACGCCCTTCTTCTTCTCCTGCGCTCCTCGTGGCGCGGCAATGGTG